>NC_058102.1:88795000-89420000 GCF_020171115.1 Neogale vison
CATAACCTTAGTGGCTTAAAACAATGCATATTTGTTATCTTACAGTTTAGGAGGTAAGAAGTCCTAAAATCAAGGTGTCAACAGGACTGCATGCCTTCCAGAAGCTCCAGGCGGAAGTGATGTCCTTGCCTTTTCCAGCTTCTAGAGACCACCTGCATCCCTTGGCTTATGACCATCTCTCTTATCTGCAAAGCCAGCTGCACATCTTCAAGTCTCACTTTCTTTCTCTGACTTCAACTATAAGTCTGATCTCTTTTTCTTTTTTTTTTTTAAAGATTTTATTTATTTATTTGACAGACAGAGATCACAAGTAGGCAGAGAGGCAGGCAGAGAAAGAGAAAGGGAAGCAGGCTCCCTGCTGAGCAGAGAGCCCGACGCGGGGCTCCATTTCAGGACTCTGGGATCATGACCTGAGCCGAAGTCAGAGGCTTAACCCACTGAGCCACCCAGGTGCCCCCTGATCTCTTTTTCTATGAGTTTAGCTTTGGGTTTTGGTTTATAAATGAGGACATACAGTATTTGTCTTTCTCTGTCTGACTTATTTCAGTGAGCATGATGCCTTCAATCTCCACCCACATTGTCACAAATGGTAAGATTTCCTGGATTTCTTTTAAAGATTTTATTTATTTATTTGACAGACAGAGATCACAAGTAGGCAGAGCACCAGGCAGAGAGAGAGGGAGAAGCAGGCCCCCCACCGAGTGGAGAGCCCCATGCGGGGCTCGATCCCAGGACCCCAGGATCATGACCCGAGCTGAAGGCAGAGGCTTTAACCCACTGAGCCACCCAGGCACCCCGCTTTCCTGGATTTTTATGGCTAAATTATATCCCATTGCATATGTATGCCACAACTTCTATAGTCATTCATCCACCAATGGACCAGGTTATTTCCATGTCTTGGCTATTTTAAGGAATGCTGCTATGAACATGGGGGTGCAGTTATATTTTTGAGTCAGTGTTTTCGTTTCCTTTGGCTATATTCCCAAAAGGAGAATTGCTGGATCTTATGGTAGTTTTGTTTTTAAATTTTTGAGGATCCTCCATATTCTTTTCCATCGTGGCCGTTCTTGACTGGGTCTGAAGGCAGGGAGGTCTCAGTAACCACATGTAACAGCAAAACCATAACTTAATTTACCATTTGGGGATACCTGGAATGACTGGCCTCTTGAAAGTAAATCTTGGGCAGACTCTACAGCTGTTAAGATAGACGATTACAGTGGGAAAAGGGAAACCAAGGGCTCTCTGGGGGTGGTTTGTCTGCTTTGGCAACACTGCTGAGCTTAGAGAAAGGAAAGGAAAGTCCCGAGTTTTAAATT
Organism: Neogale vison; assembly: GCF_020171115.1. NCBI lineage: Eukaryota > Metazoa > Chordata > Mammalia > Carnivora > Mustelidae > Neogale > Neogale vison. The sequence goes on from NC_058102.1 coordinate 88,796,317, forward strand.
CTTGGGTCAACTCTGGAAAACAATATAGAGGTTCCTCAAAAAGTTGAAAATAAAGCTATCCTATGACCCAGCAATCACACGACTGAGTATTTACCCCAAGGATACAAATGTAGTGATACAAAGAGGCACCTGCACCCCAATATAGCAGCAATGTCCATAATAGCCAAACTATAGAAAGAGCTCAGACATCCATCAACAGGTGAATGGATAAATAAGAGGTGTTGTATATAGGTAGATACACAATGGAATACTATGCAGCCATCAAAAATGAATTTTTGGCATTTGCAACGACATGGATGAAACTAAAGGGTATTATGCTAAGTTAAACAAGTCTATCAGAGAAAGATAACTATCATATGATCTCACTGATATATGGATTTTGAGAAAAAAGGCAGAGGATCATAGGAGAAGAGAGGGAAAAAAATGAAACAAGATGAAACCAGAGAGGGAGACCAACCATAAGAGACTCTTAATCTCAGGAAACAAACTGAGGGTTGTTGGAGGGGAGGAGGGTGGGTGGGATGGGGTGGCTGGGTGATGGACACTGGGGAGGGTAGTGTTGTGGTGAATGCTGTGTATTGTGTAAGACTGATGAATCACAGACTTGTACCTCTGAAACAAATAATGCATTACATGGTAATAATAATAATTTTAAAAATCTTGGCTCGAGAGGACCAGGCTGCTTTTAAGACTTCCTAAATGAATCTCTCAACTCCTATAGCCCCAGGGCTGATGGAGCTAAAGCCTCACACCGCAGCATAAGTTGGGATCACAACCAGGTCTTACATGAAAGCCAGGGCATTGAGGAGGAATCCTAAGAATGGGAAAAGGAAGTTTGGGATATACTTGAGGATGCTGAGTACTCAGACCATCCTAAACCTCACTGACTAGGAGAGGCAGCCCCGCCTTCTCTGTCTAATAAGGCTGGTTCTATCTTGCTTGGAGACTCTGTAAGAGCTTCACCTGACATAGTTAACATGTAATAAATGACTCGTACAAAATCTGACCCTGGAGTAGACTTACAAGCCAAAAAAAAAAAAAAAAAGCAAATATTTTGTCAGTTTATATAGACACAAACTTGGGGAATTCGTATGGAGTTGGATTCTAAGGGTGTTGAACCAAAAAGGTAGACACAGTTTTAGATGGGGCTGAATTTATTTATATGGGTTTATTTATATGGATTCAGAGACTCCAAACTCAGTGTGCTAGCTTCAGCTTCCTTAGCCAGGAATGATTTTATCTCTTCCTTTAGTTGATTAGCTAAAACTTGGTCTCAGGGGCGCCTCGGTGGCTCAGTTGGTTAAGTGTCTGCCTTTGGCTCAGGTCTTGATCTCGGGGTCCTGGGATCAAGCCCCATATTAGGCTCCCTGCTCAGTGGAGAGCTGGCTTCTCCCTCTCCCTCTGTCTGCCACTCCTTCTGCTTGTGCTCTGTCTCTCTCTCTCTGTCAAATAAGTAAATAAAATCTTTAAAAATAAATTAAAAATCAAACCTGGCCTCAGACATACTGTACAATAAATGAAGCTGAGATATCAGAAACCCTATTGCATAATTCAGAGAAAAGAATCTAAGATTTAGCAAGAAAGGAATGTTGGAATGGATTTATCACGTACAATCTATTCACTCACCCCTGAATAATTCCCCCAAGCAGGCCTAGAGAATATCCCCTTCACTGAGGCATTGGGAAATATGCTGTTAAGAGAAACACAGCATTCTTAAAAAGTGCTGTGCTAATTTTTCTCTGGATGCTCAGGGATGAAGATGGAAGGACTGCTATGGAAATGGGCTTCCTGATTTTGATAGCAATGATGGGATCCCCGCATGGCAGAGGCCAGGTGGCAACAGCTGACCACCAGAATCAAAGTGGGTATGGTTACCTTAAAGGGCAACAGGGTCAGCGCCATAATGAGAAGGATCTGACCCACAGGAATCTTTGGCAGTAATGACTTGATCACAGGGTTCTAGTTTTAAATTAAGTGTGGAGTCTATTAAAGTCCTTTCTTAATGCTCTACTATAAATGTGACTACTAGTGATATACCTGGCTGGCTTAGTTGGTAGAGCATACAACTCTTGAAATTAGGGTCATGAGTTCAAGACCCACACTGGGAATTGAGCTTACTAAATAAATAAATGTGACCACTAGAAAACATTTTAACCATTTACAAATCTATACAAAGAGGTACACTCAAAAACACTACCAACTCAGGGTGCCTGGGCGGCTCTATCAGTTGAGCATCTGACCCTTGATTTTGGTCCAGGTCATGATATCAGGATCGTGAGGTGGAGTCCTGTGTTAGGCTCTACCCTCAGCACAGAATCTGCCTCAGATTCTTTCTCTCTCTCCCTCTGCACCCCCCACCCCCACACTGTCTCTCCCTCTCTCTCAAATAAGTAAATAAATCTAAAAAACAAAAACAACTACCAGGACACCCGGGTGGCTCAGTCAGTTAAGTGTCTACCTTCGGCTCAGGTCATGATCTCAGGGTCCTGGGATCAAGCCCTGCATCTGGACCACTGCTTGGCAGGAAGCCTGCTTCTCCCTCTCCCACTCCCCCTGCTTGTGTTCCCTCTCTTGCCGTGTCTTTGTCAAATAAATATATAAAATCTTCAAAAAAAAAAAAGAATTCTCAAACTCAGTGGCAAAAAAACCAAGCCAGTTTGAAAATGGGCAAAAGATATGAAAAAACAGTTTCCTGAAGAAGGTAAAACAGGCTGCAAATGAGCTTGTGCAAAGATGTTCAACATCACCAGCTGGGGAGAAATGCAAATTAAAATCACAGTGAGATATCACTACTCACCTATTGAAATGACTAAAATTAACAATAGACAAAACCAAGTGCTACAGAGGATATAGAGAAACCAGATCACTCCTACATTGCTGATGGGAACGCAAAATGGCACAGCCACGCTGAAAACAGTTTGGCTCTTCCTTAAAAATCTAAATATAGGGATTCCTAGGTGGTGCAGTCAGTTAAGCATCTGTCTTTGGCTCAGGTCATGATCCTGGTGTCCTGGGATCAAGTCCTACATCGGGCTCCCTGCTCAGTGGGGAGTCTGCCTCTCCCTCTCTCTCACTCTTTCAAATAAGTAAATAAATTTTTTTTTAAAAATCTAAATGTAAAACCCAGCAATTGCACTCCTGGGCATTTACCCTAGGGAAATAAAACTTATGCTCACACAATAACATGGGCAGGAAAAGCAACTCTATTCTTTTCTTTATTTTGGAGAGAGAGAGCATGTGGGGTAGAGGAAGAGAAAGTCTCGGGCACACCCTGTGCTGAACACAGAGCCCACCTGGCTCCATCCCAGGACCTGAGATCATGACCTGAGTCGAAACGGAGAGTCCCACGCTCAGTGGACCAGGCCACCCAGAAGCCTTGCAACCTTATTCTTAATAGCTAAAAACTAAGAACAATCCAGATGTCCTTGAATGAAAGAATGAATGTTTCATCTGGGACATATCCGTGCAGTAGAATACTATCCGACAATAAAAAGGAATGAACTATTGATAAAAGGCAATGGCCTGGATGAATCTCCAGGGAATTATGCTAATTGAGAAAAGTCAATCCCAGAAGATTACATAATGTATGGTTCCATTTATAGAACATTCTTGAAATGACAAAATTCTAGAAAAGGAGAACTTAGTGATGGGGCAAGGGAGGTTAAGGAGAAGATGGGGCCATAGGAAAGTGAGTGTGGCCATACCAGGAAAACACCAAGGATCCTTTGGTGATGGAAATGTTTTGTATCTTTTCTCTTATCCATGTCCTTATCTTGTCTGTCATAAAATACTACCGTTTTGCAAGATGCTACAAATGGGGGAAACTGGGTAAAAAGTAGGTGGGATCTCTCTGTATTATTTCTTTTTTTTAATGTCTTTTTTTAAAGATTTTATTTATTTATTTATTTGGCAGAGAGACATCACAAGAAGGCAGAGAGGCAGGCAGAGAGAGAAAGGGGGGAAGCAGACTCCCCGCTGAGCAGAGAGACCTACGCAGGGCTCCATCCCAGGACCCTGAGACCATGTCCTGAGCAGAAGGCAGAGGCTTAGCCCACTGAGCCACCCAGGCGCCCCTCTCTGTATTATTTCTTACAACTGCATGTGAGTCTATAATTATCTCAAAATAAAAAGTTTAATTTTTAAAAAATTGGTACATAAAATGTTTTGCGCTTGTTTTCTCTAAAAAAATTTATAATGCAATTCTTACCCTAAACATGTATGCAGGCGCACACACACCCACACCCAAATCTTTGCCCTTGAGTGTTATGATAGGAAAGAGCCCCTGGCCACATGGTTAAGCTTCTGCCTTCAGCTGAGGTCATGATCTCGGGGTCTTGGGATTGGGCCCCCGCTGGCTGGCTCCCTGCTCAGGAAGGAGTCTGCTTCTCCCTCTCCCTCTGCCTCTCCACTGGGCTCATGCCCACGTGCTCTCTCAAATGAGTAAATAAAATCTTGTTTTTAAAAAAGGAAGGGGCACCTGGGTGGTTCAGTTGGTTAAGCGACTGCCTTCGGCTGGGGTCATGATCCTGGAGTGCCAGGATCCAGTCCCATATAGGGTTCCCTGCACAGCAGGGAGTCTGCTTCTCCTTTTTACCTTCACCCTTCTCATCTTCTCTCTCTCAAATAAATAAAATCTTTTAAAAAAAAAAAAAAAAAAAAGGAAAAAGCTCTCCCTTAAGAGACTGGAGGGAAGTCGCAAGTGCCCTGGGATTCACCCTGTGTTTTCCCAGGAGTCTCAGGACAAACTTGCAATCAGGAGAGCCCTCAGCTGGAGGCAGGGTGCTGGTGAACGGGCGGCGGGAGGCACGGCAGCCCTGCCGCTGGGGCACCAGCCTGAGCCGGGCTACGAGGATGATCAAAGCTAAGCCCTCAAGGCTGGGGACACCCGCCAGCACCGTGGGGCCGCGCGGAGGTGACTGGGTGGTGGGGGGGGAGCGCAGCGCCCTTCTGGGTCCGCCGTGGGCTGCTTCCCAAGGCTGTGAGGACGGAGCGGGAGAGAAAGAAGGGCGCAGGCAGGAGCGCTGCTTCCCCACGCGGCTTGCTCGGAAATGAGCCGAGACCGCGGGTGGCGCAGAGCTAGGGCAAGAGCCCCAGCTCTTCTAAAGAATTTTTGAGGTCTAGGGTTCCTCTTCCAGCCCAACCCAGCTCTATCTGGGCCAACCTCGCCGCGCGCTCCCCGTAGTCCTTCTCTTGGTTCCTCCCCACACCCCATGCGTTCCCACCTTAGCTTTGGCTTTAAGGGGAATCCCACCCCAACACAAAGCTTTTTCAGGTTCTTCCAGTTCCTTCCCTCACCCCCCGCCCTCGCATCCCCCCCCAGCCCTCGCCCCACCACCCTCGCCCCCGCACCGCCCCACCGAGGAGTTCGACCTTGGAGGAGGCCTGGGATACGGTCCGTTTCTAGGCCGAGAGGGAGGCTGGTGTCTAGAGCAGTGCGTTGGCCAGAAGCTGGCTGAGGGAATAGGGAGGGAGATGGGCTCTGGACCCGGGAGTGGCAGAGGCCTGAGCTCCTGAGAGGCAAACATTGGGCTCAAATCTCTGGTGAGCCACTCACTAGCTGGGTGACTGTGGCCAGGTTCCTTTCCTGTCCAGGTTTAGTAGTCTTTGTCCTAAAATAAAGCTAAAATAGTGCTTTTTGGGGTTGTTGAGAGGATTAAATTAATTAACATATGCAAAGTTTTAGGACCCTGGCTAGCCCACAGTAAGTGCTTAGCTTGATGTTATCATAAGTAATTGAGGACCCACCAGAATTCAGGAGTCCTCTTCCCAGGTTCCATAACCTCCCCTAACTCCTTCTCTCTCTGGAAGTCCTGCCATATAACTTCCGGAAGGTAATACCCATTGGTTACCAGGAATGAGAAGGGTACTTTGCAGACCACCCGCCACCCCAAACCAGTACCCTACCCATGGCCCAGGTGCCTTTTCCTTCTCCCAGCCCTGGGGAAAGCCTCGGCTCTCCTTGATAAAGGGAGCTAAGGAGAGAGATGTTCTGGCTTCCGTGGGTCTGGATGGCCCATCAGAGTGAGAAAAGCTGGTAAGTTCTAAAATCTGAATCCAGTCCCAGTCCTGTCACTACCTCTGTGACCTCGAGTCAGCCACTCCCTGGGTCTCAGTTTTTCATCAGTGAAATAAAGACATTTATTTATTTATTTATTTATTTATTTATTTATTTTTCTCCTTCTTCTTTTTTTTTTTTTAAAGATTATTTATTTATTTATTTATTTGACAGAGAGAGAGAGATCACAAGTAGGCAGAGAGGCAGGCAGAGAGAGAGAGAGAGAGAGAGAGGAGGAAGCAGGCTCCCTGCTGAGCAGAGAGCCCGATGCGGGACTCGATCCCAAGACCCTGAGATATGACCTGAGCCGAAGGCAGCAGCTTAACCCACTGAGCCACCCAGGCGCCCTCCTTCTTCTTTTTAATGGGAGCTCTACACCCAATGTAGGACTTGAACTCACCACCCCGAGATCCAGAGTCAGACGCTCCACCAACTGAGCCCACCAGGCATCCCAAGACATTCTCTTCTTGAGCCCGGGTTAGATGCAAGACACTGGCCTGGTCTATCCTGTTTGAAGAGTGGTTGTGAGGATCACCCAGAATAATGCCGGAGGAAGTGAGCCATGAAATTCCATCCAGTTCCGTACATTCTACCATCCTCACAGTGTAGGAGGCCTTCCAGATCCCCCTGCGCTTGTCTTCCCTCTCCTCCCACCTACTACCCATGTCAGCTCCAAGACATTAGGGATTTCTGTCTGCTGGTCTTCAGCTGTAACCCCAGTGCCTAGCACTGTGCAAACAACAGGTGGTCAATAAATAAGTTGAATGAATGAATGAACGAACGGTTCAAACTTGGCCTCTCAAAGTAGAAATCCTCTTCCTGGCCTTCCCAACTTTTTCTGTGTGAAGATTTTAAAACAGCCCGGCTCCCTTGGGCATGCTAGTTAATAGAACATTGTCACTCCTTCTACTGGGCCGACATCTGCCTCCCAAACTTCTAGACCAATCCTGCCCACTAGGGTTACACAGAACTCCCTCTTCCATAAGATTTCATGTGTGAGTGATTACTCCTCTCCTAACCCAGGTAGAGGGAGTCCCGAGCACTGTGGAAGGATGAGCTCCGCTTCTGGCCTCAGCCCCACCTGCCCAGGGATGAGCTGGGGGAGCAGGCCTCTACTTGGGAACTCTAGAATTCTCCCTGAGAATTCTAATTCTCAGGGAATTAGAATTTCAGTAATCCTTGGGTCTTGGGATACTGTCTCCACCGAAGGCCTGATCGGAACATGTTCAAGTGGCTGGTACTATAGCAGGAGGAATTTAGAATAAACTGAGGATTTGAAGGCATTGCAGTGCTATGGACCCAAAGCCCAGAGTTCTCCACATTCCCCCACCAACCCCAGGTGGCAGGGTTGACCTGCCAAGTTGGCTGACCTTTCTCCATCACTCACCCCTTCGACAGATATGAAGCCATTCATTTACACTGTTGAGCCACTCCCAGGCCCTTCCCACACATGCCTGTGTTTGAGTCCTGCTTTATGTCCAGTGCTAGCGCTAATGATTTACAATCAAGGCCAGATGAAAAGGCTGGGGAGCGGAAGCCAAAAGAGGACAGGAAGGCAGAACCTTTAAAGCAACCCAGGTTTGAGGAGTGAATTCCAGCCCCTTGTGGCCCCTGGCTCCACCAAACTAGTTCCCTTTGCCAGATTCCCCTGTCCCTTTCCTTCTCCCCAGTGCCCCTGCAGTCTCTTCCAGGAAGCCCTCCCCACCGGCATCCATCACTGGCTCTTCCCCCATCACCCTGTCCCACCCCCACTGACGTCAAAGCAGTGTTTTTCAAATGTCCCAGTATGAGCACAGAGATTTGATTAATGAGCATGTTTGTAATAAAATGAACAGAATGGGGTAGAGTAAACTAGATCAACTTGCATACCCCATGGTGAACAAGGGAAGGGTGAGAACTGCTATAGTATTTGCTGAAACTTGAGAGACACACCCCACCACCACCACCGCAGAGTACTTGGTTCTACCATTTTGAAGGTCTTATCTGGGTCTGGGTATCGAACTTCCCCGTTCCTCTTGTCCTTCTCCTGTCTCTAGGCACCATCCAATGATAGAACTTTCTGCAGTGAAGAAAATATCTGTGTTGTCTAATATGGTAGCTAGCAACCACATGTGGCTATTGAGAACTTGAAATATGGTTAGGGTGACTGAGGAAATGATTTTTTATTACATTTAATTTCAGTTAATGTAAATAGCCACAGTAGAGGTGAGAGGCTAAGGGCTACCGTATTACCATATTAGACAGGACCATTCTGGATGTAAGCTCCCCATGGGCAAAGACTGGGCTGCTTTGTTCACTGTTATACTCCTGGGACTTAGCACAGCTCTAACGTAGGTTAAGTCACCAATAAATGGGCAAGAGAGGGGGGAGGCAAAATAAATAAATAAATAAAAATTTAAAAAGTAGCCCTGACCAATAGCATTTTCCAATTTCCATGGTGTAAATACTCCCACAGTGGTCAATTTCAAGCTACTAGGGGTTTAATGCTGGCAAGCTAAATTTCTGAAGTTAGCCATCAGCTCTCATTAGCTTTTGAATGAATGAACCACTAAAGGAACAAAAAAGCTAGCAGGATGGAACACTGCAGGCAGAACAGCCAAGGGAAGGAGGAAAAAATCGAGAAGAGGGACATTTTTAGCTGTCCATAGCCATCCTTCTCCCTCTGTAGCTCTTCTTTGTACCAAGAAACAGAATGGAATGGCGGCAGGGGTGGGAGGGGATGGCTGAACTTCCTCGTTCTGTGGCCCCATTCCACCAACCTCCCCAGCTCTAAGAAACTCCCAGGTCTTTCCCCGCCTAAGTCATTCTGGCCAGAGGAAAATCCTCTAACAACTACAAAAGTTATTGATTGAGCATGCAAGCGTGTGGAATGAATGCTATTGCTGTTATTACCAGGTGGCTTTTACCGGTTTTCCCCAGATACAGAAACACAGTCTCCCTCAGCCACTGAACCAGCCCCTGTGATGGAAGAGTGTGGGACCTTAAATCCTGCCAACCGTCATTTAGGAATGCATAGTGCAAATGTTTATGGGCTTAAGGCACCATTTCCCCCCTTCTTTGAAGGATTTTACAGTCCTCCGGTCCTCTGCTGTGGTTACCCCTGCATTCCACACATGTTCAGGGAAGGAGGGGCAGGTGCCTACTTTGGGGATAACCTGGACCCAGGTGGAGACCCTTGGTCTTAGCCCTCAATGATTCAAACACTGAGCATTCAAACAAAAAATTCAAATAACAAAACAGAAGACAAGAATATGAGAAAGCTCAGGAGGTGAATTTAGAGACAAGAAATGGCAGGGCAAGCACATGCTCCAGGCGTTCTGAGAAAGGACGGTGATCATGACTCATGGCAGAAATGGAACTCTCGGGGATGCTAGGATTTGTGCCGTGGGAAGGGCATGAATTCCAGATGAGAGAATAAGGAGAACGTAGCCCCCAGAGGCTCAACTGCCCTGCCTAGCACATAGTAGGGACTCAATAAACACATGTTCTTAGGGTCCCAGAAAAATCTGAGTCTCCTCTTGGCTATAGCAGGAGCAAGTGAGCGATGGTGGGCAAATGCCAAGCTTCAAGTAATACATCTCAGGGAGATAACCTTGAGCTGGCAAGAACAGCAAAGACACACAGAGAACTGAGCTGAGCCAAAAGTCCAGAACAAAAGGGTCTTGTACCAGCAGCTACTCTCCAGGATTGCCACCCTCCCATGGCTGCCCCAAGGCCCCAGATCTAAATAAGGAAGTCACATCCTACTTGCAGAACATGGCTCTCTTCAGCCCAAAACCCTGCTGCCCACCTTGATGTTGCCTTGAGCCATGTCCGGCGCCAGGCCCAGCCACGCTCTGCCCCTCAGAGCTATCAGATCCTTCTGTTGGCAGGGCTAATGATGGCTGGATGGTCACAACCCTGGGCTAATCAAAGTCTTCCTGGGGTCCCTTGGAGCTCCCTCAGGTGCTCCCATCCAGCCCTTCTCTGCAAGTTCTCCACCTTACTCAAGCTCCTATCAAGTCACACAATCACCCTTCCGAGGCAGTCTCTTATTGTTCAGCTCCTACCCCAACAATTCCAAATTCCAGAAGCTCTGGAGACTAAAACTTGTCCGTCATTCACTTAACATGCAAAACCTGACATGGGACTCTTTATAGTTTTTACATATCCAATTCAGTGTGACTATTTCCAAGTTTCAGTGTAGAAATAAATGTTCATGTGTCCGAGCCCATAATTCCAGGGGCCACTGGGGTTTTCCTTGTACATTACCTGCACTACATTTCCTTTCTAAACTCTGCAAGTCGGGGCGGGGGGGGGGCAGGGAAAGAAAGTCATCTGGACGCAAGGATTTTCGGTTCTGAGTTTGGGCACGAGCTGCAGAAGCCCAGGCTTTGAAGCTGGTGGGGAAAGGATTTTGAGCCTGCGTGCCTGCTCCTTAGGGCTGAAGGTGGGAGGAGTCCCAGGAAGACAAGCGGGGTGGGGGGTGGGAGGCACGGACCACTTACAGTTCAGGCAGGCACTATTATTTACCAGCCGGGACACCAGGACAGTGTTTTGAGACTGTAACGACGCAGCAGCCCAGAGGTATATCTATTACCTGGGAGCCAGAGTTTGAGACATATGTCATCTGGGTTTCCTCTTCATTGAAATGAACCCACCTCAGAGCCCTGGGCGGGGAGGAAAGGCACGCAGTTCACTGAAGGAACTCTGTGGGTATCAGCTATTTTGCTGGTTCCTTCATCTGGTATTTCTTGACCACCCAGTACCACTTACGCCCCTCTGGGCAAGACAATGTGTAAATTTACAGGGTGAGCTCAAGGAGAGACAGAATGTGCACATACGAGTGAATTCAATTTTGGACCAAGCAGATTAAAGTCAGATTTCAGAGGTGAAGAAGAGTCTGACCTGGAGAAAAGGGAGTTGAGGAGGGAAGAAACGTGTCCCGGGCGATGGCAGGAGATGGGGCCAGGCTGACTCACTGGGCAACTTTCACACTGTTCTTTCCTCCCTGGGCCCATTCCCCTCTACATTTAGCCTTCTATCTCCTCTGAGGTCCCTTTCACTTTCTGTGATGCCAAATGTCTGAAGGATTGTCATTTAGGGGGTGAAATTGGACCCATCTTCGCGACCCCCAGCGGTATAACCAGACCACAGTGGTGAAAACCACAGGAGGCCGATTTCTGCCCAAATGAGGGACTTTCTCAGGCGCTCTCCTGGGGTCTGGAAGCCAGCCAGCCTCATTCTCATCCCAGCCAGGCGCCTGGGGGTGGACATCGGGGAGGGAGTCAGAGCAACTGGCCACGCCCACCCAGAGGGGCTGGGATTCTGTAAACTGAACTTCAGGCAAGGCCTGTGTTTTCACAGCTTACCAAATGGGTCCATCTAACTCCATGCTCACTGCAGGTCTAAAGACAACAGGGCAGGAGCTCAAGCCCCAGTCCTCAAGGAGGCATGGCGGCCCCAGACCCTGGAAGTAGAGAAGAAACATCCTGGGGCATCCGGAGTGAAGCACATCGCACATTAACAGAGGGGAAGGTATAGTCATCTATGCACATAATACACAAAATGCAAATTATACACCAGAGAGCAGAATATAATCCGTGGGGGCTTAGTCGTGACAAGGGCTGGCAGGGGTTTAGGGGACAGTTCGTGTCCTCACAACCTCTCCAGCTGGGCATTTCTGTCCCTGTTTTCTCTGTCTCTCTGTCTCTGTCTCTGTCTCTGTCTCTCTCACTCACTCACACACACACAAAACACATATACCTCTCTTCTCCCTTTGACCCGCCACACCAGCCAGTCTCTCACCCATCCCCACCACACCAGGAAGAGATGCAGCTGCTGCCCTTGAAGAGGATAAAGTGTTTCTGGACAAACCAGACTAACCCCTCCACAGGAAGCCACAGGGGACCGAGGTCCAGCAGAGTCTGCCCTGTTTTGTCACCTGAGAGGAGAGCTGCACCAAGGATTACAGAGAAGGAGAGCATGCAGGGGAAGCGGGGTGGGCTTCCCGGAGGTGGCAGGCATCTTGCTGATACTTACTGATGAGTGAAATAGAGGAGGGCAGAGGATGGGGGCAGGGAGTGGTGATGGGAGCACCGCAGGTCAGGGCTTGGAGGGATGTATGGATTCATCTCTGGTTCCAGAGCCAGAGAGGGGGCAAATTACACCCCTGCCCCAAGACAGAAGAGGGCCCGCAGACAGCACGCCTGCACCAAGCTCAGAGCAGAGTCTGGTGTTCCCCACCTTTCCAGCCCTGTCCCAAAGGATAAATGGATTGGGGAGGGGGACAGAGAGAACCAGGACATGAAGAAAGGCAAGTGGCCTGCCTTGGGACAAAGAGAAGGATGAGTCCCTTCCTGTAAGAGAAGTTCTAAACGATACAGTCCCTGATTCCCGGAGATGGAAGCCCAGAAGCCAGCCAATGCCCCTATAAGAACAATCCTGGAGAGGTCACAGCCTCCATCCGCCTGTTTCTGAGACATTTTCCGAGACCCCAGGACTGAGTGAGGCTCAGCATTCCAGTGGATTCCCCCCCCAACCCCGCCCCGCACCCTGACCTGATACCTGAGGGAGGAGGAGAGAGTAGGAAAAGTTGGGGGTCAGTAACGCCTGGGTTTAGGAATCACTAGGAGAGAGAGGGGATACTCTGGGACACATCTGTGGGTGGACTGAGCCTCTGCAGTGTCCCCAGGGACCCAATGAGCTGGTTCCAAACTGTCCCCTTTGCACTTGAGAACGAGGTGAGAGCCAGCTGCATACCTGAACCCTTCCCTGGCGAGGCCAGCCACTCTGGCCCAGAACAGTTCATCCTGACCTGTGCTACCCAAAAGGCAGGAAAGGCTTTAAGGTCCAGGCTTTATTGTGGACAGAACTCCTTGGCCAAATGTGGACCCAACGTCCGAGAGTCCCCACACTGAGGCCCCCTCAGTCCCACGGATTCCAGATCTTCACTCCAGGGACTGCTGGGCTGGCTGAGCCAACAGCACCAGCTGAAGGGGAGCTGGGAGGGAGATAAGAGAGCATAGACCCCTTGCCTCTGTCCTGAGCAACAGTCCCCACTTGGCTTCCAGAATTATCTTTAAATCCGCCTCTGCTCCCCTATCACCAGTCCCTCCCCCGATGGTAAACACCTTTAGTGGCTTCCCATTGTTGAAGGTATAAAATCCAGTCTCCTTATCCCTGCATTCCATCTCTCCCATCACCCCCATAATGGTCTCGCTCTTTAACTCTCCAGTCTCCTCCTTCTCTAAACCCTCTGCTCCAGCTGAGCTGATCCCAGGCAATGTTTCCAAAGCTGCCTCCCGCCCCATGCCTCTCTCTCTCTCCTGCATCCCACATTTCCCTCAATAAGGCAACCCACACCTCCTCCCTGAAGCCTTCCCTGGAGCTGTGGCTCGGGCTGGCTGCCAACACTCTCTCTCTGCTGGGCACCTCTTAGTAGCACACACCCCCCCCCGCCGCCCAGGCTGTTCTTTCAGTACTCCTGGGGTGCCTGGCTCTGTGTGATGACTGGCATTAATTATTTGAATGGACATCAGATTGGCCCAGTGATGGTGTGGGCTCTACCGTCGGTCAGAAAGCCATAACATGACCCTAAGAGATATCCATCTATGGATTAAAATCAGAGGTCCCCCTCCAGGTCCAGAGGCACAGGCCCTGCCTGAGACTACGAAGCCACTGGGGGTTACAAAAAGATCCAAATAGGGAGACGAAGGCTGGGGTAGGGGACATGAAAGAACTTGCTCCCACCACCACCACCCTCAAGGAGAGGATGACCTGTATGAACTGGTGGGGGTGAGGTGGGGGGGCAGAAACTAGCTCCTGGGAAAGAATGTGATATTCATCCTAGAAGACAGAAAATGGAAGCTTCCTGGAGAGGAGGGGAGCCTGGTCTTATCTGATGTTTACATTCCAGAGGGTCCCTGTTGCTTCTCCTCAGCTTAATTAAAAAATACCTAAGGATCCTTGTGTACTGGGAGAGAGGAATTCAGGTACCTACCCTGTCCCCCACCCCCATCCCATGGCTCCCCTCACCTCTGACCTCCCGGCTTGCTGTGTGGATGGCCTGATGGGAGCAGGGCTCTGACTCCATTCCTGTTTCTTCTTCTACACTGGGCTGATCCTAGAAGCTAGATTCCTTGGGTGATAATATAGGGAGTCTGGGAACTGTCAGGGCTCCACTCCTACAGGGTGTGGGGGGGGGACAGAAATAGAAGTTAGGGCGCCTGGGTGGCTCAGTGGGTTGAGCCGCTGCCTTTGGCTCTGGTCATGATCTCGGGATCCTGGGATCGAGTCCCACATCGGGCTCTCTGCTCGGCAGGGAGCCTGCTTCCTCCTCTCTCTCTCTGCCTGCCTCTCTGCCTACTTGTGATCTCTCTCTGTCAAATAAATAAATAAAATCTTAAAAAAAAAAAAAAGAAATAGAAGTTAAAATAGCCAGTTCTCTCAGTCAGCCTCCATCGCCCCCAGAGCCCTCACCCGGCCACCAGAATGTCCAGGGTGCTAACATTACACCCATTCAACCATCTGGCGGTCCATTCAGAATCACGTCTGAGGTCCTGCTGTCTATGTGTAGGACACAGTGCCGGCCTAGAGACACTTCTGTGGCAATACCTGTCCTCAGTGATAGATGACAGAAGCTATAATCCAGCCGTAAACATGCCATGCCTGGTGGGGCAACGAAGTTGTCTGGTAGGACTAGAGAAAAGTCCCAGAAGCAGTGACATCCAAGCTGGTTCTGGAAGATCATACAAGGTGAGCCTGTGATAAGGCAGGAGAGGCACTGATTGTAGGCAGAGGGGAAAGCAGGAGCAGAGGGATGGACCCCATCCCCTCCCACACACCTCAGCTGACCCTCTCTCCGCTACATCAGTGTTCTCTCGTGCTCTGCTAGATCCTTCCCATTAGCATTCCAACATGTTCTAGCGTTGCCCACCTTCAAACAGGCTCCGTGGAGCGCCTGGGTGGCTCAGGTCATGATCTCAGGGTCCTGGGATCGAGTCCCTTGTTGGGCTCCCTACTCCGCTGGGACTCTGCTTCTCCCTCTGCCCCTCCCCACTCATTCTCTCAATCTCTGGCTCTCAAATAAAATCTCAAAAAACAAAAAATCAGGCTCCCTGGACCACCTTTTGCTGCAGCTCCTCCCCATTCATAGGCTCCCCTCTTCCTCCCACTCCAGGCTGGCCCGGGCTCCGGCACTATCCTCGGCACTAGCCAGGCTTCCTGGGACTCTGCATTGTTAAAATCAATAGACACTTGCCAGAAGGAACTTCCGTTCCTCGACTGCTGAACTTTCAGTGCCTGAACACTACCTCCTTCTTCAACACTCTCCTTCCCTGCTCTCCTTGACACCTCACTTCCGCTTTTCCTCCAGGGGTAGAGTCTCAGTGGCTGTCTCCAGCTCACCCTCCTTTATCTGAGCAAGAAACTGTGAGGTTCCTCAGGGCTGGGTCCTGGACCCTCTTCTCCTGCTGCTGTGTGCTTCAGTAATCTCTTCCATTGCCCTGGCTTCCATAGCACTTTCTAGACAGCATAGGCTTCCAAATTTTCAGATTTGACCCATTCAAAACGGAAAACTGATGGCTCTTAGCCTGCCACCAACTCAATTGTTGCTCATCTTGGTAAATGTCGTACCATCCATCTACTGCTTCATGCTGGAAACCAGGGAATCGTATTTGACAGCTTGTTCTCTCTCACCCCACCCCTCCCGCATCTAATAAAATTACTAATTCTACTTCCAAAATATAGAACCTCTCCCCATCCACACACCATGCACAGGCTCCAGTCATCACTCCTAGCACCTTCCTCTTTATGCAGAAGGTCTTCTCTTAGCTACCTTAGCTTTTCTCCCACACCATCCAGTGAGGTCTTCTTTAAAAATCAGTCTCATCCCGTCCCTCACCTACTTAGAATCCTTCAGTGGTCCCGCAAATGTCCAAACTACACGGTCAGTCGCCTGCCTCTCTCCAGGCCCATCTTTGCCAGTCTCCCCCTTGTTAACCAGCCTTCAGCCACACTAGGGCTTTACTTGGTTCTTCTAACCAGCCCCATTTCTCCAGCCCAAGGACCTGAGAGCATGGTCTTCTCTGCCAACACACTCAACATATCTAATCTATGCACACACATTGCCCCTTATCTAGCTCCTTCCCACCGCATCCTCAGGGATCTTTCCCTTACCTGCCCAGGATCTGGCTAAATGCTCTCATACCCACAAAATGTCCAGTGAATATGGGGAAGGAAGGGGGGACAGAAGAAGGGAAGGAAAAAGCCTGGTGAGAGGGTGAAGCTCAGAGGAAGGGGGGGGTTGCTGAGAGATGAACTTGAAGATGTGCCTTGAGCTGTTCCTTGGAGTGTTTACTTCCAAGATCCACACCCATTATTCTGTTTCATTCATGACACCTCGTTACCATAACGCTCCATTTTATGGAACGGCAGCTGAGGACGTTGTAGACCGGTGACTCAAGATGGCCCTGCAGAAACCACCTCTTAACCTTCCTCTGCCCCCTGGTGGCCTTCTAGTTGCAGCCAACTGGTCTCTCAGCTGAGGCTCTGATCTTCTGTCTTTTAGCACCACCATTTGGCCAAAACTAATAGCAGTCGGCTTCTCCGCCGGCATTCATCAATTTCATAGAAACATGGCCCTTTGGAGGGTCGGCATGCAACATCCATGGACAAAAGCCCATCCAGAGCTTCATCCACGCTTCTGGCTTATTCTGGAGGGCCATCCAGACATGTGGGTAGAGGGGCAAATGGCCATGGTCTAGCGATCCCGGAGCCAGCAAAGACGAATGTCAGGTGTGAGGCCCCCACCCTTGCCATTTCCCTGTTCCCTGAGCTATCCCCAGTTCCCCACTCTGCCCCTCACCTGCTCTTCCCCCAAAACCCCTCTCACCCTCCCCACCTTGCATAGAGAGTCTGGAGCCTCCCAACAGATGTTTTACCAGATTAGTTGAGTCCTATTAACAGTCTTCCTTCCCCCCCCCCATTAAAATTATTTGACTCATTTCTCATCTGCACCCACCCACCTCAGCTCTCACCTCCTCTAGGGCTCCCCTCTTCCTTACTCTCTTATCACCTAGACCATAAATCAGTACCCATGTATGAATTCACCTAAAAGCAAGGTGGTATTTCCACCCTCCTGCTTATTTCCCTCAGAATAATGCCTACTATTTGTATAATACTTTGCAGCTAATCAGCTATTTGATACAGAGCTCCGCATCTTTGAGTGCTCGCTGTATGCCAGGTCTGGGGCTTGGAATCTGAAATAAATTTTCCCCAGGTTTCCCGAGAGAGAGAGAGAGAAAGAGAGAGAGAGAGATGAGTATTAGTGGCCCTTTGTTACAGGAGAGGAAACAGGCTCAGGGCAAGGCCAAATGGCATAGCAGAGAGAGCTTCGAAGTCAGCCTGGCCCTAAATTTGGGTTGTTTATTAGTTGTGAGTGTCACAGGCTGTCAGGAAAATTGGCTGCCAACGCCTCCCGGGAAGGACAGGCACTCCGTGACTTACACCGCTTCACATAGCTCTTCTCTGAACCCCCAGGGCTTTTGAACTTGAGGCCCCTGAAAATATCATCCCATGTGCTAACAAGGACCTTGTAAAAAGGGCAGAGCCTTGGGACCTGTCCACCCTGAGTTAGGCAACAAGGCGATGCATCGTCTGTAGGGAATTTAAAAACAACATTATAACGGGCTGAAAGTCTAACTTTATTATCTTCATTTGTGGGCAATTCTAAACAAGGTCAGTGATAAAATACCCGTAGGAAAATCTTTTGCGGGTCTAAGTTCTAAACAAATTGCTACGATTCCTGTTGAGTTTTGATAATAAATGTGTACGTTTCAAATGGACACACTTTCATTATTTTTTAACAAACCATATTCTACATGGAAGTTAATTAGGTGAACATCCAGCATTTTCCACCCATGCATTTTGAGAGAAGTTTGTAACAGTTGAGAATATTTATTTTTAAAGATCTCAATAGATGTTTCTTTTCTTTCTTTTTTTTTTAAGATTTTATTTATTTATTTGACAGACAGAGATTATAAGTAGGCAGAGAGGCAGGCAGAGAAAGAGAGAGGAGACAGGAGGCTCCCCACTGAGCAGAGAGCCCGATGCGGAGCTTGATCCCAGGACCCTGGAATCATGACCTGAGCCGAAGGCAGAGGCTTTAACCCACTGAGCCATCCAGGTGCCCCTTTTCTTTTCTTTTTTAAAGATTTTATTTATTTATTTGACAGACAGAGATCAAAAGGAAGCAGAGAGGCAGGCGGGGGCGGGGGTCGCAAAGCAGGGTCCCCGCTGAGCAGAGAGCCCGATGTGGGGCTCCATCCCAGGACCCTGGGATCATGACCTGAGCTGAAGGCAGAGGCTTTAACCCACTGAGCCACACAGGTGCCCCAAGAATCTTTTCTAATAATACTTTTAAACTGTTAATTGTTCTAAAGTTGAAAAGTGAATCAAGAAAATAATGATCCTTCCTAATTTTGTCCTTCAGACTGTCAAATACTCTGGGTATGCCGCTGGAGAGACTGGATTTTTTTAGATATGATATTTATTCATTGGCTAATTAGAATTATTATGAACAAATGATGTCTTCCCTGGTTAATTCGTATTGTTATTGAATGGATAATATTTGTTCAACAATTACTTTATCTGTCAGAGTTCTCCAGGGAAACAGATTCAAGAGGTTATATAGAGATATACATAAGAGGAGATTTATAATAGGAATTGGCTCCCTCATTTGTGGAGGCCAAGAAGTCCTACAGTCGGCTGTCTGCAAGCTGGAGAGGCAGGAAAGCTGGAGGTGTGGTTTAGTCCAAGTCCGAAAGCCTGGGAATTAGTGCCAGCAGAGGAAGTCTTCGCCTGAACCTGAAATCCCAAGAATCAGGTGCCCCAGTGTCCAAGGGCAGGATAAGATGGGTGCCTCGGTTCAAACAGAGAGCGAATTTACCCTTCCTCCACCCTTTTGTTCTACTCAGGCTTCAAGAGATTGGATGAAGCCCCCCTGCTCTGGTGAGGGCGATCTTTATTCAATCTATTGAATCAAATGCTAATCTCTTCCAAAACACCCTCACCAACACACCCAGAAATAATGTTTCACCATGGATCTGGGCATCTCTTAGCCCAGTCAAGTTCACATAAAATTAATCACCAAAATTACAAGGCTGCCCATGGAAGCTGCTCGGGGAAATACCCAGCATTGGACCACTGGGCACTCCAACCAGGAAGCCTGGATTTGTCCCACAGTTAAGCTGCTACATGGTGCCGGGCAGGTCTCTTGATTTCCTCCCCTGGCCCTGTTCTTCACTGGGCTATGCTGGGACTGAAACAAGCAAGTAGAAAGAGGTTTTGTTGTTGGTGGTGGCTTAAGTTGTTTGGTTAAGATTTTCTTCATTTACATGAGAGGGAGAGGAAGAAGCAGGCTCCCTGCAGAACAGGGAGCCCAACACAGGGCCAGATCTCAGGACCACAATAACCCAAGCCGAAGGCAGATGCCCAACCAACTGAGCACCCAGGCACCCCACACACACACACCAAAGAAAGAGGTTTGGGAAGTAAAAGTGTCCTAGAGTCTCAAGGAAAGAAAGGGTGGATGTTGATGATGAGGGTAACTTTTTACTTTAATTTGGACATAACTGTCCTTGTTCAGATGTTAAGCTCCTAGAAGAGGGTTGATTGCTGACTCTCTTCTTTTGACGAGGGTTGACCCTTCAAGCCTCAGCCCAGTGCTGAGAATGAGCCTGTCAAAGGCGCTTCGTGGGTACCTAAGAGGTTTGGAGCCAAACCATACAACCAGGTAGTGACACTTCCTTCCAGGAGCAGCCCAGGGGTGTAGACCAGCTGGGGGACTGGGCAGCTGAGCCAGGAAATTCAGCCATGGTGAGCAACCCATACCCCCAAAGAAGAAACCCTTATTCCCTGCTGCTGGCTGACATTCTTTTTTTTTTTTTTTTTTAAAGATTGTATTTATTTATTTGACAGAGACACAGCAAGAGCGGGAACACAGCAGGAGCAGTGGGAGAGGGAGAAGCAGGCTTCCCGCTGAGCAGGAAGCCCAGTGTGGGGCTCGATCCCAGGACCCCAGGATCATGACCTGAGCCAAAGGCAGACGCTTAATGACTGAGCCACCCAGGTGCCCCTGCTGGCTGACATTCTATGACTACCCAGACAGCATTGCGCCAGCTTAGCCATTGCTGCCTAACAAAACACCCCAAGACTTATGAGGCTTAAAATAATACCCATTTATTAGCTCACAGCTTTGCCATTTTCACTCAGCTCAGCTGCACGGTTCTTCTGCTGGTCTTACCTGGAGGTGCCCATTGTGTCTGAGTCACCTGGACCAGGATGGCCCAAGATGGCCTCGCTCAGATCGGAGGCAGTTAGCTGGAACGGTCAGCCTTGATTCTCCTCCATATGCTCTCCAGCCAAAATACCCTGGGTTTCTTACATAATAACAGCAAGTCCCAAGAGAGTGAAAGTGGCAGCTGTGAGGTCTCTGGAATTCTGGACTCCAGAAGTCGTACCTTATCATTTCTTTTCTTTTTTCTTTTAAGATTTTATTTATTTACTTGAGAGAGAGATAAAGAAAGAACAAGCAGGGAAAGGGGCAGAGGAAGAGGGAGAGCGTCAAGCAAACTCCCTGCTGAGTGTGGAGCCAGATACAGGACCCAGATATAGGTCATGACCCTGAGGTCATGACCTGAGCCAAAACTAAAAGCTGGATGCTTAACCAACTGCACCAGCTGGGTGCCCCATACACTGTGATTTCTGACATATTGGAAGCAAGTCGCAAGGTAATTCCAGATTCAAGGAGTAGGAAAGTAGACTCTACCTCTTTTTTTTTTTTTTAATTTATTTATTTTGAGAAAAAGAGAGAGTGAGAAAGAACATAAGTGCAGGGACAGAGGGGGAAAAGCAGACTCCCCGCTGACCAGGGAGCCTAACTCCAGCCTCAGTCCCAAGACCCCAGGATCATGACCTGAGCTGAAGACAGACACTTACCTGACTGAGCCACCCAGGCCTCCCCAGCCTCTGCCTCTTGATAAAGGAGCTAATGTTTTGGACACGCTTTCCAATCAACCACAAGTTTATACTCCGTCGTTCAATAATCCTCCTCAGTTACCAGTCTGCGCTTACTGAACAACAGATAGGCACTAGATGCTGAAGTATAAAAGAACTCTCAGGAGAAGCCCTGAAAGACTTGGCAATGACCAAGGTTTACTAAGTGCCATTCAGTGGAATGCTGGGCTTTGTCTAGGAACCCTTCAACATTGTTTGATTCTATAAGGGTCTGCGCCATTGTTTACTTTTAAGTTTATAAAAATAGTTTATTTTAGAGGAGTCTGGGAGGCTCAGTTAGTTACGCATTGGACTCCTGATTTCAGCTCAGATCATGATCTCAGGGTCTTGGGATCGAGCCCTGCATCAGGCTCCACACTCAGCTTGTCCCTCTCCCTCTGTTCCTCCCCTAACCAATAAATAAAAATCTTTAAAATTTTTTTAAAATAGGGGCACCTGGGTGGCTCAGTGGGTTAAAGCCTCTGCCTTCGGCTCAGGTCATGATTCCAGGGTCCTGGGATCGAGCCCCGCATCGGGCTCTCTGCTCAGCAGGGAGCCTGCTTCCCCCTCTCTCTCTGCCTGCCTCTCTGCCTACTTGTGATCTCTCTCTGTCAAATAAATAAATAAAATCTTTAAAAAAATTTTTCTAAATACTTTATTTTCAAGATTTTTCATATTATTTTCAGATATTCCAAGAAGATAATCCATATGTTCAGTATAACCTTTGATCATTTCTGACTAGACTAATTTATAGCTCAGCAAATGGGACAAACCAATAATAATTCAAATTATTTTGCCCATAGAAACACAAATGAACTTTGTCCAGCAAGAATAAAATGGTTTCGGGGCATCTGGGTGGCTCAGTGAGTTAAGCCTCTGCCTTCGGCTCAGGTCATGATCTCAGGGTCCTGGGATTGAGCCCCACATCAGGCTCTCTGCTCGGCAGGGAGCCTGCTTCCTCCTCTCTCTGCCTATTTGTGATCTCTGTCTGTCAAATAAATAAATAAAAATCTTTAATTAAGAAAAAGAATAAGGGACGCCTGGGTGGCTCAGTTGGTTGGACGACTGCCTCCGGCTCAGGGCGTGATCCTGGAGTCCCGGGATCGAGTCCCACATCAGGCTCCCAGCTCCATGGGGAGTCTGCTTCGCTCTCTGACCTTCTCCTCGCTCATGCTCTCTCTCACTGTCTCTCTCTCTCAAATAAATAAATAAATAAATAAATAAAAGAAAAAGAATAAAATGGTTTCTGTCCAGTAGAGAAGTTGATTCCAAATATTACATTTCAGTACCTACAGGATATTAACCAGTTTTGTACCTATAAGCAAAATTATTTTGGCATTCCTGATGGCCTACAAATGTTTGTTCTTCAGATTCTCTTTGTAATCAGTTTGAACAAATTGCAGATTTCCTCTTTAATTAGTGAGTTAAATAAAAATCTTCAGTGGGTGCTTGCTTTACGTTTGTGGGAGAGTCATTATTGTACCTTTCAGGAAATTATCCTACAACAGTTACCTCATCCATAAAATGGCAATAATAACCACACCTCCCCATAAGATTGTAGAGGGGATGAAATTAGATAAAATATATAGCTATATCATTACAGTACAAACCTCATAATAAGTACTTAATAAATATCAGCTGCTTTATTTTGCTATTTTTTTATTATTCAAAGGACTTAGAGTTTAAAGATTTTTTTGAATTTGTTTATTTGAGAGAGAGAGAGAGAGCGTGAGCAAGGAAGGCACAGGAAGAGAGGCAGAGGGAGAAGGACAAGCAGACTCCCCTCTGAGCCAGGAGCCCGATGCAGGGCTCAATGCGGGGCTCAATCCCAGGACCCTGGGATCATGACCTGAGCCAAAGGCAGATGTTTAACCAACTGAACCACCCAGGGCCCCTAAAAGTCTTAGACTTCAGTTGGGAAATCACACAACACAGAAGCAAAGAGTTCCAGTATATCGTTAAGCTCTACACTGTACATCAAAGGTTATTAATTCTGGTATTTAAAACTGGTTTTTAGAGTCTGGAGTAATCCAGGAAGTCTTCTTAGAGGAGGAGTGGTCTTAGCTGGTTCTAGAAGGAAGGGCAGGATTTGCAGGAGGGAAGAGAAAGTAGAGGAGACCAAACCAGGCAAGGCAAGGTCAAGGTGGGAAGAGTGTAACTTGACCAGTCTCTTGATGAGTTCATCCCCAGCTCCTTCTCCTATTGCATTTACCTTTACCTTTCTTTTTTTTTTTTTAAGAGAGAAGGAGGGGCAGATGGAGATGGAGAATCTTAAGGAGGCTCCACACCCAGAGCAAAGCCCCCAATGTGGGGCTCAGTCTCACCAGCCTGACATGATGACCTGAGCCAAAATTAAGAGTCAGTTGGTTAAGACTGAGCACCCAGGTACCCATTACCATTACCTTTGGTTTGTCTATTAGAGAATACTTCATGATTCATTTCTCATTTATCCACAGACCTACAATAAAAACATTAATCTGGTGAATTGCTTCTTTATCAGTACCTACCAAGAGCATACAACTAACCATAGATATGTAAACTCCCGAGGGCCTGAGTTCTGGCCCTTAGTTGTTTCTTAAACACACTTCAACATTAAAAGATTTGGCCTGAGTGCACCGCGGTGGCAGTTGGTTAAGTGACTCTTGGTTTCATCTCAGATCATGATCTCAGGGTCATGAGATCGAGGCCTACAACAGGCTCCGAGCTCATCGAGCTCATCGTGGAATCTGCTTAAGACACTCTCTCCCTCTCCCTCTGCCTCTTCCTGCTGCCCCTGCTGTCTCTCAAATAAATAAATACATTTCTTTAAAAATCTGACCTGGTAAGTGAGAAGGAAAGGATGAGAACTTGAGTCTGCTATTGTCAAACAAGGCTATCCTAGCAAACAATTCCGGATTGCCCTCCTGCATTGCCCCAGAGGTGGGTCCACATTTGAAACATCGCATGGCAAATCTTTAACCAAAGTCATTACCCCTCTCTCCTTTGACTAACAATCACCAACCCAGGGAGTGGGAACTATACCATCTTTCATAGTGCAGGGGTGGGGGGACCATCTATACCTCTCAAGCAGAAATTCTCATCAAAAAGAAAATTACAGGGGCGCCTGGGTGGCTCAGTAGGTTGGGCCTCTGCCTTCAGCTCAGGTCATGATCTCAGGGTCCTGGGATCAAGCCCCACATCAGGCTCTGTGTTCAGTAAGGTAGCCTGCTTCCCCCCTCTCTCTCTGCCTGCCTCTCTGCCTACTTGTGATCTCTCTCTCTGTCAAATAAATAAAATTTTTTTTAAATCTTAAAAAAAAAAAAGAAGAAAATTACAGGGTACATGCTCTTGGAAGAGAGGAAACACAAACATGTATAAAATACCTCCTGGTTGGAGTAAGTAGGCTTCTCCTGCAAATGATCTGGCAAGACTTCGAAGGTAGAGCCAATCTAAGTGAAGGGAACAGTGAGTAACACTGGGAAATCTCATGGTAAGGCAGAAGTTGGGAGTGACAGATAAAGTTAGAGAAGCAAGATGAAGGCAGATTACTAAGCACTTTCAAAGCTAGGGATTAGTGCCTTGGAAAGAGATAGGATGTGTATTAGATTTCTCCAGAGAAAACAGAACCAATAGGAGAGGGGAGGAAGGAAAGGGAGAGAGAGGAGATTTATTTAGGAAATGGCTCACATGACTACAGACGCTGAAAGTCCCTTGATTTGCCATATGTAAGCTAGAGAACCAGGAAAGCTGGTGGTGCAATTCAGTTGAGTCCAAAGGCTGAGAAGTGGAAGCACACACATCTGAGTTTGGAAGTAGACAGATGACTTAGCACCAGCAGGAGAGCAAATTTATCTTTCCAGCTGCATTTTTGTTCTATCTAAGCCCTCCCTGAATGATTCCCACCAGCATCAGGAAAGGTGATTTCTACTCACTCTACCAATCCAAATGCTAATCTCTTCCAGAGATACTCTCACAGAAGCACCCAGAAATAATGTTTTACCAGCTATCTGGGCATCCCGTTGCCCAGTCAAGGAGACAAAATAAAATTAAAGACCACAGATCTGGGGCGCCTGGGTGGCTCAGTGGTTAAGGCCTCTGCCGGCTCAGGTCATGATCCCAGGGTCCTGGGATCGAGCCTCACATCGGGCTCTCTGCTCAGCGGGGAGTCTGCTTCCTCCTCCTCTCTCTCTCTGCCTGCCTTTCTGCCTACTTGTGATCTGTCTGTCAAATAAATGAAAAAAAAACTTTAAAAAAAAAAAAAAAAGACCACAGATCTCAGTTTTAGGAAGATTGCTCCAGGCACCATGTGAGAGCAGAGGCAGTGAGGATGGATCAAAAGAGAAGGATGGGGTAGATGGGCAACAACTCCTACCACCCTCTCCCTTGTCCACCCAGTGCCAGCCACAGTGGTCTCATTGTTGGACCCCAAACATGCCAGACTCACCTCTACCTCAGGCTCTGCAGCTCTGCAGCACTCTTCCCAGATACCTGTCATCTCCCTTCCTCATTTCCTTCATCTCTACTCAAATCCCATGACTACCAAACATAAAATAGCACCTTTCCCCACCATGGTCCCCCTTGCCCTTTGACCTTGCTTTCTTTTTCTCCACTGTACTTATCACTAACTGATCTAATATGTATTTGTTCATTGCCTGTCCATTCCCAATAGGATGTAAGCTCCATGAAGGTACAGATTTTTTTTTAATTCACCATTTTATCTCCACTGCTCAGAACAAAGTACACAGTATGAACACTCAATGACTATTGGGATTGGTTTGGGATGGGGAGATTAATATGATATCAAGGGTTTGAGACTGTGACTTGGAAGATAGTAGTCCTATTAACAGAGATAGGGGAGTTGGGATAAGAAAAAATCAGTGTGTTCAACTTGGGACAGCTGGAATTTAAGAAGTCTAAGAAACCACCGAAAATCCAAGACTAGTCCAAAGCAAACATATAGAGCAGAGAAAGGCAGAATCCAAAATCTCCGAAGAGTAAAAAAAATAAAATTAAAAATTAAAAAAACTGAGAGAAGGGGTACCTGGGTGGCTCAGTGGATTAAAGCCTCTGCCTTGGGCTCAGGTCATGATCTCAGGGTCCCAGAATCAAGCCCCGAGTCGGGCTCTCTGCTCAGCAGGGAGCCTGCTTCCCTTCCTCTCTCTCTACCTGCCGCTCTGCCTACTTGTGATCTCTGTCTGTCAAATAAATAAATAAAATCTTAAAAAAAAAAAAAACTGAAAGAAAAAAGTTTAAGGGAGACACCAAAGTGTCAGATATAAGGAGCATAATGTGAGGCCACATTGGGGAAAGTACACTTGATCTTAGCCAAAAGGCCGAGAAGCGATACACATTGGGGAAAGTAAATCTCTAGGTCAGAAATAATAAAGAAATGATTAGGTTGAACATGAAACATGTCAGGAAAAGGAGATGGGGTCAAGACCACGAGAGAGAATCATTAGGCCTTTTACAAGGTTGCGTCTATGGGGTGCTAGCTACATGGGGCCAGATAGGACGGATTGCTTAAAAAACACGTAAGAGCTGCCTCCAGAATTTAGGCCAAGGTGAGAAACCCAGAGATGGAGGCAACTTTTGAGTTCATCAAGGGCTGTGATACAAAGTTAGGGTCTTTGTCCAATCTGAACAAGAGTGACAACAGAAGCTTTGGGAATTGATGAGTCACTAGAAAGAAAATGTTCACTACAGGGATGCCTGGGTGGCTCAGTTGGTTAAGTGTCTGCCTTCGGCTCTGATGATGATCTCGGGGTCCTGTGATGGAGTTTTGCATCGGGCTCCCTGCTGGGCGGGGAGTCTCTGCCCCTCCCCCTAGCCCTTGTTCACTCTCTCTCTCTATCTCACTCTCAAATTAAAAAAAAAAAAAAAAAATGTTCACCACAAATTGCAACTAGTGCTCCCGGGGGCTAAGTTGGCCTCCAGGTGTGTTTTATTTGGGCTACACAGTGTTTAAATTGTTCAAATTAAGTCCACTTTTATTTGTTAAGTTTTATTTGAGATGGAATAAGAGTGAGAGAGAGAGCAGGAGCAGGGAACAAAGGGAGAGGGAGAAACAGGCTCCCTGGTGAGCAGGGAGCCCAACATGGGGCTCAATCTCAGGACACTGAGATCATGACCTGAGCCAAAGGCAGACACTTAACTGACTGAGCCTTCAAGGTGTCCCCAAGTCCACTTTCAGATTTCGGAATTTTCACCCCAAAAAATGCTTATTTCTGGTTTATCTTGTAAAAACTGGAAGATCTAGCTGATGCCGGGCCCATATTTCACTTCGTAGTAAGAGTCTGGGCTGAATTGTACCTGCCTCCTATAAAGGCAGTGTATAGGATAGGCTAGGCTACAACACCGAAATAGAAGGGCCTTAACAGAATGAAGATTTTTTTTTTCCAATTTATTTATTTTCAGAAAAACAGAATTCATTATTTTTTCACCACACCCAGTGCTCCATGCAAGCTGTGCCCTCTATAATACCCACCACCTGGTACCCCAACCTCCCACCCCCCGCCACTTCAAACCCCTCAGGCTGTTTTTCAGAGTCCATAGTCTCTCATGGTTCATCTCCCCTTCCAATTTACCCAAAAGCACATACCCTCCCCAATGTCCATAACCTTCCCCCCTTCTCCCAACCCCCCTCCCCCCAGCAACCCACAGTTTGTTTCGTGAGATTAAGAGTCACTTATGGTTTGTCTCCCTCCCTATCCCATCTTGTTTCATGGATTCTGAAGATTTATTTCTTGTTCAAGCAAAGTCCAGGGTGAACTGGGCCACTCTCCAGCATGGTTTCCCTCCTAGCGTTGACTCAGGGTTCCAGGCTGCTCACATCTCATGGCTCTATTCCGCCTGTGTTCTTCATGATCAGCAGGGAGCGGGAGCTCTTCAGATCAGACTACGCAGTAGCTTCTCCGTGCCTCCCACCTGATGTGACATGTATTACTTCCATGACAGTCCCTCTGTCTCATCTAGTCGCACGCCCTCCAACAGGCGGCTAAGAAATGGGGAGCTCACAGGTACCGGTAAGCAGTCAATGTCTCTGCCACGGGGAATGCGTGCTCTGCAGGCAGTTGGCTACAGTGCCTGCCAGACTGCCTTACATTATTCATTTTCTCTTCCTGGCTCCTGGAGGCATCTGCATTTATAGCTTTGAGTGCAAAAAAGAGAGGAGGGCTGGGGAAAGAACCTTATGGAATGCTACCAGGGAGTAGTTGACCATTGAAGTTAACACTGGCAGGTGTCTTCCTGCCTTTCCTCTCCTCCCCAAGGTAGCTGCTACAGATAGAACCTAGGGAGTGATCTGGCCCCATCCTCCCCACTCTCCTGGGTACACCCTGAGGGGATGCCTGCTTCTTCCCCAGAGGCGGAGATTCCAAACTTTCTTACAACCTTCTACAGATAACAGACACTTCACAATCGAGAAGACTCTTCTATCTTCCGTCATTTTATTTGCCCCTGCATTGTGCTTCTTTGCTCTACCCTTGTTCTGCAGAGCAGGGTAGGAACACAGCTGCAACAAGAATCTGTCTTACTAGTCTCTGGACAGTGCGAATCCCAGTGCAAATGGTTTTTCAGGGAGACTCGATGTATGTGTTGTCCCTTAAAAGTGCTTGTTTTATACATCTCAGTTTTGCCCTCTGGCTTTCAAAATGATTACCTTCATCTGCTCCTCCTTTTCTGCCTTCTTTTGGACTATTTCATTACTTTTCTAAATCCCATATTAACTTATTGTATTTTTAGCTATGCTTCTTTGTATTATTTTTAATGCTCGCCCTACGGCTTAGAATACATATCCTTGACCTTTCAGAGCCTATTCGGAGTTAAAATTGTATCTCCTCAGTAAGAAGAAATATCCCCCTTTATGCTATAGTTCTAATATACACATTAATCTAAATATAAATCCCACAAGTTTCTAACATTTGCTTTCAATGGTCAAAAGTATTTCAAAGAAATTAAGAGGAGAAAAAAGACTTTTGTATTCACACAGCGATTTCCTATTTCAGATACTCTCCATTCTTTCCTGAAGATCTGAATTTCCCTCTGGTATCATTTCCCCTCAGCTTGAAGAACTTCCCTTGGCTTTCATTGTAATGTATGTCTCCCAACAATAAACTTTTAGTTTTCTTGTATCTGAAAATGTATTTATTTGACCTTCACTTTTTTAACAGCTGTGAGATATAATTTACATACAGAACAATTCACTCATTTAAAGTGTACAATTCAGGGTACCTGGGTGCCTCAGTCAGTTGAGCATCTGACTTCAGCTCAGGTCATGATCTCAAGGTCCTGGAATCGGGCTCCCTGCTCAAGCCCCCTGGAATCAGGGTCCCTGCTCAGCCGGAAGTCTGCTTGCTCTTCTCCCTCTCCCTCTGCCTCTCACCCCACTTATGCACTTTCTCTCCCTCTCTCAAATGAATGAATGAAATCTTTAAAAAAAAAATTATACAGTTCAGTGGATTTTAGAGCTCTCAGCAAACTCAGTGGAGTTTTAAGTTCACAGAGTTAAAGTGTCATCACAATCAATTTCAGAACATTTTCCTTGCACCAAGGAAACCCCATACCTTTCAGTAGGCATCTCCCATTCCTCTCATCCTCCCCCCGCCCCAGCCGTAGATAGCCACCAACCACTTTCTTTCTCTATAGATTTGCTATAGAGATTTGCTACATTTCCTAATCACTTCATAGAAATGAAATTATGCCATATGTTATATTTAATGACTGGCTTCTCTCACTCAGTCACTGGCTTCTTCTTCTGTGTGGGGTAGTGTGTGTCAGCAATTCATTACGAAGTATAGAATTCCAGAGTGACCCATTTTTTTCACCTGGCACTTTAAAGATCTCGTTTGTCCTCCATCGTTTTTGATAAGCCCATGACCATTCAAATTGCTCCCCTGTATGTGATAGGTTACTTTATTCTGAATGCTTCATAAAATACAAAGAAGCATAGCTAAAAATACAATAAGTTAATATGGGATTTAGAAAAGTAATGAAATAGTCCAAAAGAAGGCAGAAAAGGAGGAACGGATGAAGGTAATCATTTTGAAAGCCAGAGGGCAAAACTGAGATGTATAAAACAAGCAATTTTAAGGGACAACACATGCATACATACATACATCAGGCTCTCTGCTCAGCGGGAAGCCTGCTTCCCCCTCTTTCTCTGCCTGCCTCTCTGCCTACTTGTGATCTCTCTCTCTGTCAAATAAGTAAACAAAATCTTTCAAAAAAAAGAAAAGAAAAGAAAATGGAGGAAGGGGAGCATGAGTCAAGGCATTATATGGAAGCTGGAAAAAGCAACGAAACGGATTCTCTGGGAGAGCTTCCAGAAAGAATGCAATCCTGCCAACACTTTGATTTTAGCCCAGTACAGCCCATTTCAGACTTCTGACCCAGAGCCATAAGAGAATAAATCTATGTTGTTTTAAGGTACTAAGTTTGTAGTAATTTCTTACAGCTGAAACAAGAAACTAATGTATCCTCCAAAGATGTTCATGTTTTTATTTTAGCAAGCCATGAAATTGGTTAGACCGAAACTGCAAACTGTCTCTCACTTGAAATAGACAAGCAGCTCAGACTTTACTTCAGTTCTCTCTCTTTTCTTTTTTCTTTCTTCAGCTTTCTACAGCCTGCTTTATGCATTCATGGTTCAAGAACAAGCCAGACGTGGGCAGAATCAACACCAGAACTCTTCTTTTTTTTTTTTTTTTTAAAGATTTTATTTATTTATTTGACACAGAGAGAGAGATCACAAGTAGGCAGAGAGGCAGGCAGAGAGAGGGGGAAGCAGGCTCCCCACTGAGCAGAGAGCCCAATGAGGGGCTCAATCCCAGGATCCTGATATCATGACCCAAGCTGAAAGCAGAGGTTTAACCCACTGAACCACCCAGGCACCCCAGAACTCTCTCTTCGTTACAGGGTTCCCTCTCACTTTGTGAGAGCAGAGACTGTCCTAGGCAATTCCTTCTTAATGGCAGAAAAGTGGTAGGTTTTCTAGTGAAGCTTCAGCCACCCTACATCACACCAGCCTCTAACACCCCATATTGCTACCTTTTTCCAAGTTTTAGCTTCCCTCCAAAACCTGCTTGTCTTTGTTCCACAGCTTTCAGATAGTTGTGGGTTGCTGTTGTTGTTAATTTTTGTCCAGAGCTTATTTTTATGAGAGAGTTAATCCTCTGGGAAGCTATTACCAGACCAGAAACAGAACTCCTATATAATCTTGACAAATATTTAAAATTAATCTTACACAATCAAAACTCAGTGATAAAAAGATTTTTATTTTGGAGAAATACACATCTTTGAAGCACTGATGTATTTTGCTTGGGTTGTAACGACATAAAGCAACAAACAATGATAATTTGATTATTTCAGCTATCCAGGCTTAACTAAATAGAAGTAATTAGTAAATGAATCATATTCCATTATTAATGAACTAGCTTAGTCCTGATTATTTGAAAAATGTCTTGGCCCACTTCACCAGAAGGAAGACCCTAATACCCATAATTAGTATCACAGATTCATACAATGACCCCCCCCCCCAAATTTTTTTTATTAGGATACCTGGGTGGCTCAGTTGGTTAAGCAGCTGCCTTTGGCTCAGGTCATGATCCCAAGGTCCTAAGATCAAGCCCTGCATCAGGTTCCCTGCTCTGTGGGGAGTCTGCTTCTCCTTCTCCCTCTGCCCCTCCTGCCCCACTCATATTCTCTCTAAATAAGTAAACCTTTTAAAAAAGAAAAATGTCAAGCTTCCATATATGATTATTTATATGTATTAGAAAAAGTATAGTTTTCAAAGGAAAATTTAGACAATTTCAATTAAATTATCATAAGAACCTCAAATACTAAATTAAGCCAATTAGCTTAATAAATTCAGACTCCAGAAAATATAAACTTACATGCATCCGCTTGTTTGTTGTTGTTTTTTTAAAGATTTTATTTATTTATTAGAGAGACAGAGGCAGAAAGAACGCACGCATGAGAAGGGAGAGGGACAGAGGGAGAAGTCAAATCCCCTCTGAGCAGGGAGCCCATCGACGCAGGGCTCCATCCCAGGACCCCAGGATCGCCACCTGAGCCAAAGGCAGATGCTTGACCAACTGAGCCACTCAGGAGCCCCTTGTTTGCTTTGTTTTTAACTTAATTTCCAAACATCTTTCTAGTTCTGACTAGTCTAAAGGAAGAAGTCTTTTTTGCTGTATTGCTATGAAAGAAGCCACTGCTTTTTTAAAGGCTACGTTTTCCCATTCAAGGAACAATAAATAAATGCAGGCATATGAGTCAGTATGTATTATGATAACTTCTTGAAAACCTCCTCAGTGAATATAAATTCATTGAAAGTCTGACTTGAGCACCAGCAAATACATATTGAGCACCAACAGCGTTCCACATGCTGATGCACGCAGAGCACAAAGACAACCAACATGGATGCCGCCATGGAGAAGCTGGTAGACCAGGAAGGAAGGCAGTTTGAGGAGGAAGGTGACAAGTGTCAAAAAGAAGGTACAAGCACAGTCCTGGTGGGGTTCAGAGAAAGAAGCTCAGAAAAAACTTCCTAGAAAAGGTAACAACGGGGCGCCTGGGTGGCTCAGTTGGTTAAGTGACTGCCTTTGCCTCAGGTCATGATCCTGGAGTCCTGGGATGGAGTCCCACATCAGGCTCCCTGCTCCGTGGGAAGTCTGCTTCTCCTGCTGACCTCTCCCCTCTCATGCTTGCTCTCTATCTCTCTCTCTCTCTCTCAAATAAATAAATAAAATCTTCAAAAAAAAAAAAAAAAAGAAAGAAAAAGAAAAGATAACAATATTTGAAGAGCCCCAGAAAAGTAGATTTTATTGGTGACCCATTTAGTAATGAAAGAGAAAGAGTATTCCAGGCAAGGAGAAGAGCAAAGAGCAAAAAAAGACTCAACATTAGGAAAGCATAAGATATCCATGGCTGGAACGTAACAGTAGACAAGGGAGGACAGTAGTAAATAAATGTGAACCAGTAATTTGTGGCTGGAATAAACACAACCTTCAGAGTCTGCCTAGGCCACATAGAGTCATGGAAGGTAATCAGCAAGGCAATGGGTTCAGACCTACGCTTTAGGATAAAAAATCTGCTTTATGCCTCCCGGCAAGTGATTTTTGATAACTAATTTCTGACTCATAAAAACTGAGATAATAAATGTTTATTGCTTTATGCCAGTAAGTTTTAGAGTCATTCATTACATAGCAACAGGTAATTAACAGTTTATTCCTTCTGGATTTCTTCAGAACAAATGCATCAAAGTGTTACCAGAGACTTATTTTGTGACTTTAACAGTTTTATTTTTAAAGAAGTCTTTGGGAGGGGCGCCTGGGTGGGCCAGTGTTAAGGTCTGCCTTTGGCTCGGGTCATAATCCCAGGGTCCTGGGATCCAGCCCTGCATGGCGCTCCCTGCTCAGCAGGAAGCCTGCTTCTCCTTTTCCCACTCCCCATGCTTGTGTTCCCTCTCTCACTGTGTCTTCTATCAAATAAATAAATGAAATCTTAAAAAAAAAAAAAAAGTAAGAAGTCTTTGGGAAACTGAAAAGAACATGAACCTGATAGCTCTGTCTCCAACTCTGACACTTGCTGGCTGTGTGCTCTTGGGTTAGGTACTTATTGTTTCTGAGCTTCAGAGTCATTATCTAAAAATTAATAGTTACCTTAGAGGGGGAGGCCTGGGCAGCTCAGTCAGTGAACTGTCCGTCTTAGCTCAGGTCATGCTCTCAGGGTTCTTGGATCAAGTCCTGTGTCAGTCCCCTTGCTCAATGGGGAGCCTGCTTCTCCCTCTGCCTGATGCTCCCCCTGCTTGCGCCCTCTCTCTCTCTCTCTGACCAATAAATAAAGTCTTTAAGAAAAAAATATATTTACCTTAGAGGGCCATTGTGAAGACTAAATAAGCTAGCTTGTTAAGTGCTTGATATAACCCTGGGATATATTAGGTGCTTGGTAACTAAGTCTCTCCCTACGCCACATGTCCTTACCTCATTTAGCTTGTCTGTGACTTTCTGAAATCTGTCCCCAATGGCCAAAGCTTTTTTTTTTCCTCCTTAATTTTCAAATAACATTCCCTTTTAGTGATCCAAACCAGAATAAATACATAATCTCCAGCCTTACTCCAGTCCTACTGCATTGGAATCTAACTTTCAACAAATGCCCCAGGTGATAAGCAAATTCACTGAAACATAACAAGTACTGGACTAGTACATATCCCAAACCTAATAAGGCCAAAACAGAGCCTATATACCTCTCCAAACCTGCCCCACCTCAGGCTTGGCCATCTAAGTAAATGGTATCATCCAGGTGTTCATGCCAAAAACATGGAGTCATCTTTGATAGTTCCCTCTCCTGTGCCTTTTACCAATTTACCAATTACCAAATTTAATTCCAAAATATATCTGCATCTGTCTCTTTCCATCCCTACACTCACATCTAAGCCACCATCTTCTCACATCAGAATTACAGCAGCCAGGGGCATCTGGGTGGTTCAATGGGTTAAGTCTCTGCCTTTGGCTCAGGTCATGATCTCAGAGTCCTGGGATCGAGCCCCACATCAGGCTCTCTGCTCAGCGGGGAGCCTGCTTCCTCCACACTCTCTGTCTGCCTCTCTACCTACTTGTGATCTCTCGCTTTCTATGTCAAATAAATAAAATCTTAAAAAAAAAAAAGAAAAAAAGAATTACACCAGCCAGACCAGCTTATCCAGTAGGTATAGGAGGCTGAGCTCCTCCATAACTTAAGGGCCCTCAAAAACATTTTAGTTTAAAATTATAATAAAAAAACAAATGTTTAGGTCAAAAAATATTTTACTGTATAATATTAATATATTGGCCAGCAATCATAAAGTACAATTTTATAATTAATTCTGATGAATATTTACATAAATATACACTGATGTATCCACCACCTACATCAAGACACTAAGTAATCCTTTTCAGAATTTTATTTCAAGTCATGACAGAAAATTGCATACTTCTATTGTGTAAATTTGCATACAATCCTTCCACGCTTTCCCAACCCACCTGAAATAAAATCCAAACTCCTAAACCTGGTTTACAAAGCCTCACACGGTCTAACTCCTAACTATCTCTCAAACTTCCATCTTGTACCACACCTCCTCCTCCCTTACCATGCCCCAGCTACCAGCTTTAAAATCCTCAACTTGGGGCACCTGGGTGGCTCAGTGGGTTATGCCTCTGCCTTCAGCTTGGATCATGATCTCAGGGTCCTGGCATCAAGCCCCGCATCCGGCTCTCTGCTCAGCGGGGAGCTTGCTTCCCCCTCTCTCTCTGCCTGCATGTAATCTCTCTCTGTCAAATAAATAAATAAAATCTTTAAAAAAAAAAATCCTCAATTTGTCAAGGTGGTCTTGTCCTGGAGCTTATGACGCAGGTATGCATCTTTTGCCTTTTCCTAAAGCTCTTCCTAAAGATGTTCACAGGACTGGCAATTTGCAATCCAGACCCGCTGTTCTTTTTTTAAAAGATTTTCTTTATTTGACAGAGAAAAATAGAGTGGGGGGGGGGAGCGCGCACAAGCAGGGTGAGTGGCAGGCAGAGGGAGAGGGAAAAGCAGACTCCCTGCTGAACAGGGGGCCTGACATGAGGCTCCATGCCAGGACCCTGAGATCATTACCTGAGCAGAAGACAGACTCTTTTTTTTTTTTTTTTTTAAGATTTTATTTATTTATTTGTCAGAGAGAGAGCGAGTGAAGAGTGAGCACAGGCAGACAGAGTGGAAGGCAGAGTCAGAGGGAGAAGCAGGCTCCCTGCAGAGCAAGGAGCCTGATGTGGGACTCGATCCCGTGACGCTGGGATCATGACCTGAGCCGAAGGCAGATGCTTAACCAACTGAGCCACCCAGGCGTCCCAGAAGACAGACTCTTAACCAACGGACTGAGCCACCCAGGCGGCCCTCTGGATGTTTTTAAATGTCACTTCTTCAGAGCCTTTCCCTGACCAGGTAGCCTAAAGTTACACCCAATCATCTTTTAATCAAAGCGCCTTAATTACCTGCAGAGTGCTTATCATCTCTAATATTCATTCACTGCTTATCGTCTGTCTTTCCCTCACTGTACTATAACGTCCTTCGGAGTTTTGTTTTCTGTTGTATTTTAAAATGCCAATAAGAGTGCCTGACACATGATAGGCGCTCAATGAAAATTTTCGTTAAAAAAAAAAATACTAATACAGTATATGACAAATAATATGTAATAGAATGTAGCATAAGGTAGGGGAAGCATGAATAACACTTGGCTGTGAAATCCTAAGCGCGGGGATCTTACTGAAGGTAGTCGATGAAATGAAGGACTAATTGAGCTACAAGTTCATGGAAATTAAGTGTTCGATATTTGTTACTTCCTTATTCCTTCTAAACATGCCCAATTAAAATCATCCTTAGGTAAGATATTGGGCTTGTTTTCCTTCAACAGAAATCGACTTTTTAAAAAATCTCAATTAAATTAACCACATACGTCTTCACGCATGGAAAATCAAAAGAAAAGAAACTTAGAATCTTCCCTTTCATAAAATGAATTGCGGGACGCCTACTCCTGGTTCCAGCCCACCTCCATTCCGCCCCAGACTACTGGAACCTGCGTGGCTTGCCCCGCCCCTTCCGTTTACTGCACCGGCAGGAAGTTAGCCGATCGTGAAACCCGCCCCCTCGTCCGCGCGTCGCCCTTCGTAAAGCGTGAGGGATTTCGCGACAGCCCAGGCCCCACCCCTTTCGCCACATGTCGCGCAAGTCTTCCCGTCCGACGCCGCGCCACCTCCTCGCGCTGCTTTACGAACCTAGAGCAGCGCCGCTCCGCCTCCTGTCTCCCTCCTCACCTCCCCGCCCCCTCCCAGTTTCGCATCTCCTAGCCCGACGCTCCCGCTATAATCACGTGATTGCCTCATCCGGGTCCTTTGCGTTCTCTCTCCCTCTCCCAACATGGCGGCCTCAGGTGAGTGAGCGGCCGAGCGCGGCCAAGGACCAGGCTCATCAGCCACTCTCCGAGCCTGATCCACTGATACCCTGGAGTCGGGGAGAGGGCGGCACCGCTTTCCTTCAGACTTTGGTGCTGCGGCAGGCTGGCGGCTTGGCCATGTTAGGTTATCGCCTCGGGATGTTTGGGGGGAGGGGAAGGTGTCCTTCCCCTCCCCCTCACACCCTTTTCACCCCGTCAGCGCGAGGTTGGAGCGGGGACTAATGATGGACTCTGGCTTGAGTTGGAGTGATGAGGCGCAGAAAGATCTGCGGGAGGCGTGAGGCCTTCTCATAGACGTGAAGCACTGTGCCCGCGTGGAGGAAGGAAGGAGGCGGTTGGCGCGCGGACGGGTGCACAGTAGAATACGTCTCCCAGGCGCGAGGCCGTTGCGGACGGGAGTGGGGGCAGGGGAATAAAGAGGGGGGGGCAGTTAGAACACGAGCGCGAGTCGGTGGAGGGGCGGGGGAGCGACGACGCGCCTGCGCGGTAGCAGAGACAAGGGTAGCGGAGACCGGCGCGCCTTAAAAGCACGCGCGAGGGCCCAGATGGGAAGGTTTTGCACGCATGTATTGCTTTCCCTGTGTCCTTCCACTTTCTGCTCTTCCCGTTTTAGAGTGGGGCCCGGCCCCTATATTCTTCCAAGGGTAAAAGTGTTAGGTTTGGAGGTTGAAGCTGCTGGAGTTAGGTGGGGGTGGGGAACCCAGTGTGGTGCGCCCACGTGTTGGAGGAGAGAAAGCAAGGATGGAGACCTAGATTTCCTCTAGGCCTTTTTTTTTTTTTTAATTCAATCAGTATTTAAATCAATCAGTTTACTGAGCGCAGACTAGGGTAGGTGTGGTTCTAGGTGTTGGGGTTGGATAAAATGGTGAACAAGATCAGAACCCTTGACAGCTTCCATTTTGGTTTATTTTGATAGCTCCGATAGTAGAGTTACCTTTTTTTTTTTTTTTTTTTAATAACTGCACAACTGGGGAGTGCTTTTTAAAATAATACTAGTGAATAGAGTTGGGGGTTTTTTAGAGGACTTTGGAGTCGAGAATATCCGTGTCCTACAGGTCAGCTTGCGTTTCTCAAGGACTTGGCAGTGGGCTTTGGAACATTTTCAGCATCCATTTATTCTAGTTTAGGGGGTGATAGTTTCTCTCTCATGATCATGCATTCTACAAAACAGTGCTTGAATCTTTGCTATCTGTAGACACTCACTTCTCATCAAGAATTTATTTACTCTGTTACATAGAAGACGAAAAATTATGTATGTTCTTGAAGAACGTTGGAGGAGTTGAGGTGCATTTGAACATGATGCCTTTCATTGGTGGGGCTCTTGACAGTTGACCATTGACCAGGCTCTTGAGTGTATGTTGTCTCATTTGATCCTCTGAGATAATGTAGGCAGATGGTGGTATCTCCCAGATGAGAAAGATGAAATTAATTTGTCCAAGGTCACATGGCTGCAGGTAGCAGAGCAAGGTCAAAATCTTTGAGACTCCTGACTGCCCTCCACTATCAACTTGGAAATAACAAGGTTGGCTTCCATGTTATCATGTGTAGGGTACTTATTAAGCCTGGATTTGCCTCTTGACGGCTTAGTGCCATAATTTAGTGAAAAGCCTACATTCCCTTTTCACTATAATTTGTGGAATTTTTAAGGGTAGAAGACACTTCGGCGATCTCTGCCCATCATTTTACAGAACTGAGTGAAACCAGGACTGGTTAAAGGGATTTGCTTGATGTCCCCTTCTGCTCTTCCACATTTACTCTACCCACTTTGAGCCCCTCATCTCTTTTCTTTAATTTGGTTCCATAAATTTTAGCATTGTAGTATATGTAAGGGACACTGATAGTACTAGAATACAAGGTTACATCTGACAGTCTGCCTTTGATGAATTTGGGATTTATCAAACTTCTTTTCCCATTTAAATCTTTTCCAATCTCATTGATTTTTGTTCAATGGCTAATATTCCCAGATTTGGTTGTGTTAATGAGACTATAAAATTCTTCATATATTTTCAAATACTTCTTTTTCTTTTTTTTTTTAAGATTTTATTTATTTATTTGATAGAGATCACAAGTAGGCAGAGAGGCAGGCAAAGAGAGAGGGAGGGGGAAATCAGGCTCCCCGCCGAGCAGAGAGCCCGACGCTGGATCCCAGGACCCTGGGATCATGACCTGAGCCAAAGGCAGAGGCTTTAACCCACTGAGCCACCCAGGCGCCCCTATTTTCAAATACTTCTTGAATGGTGCCCAGTATCTTGTTGAAAGTTGATTTTACATTTTCTCGGTGAAAATATATGATAGAACTTAACAATACTCTTGTAAATGAAACTGAAAAATTCTTTGCAGCAATACCAGTATCCAGTTGACCCATTACTGATTTTCAAGAAATCAGAGTGTCCCAGAGCAGGTTACTGAACTGCTTACTTATAGGGAATCAAATGTCTTTGATACAGGTTAACATTTTTTTTTAGACAAATGCTTTCAAATTGGAAAATAGTGCTGGTATGCACAGAAGGCTTTTCATTTGCATAGTGCTTCAAAATGTCATATGTGGCATCTCGTTTGGTTATTTTCATGGGAAGAGGACAGTATCCAACAGTTGTTTTCATACAGTGCTGGTCCTTACAGTTTAAGAGTTTTATTATATGCTTTTCACATAGTTTCCCCTGCTACCCAGAAGTAGAACATACTGGTTTTTTGCTTTGTTTTTTAAAGATTTTATTTATTTATTTATTTATTTACTTGAAAAAAAGAGCATGGGGGGGGGCAGAGGGAGAAGCAGGCTCCCTGCCGATGGGGGATTCCATCCTGGGATTCC
The DNA here is from genome assembly GCF_020171115.1 of Neogale vison. Lineage (NCBI taxonomy): Eukaryota > Metazoa > Chordata > Mammalia > Carnivora > Mustelidae > Neogale > Neogale vison. Next base: position 88,836,166 of record NC_058102.1, read on the forward strand.
AGGATCATGACCTGAGCTGAAGGCAGTCACTTAACCAACTAAGCCACCCAGGTACCCCCCCAAGTGCATTTTCTAAGTATGTGTATGCACACTTACAAGTACCCACACCAGAGTCAATTTTGAATTTTTACAGCTCTTCTCTTACTGAGAAGCTCCCAAGTACTTTTTGTAGTGGTTAGCATAATGTGTGTTGGGTGCTTGTTTTATATTTTTTATGTAAATGAACAAATTGAGTATGGAATGGTAAGGGGAAGGCAATATGGCCTTTTTTTTTCAGTTGTGTCAATTTGAAGAGGTAGGGTCATGGAACTAAACTGGTGGGTCAAGGTGTTGGAGCATATTCTGACTTGGTTTTCATTCTCCACTGTGCTCAACTGTAGCACACTAAACAGTGAGACCTGTCGACACCATGGTATTGCATTGTATGAAACCTCATGGCTTGGCTCTAAGGAGCAGCATAGGGGTGCCTGGGTTGCTCAGTCGGTTAAGCATCTGCCTTTGCCTCAGGTCATGGTCCCAGGGTCCTGGGATTGAGCCCCACATCGGGCTCTCCGCTCAGCGAAGAGCCTGCTTCTCCCTCTCCCTCTGCCTGCCCCTCTGCCTACTTGTGCTCTCTCTCTCTCTGTCAAATAAATTTTTAAAACTCTTTTTAAAAGGTGGGGGGCAGCATAATTAGTTTAGTTCTAGGCACTTTGGTTGGGCTCATTGTATTAATACAGACCAGATTGTTTTCTTAAGGAAATACTTGTTGATCATGAATTCATTTTTTAATTATGGAGGATTTGGCAGGATTCACTTTCCATAAAGAAATGTCTTGCTCCATTAGAAGTCATTTTTTCTGCCACCCCCTCATCTGTTTCTTTGTATTTACCTATTCTGAACATTTCATATAAATGAAATCATATAGCATGTGGACTTTGTTATTAGCTTCTTTCATTTATGCTCAGTTCCTTTTTTTTTTTTTTTAAGATTTTATTTATTTATTTGACAGAGATCACAAGTAGGCAGAGAGGCAGGCAGAGAGAGAGGAGCAAGCAGGCTCCCTGCTGAGCAGAGAGCCTGATGCAGGACTCGATCCCAGGACCCTGAGATCATGACCTGCGCCGAAGGCAGCAGCTTAACCCACTGAGCCACCCAGGCACCCGCTCAGTTCCTTTTTATTGCAAAATCTATTGTATGGATATCTACATTTTATTTATCCATTCATCATTTGATGGAAATTTGGGTTGTTTCCAGTTTTTGCCTATTACGAATAATGCTGCTGCAGTCATGTACAGGTTTTTAGGATACTTTTCCAACTTCTTAGCCTGTAGATACTAACATTCAGAAGAATTGGTGACCCTGTAAAATAAGTGGGACTTAGTTTGGCAAGATCTAAAATGAAGAAACTTAAGTTTTGACACAGCCCCCTCTGATTGTTAAGAGTTTTGTGAATTCTCCTTCCTAAATAAGAAATAATAGCTAAAGATACAGAAGTAGGGATGCATTGTACAAATAAGCTTTATTGCTAATGGTGCTTTAAGATGTCCTTTTGAGGGACACCTGGGTGACTCAGCCCATTAAGCGTCTGCCTTTGGCTCAGGTCATGATCCTACAGTACTGGGATTGAGCCCCACTTCAGGTTCCCTGCTCAGCAGGAAGTCTGCTTCTCCCTCTGACCCTTCCACCTCTTGTGCTCTCTCTCAATTAAATAAATAAATAAGTTTTTCTTTTTTTTTTTTTTTTTTAAAGTGTCCTGGGGCGCCTGGGTGGTCCAGTCCTTAAGTGTTTGCCTTTGGGTCGGGATCCAGCCCTGCATGGGACTCCCTCCTCAGCAGAGAGCCCGCCACTCCCTCTCTCACTCCCCCTGCTTGTGTTCCCTTTCTCACTGTGTCTCTGTCAAATAAATAAACAAAATCTTTTTAAAAAAAAAAAAGTTCTTTTGAAATTAAGATCTAATAGCCAGTCCATAGATTTTGTCACTTCAGTATCTGACAGTTGGTGCTTTTATTGCTAATACAGTACAGTGGTAACGGGAAAACGTTCTAAGAAAACTAAATGAATCCTCTAATCTTTATATACTGCAGCCTGTTAAGTCCTAAAGACTCAGTTTATTGCAGCCACTTCCAGTAGTGTGCTTTATATAGGGCTAACATCCCTTTTTATTTGTCCTTTTATGTTTTGATGTGAAACCACCACTTAAACCAGTGGTTCTCAACCAGGAGACAATTTTGTCTCACCCACAGAGGAGTCATTTACAGTGTCTGAAGGCATTTTGGGTTGTCACAGCAGGGTGAGGGTTTTGGTACTGGCTGGAAATGTTGTTAAACCTCCTACAGTGCACAGGACAGCGCCTGCACAACAAAGAATGACCCAGCCTAACATGTCAATGGTGCAGAAGTTGAGAAACTATAAATAAAGAGTTAAGCTGGTATTAGTTGTAAAAAACCCAGTTTATTAAGGACACAGGTGTTTTGTCTCTTGTTTAAGGACTTGCAGCCTTAAAAGTTTTTGAAAATGCTATCTTTTAAGCTCTTATTTAACCTATACGAGTATATAAAAAGCTTCACAAATACCTGGTACTTGTTCAGTAAGTTGCAGTAGTAACTAAATCAGAGGATTTAAAATTCCTGGGATATGTGTGCGTTTTCCCTTAGTCCATGTGGTTTTGACCTTAATTGAGACATTTACCATTTGTTACATGAAGTGGTTGGTTAAACTTTTCAACCAATTCACATCAGATTTAAAGGAAATTAAGAGTTGGACCAGTTAGATCATGTGGCAAGGAATTGATAAACCTGGAACATTAAACAATGCTTTCCTTAATCCACAGAAGACTGTTGAAATCCTAAACATGTAATGGGCCTAGACTCTAGAGTAGCAAAGGGCATGGAGGATTTAGATAACATCATTTCTCAGTTATTCAAGTAAAAATAGAGTGGAACAAACACTGGCATCCACTTTAGTTTACTGATTTTATTTTCTAAGGGCTAGTTAGTTCCTTTAAATCCATTTCTTTTTGTACTAAGTTACTGCTGCTAATGCTGCTGCTGCTGCTAGATTTTTTAAAATGTAAGTTACAGATCTTGTGAAAGAATTTTATCTTTAAATGAAGATCATCCATCATCCAGTGATTTCTCAGAATTTTTGGAGGAGACGGCAACAGAATCAGGAGAAATGAAGATAGGTGTTTTAAAAAGACATTCTGAACAAACGGTGCTTTAGTGCCTTTTTTAGTTGTTGTTTTGATGTTTAATTTATTATTTTGAAATTTCCAGTAACATTAGAGAGGAAATTTTGTTGGTCAAGAGTCCAGGGTTTTAAAAAAAAACTAAGGGATACAATTTGAGAAACCCTGCTTTAGAAAGTTGGTATAAGCCAAAAATCAGACCAAAGACAGGTTAATTCCAGATTCTGCTCTTTTTGGTAATAGATACTAACGTAGGACGAAGGGGACGGGGATGCCTTAATCGAACTATTATTTTTATGTTGAACTTGACCTCATTGTATGGACTAGCCATCAGTTCTGTTTTTATTTCCCTGGTGACTAGACAGATCAATAATTGGGTATTAGTTTTGGATACTAGGTTAAGCCCCATGAGGGTAAGGATCTCTTGCTAGCATCATATTAGTCCCCATCACGTTGAATTAGAGGATGTGGAAAAGGTGAAAAGAAGCCTGTACACTGTGCGCATTCAACCTCAGAGGCTGGCTCTGTGTCTTGTTTGTGTTCACTTACTAAATTTCTCCTAGGCCTTTGCATATAAGCTAGGGGCAGTATCAGTGCTGTAGGACCCAACCTCTGTATTACTATGCTTTCAAAGCATAGAATAGATCCAAAGTATAACCTGGTTAATCAGAATTTCAGAGCAGGACTGGTAAGAAGTCACTTAAAAGAATTAAGAAAACTGCGTTCAGTACCATCTTTTCTCCGTATTATTGCAGTCAAGTTCATCTGGTCACCTCATTGAGACCATATGCTCCAGGTTCTTAGTGTGTTCATTAACATTCATAGCAAGCAGGTCATCTTTATTTCTAGAAAGTTGGGTGTTTTGTTGTTTGTTTAAAGTGGGGAGGACAGAGGGAAAGAGAGAATACCTGCCAAGTGCAGAGCCCAAAGATGAGGAGCTCGGTCCCACCACCTGGAGATGATAACCTGAGCAGAAATCAGGAGTTGGCCACTTAATGGACTGAGCCACCCAGGCTCCTCCTGAAAGTTGGATTTTAAAAGAAAAGGTACTGGTGAGAGAGGAACCTTCAGTTAAATGCTTGCATCACGTTACAAATTCTCAGTCTTCTTGGGTTGAAAATTAGATGAGAATTGGAACATGGAGGAGAAACTCAGGATTATAAAAGCCACAAAACTGGTCTTTGTTATAGCAAAGCTGCTTGCATTTTTCTTATCATGTAGGGGCTGCTCTCAGGAGCAAGTTTTAGAACCTCAGTTATTCCTTTCAGTTCTTCTGCTGTAGCTGCTGACTGGAGCCATTTCAGAAAAAGTCCTGAGAACTAGATAATTAAAGAGCCGAGGTCAGTCCACTAGAGAGAGCCATTTGGAAATGTGTAAGGCTTTCATAACCATAGAAAACCTTCATATATGTTGGTTCTTAAGGTCTCTTATGTTTTCCCTTCCATACCCTATCTCCTTTTCATGTGTGGTGTTAGGGTAGGGAAGGAGAGAATTTTTTTCCATAGAGAGCAGGAAGAGCCAGCTCTGTGTAGAAATGACAGTAACACAGTTTACAATGCTTATGATACCCCCCTTCTCCCATAGAACTAATAACAAGCTTAGAGGCTGGGGCTTCTGTGGGAAGAGCTCTAGATTTGGTATCCAAAACCCTGGGTTTAATTCTAGCTCTGCTATCTAATATCTTTGTAACTGTAGGCTAGTCATTTAACCTCTCTGAGACTTAGTTTTCTTTTCTGTAAATTGATAGTAATGATTCCTGCCTCATGTGGTCATTTTACAATCCTCATAAATGCCAAAAAGAATGTTATTAGGGGTGGGAGTTTTGTTTTAGTTCTTTGTATACCAGGAGTAATGGATATAGTCACCTGTCTTAAACACAAGTAGTTACTAAATAAAAAATTTCCCATGATATATGAGTGAATATAGTAGAAATTAAAAAGTTGACCCCCACCCAAGTCTTAATGTTTAAATCTTTCTAGACCCTTTCCCGTACATAAACAATTTATTTTATCAGTTTTCGTTGGGTTTTCTTGCTGTGCCAGGATGTTGTGCTTTGTCCTTATTTATATCTGTGTAATATACCATCACATCCTTTGGTGGCCCTTTATGTTGCTTTAACAGTAGTGCACTGTACAACTCTTTAATACCCAAGGAATGACAATGTTTCTTTTGCCTTTTCGAAACAGCAAAAAAGAAGAATAAGAAGGGGAAAACTATCTCCCTAACAGACTTTCTGGCTGAGGATGGAGGGACTGGGGGAGGAAGCACCTATGTCCCCAAACCAGTCAGCTGGGCTGATGAAACAGATGACCTGGAAGGAGATGGTAATTTTTTTCCCCCCATCATGCTTGGAGTTTTCCTTCTCTTCAAGGCCAAACTCATTCCGTAGTAATGGTTCACACTTGTAATTTGAAAGGAACTTACTTATTTTATAGAACACCGAGTCTTATATTTGTGTATTCCATAGAATTTTTAGGTTTAGGCTGTAAGTTTATGATTAGGGACTGAAGTGATTCAGGAGAGCTTAGTACTTGTTCTGGCTCTTATTAACAGGCTTTTCTCAAGGTATTAATTTAACCCTCATTTTCATTTCAAAAGTGGAAGACTAGATTACTAAAATTCTATGACATCCTGATACATGTAATCTATGAGCTGTTTATGTTCAGAATCAAGGGATAATTTGTTCTGGGAGCTATTTTCTAGGAAGTCATAGACAAACAAAAATGGTCTGAGGAATGGGACAGAATTGAGTTTTATTTGTTTTGTTTCATTTTTAAGAGGAGGATAAACTATTACGAAAACACTGTCCACCTAAAAAGTTAGGAATGTGAGAGTTGTCAGCAGTGTTTAAATATATTTGGACTGCAAGGGTTTGAGTCCTGCCTCTACTAAGATTATCATCTACTGCTCTGCCATCTTTGTGATCTTGGGCAAGTTATTGAATATTCCTGAAATCTGCATTTCTGTTTCTGTACAGTGGGAACAATCTCACAGGGTTAGGGAAAAGATAAGATGGAATATAATGAATATAAAATACCTGGCTCATCCTAACATTCCATAAGTACTTGATACTTTCTTTTTCTTTGCTGCATAAGGAATGAGAGTTACCATGATATTGTTAATAAAAGCCTGGGCCTTTAAAGGCCTCAAAGTACTTCAAAACCAAGAGATAGTGAATACTGAGTCTTTTTGCATTGTTAACCTGATTCTAACATTTCAGAAGCACTTTCTCTTAGATAAAAAAGGGACTTAACCAAGGGCACTTTACAGTTCTTTCCTGATGTAGCTTATTTAATCCTTGGCAGTTAGCATGAGTTCTCTTAGTCTATAACAGCAGTAAGGGAAGTTTGCCCTAATTTCTTCTGTTCACTTTCCTATCCTAGTTTCAACCACTTGGCACAGTAATGATGACGACGTGTATAGGGCACCTCCAATTGACCGTTCTATCCTGCCCACTGCTCCACGGGCTGCTCGGGAACCCAATATCGACCGGAGCCGTCTTCCGAAATCGCCACCCTATACTGCTTTTCTAGGGAACCTGCCCTATGATGTGACAGAAGAATCCATTAAGGAATTCTTTAGAGGATTAAATGTAAGTATTAAAGGGTTAAGGCAATTAACTAGACATGGAGAATGACTAGATATTAACTAGATATGGAGAGAGAGATACTGGTTGTGATTATCTCTGAATTTCTAAGCTAGTAAAGAGTCTGAGATTGAATTTAGATGTGGAAGAAATGGGTGTTTAGGCCCTTTGAGAATGTTCTTGTCCCACACTCTTTTTTAGATTTTATCTGTTTGTCAGAGAGAGAGCACACAAGCAGGGGGAGCAGCAGGCAGAGGGAGAAATGGGCCCCTGTAAGTGATAGACCCAGGAGCACCTGCCTGGCTCAGTCAGTGGAGCAGTGGACCCTGAGACCCTTATCTTAGGATCATGAATTTCAGCCCCACATTGGGCATATAGATTACTCAAAAAGTAATAATAATAATAACCCTGTTGGGTTGTAAGGCAGAAAGTTTGTCTGAACTCAATTCTGTTAATGACACTCAGGCTTATATCAAAATCAACTTTTTAATTTTGAATATGAATACGTTTAACTGGAAAATGTGTAATTTATACTAACAAGAGTGTGCTGAAATGTATTAAAGGTTCTGTGAGCTTGGTGCCACATATAGTGGAATTCACAGTATTTATAGGCATGCTTAAAAAGCTTAAGGGAGGATGTTTGGAATGCTGATCTAGAAGATTCCAGAAAGATGGAAAAGTGAGTATACGGGTCCTCAGGAGAAGTCCTTTTTCCAAACTTTGATTTAAAAAAATACTTAGGACATGGGGTGCCTGGGTGGCTCAGTCCATTAAGCATCTGTCTTCAGGAGCACCTGGGTGGATCAGTCGTTAAGCAGCTGCCTTCAGTTCGGGTCATGATCCTAGGGTCCTGGGATCAAGCCCCACCTCAGCCTTCCTCATCAGTGGGAAGCCTGCTTCTCCCTCTCCCACTCCCCCTGCTTGTGTTCCCTCTCCCACTCTGTCTCTGTCAAATAAATAAATAAAATCTTTTAAAAAAATAAAAATAAAAGCATCTGTCTTCAGCTCAGCTCATGATCCCAGGGCCCTGGGATTGAGCCCTGCATTGGGCTCGCAGCTCGGCAATGAGTCTGCTTTTCCCTCTCCCTCCGCCTGCTGCTCCCCTACTTATGCTCACTCTCTGTCAAATAAATAAATAAAATCTTTTTAAAAAATAAATAGAAATACTTAGGACACCTGGCTGGCTCAGTCAGTAGAGCATGTGACTTTTGATCTTGGGTTGTAAGTTCAGGCCCCACACTGGGGGTAGGAATTACTTAAAAAACAAAATCTTAAAGAAAGATACTTAAGACTTGGAAAATCAGAATGAGTCACAATTTCCAGTCCTTTGGGGTTTTCTCCAGAGTTTTAGCCAGTGGGAGCACATTGAAAAGTACATTTCCTTGGAGTGCCTGGCTGGCTCAATCAGTAGAGCATGTGACTGTTGATCTCAGGGTGGTGAGTTGGGAGTAGAGTTTACCACCCCCCCTTTAAAAAGTGTGTTTCCTTTGAAGATCTGCTGTCTCCTTCACTCTTACTTTGTTTTTTACTCCGTAGAGTGTATTCTCTGCACTGGGCTACCAACTTATGGGTGGCTTTTTTGGTGGTGGTTTTGTTGTTGTGTGTTTTCTATTTTGTTTTGTTTTTATTATTTTTTAAGTGTCTCAGCACCCAGTGTGGGGTTCAGACTCAACCTTGAGATCAAGAGTCACGTGCTCAGGGTGCCTAGGTGGTTCAGTCAGTTGAGCATCTGACTCTTGGTTCCAGCTGGGGCTGCGATCTCATGGGTTTTGGGATTGAGCCCTGTGTCAGGCTCTGTGCTCAACAGGAAGTCTGCTTGAAGTTCTCTCCCCCTGCCTATGCCCTGGCTTGAATGCTGTTCTCTTTCTCTCTCGGTCTCTCTCCAAAATAAATAAAATCTTTTAAAAAGTCCCAAGCCCTACTGACTGAGTGAGCCAGGCACCCCACAATGTGATTATTTTTTGACTGCCACCTATAAATGTCCTCTCTGTACGAATTTGTAGTAGAACTAGAAGGCTGACCTGTTTTTGATTTCACTTTCTTGGCCTCTTCTGTATAGTGTTGAATAACCTCTGGCCCACTCAGGCCTTCTCACTGTTAATGCTCTAGAATTGGTCTGGAGCTACTTCTCCTGTGGTATTTTCTTTTCCTGCTCTATTGACGAGCTGGCTTAAACTATAATTTTAAAAGAGGCTATAACAAAGTCTGTGTCTTGGGAGACAGAGAAAAGTGTAACATCAGTGCTGCAGAAGAACATAACTTGAATACATGCAGAATACCGAAGGATTGAAGTAAAAGGGTAAGAAAATATATGGAAGCCATCAAAAAGCTGGCCAGAAAATAGCTAAAAGTATTTGGAAATGGTCCTAAAATTGGAAATGAAGAGTACATGCCTGTTGTAAATAATAAATACAAATTAGGGCCAGGGAAAGTTTTTTTTATGAAACTTGAAGGAGTCCTGCAAACCTGCTATTAGAAAACAGGGTAACCTCAAAACCAGGTTAGAGTGAATTTTTTCTGTGCTTTAAGACTAAGAGTTCACCAGTTTGCTGTCTTAGAACTCAACAGAAGAGGTAGGCCTGGTAGGGGTTTACAATCCAGGTTTGATTTAGCCGTGCTATTGTTAATATATGAAGATATGAAGATAGTAACATTTCTCAGGTAAGGTCTCCAAGAAGTAAACAGCCTGGAAACCTGGCAGAAATGGAGTTGAATTTCTGAAATAGAATTGGAAATAATGTATTAAAACCAACTGTAAGGGGGCGCCTGGGTGGTTCAGTGGGTTAAGCCTCTGCCTTCGGCTCAGGTCATGAAATCAAGGTCCTGGGATCGAGCCCCGCATCAGGTTCTCTGCTCAGCAGGGAGCCTGCTCCCCCTGCCCACCTGCCTCTGCCTGCTTGTGATCTCTCTTTCTCTCCATCCAATAAATAAATAAAATCCTTAAAAAAAATAAAACCAACTATAATACAGGCATAAGGAGATTACTAAAATGAACTGATTCTGGAATGGATAGTTGATTTTTATTGAAAAACAACTAAAAACTTGACTTGTAGAAAGAGGCAAAAGTCAGGGATGCAAGGACTACCCTGAACTCAGGTTCATTTTTGGTTGTTTGTTTTTGGGGTTTTTTTAAGGGTTAAATTCATATTATTCAAATGGGAAAAGTTTCAGTGGCTTAACAGTGAAGTCTGTCTTCTGTCCCTTTGCACCAGTTTTCCTTCTGGAGACAACCAGGTTCTTGTGGTTGGTTTTTTTGTTTTAAGTAGGCTCTAGGCCCAGTGTGGAGCACGTTGTGGGACTTGAACTCACGACCCTGAGATTAAGAGTCAAGCGCTTAATGGACTCAGGCATCCAGATGTCCCAGTTCTTTCGTGTTCTTCAGAGAAATTCACTGCATATGCAGTGGTTGGGGGGGCGGGGGGACAGATGAACAGGAACACTCAATTGGGAAATATGTTTCTTTACTCCTTCAGATCAGTGCAGTGCGTTTACCTCGTGAACCCAGCAATCCAGAGAGGTTGAAAGGTTTTGGTTACGCTGAGTTTGAGGACCTGGATTCTTTGCTCAGTGCCCTGAGCCTCAACGAAGAGGTAAAGAAAAGAAAAGAAGGTGGGGAGTTAGGGGTGGGAGCTAACCAGTCTTAACGTTTATCAATGTATTTTTGGTTGGGTTACTAGCTATTTCAAAGATTGTCGTAATATGTACAAAGAAAAGCACAGTGTAACACCTGACATTCAAAAATCTAGCAGGTCTCATTTTGCTTTAGCAAATTCAGTAGGCTCCAATAACTCAGGGAGGTACTCTGGTGGAAAATAATGGAAGAAACCCACCATAACCAAGTCTTTAATAGAAGCTCTCGTTCATTCATTCACAGCTTTGTCTCCATTCTCATGGCTTTGGCTTTTTAAAATAATCTGACCAGGTCAAAGCAAATAGAAAAATGATGTTAATCAGTTTAGTGTTAAAGGTATTATCTGGTTTTCAGAGAAGTTAATAGTGTTTTTGATAATTTTAAGAGAGTTTGGAAACATTTCTCAGTTGAATGTCATTTGTAATACATTTTCCTAGGAATCTTCCTGCAGGAAAATGACGATCAACATTTAGTGCTTCTGCTTTTTAACATTGCCCATAGATGTTTTTCTGTCCAGACACACAAGAGATTAGTAGGGAGAGGATATTGAGCTATTAATACATGAGGGGGATACAGGGATTAAATCTAATTAAAGTTATTGAGTAATTTGTGCCGTGCAGTGATCCTTAAGCTAGCCCAGGCAGGATATTTTAAAGATTTAATTACCCGTTAGTTATGGAAGTTTCTAGTATAAGACCTGCTTTTGTGTTTTGTTTAGTTTTGTTTTTTAACCTCTAGTGACTAAAAATCAAACTAATTGTATCTGGGCAGGAAAGGGGCTTTTTTTTCCTCTTTTAATTCCAGAAACCCCTTAACTGTTTCTTGAGAAGGCAATTTCCAGGGCCATTTGTGCCAAAACTCTATGGTCAAATCTGCCATTTGACGAGATTGAAATCAGTATTCCTCCTTTCTCATAATTGAGTACAACCATGATAATCTGAAGTAAATTACAGAAATGAAATACATGAAAAGCTTAAAGTTGTCCCAAAGTTTTTTCTTCTCAGATCATTTTCAGGTTTTATTAACCTTACTAATTTTTAATATCAGTCTGGATAAAGGGAAGAATACCATACAGTTTTATTATTTGAAGTTTTCTGAATTGTCTATTAGGTAAATGCTGTCATGGTCCAGACTTAGGAGTTACTTTGTTTCTAGAGATTGCATCATAGTGGCATTTAATATAATTCCGGGTGTTTTCAACTAAAACTGGCTGTTATCCTTCTTCAGCTGTAGAGTCTACTGTGAAATGAGGAAAAATCAGCAGTAGAATTAATTGGGTTCAAAGTGTATAAATAATGATGTGGGAAGGGGAAGTCAGAGGGTGTTCTGGAGGAACTGATTTATCCAAAGGTAATAGTGAGTGGAAGAACTTGAGATAATAGAGACCATGCTTGTTGCACCTTTGCTGTGCATAGTAGGAGCTCCACAAATGTCTGAATGAATCATTGTTCTGGACCCAAATATGCCTTTTATTAGCTAGTTGCCCTGGAATTATTTTTAGTTTATTACACTTGATAAATTGCCTTTGATAGTTAGAAGGCATATTTTGTGAAATATTGCTTTATAAAAACAGTAAGATAATTGATGTGATGTTAATATAAGCCCAATTTAAATTTGTTAATTCTAAGGGGTTATTTCAGTTTTCAAGTCTTTATAAAGGATTCTTTAGCCAACAAATTGGAGTGTTGGCTAGATTACAGTGTTTTTCCTTTATCTTCCTTCCCCCAGTGCTTCTGCTATGCCCAGACGTTCAAGGTCACTCATGGGATTTGTGCATAATGGGGCAAAAGGTTGGTTAATGTGGTCCTATGCTCTCAGTCTCTAGGTAACAGGAGAATTCGAGTGGACGTTGCTGATCAAGCACAGGATAAAGGTAAGAAAGCTGATAGAAATCTTACTGTTTTGTTTTGGTCCTGAGATGACAAAGCAGAGGCACCCCTTCCCAGAAAATTTTCATAGCATTGGAGAGCAGTAGGCCCTCCTGAAACGAGAGCGCTAGTTCTCAACTGAGGGTGATTTTGCCCCACAGAGGGTGTTTATCAGTGTGTGGAGACATCTAGAGTTATCAGAACTGGGGAGTGCGGCTGACCCCTACTGGGTAGAATCCTGCAGTCGATCGTAGGACGTGCATAGGACAACTCCCCACAGCAAAGAATGATCTGCCCAGAATATTGATAGTATTGAAGAGGGGAAACCCTGATTGATCTGGGTGAACATGAATACGTAATAAATAGATGAGGTGAACCTAGCAGAACAAGAAGGGCCTGATTCATTTATCCAGTCTATCAGGGTGGGGTCTGGGTGTGTGAGAAACACTAGGCAGAAGTTTTTGTGCGCTAACTTGTGGTTTTTAAATTTATATCTATAGACAGGGATGATCGTTCTTTTGGCCGAGATAGAAATCGGGATTCTGACAAAACAGATACAGACTGGAGGGCGCGTCCTGCCACAGACAGCTTCGATGACTACCCGCCGAGGAGAGGTGATGATAGCTTTGGAGACAGTAAGTTCATTTTTATCAAGTGAGTTTCTTCTGTGTTCTGAGGACTTTGTAATAGGATATTACTTTTATACTCACTTTTATCAAGTGAGCTTCTTCTCTGTTCTGGGGACTTTGTAATAGGATAAGTATATGAATGTAAATGACCACATAAGTATAAAGGGAGGGAGCAGTATACCCCCCCCAATTTTTTTTTTTTTAAAGATTTTATTTATTTATTTGACAGACAGAGATAAATAGGCAGAGAGGGAGGGAGGAAGCAGGCTCCCTGCTGAGCAGAGAGCCCAATGTGGGGCTCGATCCCAGGACCCTGAGATCATGACCTGAGCCAAAGGCAGAGGCTTTAACTCACTGAGCCACACAGGCACCCCAAATTTATAATTTAAAAAAAAAAAAAAACCTTGCCAGATAAAGAATAAATCAAGATTTCTCTCTCTTTTGAGAAACAGTTGTTTAGGGGCACCTTCGTGGCTCAATCAGTTAACCTTCAACTCTTGGTTTTAGCTCAGGTCATGATCTCAGGGTCATGAGATCCAGCATCTTGCCAGGGTCCATGCTGGGCATGGAGCCTGCTTAAGATTGTCTCTCTACCTCTGTGCCCCTCCAAAAACTAATAATAAAATAAATAAAAATAGGAACAGTTGTTCACAAAGAAACCCAACTGACCTTACAAAGAAAGGAACAAAAGTTCAGCAAGATTGCTGGGTTAAGGGGCACCTGGGTGGCTCAGTGGGTTAAGCCTCTGCCTTCGGCTCAGGTCATGATCTCAGGGTCCTGGGATCGAGCCCCCGTATTGGGCTCTCTGCTCAGCAGGGAGCCTGCTTCCCCCTTTCGCTGCCTACCTCTCTGGCTACTTGTGATATCTCTCTCTCTCTGTGTCAAATAAATAAAAACTTTTTAAAAAAAGAAGAAACAAAAAAGATTGCTGGGTCAGTGGGGTGCCTGGGTGGTTCAGTCGTTAAGCATCTGCCTTTGGCTCAAGTCATGATCCCAGGGTCCTGTGTCAAGCCCTGAATTGGGGCCCCTGCTCGGCAGGAAGCCTGCTTCTCCCTCTCCCACCCCCACTGCTTGTGTTCCCTCTCTCACTATGTATCTTGCTGTCAAATAAATAAATAAAATCCTTTAAAAAAAAAAAAGATTGCTGGGTTAAGAGCATTGTACAAAAAGATTGGTTGCATTATTAGCAGCCAACAGTTAAAATGGAATTTTTTAATATACCTTTTAAAATAATAGAAAATTCATTAATTCAAAAATAATAAATGTCAGGCGCCTGGGTGGTTCAGTCATTAAGCATCTGCCTTTGGCCAGGGTCTTGGGATCAAGCCTCAAGTCAGGCTCCTTGCTCAGCGGGGAGCCTGCTTCTCCCTCTCTGCTCCCCCTGCTTGTGCTTTCCTGTGTTGTCTCTATCAAATAAATAAATAGATAGATAGATAGATAAATAAATATTCAAAAAGAAGAATAATAATAAATGTCTACCATGTGCCAGATAGTGTTCTAAGCTCAGGCTCATCGGGGAGCCTGCTTTTCCCTCTCTGCTCCCCCTGCTTGTGCTCTCCTGTGTTGTCTCTGTCAAATAAATAAATAAATAAGTAAAATCTTCAAAAAGAAGAATAATGATAAATGTCTACCATGTGCCAGATAGTGTTCTAAGCTCAGGATATAGCAGTGAACAAAACAGACAAAAATTGTATCCTCATTGGACATTCTTTATAATGGGGAAAGAAATGGTACTCAAATAAATCAACTATAATTTAGAGAAAGGAGAAGGGAAATAGAGAATGTCCTTAGGTAAGTGTTGGGGTGAATCAACAACTTTTACATACACTACCTAAATCCAACAAAAGATAGACAAAACTTTCATGGGGAAAATTGGCAACTTTATTGAAATATGTGAAGAAAGATCACTAATGAAGTAAAGAAATGACAGAAACTTTTCCATATAATAAAACATAGTATACACATAATGATCTGGATGAAATTCAAAACCTATAATGTTGAGGGGAAATGGCAAAATTGTGTAAAAATTTGAAAACTGTCATACAGTGTTAATATGTAAATTATAAGAACGTATGCATAGTAATGTAACTAACCACCACCATCAGTTTGGGTGAGGGTAAAGGGAGCCCTTTAGCTCCCTTTTTTGTAACCTGCTACTTTTAAATTTAAAAACTGAAGTAAACACGGCAAGCTGTTGGCATCTCCCAAACCTAATAAGTACAGGTACAGAAGTCTGTTACAGTTGATTCTGTTCTTCCTTGTGTGTTAGAAATATTTTTATAAGTAAAAAGAAAAAGAACAACCTCAGTTCATAAGTATTTTAATTTTGTGAGGTGTGTACCAGATAAAATTGAGGAAGCAACAAGAGATAGAATTCTGTTTTTGAAGAGTCCTCCCTAACCTAAGAAGATGTCAGAGAAGGAAGAAGGAATCAAGTTTATATCTGGTTTTTCTTTTTTTTTTTTTTTTTTTTAAGATTTTTTCTTTATTTATCTGACAGAGATCACAAGTAGGCAGAGAGGCAGGCAGAGAGAGAGGAGGAAGCAGGCTCCCTGCAGAGCAGAGAGCCCGATGCGGGGCTCGATCCCAGGACCCTGGGATCATGACCTGAGCCGAAGGCAGAGGCTTAACCCACTGAGCCACCCAGGCGCCCCTATATCTGGTTTTTCAATCAAGATTTTGTGACCAGGCAAAGTCTTGGGGAGAACTACCTTTCATGTCAACATTTATGCAAGAGGTTCTGTTGTTAACAGGAAGAAATGACTCTTGAAAGAGAAAGCAGTCAGACCAAGGGTCCTGTTTTGAATTAAAGAACAGGACTATTTTCTCAACCTTGAGCTTGGGTAGGGAGTCTGGGTGGCTCAGTTGCATTGGGAGTCTACCTTCCGCTCCAGTCATGATCCAAGGTTCTGGGATCAGCCCCCTTGTGGGGCTTTCTGCTCAGTTGGGGAGCTTGCTTCTCCCTCTCCTCCCTCTGTTGCTCTCCTTGCTTGTGCTCTCACTGTCTCTCTGTCAAATAAATAAATAAAATTAAAAACAAAAAAAGAAACCTTGAACTTTGAGCAAGCAGGATGGATAACAAGAAAGGGAATGTGAATTACAAAGCTGCCAAGTTTGTAAGGCTAGGTGATGGCCCCTACGTCAGCTCTGCCAAGTTTTTAGAGACTCCTGTTCTAGGCATTTGGCCCATAAAAGATTCAGGGGGTGGGGGTAGTTAACTAAATGTTACTGTAAAAATCTCAGCAAACATTCGTATGTTTCCTGGCCAACTGTTTCAGTGAGAGCAAGCTTATTATCATTTTTTTATTATCTAAGTAAGTGTATAGTTCATCTGCCTCTAGAAATCAGATACGGATTTCAAAATAAACACAAGGCTGATTCTTGGTTTTTGAATTCTGTTTTAGATTCTCTCCTTTGTATAATTGTTTTGCCAACATTAGCATGTCCTTTAACTTAAAATTTAAGCTAACAGGGAATGTAGACAAAATGATAATCATTTCCAAAATTAAATCATTGTTTTAAAGGAAATAGTAAAATTAAAATCCTTGTTTGGTCTGCGTGCATAAATTATTAAACTCAAAATATTGTTAAGGTTTTTCTGTTTGTTTTAATTGATTCATGTTTGGGAATTGAGGTTTTTTTCATGTAAAAATAGGGATTACAGCTTTCTCAGAAAACTGGAAGATCTAGCAAGTTAGCCAAAGCTAATTAGCCCCCACCTCCTTTGATAAATGCCTTACATTGTGTAGTTTGCCACCTGAGCTCTACAACAGTCTTAAACAAATTTCTGGTATTTGGGCACCTGTGATACTGTTATTCATGTATGTGTTAAAATACAGTTTTCAAGTGTCATGAACAGGTACAGTCAGTCCTTTTCTTGTTCCATCTTTAATGGTTGCTTTGTATGGATGCCCCCTGATTTATTTAATCCATAGGTTGTGCACTCAACACTTTCAGTATCATAAACAACATTGCAGGGGCACCTGGTGGCTCAGTCTGTTAAGCGTCTGCTTTCGGCTTAGGTCATGATCTCAGGGTCCCGGATCAAACCTCACATCGGGCTCCCTGCTCACTGGGAAGTCTGCTTCTCACTCTTCCTTTACCCTCCACTTGTGTATATGCATGTGCTCTCTCTCAAATAAATAAATAAAATTTTTTTAAAGAAATATTGCAGTGAGCCTCCTTATACATGTGTCTTTATAATATTCCCAGTTGTTTTCTCAGGATAAATTCCTAGAAATTGAATTGTTGGCCCAGAGAATATATGTGATTTTAAAGCTATTAGTGTATATTTCTGGAATAACTTTCAGAGTGGTTGTGCTATTTTAGACTCCACAGCAGCAAAGGAATCGACTTATTCCCCTAAACTTTACCAACATCAGAGGTACCTCTTATTTTTAGTCTTCGCCATTTTGGTGGTGGGAAACAGCCTGTTAATAAGTTTCTCTTCCTTAGGTGATAGCCAATTAATCTGCTGTCCTGTGTCGTACATATTTTTCCCATTTTGTTTGCCTCTCAGCTTTGGGGTTTGTGTGTTTTCTTATGCTAACTTTTTAAGTGGTCTTTGATTCTTTAGAACCAACCAGAAAAGATAGATTCCACCTATCTTCTAGTGTATTTAAGTCTTTAATGCTGGAAATCCATTATGAGATATATAGAGATTTTTCTCTTTCTTAATTCCTAAAATTATTAGCTTGGCAATGTTTATTGAATAACCAGAGAAAATTTTTCAAATCAAATACCAAAAAAACTTATTTCAGTTCACATTTTCCCACTTTGGATTTAAGGTAAAAAAAAAAAAAAATTTTTTTTAACATTTTACATATTTATGTGTGCAGAGGGGGAGCGGCAGGCTGTGGTGGGGAAGCAGACTCCCCACTGAGCCAGGAGCCTGATGCAGGACTGGATCCCAGGACCCTGGGATCATGACCTGAGCCAAAAGCAGACACTTAATCAATTGAGCCACCCAGGCATCCAATAAAGTGATTTACTTTCATGAAAATAAGCATAGTAGTGACTGAACTCATGAAATCAAATTGACTTCCTCCAGAAGTAAAGCTTCTTCCTATTAATGGTGTCAAAGAAAAGGGAATGACATTACCTTGTCTTTTTTCTCTCTAGAGTATCGAGATCGTTATGATTCAGATCGATACCGCGATGGGTATCGGGATGGGTATCGTGATGGCCCACGCCGAGATATGGATCGATACGGGGGCCGGGATCGCTATGATGACCGAGGCAGCAGAGACTACGACAGAGGTCATTACAAAACACAGCCAAGTGAAGTTGCTGTCTTTCAAGAACCCCTTTCTTGCCTTTGTTCCCTCCAGTGTGATGATCATAATTTGGGATATATTTACAGGCTACGATTCCAGGATAGGCAGTGGCAGAAGAGCATTTGGTAGTGGGTACCGTAGGGATGACGACTACAGAGGAGGCGGGGACCGCTATGAAGACAGATACGACAGACGAGACGATCGGTCATGGAGCTCCAGAGATGATTACTCTCGGGATGACTATAGGCGTGATGATAGAGGTAATCATTTCTTTTGCTTACTAATAGGGCAGACTACCAGAGAAACTGAGTAGAAAATTATCAGTTATGTCTCAAACCCCTTAAGTGGGTTTTAGAAACAGAATGGAATTTATATGTTATAAAAGGTGTGGCAGAGCACAGCAAAAAGACCACAGGACAAAGGTGACATAATGGAAATAGAGCAAAGTCGAGTTCTTCTAAGTTGCCTTAGCATAGAGATTTTTCAGTTAAAATTGATGGAATATACAGACGAGAAAAGGAGAACATTTGCCACATGGTCTCCTAGGCAGTGATTGGCACAGCACGATTAAAAACTGAATGTTGATGATTTCGGTGCCATTACTCCACAGTCATTGTTAATTAACGGTGAGGTGTCAGCATACCTCTTCTTAAATTAAGTCCCTCGTGTTACAACATTTATAGAAAACTATTGTGTTACAAACCTCAGAAAGTATCAATAAATGGCTGATACTTGCGTCTGACTTCATTAGTATCATCCAAAAACTAAGATCTTTGACCCAGTTTTTCTCTTCAATTATTTTTAGCAGCGTGCCTAGCCTTAACATCCCAATGTTAGCCCTGTGCGCCAAGTATTTCTTTTTTTTTTTTTTTAAATAAAACTTCAATTTATTTTTAAAGCATTGCTGTCATTGCCGTTAGCAGTTTCTCTCTTTCCATGCTGCATCCTAGAAATACTAACACTGAGCATTTACTCTGCACCAGCAGTGAGTTAAGTGCTCTCACAGGTATCACAGTCTTTTTTTAGATTTTATTTATTTATTTGAGAGGGAGAGGGAGCATAAGCAGGGGAAGGGGCAGAGGAAGAAGAAGAAACATGTGTTCCCCACTGAGCAGGGAGCCCTATTTGGGGCTCCATCCCAGGACCCCGGGATCATGACCCAAGCTGAAGGCGGACACTTAACTGACTGAGCCACCAAGGTGCCCCACAGATACTATACAGTCTTAAGAATTCTATCTGGTATAGATAATGTTTGTCCTTCCCACTTTACTAGAGAGTCTCCTTGACTCGTGACCTTTTCCTCTCTTACATCATTCTTTCCTCCCTCAGTAACTGCACACCTCATCTCTCTTTTCCAGTGATCCTGCCCTGCGCCTTCTCTATGATCTGCCCCCTCAGCTACAGAGTCACTGCCACTGTTTATTCAGACCTCATTGCTATACCCACATTACTAACAAATTTCCCTGACTCATTCTGTCTTCACACTAGCACAGATTGTCTTTCGAGAACAAGAGCTAATTAGATTATTTTGCTCCTAGTCTCTCCACGGCCTGAAAGATAGCCATTTGTCTGTGCCCCCGACATACAGGGGTCTTCACTCTTCCGCCTACAGTTTACCTCTTTAGTGCTACCTACCATTAGGTGCTTGCTAAGTTTTCTAGACTTTCAGGAGTTCCCATTTTGAAGCCTTCACAAGCTTCTCCAAACAGCCCCAGTCTAAGAACTTCCAGGGGGCATAAATCTGTTCTGTAGAGCTTAGCATACGGTGTTCTTTTTTTTTTTTTTTATTCTGATCCTCCCATTAAATTGTGCTCCTTGCAGGCAGGAACTAAAAACTACCCAACTGTCATATATCTGGCCTTAGCGCAGTATTTGTAATGTAGGTGCTCGTCATTTTTTGAGTAGCTAAAACAAACAGAAATTATCAGAGGAAGAAAAAAAGGACGTTATGTATACTATAGTGGGAGGAACATAGAGTTGGTTTGACAGTACAGATTTCATCCTTTGGTCTTCCAAATATTAGGTGTATGGCTTAAATGAGTTACTCTTCCTGATCCCCAGTTTTACCCTATAAAAGGGGAGTTAATGGGCGCTTTGCGAACTTACACATATTAAAAGTGGATCTCAGGGGTGGGGGTGGGTCCTGATTGGCTCAGTTGACGGAGCATGCAGCTCTTGATCTCAGGGTTCTGGGTTCAAGCCCCTCATAGGATATAGAGATTACTTAAATCCTTTTTTTAAAAAAGCTGTATCTCAGAAGTTTTATATAAATTGCCAGCTTAAAACCCTTACTGAGGGGCACCTGGCTGGCTCAGTGGTTTAAGCCTCTGCCTTTGGCTCAGGTCAAGATCTCAGGATCGTGGCATCAAGCCCCACATTGGACTCTGCTCAGCAGGGAGCCTTCTTCCCCCACCTCCTCTATCTGCCTCTCTGCCTGCTTGTGATCTCTGTCTGTCAAATAAATAAATACAATCTTTAAAAAAAAAAAAATCTTACCGAAATTTAAATTTTGGGGTGCATGGGTGGCTCAATTAAGGATCTCTCTTTGGTTCAGATCATGATCCTGGGGTCCTGGGATTGAGCCCCTTTTCAGGCTCCCTGCTTGGTGGGGAGCCCACTTCTCCCTCTCCATCTGTTAATCCCCCTGCTTTTGCTCTCTGGCTCTCTCTCCCTGTCAAGTCAATGAATAAACTCTTCAACATACCTGTATTTTTAAAATGTAAATCTTGCGGTGTTTGGGTGGCTCAGTGGGTTAAGCCTCTGCCTTCAGCTCAGGTCATGATCTCAGGATCCTGGGATCGAGCCCCACATAGGGCTCTCTGCTCAGCAGGGAGCCCGTTTCCCCCTCTCTCTCTGCCTACTTCTGCTTGCCCTGTATGTCAAATAAATAAAATGTTTTTTAAAATAAATAAAAAATAAAAATTGTAAATCTTGCTAAAAGATCCTCTTTTTGCAGATACATATATGTGTTCCATAGTAAAAGTATAAAGACCTGCATGGAAGTGATAAGCCCTAGATTTGAGCATAGTGGTTATGAGAGGACAGAACACAGCTAGGCATGTCATGAGAGGAAAGATACTCAGGAGCCTTCTGTGTGGATTTTAGGATATTTTATTACTTAAGCCATGTGGGTGGTTGGGACATGTAGGTTTTATCTTGTTTATCTTTTGTATGTCTGAATTATTTAGGATAAACACTGATTTTGAGAAATACGATTCCGTTGAAACACTGAGGTTTATCTTTTTTTTTTTTTTTAAAGGTTTTATTTATTTATTTGACAGAGAGAGATCACAAGCAGGCAGAGAGGCAGGCAGAGAGAGAGGAGGAAGCAGGCTCCCTGCTGAGCAGAGAGCCCGATGCGGGCCTCGATCCCAGGACCCTGAGATCATGACCTGAGCCGAAGGCAGCGGCTTAACCCACTGAGCCACCCAGGCGCCCCACTGAGGTTTATCTTGATTCTGACAGCTTGGATCCAAGAGGAAATCAGATTCCTTTAGTGTTTACATCAGCTGTTCAGTGCTTTGTGAATCACTGTCAGATTCACATTCTACACAGAGACAAGTGTGTAGGAACTAGTCTTCCCCATGATACTGTCATGAGCCCTTCTTAGCCTCCAGAAGTAGTCCATCTTCCAGACCACATTTTGACCAAGATACTTTCAGAAGCTTATCATAATTGGACATTTCTTGCAGGTAGTACTAGTTGTGGTGACTCACTGTGTGTTTAATACAAGTGTTTACCTTTCCCAGTCTCCCCTCAGTGTCGCGCTGCCTCATGGATGGTAGTGGAGAGACTGACTGTTCTTGGCTGTGTTGGCTAGGCCAGTACTGCGAATCCCATACGGCATTTTCTTAGACCCGTGTCTGGGCAGCTGGCTTTGAGCCATCAGTGATTTTGAAAAACTGTTACTTAGAGTTTTATTTAACTTAGGTCCCCCTCAAAGACCCAAACTGAATCTAAAGCCTCGGAGTACACCTAAGGAAGATGATTCCTCTGCTAGCACCTCCCAGTCCAGTCGAGCGGCCTCTATCTTTGGAGGGGCAAAGCCTGTTGACACAGCTGCTAGAGAGCGAGAAGTAGAAGAGCGGCTGCAGAAGGAGCAGGAGAAGCTGCAGCGCCAGCTGGATGAGCCAAAACTAGACCGTCGGCCCCGGGAGAGGTGAGGTTCTCCTCGATTACGGCTTTCCTGCCTGGGGGTGGAGTGGCTCCTGGTGCGCCAGGCAGCGCATCCTTAGGGCACCCTTGGGAAATTCATGTAGGTGTTGCTGGTTGTCGCTTACTAGCAGTTAGTGTACATGGGCTGGGCCGCTAGGGGCGCTGCAGTATATGGACAGTCACACCCGAGAAGTTCGTTGCCTGGCCTTAGCAGTTTTTAAAAGGGCTTAAATGGCCTTAACTTCTGACAGGTATAAATTGGTAGTGATTTAATATAGGAGTGTGCAAATTATGGCTTGTTCCTTTTTTATAAATATAGTTTATCTGACTCAGTAAGAAAAAAATTGCCAAATCTGGCTTTAGTGTATGGAGTAAAATCCCACCATGGTAAGGTTAGTGGATGTGCCTCCTGCCCAGGTTACTGGGGTAGAGTAGAGAGAAAATGTTTTCACTCATGTTACACGTCGACTGTAAGATATTTTTCATTTAATTTTACTTGGGTGTATGTTAAAGGAGTCATTACTGAAGTGTTTGTTATTAAAAGGTGGAATTGGATCCAATAGGGTAGAAACCTCTTGTAATAACATTCTGAAAAGTGGCCTAGTTTTTAGTGGCTTGTAGAGTTGGGTTACCAGTCAGGGTAAGGCTGTAGGTTATATAGGAGAATATTCTTAACCCTAGTTGGTCCTTGAAGTGTTTAGAGCCAAAGTATCTTAGTGTCGGCAGCTTTCAGATGGTTTGAGAAAGAGAGACAGGATGTGCACACCAACCCCACCCACAAACACAGCGTGGTAGAATATTAGTTATAGTTATTGAGGGGTCAGCATGGGTCCAGGGTGGCCTTCACTGAGCTGGACATAAGTTGTTTTCTATTTTTTAAATCTTTGTACAGACACCCAAGCTGGCGAAGTGAAGAGACTCAGGAACGAGAACGGTCCAGGACAGGAAGTGAGTCATCGCAGACTGGGACCTCAGCCACATCTGGCAGAAGTAAGTCAGACCAGGGTGGGTATCATGTTATTGCCCCTTTCAATAAACGAGCCATAACCAAATTATGCAGAGACTTTCGGGTTTTAAATTGAGTCACGGAAGCTTTATTTGGATTAGCATAGATTGATCAGAATGTCACGTGTCCTGGTCTGAAACATCTGACATATGAGCACCAGAAGAGATTTAGGTGATCTGTTTAATAATCTTCCACTGAAGAGTAATACTTGACTATTAGGTTTGTCCCTTTCTTTTATGTCTTGATGTTCCAGAGTTTTCTTTAGAAAGGTCACCGTCACATAGCGCTCTCACCAGCCCTTTTGGATGTCAACATATGACCAGAGCAATGTCTCAAGCGATGATCTTCTGCTCTTGATCCTTCCTTCCTTCCTTCCTTCCTTGAATTTATCATTTGTCACAAACATGTTTAGTGTTTTTGGAAACCAAGTGATTAAATCATAACACCTCCCTTCCCTTATTGTGAACCAGTGTTTTTTAAATTCTTTCCTCCCACCTCTAAATTGATTTGTACTTGAGCATTTCACTTTTTTTTTTAAGATTTTACTTACTTATTTGACAGAGATCACAAGTAGGCAGGCAGGCAGAGAGAGAGAGGGAAGGAGGCAGGCTCCCTGCTGAGCAGGGAGCTCGATGCAGGGCTCGATCCCAGGACCCTGAGATCATGACCTGAGCCGAAGGCAGAGGCTTAACCCACTGAGCCACCCAGGCGCCCCTGTACTTGAGCATTTCAAAGCATAGCTCTGGGCTGAGATTTTAAAATTCATCCAGGTGTTTTAGAAGGTTTCTGGAAATTATTCATACTGGGGTAGCCTTTTAGTAACAGGATGGTAATGCCTCTGTAGCCAGGTGAGAGTGTGATGGTTGGGTTGATTATGTACCTGAGGAGGCTGCACAAAGAACCGGGCAAGTTTTGAGGAGACACTTGGTGCCCTTAAAAAAGAAGTATGTTCGGGACGCCTGGGTGGCGCAGTTGGTTGGACGACTGCCTCCGGCTCAGGGCGTGATCCTGGAGTCCCGGGATCGAGTCCCACATCAGGCTCCCAGCTCCATGGGGAGTCTGCTTCGCTCTCTGACCTTCTCCTCGCTCATGCTCTCTCTCACTGTCTCTCTCTCTCAAATAAATAAAATAAAATCTTTAAAAAAAAAAAAAAAAAAAGAAGAAGAAGTATGTTCTGGGTTTTTTTGTAAATGTCCATCTGTGTGCATGTGTTTGTGTTGAGCCTCCAAATTGAAGTTTGATCAGTGGTTCCTGGGGTTGGAGGTTCATCAGAGGTCCTCTTCCACAGAGGATACATACTCTTCCAAGTACAGACATTTTAACAGTGCGCTGAAGACGTGGAAAGACTGTAATCCTAAAATAGAGTACTCATTCCTAGGAGAGGTCAGGTGGCTCTCCTTGGAGAGCCATGATTTTTCCTTTTTTTCTTGAATCAGTAAAAAATGGCACTTTTCTCAATGTGACATTTAGTAACCACTGATTTGGGGATAATTTCATCTGTTGGGCCCCAGATACAGGTCTGTATTTAAGAATAATGGTGAAAGAGGTCAGCTTAGGTGTGAACCATTTTCCATTCTCTTGAGATCTTGAATAGATGTTGTTTAATAGCTTTTCCTGATAAGGCAGCCTTCCTATTCTGACTTCACAGATGCACGAAGGAGAGAGAGTGAAAAGTCTCTAGAAAATGAAGCACCCAGTAAGGAGGAAGACTGTCACTCTCCAACTTCCAAGCCTCCCAAATCTGAACAGCCTCTGAAGGTAATGCCAGCCCCTCCACCAAAGGAGAATGCTTGGGTGAAGCGAAGTTCCAACCCTCCTGCTCGATCGCAGAGCTCAGACACAGAGCAGCCATCCCCTACCAGGTGAGTCGGCTTGGGAGCATAACAGTTGCTTAGCTGTAGAATCTTAAACATGGTGATGTCATAATGGAAAGGGCCCTAGCTGTTGGCCTTACAGCATCTTTTTAAGTTATGCTATCTTTGCTCTTAGTTCAGAATCAGTGGTGTGCTGGAGGGGGCTCATTGAAGCCATTATTCAGTTTTCTGGAGTTCTGATAGCTGGTTGACATCTACTCGAAATCTGCAGATCAGTAATCAGGAGTTGCTGTTGCCACAGTTTGCAGCATGGCTTTGGGGGTCCATTTACTTCCCTAAGTATTAGGATTCTTTGTAAAATAGTAATACTCCCCTTGTATGCATGGTGATCCTACAGGACATCGTACTTCGTGAGTGTTCACATAATTGCTTTCATTGTTGTCTTTCCTGTATTTTAATGTTCCACAATGTTAAGTATGTATTTTTGGTTCTCTGTAAAGTTTACTATTTGGAGAATGATTATACATTTCTTTTCTGTTCCTTCCCTAAGACTGACGAATATAATTACATGTTTTCCTTCTAGTGGTGGGGGGAAAGTAGTTCCAGCTCAACCACCTGAGGAAGGACCAGCAAGGAGAGGTAAGACCAACAGGAAGTCAGTGTTTCGCGTAGCTAGAGGCCTCAATAAAGGCCTGTAGGGGTCTCACGAAATGCAGAACTCTAGTGTAATTTTGCACCTGTTTTTGTGTTTAAGATTCTTAGATTATCTGCTTTTTCTTACCAGTAGAGGGCAGGAGTGGTCTCTTTGGAGAAGGCATGGTGCCCTGCCCTTTCCTGGTAGAACATTTCTTTGAAAGGGGGAAAAAAGAATCGGAAGGAAATTAACATGCTCAGTCCAGATTAGAAATGTCACCATCTCTAAGGCCAAGGTCACTACACAGCATCACAGTTCTTCATTTCCACTTTGCTGTTAATGATGGCATAACCCTACTGTGGAACTTTTTAGTGGGTCTTATTTGGGGGCGGGGGAATGTGGGAAGAAGGTTTGGGGAAGAAAGTCTGGGTTGGGGTGAGACTGAATTTCCCTCGGTACAAAGGGGCATGGTTTTCTGCAGCTGAAGGGATACCTAGGGCAAAGAGAGTGGTTATTTTACTGGTTTTTCATTTTATTTTTGTGTCTCCACTCAAGCAGATGAAAACAAAGTAGATGGGGTGAGTGTCCCAAAAGGCCAAAGTGGGAACTCCAGCCGTGGCCCAGGAGATGGAGGGAACAAGGACCACTGGAAGGAGTCAGATAGGTATGAGTGTTCTCTCATCATTTGTAATCTTTGATCTAATGCTAGGTACATGTGTCTTTGTAGTTAAGTTGTTCTTGGTCCTCCAAGCGTTGCCAGATCTCCTGCTATAAACAAAGGAAAGTCAACCAATATGGAAAGTTAAAGTTCTAAGAATCTAGAAACGAAAGTCCGGATAACAAGGACTGCTGACTGGAGGTACCTGTATTCAGTGCCTCCCGGCTACCTGTGGGAGTCGGGACAGTCCTCTCCTAAAGATGTGGTTTTACCCTTACGCCTCTGCAGGAAAGATGGCAAAAAGGATCAAGACTCCCGATCTGCACCTGAGCCAAAGAAACCTGAAGAAAATCCAGCTTCCGTAAGTGTTGGGTGCTTGTTCATGTCTGCCCTTGAACTCTATGTTCGGGAGTGGTGGGGAGTAAGGCACTGCTGTTTGTTCGAGATAGCAAATGCACCTGACTGTTACCGTTTTCTCCCTTTCGCGCCTCTCATCCCCTCTTAGAGATGAAAGGTGGCGGAGGGACTTCAGTAAGAGTACATGGGCCTCTGAGCCACTCACCCTAGCTACTCTACAGTG
Source organism: Neogale vison (assembly GCF_020171115.1). Taxonomy (NCBI): domain Eukaryota; kingdom Metazoa; phylum Chordata; class Mammalia; order Carnivora; family Mustelidae; genus Neogale; species Neogale vison. The sequence goes on from NC_058102.1 coordinate 88,863,172, forward strand.
GGAGATGCTGAGTGAATGAGTGAGTGAGTGTGGCCTGGGCTGTCCCCTCCGTTTTGCCCAAGTAGCTGTATGCTCTTTCTTGGGTTTTGATGTGAGAATTCAAGGCCTTGGTGATTTTTTTCCCTCTTGTCTATTCCAGAAGTTCAGTTCTGCAAGCAAGTATGCTGCTCTCTCTGTTGATGGCGAAGATGAGAACGAGGGAGACGATTACACTGAATAGACCTCTGCATCCTGTGCTTTCTCCTAGTCTCTCCACCCTGGAACATTCGAGAGCAAATCAAACCTCTATCCAGACAAGACAATAAAACTCACCATCTCCTGGAGACCTTTCTTAACTTTTTTTTAAAAAAACAGAAAACAAAATGAAATGAAATTCTTTTGCATGCTGCTGCAGCCTTTAAAGTATTGAACTAACTGGAGAATCGCCAATGTAGCCAGAGAGAAAGAGACGTACAGCTTTTCATGGCAAGGTTGTGCGTTTTTGCAACACATGCAGTTGCCTGTGTGATTAGTACCTGGGGGCCTCCATTTAGCAGAATGGCAGTGACAGCGATGCAGTGTCTGGAACCTGGTTGAGCAGTAGGGCAGGCTTAAGGAAGAGTGTGAGATTTCTACCTTTTAATTCTTATGATCCTGTTGTGGCATATATGAATTCTCAAACATTATCTGAATAAATTTTCCATCCTTGGAAAGGTAGGTAATGCCTCTGTAGCCAGGTGAGAGTCTCTAGGAGGCTGCCTGCCCCTCTTTCTTAATTCGGAGTTCCTGGGGCCACCTGGGGGGAATCCTTCATTTTTACCCCCCAGGGGGGTAGTTGGGAGTGAGTCTCTAGACCACTAAAGAACAGGACTGGTTGGTGACCAAAATAAGCAGGGAAGTCGTAGTTTGAAAAGAGGCTATGGGGAAGGGACTAATTATTTTGCACCAATGATTGGGGGGAAATGGCATGACCTCCAGTGAACACTGGAGCAAGAAGCATTTCAGGATCATGGGAATTCCCAAGTCTTTACTGTGTCCTGGTTTTGCCCTTTCTTAAACACTGTCCTTTCTGGAAGTTCACATATATCCACAGTCTGTTGAAATCTTGAAGCTTTGAAAATGGAGGCTCTCCTCCTGGTCTCCTGTCCTCATGCTACTCTTCCGCTGTTAGCTCCCCCAGAGCAGCTTCTGCTTAAACCACACACCTGACCTGGGCTTTCTCTGTCCGCCCCAGGGAGCAGAAGCAAATAAGGAATCACAGGCTCTTCTCCATCAAATCTTGGCTCTTTCGTGTCTTTTGGACTCTCACTCCTTTTCCTCCATTCCTGCTTCGATTTCTTTGACCTCTGTTACACCTCAGAAAACTGGAATTAATGGTCTTGGGTGGTGAGTGAGGGTGGAAAATAGGGACACTGTGAGCTGTTCTTAAAACCTTGATGGGGGCTTTTTGGTTTTGTTCTTAAATTTTCCTTCTCCACTGAAATCCCATATCAGTGTTTGGATTTATAATGTGGCCTCAACCAATGTGTGGTTTTTGGTGGTTTTGAGGGGGTTTTTTGTTTCCTTTTTTTTTTTTTCTTAAGCTTCCCTCGAGAGAACAAATAATAATGGAGAGAACTGTTTAACAAGGTCCTGGTTTCTGTTGTACCACAAGAGCTTAACTTGCCTCCTTTTTGTGCACCTTTGTACTGTCAGCCCAGGGGACGGTGTCCTTATGGGTAATACTGAGACCGGCAGAGAAATGACAACTTGGTCTCCTGTTCGCGAGCCCTTCTCCCATCAGTCCTAGGTTAGACCCTGCCCCTCCAGCAGACGCGTCAGTGGAGTGCTGCAGCAGTGAGCTAATGAGTCCTTTACCCCGTGGACATAAAAAGCCTGACCAAGTGAAGTAACTTTAAGTAATTGGCTTGGATTGGCCAGTAGCCAAGAAGTGGATTTTAGAGAAATACCCAAGGCTGAAAGGGGTTGGTGTTTTGTTGTTGTTGGGTTTTTTGTTTCAATACCATTGAAAAGGTAGGTTTTGCCCTCTTTGGGTCTACTCCTTCCAAATGGTTGTATCCAAAAAAGCTGTTTTTTCCCACTCCCCTCCTGCCCCCGTTTCCATAGAAACGGGTTTTGTCCCGCTCCTTAATACATGTAAAATTTGTACAAAATATCTTCTATGAAAATGATTTGTAATCTGTAGACTTAATACCTGGGAGATCTCTTGAGATGTAAAATCCCATCCTTTGGGTTGTGGGCTTTTTTTTTTGTTTTGTTTTCTCCAAATAAATCTGATCTTTAAAGTTCACCTTAATGCTGAAATTCTTTTGACCATATACCTGTGCCTTTCTGTTGCCTTCCCACCCCCATCTTTCTGGTCCTGTCTGCATGAGTGTTCTGTGCAAGAATAGAGGGTGGGGTTACCAAGAGAAGCTAGGTTTATTGAGGCCCAAGAACTGGGAATTTGCACCCACTCCCCTCCAGCTTTTTTGTCTGGTGTTAACATTTAATACTTGATATCTGCTTCGCCCTTCAGCAGCCTGGAGAGGTTCTGCCTCTGCTTTCCTGGCTAATCAGCACAGGAATGGAATTACCTTGACAAGCTGGGCTGGGTTATAACTGAGACCCCTTTTCTCTTAATTTCTTTTATTTTTTTTAAATCAGGTTTTTTACTGTTCACAGCAAGTTGCCTGTTTGGGGGTGGGGGTTTTTTTTGCAGGTTTTTGTGTTTTTTGTTTTTTTCTTAGGGAGAGAGAAGTGAGGGAAGGGACAGAGTTGGAAAAGAAAATCTTAAGCAGACTGTATGCCCAGTGCAGAGCCTGATGTGGGGCTTGATCTCACAACCCTAAGGTTCCTGACCTGAGCTGAAATCAAGAGTCAGGCATTTAAATTTGACTGAGCCACCCAGGCACCCCTTTTCCCCTTTTCTCTCAGTCACGGACTTCATGGGAATTTTCCAAATGGCTAGAGACAGACTGTTGGATTGCAAGGCAGGAACAAGGACGGTGGCCGAGAATCCTTAAGGTCAAAGGGGGTGGAACAAAGAACCCCAGAAACCTCAGGAAACAATTTGGAGGAAGATGGGGAGGCTGTGCAGACAGGAGCCCAGTTACCCAAGTGGCTTTTGCAGTAGCTGCTCTTGGGGTTCTTGCCAGTGCACTGATCTCTTCAAACATGGAGGACTAGGGGCCCTGTGCTGACTGCAAGTCTTCCACGTGGGTTTAGGTGAGAACAAAATTCCCAGGCCACCTGGGAACCCACCTCCACCACTGGCATCAATCTGCCACTTTCTCCAAGCTTTCATTTCAAGCTCCTCTCCACAGTGCCAGGAAAATGATGGAAAGAATAAAAATGGAAAAAGCTAACTTAGAGCTTCACACTGGTTGGGCACATGAAGGGTAGAGAAGGCACACCCTGTACTGTGTCCCACGAGGGCACTCAAAATCCAAGGGAAAGGGGTGCTGGGATGGCCCCGTCCTCAGGATGTGCGGACACTCAGAAGCCCAGCAGCAGAAACGGATCCCAGAACTGGTGTGTCCTGTCGTCCTGCTATGAACCTTGAGAGACCAGGAGGGATCAGGAATGGCATCCTATTTTATAAGGGTCACTTCCAAGCAGCTTGGATGCCCTGTAAGTACACATAGCGGAGATTCTCCCAAACAATCACACTAGGCTCTGGGACCCAGGCAGTGAGGTCCCAGCCAGGCCCGAAGGCATCACCTCAAGCACAAAGCAAGCTCACAGCATCTGGTTTCTCAGAAAGTGGGAGAGGAGCTACACATCTGCTCCTGGGAAGCATTATTTCTCAAATAAAACCTCGTTTCTTGGCAACCATTATAGCCCCCAGGGCCACGACTGAAGGGGGGACTGACTTCCCTCACCCTCCCGCCTCACCAAAGAGCGAGTCTGGAAGAGGCGAGCTGTGCTGCTCCACGCCCAGCTGCAGCAACGTCCCGGTTGGACAATACACCCTCTGTCCTCGGCCAGCAGATCCGCCTCTGGTCTCAGCTCTGCCCCTTCCCCCGCTCTTCCTGGTTCCCAGCACCCAAACCCTCCACCAAAGGACAGCCCATGCCCCTCAAGGCCCTCCGATGTTCCCCCACCTAGAGGATCTGAGCACACTCTGTCACAGGCATGGGATCTCCCCAGACCTCGGAAGAGGGGGTTCAGCCTTCAGTCCCCAGATGGGCTGCCCTCTGCATAGTCAAGGTAAGAAAACCTGCATGGAGGAAAGGGTCAGGGGGTGTTCCTGAAACTCTGTTCCACCTTTACTAACACCATCCTTTCTGCTCCCTTTCCCCTCCCTTCAGAGGCTCCCACCACTCGCCACTCTGAAGTGGTAGTCAGGATGTCCGGCTGGCTCCATATGCCACCCACGTTAATTTCACTCCCAAGCCACCTCCTATATATACTTTTTCACTTTCAACCTTCCTCATCATCTTCCCTCTGGCAGGCCCCTAACCACCTGTTCCCCGGGTCCCTCAAGTCTGAGCTGGAAGTTCAGCTACCCATCTTGTAACTCCCAATTCCTTGGAACCTTAGAAGTTCCTCCCAGGGGCAACACCACGAGCAGGACCGTGAGGCTCCAGCCCTGCCCCCGGCTCGGGGATCCAATCAAGGGCCTATTTTCTAAGTCCCAGTCTCTCCCTTGGTACCTTTAAAGATTAGAACCTGGGGTGCCCGGCTGGCTCAGTCAGAAGAGCGTGGGACTCTTGATCTACGGGTCTTGAGTTCAAGATCCACACCGGGAGTAAAGTTTACTTAAATAAATAAGCTTAAAAAATAAATAAAGCTTAGAACCTACCCCCTTCGGCAGGCATCCCAGTCACCTAGCCAACGACCCCTACTGAACTCTGGGAAGGACAAGATTTTAAAAGAGATGGCTATGAAGAGGCCCCTGGGTGGCTCAGTCGGTTGTGTCTGACTCTTGATCTCAGCTCAGGTCTTGATCTCAGGGTCATGAGTCCAAGCCCCTCACTGGGCTCCACACTAGACATGGAGTTTACTTTTAAAAAAATTTTTTTTTTAAGATTTTATTTATTTATTTGACAGAGATCACAAGTAGGCAGGGAGGCAGGCAGAGAGTGAGGAAGGGAAGCAGGCTCCCCGCTGAGCCGAGAGCCCAATGCGGAGCTCAATCCCAAAACCCTGGGATCATGACCCAAACCGAAGGCAGAGGCTTTAACCCACTAAGCCACTCAGGTGCCCCTAAAAATTTTTTTTAATTTAAAAACAAAAGAGTTAGCTATAGACTCCAAAGAAATGAGCAAATTTTCCTGTTATCTTGATTACATAATCAAATCTTCCCCAAATACACAGAATGACCCTTATCCCTGCCCCCTCTTCACTAGCCTCTGATAACTGTTGCTCTCTTTGGGGGTTCCCCAAACTCTGGCCTCCCCCCTCCTCCCAGTGCCTCCCCACCTCTTCTCCTCCCACACAATTCCAAACCCTCTGCCCCTCACCCCGCCCTCCCTCCAGTGGTTCCAGCTGCTCTAACCTCTTAGCAGACTGTCTACTAGACACGAAACCGGCCACAAGCAGTAAGATCCAGGCTCCCCAGTCCCAGCCACACCCACCCCTTCCAAATGCCAGTCTCTGAGGGACCCACTCTGTCACCATGTCTCTCCCAAGCTGCCAGACTGGAATCAGAACCAGACTTCTCAGCCTTTGCCAAAGGCAAGAAGAGCACAGAGATGACCCAGTTGAGAGCTGAGACAGGGAGGGACAAAGGGCCTTGGAGCTGGTGGTACTGGCTGCCTTCAGCAGGCATTGGACATTGAGCCCTGGGCACTGGCTTCTCAGAATCCACTCCCCCCCCAACACACACACACCAGTTTGCATCATGGAAAATCCAGTGGGAGGGTGAGGAAGGGCAGGAGGGAGGGTGAGGAAGTGCTCAATACTAGAAAACACCGATGAATCTGAGAATGCGAATAGATTCGGAGTTTCTAGAAAGACTTCCCTTCCCTCTACCTTCCCCTCCAGGCTGACACAACTCAAATCACCCCAGGGCCCATTCGTTTCTAGCCAGTACCAGATCCAGACACTGCATAAGGGAATGGCAGACCACAGACTGAACTTCCATTTCCACTGGAACATCTGGGACTTAAGTTAAATAGGAGGAAGACTTTCTTGTTCTAGGCTCAGAGAGTGGTTATCACCATCCAGGTCCAGCTCCAAGGCAGAGTGATGGATGAGCCGACTGGAGCTGCTTAGGGGGTGGGAGCTTGAACTTGACGTGGAGGTCCTCGGCTGTGAATCCTTAGGGGAGAAGAGGTGGCCAGGACGTCTCCCCGGTGGCAGAGGACTAGGGAAGGGTGTCCAGCGTCTTGGGACACCAGGAACAGCAGGCATCTTGATCTGAGTCTGGCTCCCCGTGGGGTAGGTGGCACGGGCCCCATCAGACCAGGCCGCGGGTGGGTCCTGACTTAGGGATCAGGCTCAATCCCAAATACTCTCCTGTGGAGGGGGCGACTGAGAGAGGCCGCGACAGCTCTCTGTAGCGTTTCTAATGCCTTCTGGACCTATGGCCACTTTTTCTTCTGTGTCTGTCTGGCTCCTGCGTTCTGTTTTGATTTTTGCTGTGTCCTGCCGGGGTCGTCTCTCTCGGGCTCTCGGAGCCTTCCTCGTCCGTGTGTCCTCCGTGTCCGCCTCCTCCCGCTCTCCCCATCCCGGTATCTTCCTGTCACCGTGAGCCCCTGTGCCAGCCTCCGCGTCCCTCCTCGCCCTGCGCCCTGGGAGCGCGGGCCCGCAGAAGGCGGGGAGGACGAGAGGGAGCAGGAGACGGCCGAGGGGCGGGGAGCGGGGGAACGTGGGGATTGGAGCCGGCAGGAGGGAGGAGAGCAGCGCGGGAGGGAGCGAGGGCGGGCGCGGGGTGCGGCGGGAGCGGGAGGGAGCCCGGGCGAGCGCGGCGCCCGCTCCCGCCTCCTCCGCCTCCTCCGCGTCCGCTCCGCGCGGGCCCGGCGGGATGGGCTGGCCCGGGGGCTCCCCCTGCTGCTGCCCCGCCCCGGCGCGCCCCCGCCCCGCCGGGCGCCCCCCGCAGGTGAGTGGCCGCTCGGCGCGGGGCGGGAGGGCGGCGGCCGGTGCGTCACGGCGGCCGGGCGGGGTCGGTCGCCAGGGGGCGCGGGGCGGGGCGGGCCGGGGGCTCGGGGGCCGGGGGGCCCGGGGAGGCCGCGCCGGAGGTTGGGGCTGGGGCTGGGGGCCGGGGGCCAGGGAGCGTGCGGGCGGGCCGCGGCGCGCCCAGCGGCGGGAAGCCCGGCAGGGGACCAGGGGGCGGGGCGCGGCCCGCGGTCGCACTGCTGTCCCGCCCTCGCGCGTCCTGGGCGCCCCGACCGCCACGGGGCGCACGTTGGCCCCACATGCAGGCCGGGGACCTGAGCGGGAACGGGAGGCTGCGCGCCGGCCTGGCCCGAGAGAGTGTATGCGAGGCTTTTCCTTTTCTAGTTCACTTCTGGGGAGACTGAGGCTTGTTTCGCTTTTTCAGCCCCCCTTTCTGCTTCTCCCCTCAATTCTACAGATCCCTCCGGGCGCACTCATATATCCCGCCTCTCCTTCCCGGGGCCTCACCCCTCCTCCGCGGCTGGGCTCCCAGCCTCTCATCCAACCACAGCTATTTCCAGGAAGGGGGAGTGTGGGTGGAGGGGTTTCTCCAAACAAACCCAAGGCTTCGAGTGAGAGGGGGCCAGGCTGGGGGAGAGACTAACAGGCTCCGGAATGTTCCAGGCAGGAGGAGGGCGAGGGTCCTAGGGGGTCTGGCCATGTCTTCCAGCCCTGCCCCCGTGAGCTCCTTTTCTCTCAACTCTGGCATTCCCCATTTCTATCTCACTTCGGAGGCGCCCCACGGAGTGGGGAGAGACTCAAAGCCATGCTTCCCTGGCCAACCCACACAGGGGTTAGTGAGTCCCCCAGAGGGAACTACCGTGTGAGGGGACCTTACAGCCCCTCTGGGGACAGCAGGTACAGAAGGAAGAATGCTGAAGGGGTATCCTGTCAAGGTACGTGCAACAAGAGCAGAGAAAGGCCACCCCAACCTACCCACCCATGCTCCTCCTCTCCTGCAGGTTGGCTGCCAACTGGACCGGGCCAGACCCAGTTGCCAACACTGGCCAGGGGCCTGGAATGTCCTGGGACCCAGCCAGGGTTGATGGGATGGGAGTGGGTCACAGAGCCAGTGCCCCTCTCCAGTTACAAGCTAGGGACCCAAGCCTGGCCAGAGATACCTCCCTGCCCAAGGTACTCTGGGGACAGACTTCCTGACCTGAAAGGAGGATTAGGGCTTCAAAGGCGAAGCTTCACCCCAGGCCATGCCAGGCAGGTCCAAAGAGGAGTGGGCTCTCATAGGGGAGCTCATCTCAGAGATGGAAGGATTAGACCAGTCCCTTGGGCATGAAGGAGGGAGAGGCAAGTCTGAGGACCTGGTGGGAGAAGCCTGAGCTCTGGTACATTCAGTAAATACCATGCAAATGAGGAGAGGCGTATTTGTACATTCTTTCAAGTGACAGCTCCAACCCGTCAAAGGGCTGCTGTCCAAGACTTGGGGCTGAGGACCCCCTGGCCCTTAACCCCATATATTTTTGGAAGATCCTATCCTCCCCCACACACACACACACTTCCAAGGCCCCAGTCCATCTCCTTCCCTTGACTCCTGGGACAGGAAGTTGGCCATACTCCCAGGAGGGAGGCAGGAGGCCCTCAGAGGGAGGTGGAGTATGTGTTGGGAGGGGGTAGCCTCCTGTCAGTCCTTAGGCCCTGGGACAGCTGCTGAGGAAGGAGAGCAGAGCTAGGAGAGCCATGAAGGTAATACTCAGCCTGGGGTGTTGGAGGGGTGCGGTGCATATAGGGCCCAGCCCTAGGACCTGGGTGGAGGGCCTACATAGCAGGACTGGGAAGAGGGGCTAGGGATCTGGGAAGTCTGGCAGGAAGAAGCTAAGGAATAGGGGTGTGAGGGAGCGGGGTGGGGTGCGGGGGAGGGAAGACTGTCAGGAGCAGAGCTGCTGGGGTGCTCTCAGGAGAGAGCCTCCAGCACCTTGGGCTGGAGCAGGAGAATGGAGCACTCCTGTGGGTAGAACACTCTTGTGGCTGGAATTAGGCCTTCCAGTGTGTATGGGAGGGATGGGGGAGGTAGTATGTGTTCTCCTTTTCCTATTTCACAACCAGCGAAACTGAGGCAGGAAGGTGGCCCTCAGTTTATTTTCCCTGCCCCTCAGGATGCACTCCTGATTCTGGCCTGGCTGGAGTAGTGATTCCTAGTTCCCTCTTCCTCCCCACCAGAGGTCCCCTGAGAGCCTGAGAGCTCAGGCTGGGAGGCTGGCCTGGTCGGGGACACAGTGTTCCCCACTGGCCCTTGAGCCCTGCCCTAAGACCTAAATCCTCACACACAGCCCCCCCCACCCCAACCCCGCCCCATCGGGGGCTGGATCTTGGGATCCTTGCTGATCCCTGGATAGGGTGGATCCCAGGACAGGGGCAGCTCCAGAGCCAGGGGACTGGGGGCAAAAGATCCTGGACTGACACTCCCAGCAGGGTAGATCCTGGGAATCTGATCTCCTGGCCTCCCCCACATCCTCCCCCCCCCACTTCCTGGAGCAGCGACCTGCCCCTTTCCCGCCTGCACTCCCCTCCACTTCCAGGGCCGGGCTTCTCCTCACACCAGCCAGACAGCCTACCCTCCACCCAGGGGAAGCAGCTGCCTCCGCCAGGCCGCTTCCAGGAAGCCCCGGGCCGGGCCCCAGCATTGTTCAGGCCCGCAGTCAGCACCCCAGCCAGCCGGACATCATGAAGTCCAGCGGCCCCGTGGAGAGGCTGCTCAGAGCCCTGGGGAGGAGGGACAGCAGCCGGGCCAGCAACAGGGTAGGAGTGCCCGCTGGCTGGGCAGAGGAGGGGCAGGGGAGGAGGTATGGGCAGTGGGGGAGGGGACCAGAACTCAGGCCAGACCCCTCACCACCACCACCACCCTGCATGCCCTCACCACACTGCCTCTTTGGAGCCGACCAGGCTGTGGTGTGAGCAGCAGAAGTCTGGATTAGGGCAGAATCTGGTGTCTGCTTTGGCTCCTTCAGCTTCCCTGCCCTAATAGATGGCGACCCTGGGGATCCTCACCCCTAGACCTGCACTCGGGTATACAGACTTCATGGTAGCACTTTTCCAGGTCCCACCCAGAGCCCCAGAGCGAGGCTAAGAGATCAGGCCCCTTCCCGAACTAAGAAGTTTGGGGGAAATGGAGGGGAAGTGGCAAACAGAGGGTGGTGGCAGCCAGGTCTCGGAAGTGCTTTAGACACTGGGGCTTTGCTTTCCCCTGATATTGTCTGTGCGCGCTGTTAGTGCCGGAATGCACCCAGCTTTCCTAATGGGTCTGACTAGGTTGGTCCAGACAGTTCAGTTGGGGTTTAATCCAGCTGCTTTGGAACAGCCAAGAGACCAAAAGTGCTGCCTGGGTCCCCAGCATGGGGAACCTGGAGGCCTGTCATTCCATTTCCCCCTGTTTTCTCAGCCTTACCTCCAAAAGAAGCAGCTCAGGGCAACATGAGACTATTATTGGGGGGGGGGGACTTGAACTCCTTATGGAGGAGAAACATGGGTAAAAGGGAGAAGACACGTACAGTCCCCAGACAGAGGGTGAGTGAGGTGAACCCACAGTGGAAGAGATGGGACCTCAGGGCCATGAGAGGGCACCCCTGCCTCACTGCACTCCAGGTAGGGAGGGGGCCTAACAGGGCATTTAGTTCATCCCTTCTTATATTCCATGCTGGAATCCCACTTGAACCTCCACAAATGACGGGGTGCTCCCTACACCCAAAAGTAGCAAGGCAGCTAAATGTTTCCCTCAGTGTGCCGCCTCTATCTGCCTGTCCCTCCAGCATCACCACCCCCTCCTTACACAATTGCTGCCTGCCGCCTCAATGCACACTGAGTAAACATGTTGTTCTGACAGTAGGGGGAGGAGGGCATGTCAGCTGTCTGGAGCGTGGGGACAGCGGGAGCCAGGGGAGTAGGACTGGCTGAGGCCACTCCTGGCAGGTCAGTCTGGGTGTCACGTGACTGACATCCTACATTCATGTCGGACTCCCCTCCTGCTCACTCTACACGGGGACCATCATCTGGGGAGGGTATATGGGAGGAGAAACAGGGAACTGTTGTACAAAAAAGTTAGCACCCCCAACCAGGAGAAAAGCTCCAGCACTCCGGGAGGCAGTGACCACAAGGGTCTCACACACCAGGGCCACATAAGGGGCCTGAGTGATCAGGAGGTGACCCGGCTGGGGTGATGCAAGGGGCTAGATCCCACACACCATCAAAGACAGGCCCCACAGTGGCCTGGAAACAGGTGTGGCCAAGTGCGTCTTAGGAGGGTGGGAGCTTTATCAGGACGGAGAGAGCAAGAAACCAGTGCCATGCTAAGACCCTGGTTCAGTCTCAGAGGTGGGGCCACTGAGAACTGATCTGATACCTCTGCCCATGTGTCCCTCCACCCCCAGCCGAGGAAAGCTGAGCCACACAGCTTCCGAGAGAAGGTCTTCCGGAAGAAGCCACCAGTCTGTGCAGTGTGTAAGGTGACCATCGATGGGACTGGCGTCTCCTGTAGAGGTGAGGTGCCCCGCCCTGTGACTGAGACCCTCCACCCAGCACCACTTCGGGCACAACCGCAGCAGGCAAACTCACGGAAATCATAATGAGCCTGCTGCCCCTGGACCGGGCAACACAGGAGCCAGGAGGCAGTTGCGTCCCCTCCAAACAGGACTTGCTCCCCGTGACAGACAACCAACCACCCCAGAATCCAGGAGACCCACTGCTCCCCACCACTTCCCCACTGTGACCTGTTACGTGGACTTCCCTCCCTCCCTCCCTCCCTGGCCTGGGTAGTACTATCCACAGCCGTATGCTTCCCTTGAACTGCCCCTGCCCCTACCCCCACTCCATCTCAACACATTTGTGGAAGTCCCAAGATCTGGTCCCAGGGCTTGGGGAGATGGGGGGAGGGGTGCCCCCAAAAGGCCCTTGCTAACCTCTCTCTTCTCTGCACCATCCCTCTCTAGTTTGCAAGGTGGCAACACATAGAAAATGTGAAGCAAAGGTGGGTGCTTGACTGGGGAAGGGGGACTGGAATCCCTCGCTCTGAAACAGGCTTCTCTGGCCACACTGGCATCAACCCTCCACCCAGCTCATCACTGGGGAACCCCTGCTGGGGTGGGAGAGGGTGTTGTACTGGGCCCTTTAAGAACCACCCTACTCCACCCCCTGGAGGGCTGGCCCAGGCCGGTGGACAGGAGACAGCGTTTGTCTTGGTGCTGTGCCCAGGCTGCAGCTGGCGAGAGGATGGGGGTGGGGAAGAGGAGGAGAATGAGGAGGAGGAAGGGTGGGGTGGGTGGGTGGGGGAGCAGGATTTCAAAGACTTGAGCAGCCGGATGGGCTGTGCCTTCCCTCTGGGGAAGGGTCCTCAGGATGCCTGGGTGGGTCTCGTCCTGGGCCCTGGAAAAGGCTGGGCAGAAGGTAAAAGATAGCACCACTGTCCACTGGGGACCTGAGACAGCCCCATCTCTGCAGAGGTTCCCTGGTCCTCGTCTTGCAGCACGGGGGGTCCCAGAGCTTGGAGTTGGTCTGGGGGAGCTGTGTGCCCAGGGGCGGGGTCTCCCGGTGAAAGAGGCCAGTGTCCGCTCCTGGCCATGGCCTGCCTCCACGGCTCTATATATAACCCTTGCCCGCAGCTGGATGAATGGGGGTCTGTGTGGGAAGGGGGCTGGGAGCCAAGAGCAACAAATGGGGGGCCCAGGGGTGGGAGACCAAGAGGCCAGAGGGGAGGCTCTCTTAAACAGAGGAACCTCAGCTGGAGTGTGCGCCCATCTGTGGAAAGCCCCTCCACCTTGCTGAGGCCGAGGGTAGCCCCATCCTCGAGCCCAGGAGAGCCCACCGCACCAGGAGCTCAGTGCCTCACTCGGTCCCCTTCCAGGTGACTTCGTCCTGTCAGGCCCTGCCCCCTGCGGAGCTGGTGAGTGCGCTCTGAGATGAAGTGAGGGAGGCAAGGAACCTGGCTGAGGTGTCCCAAGGTCTGGTGGCCACAGACCGGGGGCCCCCCGGGGGTTAACTCGAATGGACTACTGTGGGTGGAGAGGGAAAAAATGAGACCTCTGCTCTTCTTGCCCCTGGGCCTGCTCGGGGTTAGGACTCCTGTCCCCTCGCCCAGTAGAGCCTCCACAGAGACGCGGGCGTGCCCTCTCCGCCAGCCCCAGGCTGGTCCCTGCCCCCGCCCTAACCCCTCCCTTCGCTTTCTCCATCTCCCTCCAGCGGAGAAACACGGCCCCTGTGAGGCGCATAGAGCACCTGGTGAGTGATGCTGGAGGAGGGGCGGAAGCAGGTAGCTCTGGGAGTACGAACCTAGGTTTCGTCCGGGGACTCTGGAGCGGGGAGCCTAGACCGGGGAAGGGAGGGGCACCCGAACTTATGCACCGTCTCCTCTCATCCACCAGGGATCCACCAAGTCTCTGAACCACTCAAAGCAGCGCAGCACTCTACCCAGGTAAGTAAGGGCGCCGGGGTGGTCCCCCATCTCCGCCCTGCGCAGCGTCCCCCAGAGAAGCTCTCCGGGGCAGCCCCCGCCCGGGAGCGGCCCCACCGACCCTGGGAACCCCCGAGGCCTCGCCCTCGGCTCCCACCGGGAGCCCCACCCCCGAGCCTGACGCAGCCTTCGCCCCCTCCTAGGAGCTTCAGCCTGGACCCGCTTATGGAGCGCCGCTGGGACTTGGACCTCACTTACGTGACGGAGCGGATCCTGGCCGCCGCCTTCCCCGCGCGGCCCGACGAACAGCGACACCGGGGACACTTGCGCGAGCTGGCTCACGTGCTGCAATCCAAGCACCGCGACAAGTACCTGGTGAGGGGCGGGGCCTTCCACAGTCGGCCAATGATAGGGCTGGGAGATCCAGAAGGGCGGAGCTGCACCGGAGCCAATCTCGCAGAGGCGTGGCCCCAGGGGGGCGTGACACGGGGGCGGGGCCGCGGGAGCCGATCGGGAACGCCCCCTCTGTGCTGTCAAGGCTAAGCCGGGCTCTAGGGACCGCGATCTCCTCGTTTGGAAGAAAGGCTTTGCTTTAGGGTTACGGCGGGGGACTGTGCCTCGCTCCTTGAGGTCACCTCCGTCTAAAGCTCCCCTTTACTTTCAGCTCTTCAACCTTTCAGAGAAAAGACATGACCTGACCCGCCTAAACCCCAAGGTAGGAGAGGGGATTAAAGCAATTCGACTGATCGAGCCCCACCCTTGAAGCCCCCAGTCTCCTCCTCATTAATAGTAGCGCTTTCCCAGGTGACTTATTACTTGAGACACTCCAAAGCATGGTGCAGCAGGCATCAGCCCACTGTACCTGCAAGAAAAGTGTCGAGGCTGTCTTGGACAACCAACAGTACCTTGACCTTGGCCTCAAGCGACCCCTACCCCTGGTCCCTTTTCCATCCCCACCCATCTCTCTTTGCCTGTAGCCCCCATCATCAGTTGTACCCCCACACATCCCAGGTCCAGGACTTTGGCTGGCCTGAGCTACATGCACCCCCGCTGGACAAGCTGTGTTCCATCTGCAAAGCCATGGAGACGTGGCTCAGTGCCGACCCACAGCATGTGGTCGTACTGTACTGCAAGGTGGGCTGGGACCTCAGGTTCAGAGGGCTGGGGGGCTCTCAGCCTGGGGCCCCAGCTTGCCCTACATTCCTCCCTCTCTGTCCTCAGGGGAGCAAGGGCAAGCTTGGGGTCATCGTCTCTGCCTACATGCACTACAGCAAGATCTCTGCAGGGTGAGGCTCCCTGGCCCCTTACTGGTCCCTTCCCCAGTGACCCTTCCTCCAGTGGGCCTTGATGAGCCTATCTCCCTTGAAGCCCACCTCTGTGTGTTCAGAGAGCCATTTACTATCAACTTGGCCTTTCCACCTCCTTTTTCTCACTTGTACTTCACCAGGGTTCCCAGTGGAGGGTTGGCATCAGATTCCTGGGGCCAATGGAACAAAGTGGCACAAACTAAGTGACTTAAAACCACAGAAATTAGTTGCCTCGGTTCTGGAGTCTAGGAATCTAAAATGAGGGGTCAACAGGGCTGCACTCCCACTGAGACTCTGGGTAGAACCCTTCCTTGCCTCTTTCTAGCTTCTGGTGGTGACCAGCCATCTTTGGTGTTCCTTGGCTTGCTGCTGTGTCACTCCAGCTCTGCCTGGGTCATCACATGGCTTTCTTCCTGTGTGTGTGTCTGTCTGTCTCTTCTCTTCTTCTAAGGGCACCATAGTGGATTAAGGGCTCATCCCTACTCCAGTATAACATC
This sequence comes from Neogale vison, assembly GCF_020171115.1. Classification (NCBI taxonomy): domain Eukaryota; kingdom Metazoa; phylum Chordata; class Mammalia; order Carnivora; family Mustelidae; genus Neogale; species Neogale vison. Next base: position 88,878,429 of record NC_058102.1, read on the forward strand.
TTAACTAATTCCATCTGCAACGACCCTATTTCCAAATAAGGTCACATTCTGAGGTACATGTGTTTTGGGGAGTCAAAATTCAACCCATAACATGGTTTTATTGCCCCATTTTATAGAGGAGGAAACTAAAAACTCAGGGAACACTTGCCTGAGGTCCAACAACTAGTCAAGTGACTATCTGTGGGGTTTCTTGCCCTCTTCGCCATGGCTTTGGGCTTCCTCTAGACTCAGGGGATCACCCTTCTCCTCCCTCCCCTGGGGCTTAGGGTTGGGAGGCCTGGATGGATACCTGCCCCTGATCCCCCACACTGCCCCTGTGGTCCCCAGGGCAGACCAGGCACTGGCCACGCTCACCATGAGGAAGTTCTGCGAGGACAAGGTGGCGGCGGAGCTACAGCCCTCCCAGCGCCGGTGAGCAGCCTGGGTGGGGATGGGCCGCAGGAGCTGCTCCCTTTGTGGCCCCAGGGCCCAGATCCTCTCGTTCATGCAGCATACCCTAAGGGAGCACCTTCTGTGTGCCGGGCACTATAGCAAGTGCATAGAATTCAGAACAAACAAGGTCCCTGCTCTCACAGAGCCTGTGATAAAGAGAGGCTTGCAGGATAGTCAGAGCCCATCTCTGTCACGGGAAGCAGAGATCTGGGGGAAAAGGGCATTCTAGGCAAAGGGGCCAGCAACTACAAACCTTGGAGACAGCAAGAGGGATTGAGGTTAGACGCAAGGAAGAACTTTCTGGTGAGCCGGAAGTTGGGAAGGCAGTGCTAAGAAGGGCAGGCCTTCTAAGGGTGAGGGGGGGTGTGAGTAGTAGAAATGATACAAAGGGATCCCCCCGAGGGAGGGGCTTATGTTCTCACTGACACGTTCCCTATCAGATACATCAGCTACTTCAGCGGCCTCCTGTCTGGCTCCATCAGGATGAACAGCAGCCCTCTCTTCCTGCACTACGTGCTCGTGCCTGTGCTGCCAGCCTTTGAACCTGGCACTGGTGAGTCCGCCTAGGATGTGCTCCACAGGGAGGACCGTCCCCCATCCCCTCCCCTCAGCAGCCCCCACATGCCTTCTCCTTTCTGCGCCTCCAGGCTTCCAGCCCTTCCTCAAGATCTACCAGTCCATGCAGCTGGTCTACACCTCTGGAATCTAGTGAGTACCCTGTTCCCAGGCCCCTGCTCCTGGCTTCCTCTTCCTCCAGCCTCCCCAAGCCCCCACCCCTCACCACCCCCAGCTCCTGCCACTGCATCCAGAAACATATGCCCTCATGGAGTCCATTTTACAGATGGAAAGGCTGATGCTCAGCTAAAGGTCAAGGTGTGTCACTCAGGGCTCAGACTCCAGTCTCCCAGCTTCCTCCTGGCCCTCATACTCCCCATCCCTGGCCCAGCCCAAGTGCCCCAGATTTCAGCCTCTGCCTTGTCCTCTCTTCCTCAGCCACATCACAGGCCCTGGGCCCCAGCAGCTTTGCATCAGCCTGGAGCCAGCCCTCCTCCTCAAAGGCGATGTTATGGTGAGGGGGGCCATGGGGAGGGCGTTACAAGGGGTGATGTTGTATCCCGCCAGGTGCATAGTCTATGACGAATCATCCGTTCAAGGCAGACTGCAGGGCAGAAAGTTAGTCAGGGGTCAGGGGGTGGTTAGCACCTTGAGTTGAGATGGGGGCAGAACTGTGACCACACAGTCCCCAGGGTGGAAGCCCAGAAGAGACATAAGTGGCCAGGAGGGCCTGACCCCCAGTCTCCCTTCCTGCATCCAGGTGACCTGCTATCACAAGGGTGGCCGGGGGACAGATCGGACGCTGGTGTTCCGAGCCCAGTTCCACACATGCACCATCCACGGGCCACGACTCACTTTCCCCAAGGACCAGCTAGATGAGGCCTGGGCTGGTGAGTTGGAGACAGATGTGGGGCTGGAGCCCAGGTGAAGGCAGGCAGGGGGCCTAGCTCCTCACCATCCATTCCCCGCAGATGAGAGGTTCCCCTTCCAAGCCTCAGTGGAGTTTGTCTTCTCCTCCAGCCCCGAAAAGATCAAAGGTAAGAGCCAAACCTTGGGGCAGGGCTAAAGATTGGGTCCGTGCTCCCTAACACCTGGGTGGCCCTCCCATAGGCAACACTCCACGGAATGACCCTTCGGTCTCTGTTGACTACAACACCGCGGAGCCTGCTGTGCGCTGGGATTCCTACGAGAACTTCAACCAGCACCACGAGGACAGTGTGGACGGTGCGTGGGGCAGGCCCAGGGGTGGTGGAAGGTGTAAGTTTGGGGGCACACTCCTTCCCTGGCAGATTCCCCCTCCCAAGAGACCCTGGAGCACTAGTCTCCTGCACGGACCCCTCATTCACTTGCTCTCTCGCTCTCTGTCTCTCCTCCCCACTTGCCCTCCCTCCCTGGTCCTCTCCCCACTCAGGCTCCCCAACCCACACCCGAGGACCCCTGGATGGCAGTCCTTACGCCCAGGTGCAGCGGGCCCCCCGCCAGACCCCGCCAGCGCCCTCTCCGGAGCCACCTCCACCCCCCATGCTCTCTGTCAGCAGTGACTCTGGCCATTCGTCCACGCTGACCACGGAGCCTGCAGCCGAGTCACCTGGCCGGCCGCCCCCAACAGCTGCTGAGCGGCAGGAGCTGGACCGCCTCCTGGGTGGCTGCGGCGTGGCCAGTGGGGGCCGGGGAGCTGGGCGAGAGACAGCCATCCTAGACGACGAAGAGCAGCCCCCCACGGGCGCAGGCCCGCCCCTTGGGATGTATTCAGGCCACAGGCCTGGCCTCAGCCGCCACTGCTCCTGCCGCCAAGGCTACCGGGAGCCCTGTGGGGTCCCCAATGGGGGCTACTACCGGCCGGAGGGCACCCTGGACAGGCGGCGGCTGGCCTACGGGGGCTACGAGGGGCACCCCCAGGGCTACACAGAGGCCTCCGTGGAGAAGAGGCGCCTCTGCCGATCACTGTCCGAGGGGCCATATCCCTACCCTCCCGAGTTGGGGAAACCAGCCACCGGGGACTTCAGCTACCGGGCCCCGGGCTATCGGGAGGTGGTGATCCTGGAGGACGCCGGGCTGCCTGCACTGTGTTCGTGCCCTGCCTGTGAGGAGAAGCTGGCGCTGCCCACTGCAGCCCTATATGGGCTGCGGCTGGAGAGGGAGGCCGGAGAGGGGTGGGCAGGCGAGGCCGGCAAGCCTCTCTTGCACCCGGTGCGGACGGGGCACCCGCTGCCCCTGCTGGTGCCTGCCTGCAGCCATCACCATGCCCCGATGCCCGACTACAGCTGCCTGAAACCCCCCAAGGCGGCTGAGGACGGGCATGAGGGCTGCTCCTATGCCATGTGCCCTGAGAACAGGTATGGGCACCCAGGGTACCCTGCCCTGGTGACCTACAGCTATGGAGGAGCGGTTCCCAGTTACTGCCCAGCATACGGCCGGGTGCCCCACAGCTGTGGCTCTCCAGCTGAGGGCAGAGGGTACCCCAGTTCTGGCGCCCACTCCCCACGGGCTGGCTCCATATCCCCAGGCAGCCCGCCCTACCCACAGTCCAGGAAGCTGAGTTACGAGATTCCTGCGGAGGAGGGAGGGGACAGGTACCCCATGCCTGGGCACCTGGCCCCAGCAGGCCCCTTGGCATCTGCAGGTGAGGGTGCTGGGGTGGGGAGTGCCAAGGGAAGAGGAGGGTTCTGGAATATGGTGGGGAAGGTACAGGGTGAGAGAGAGCTAAGCCGGACAGAAGGGACTTCTGATTCACAGCCCCTTTTCTCACCTTTCCCACAGAGTCCCCTGAGCCAGGGTCTTGGAGGGAGGGCCCGAGCGGGCACAGCACCCTACCTCGGTCTCCCCGTGACGCTCCGTGCAGTGCCTCTTCTGAGCTGTCTGCCCCTTCCACACCCCTGCACACCAGCAGCCCAGTCCAGGGCAAGGAAAGGTACGAGCAGAGGCTGGGGCTGTCCAGGCTCCAAGGCAGCTGGCAAACTGCGGCTGGGGGCAGCTCCCACGGGGGCTCTGGAGCCCTAGTAACCTACTGACCACCCGCCTACCCTCCCAAACAGCAGCGCCCGACGGCAGGACACCACGTCGTCCCCTACCTTGGTGCCCACTCAGAGACTAAGTCCTGGCGAGGCCTTGCCATCTGTTCCCCAGGGAAGTGCTGAAAAGGCTCCCGAGCTGCCAGGAAGAAGCGGGCTAGAGCTTCCGGCCCCTAGCCCCTTCTCCCCAACCTCCCCGCCCAGCTCACCCAGTGACTGGCCTCAGGAGAAGAGCCCTGGGAGCCGCTCGGACGGTGCCAGTCCGAGGGGCCCCGTGCCCACCACGCTGCCTGGCCTCCGCCATGCCCCCTGGCAGGGCCTTCGAGATCCCCCAGATAGTCCGGATGGGTCCCCCCTCACTCCTGTGCCTACCCAGATGCCCTGGCTCGTGGCCAGTTCAGAGCCATCTCAGAGCTCACCCACGCCTGCCTTCCCCCTGGCTGCCTCCTATGACATCAATGGCCCCACCCAGCCCCCACTTCCCGAGAAACGCCACTTGCTGGGACCTGGGCAACAGCCAGGACCCTGGGGCTCAGAGCAGGCATCACCACCAGCCAGAGGCACCAGTCACCATGTCACCTTTGCACCTCTGCTCTCGGATAATGTCCCCCAGCCCCCAGGTATGGAGGCCTTGAGGAGGGTGGGACCCCCTTGTGAGAACCTGTCTCCCAAGGAGAGGCATGGCATGGGCACTGGGAAGCACTGGGGGCTAAGCTCGGTCCCTCCCTATCCTAGAGCCTCCTATGCAAGAGAGCCAGAGCAACGTCAAGTTCGTCCAGGATACATCCAAGTTCTGGTACAAGCCACACCTGTCCCGTGACCAAGGTGAGAAGCCAGCTTGCCCCTCCCCTCCCACCCCCCTCCCCCGGGCTGCATCTTGGCTTAAGAACCTATCCTTCCAAAAAAAAAAAAAAAAAAAAAGAACCCATCCTTCCAGTTGACACCCTTGGTGCCTCCTCCCTGCCTCATCAGGTTTACCTGGGCTGTCTCTCTCACTAGCAGGTGGTTCTGGGCTTTGGGCCCAAGGAGGTTGACTCAACACTGTCAGTGCCCTTTTAACTTGAAAGTTCCATCCCCAGGTGCCCCAAAACACCACAGCCATCAGGGCAAGAGGCCTAGGGAGCTTGGGTAGCAGAGGTAGACAGGGGCTCCGTGGGGCTCAATCACCACTGTGAAAATTTCTCCCACATCCTCCCAGCCATTGCTCTACTGAAAGACAAGGATCCCGGGGCCTTCCTGATCAGAGACAGTCATTCATTCCAAGGAGCCTATGGATTGGCACTCAAAGTGGCCACACCGCCACCCAGCGCCCAGCCCTGGAAAGGTACAGAATGCCCACTGCCCTGAGGGAGAAGGGAAGTGATGTGGAGGGAGGTACCAGAGGCAAGACAAGGTGGGGTGGGCCATGACCCTTCTCGGTGGGGAGAGGCAGAACGGGACCTCTCTCCAGTTCTGGAAAGAATCCCAGCAGGGGAGAAAGCTGAGACCCAAAATCTGCTAAAGCCTTCCTTCCTCTCCCCTCCCCTCAGGGGACCCCTTGGAACAGCTGGTCCGCCATTTTCTCATTGAAACTGGGCCCAAAGGGGTGAAGATCAAGGGCTGTCCCAGTGAGCCCTACTTTGGTGAGCAGCATGGACCAAGAAGGTTCCAGTGGGTCGGTTTTGGGAGGACCAAAGGGTCTCAGGAGGGTGAACGGAGAGCTGGGGATCTTTGGAGACACCGCAGGACTCCTCTCACCTCTCCCTGCAGGCAGCCTGTCCGCCCTGGTGTCCCAGCACTCCATCTCCCCGCTGTCCCTGCCCTGTTGCCTGCGCATTCCCAGCAAAGGTGGGTGTCTCGTGGTCAGTCCTCCCACTTCCCCTCACCTGCTGCAGCCCAAGGCAGCACCCTCCAGGCCCTGGCTCCCAGCCTGCCTTTCGGTGGGACCAGCAAAGAGTTCTCCAGTCCCTTGGGAATGCGGCTCCCTGTTGACCTTCCCTGTTGGCCCTCATTTCCCTCAGATCCTCTAGAGGAGACCCCAGAGGCCCCAGTGCCCGCCAACATGAGCACAGCCGCAGACCTCCTCCGTCAGGGCGCCGGTAGGGATCTCCCCTCCCTTCTTCCCTCTCCCTGAGTACCTAGTGGGGCACTACAGATGCAGGCAGAAGGTGCTGAAAGGCCTGGAGGTGGGCGGGTCCTTCTTTTTGTGGTGAGGGTGGAAGGGGGTCTTCAGACTAAGACCCCAAAGTCATGAACATGAAAATCTTGGAGGGGGTTGGGGATGGCCTTGTTAGAATGCAGATTCCTGGGCCTCTGTCCAGCATTCCTGACTATAGATCTGGGGAATTGTAGAATCTGCCTTTTTAACAGGTGACCTGTGATTCTAACAACTTTTGAGCAGCACTGATGGGGGAAAGGGCGAGAGCCAGGGGTGTGGAGGGATAGGGGAAGACAGATCTGGGTGCTGGTGAAGCCAGTGCTTCCCTCCAGCCCTCTCCTGTCTCCTAGCCTGCAGTGTGCTCTACCTGACCTCAGTGGAGACGGAGTCACTGACGGGCCCCCAGGCAGTGGCCCGGGCCAGCTCAGCAGCTCTGAGCTGCAGCCCCCGGGCCACCCCAGCAATCGTCCACTTCAAGGTCTCAGCCCAGGGCATTACACTGACAGACAACCAAAGGAAGTGAGTATGTGCGCCGAACCCCCAGGGACCCCGGAGACCCGTTTCTGGCTGTTGTTTACTTTCCCCATGATCCTCCTTGAAGGCTCTTCTTTCGCCGCCATTACCCAGTGAACAGCATCACCTTCTCCAGCACGGATCCTCAGGACCGGAGGTGAGCACAGCCCCATACTCTCGTCAGGCCCCCCAGACCCGGCAGCCCCCAGCCCCAGCCCTCCTTTGGTAGCTACACCCCGGGTGCATTTCTTAATGGTTCTTCTCTTTCTTCAGATGGGCCAACCCTGACGGGACCACCTCCAAGTAAGCCTCCACAAGTACCACCCCTTCCCTCCATGGGACTGAGGCGCACCCTTCCTCCCCAACCCTGGCTTTGCTGTCTTTTGTGGAAGGGATGCTGAACCCCCTCCCCACCCTGCTTTGTATCCCTAGGATCTTTGGTTTCGTGGCCAAGAAGCCGGGAAGCCCCTGGGAGAATGTGTGTCACCTCTTTGCAGAGCTTGACCCAGATCAGCCTGCAGGTGCCATTGTCACCTTCATCACCAAAGTCCTACTGGGCCAGAGAAAGTGAAGGCAGGCCACAAGCTCAGAGCCCACCTCAACACCGCACGCCTCTCAGCACCCCACAGTCCTCACTTCCCCTGGCCCGGGCGCAGGAGACCCAGGAGCCAGCCACCACCCCCCATAGGAAGGGGTAATGGGCCTCAGTCTGGGACACTGCTCTCCTTCCCTGCCCCAGCCTGCTAAGCCAACTGGATAGGCCTGTGAGATGACTTTGCATGTGAGCAGATGGCAGAGATGGGCGTGTGAAGGGTGAGGAGGCAGCAGTTGGAACCCTGGAGGGGATCTCTGGACAGCCCCGCCTGCAGGAGAACATCAGCCTGGAGGGTGAACCGGGCCTGCCAGCTCTGCCCAGCGGCAGGTCCCAGCCTGGCAGGGAGAGGCGTAAGAGGTGAGGAGAGCAAGGCACTCCCTCCTCTGCCTCCCCCCACCGAGCAGAGAGATCAGAGTGGGATCACATAAATAGGGGGAAAAAAAGAGTCTATTTTTGTCTAATAAAGAATTTCTATAACATTATTTTGGAGTTGGAGTTGAACCTCATTCACGGGAAGGTCAAGGCCTCGTGTCTCCCAAGGGCATACCTGTGCTTCTTGGGGGGCATCCCAGGCCCACGAAGCGCACATAGTCCCTATCCCTGGCCTCATACTAGTCCAAGCCCCCAGTGAGCAAGCTGCTCAGTTGCCCGCACCTCTGGCACTGTCCCTGCCCTGTGGAATGGCAAGGACTCCCCTGTCCAGGCCGTGCTGATAAATACAGAAACTCCATCTTTATTGGCTGTATAAACATCTCTGGGCTGTACATACATTTCATACATTGTAGTGGAAGGCCAAAAGAGGGGACCCCAGCAACACAGCAGCTCACCCCCTTTCACCAAGGCCCACCCACTCTGTGCAAACCAAGGTCAACAGCTCCTGCTCCCTCTTCCTCCCAGAAGTCCCTGTATAGGAAGGGGGTCAGGGGTCAAGGCAGTAGGAGACAGGAGGGCTCAGTAGGGGAGGACACATGTAAGTGCTAGAATCAAACACTGAAGCAAAACAGGCAACTGGCACAGGCAGCAAGCTGGGACCCGGGGTTGGGGGTTGTGCAGGGAAGGGGAGTGAGGGGCCAAGCTGCCCTCTGGGCTCACAACCACGGCTCTGGGGTCTTGCCCTCACCACGGCAAGAGAGATCCCCTTTGGAGTCTCTGCCGAAAGCCTGGGGAACTGGGGATAAGGAGGCCACAGGTATCCCAAGGATGGCAAGGGGGGTACAGGGGCCAAGACCCCAGCCCCCCTCACCGAGTAGCCCCTCTCATTCCATTGAACACATAGCAGATTCCCACCTAGGTGCGTACAGCTGTGGGGAGGCCAGAGACTCAGATTCTGAGTGGGCAGGCGAGCAGGCGGTGAGGGAGAAAGAGGCTCTCAGAGGAAAGAACAGAGACCCTGGAATAGTACTCCTGGGACAGCAGTCAGTGGAAGGAGAGACAAGGCCCAAGAGAGCCCCCCTAGCCCAGCCAGGGGGGATGACAGCAGCAACTGGTCCACACAATGAGGGCAGGGAACAAAAAAAGAGAAGATGCAAGGAGAAATACTGTGGTTAAATAGGGGAGCGGGCAGTCTCTACTCCACCCTCAGAAGAGCCTCGTGCCCACAGAGCAGTGGAGACAGGTGCCCACTCCTCTCCACTCACACGGCCAGGGGGCAAAGCGGGGTGCGAGAGTCCACCAGCCAGAGCAAGTGGCATGCACCAACAGAGCAACACCACTCTTTGGGCCTGCTCCTTTCCAACCAGGGACTTGGGCCCAGGACTGACTGATGATCAGGGTGTTATCAGGTCAGGGACGTGGGCACAGAGGGGCTTGGCAGGGGCCTGATCTGTGAGAGGTGGAGGGACTACACACTCCCTGGGGCCTGCTGGGTAAACAAATCCTGGAAGGTAGGAACTGGGCACCTGGTTCTGCAAAGGGCAAGGAAAAGGAGACGGGGCAGGTCTAGGGGCAAAGCCCCTAGCCACTCAAGGGATGCAGATCCACTTTGACTTTCTCCCCACAGCTCAGCATTCCTATGGTGGGGAAGAAGCCACCAGAAGGTACGACAGCATCCTTCTTTCCGATGATCTTGCCATTCCGAGTGAAGAAAACCTGGGGGTGGGGGCACAGAGAGGAGTGGAGCAGGCTGGCTCTGGCCTCCTCTGATGATACTGGCTTGAAACCCAAGCGCTCGAAGCTCCCAACTCTCAGAACCACCAGAGGGGAGAGACTCAGATGACGTGGGAAGTGGCCGCAAGAGGGCGTCTGGAAACCAGCTCCCCACCATAGTCTGGCTGCATCCAGCATCTCAGAACACGCCCATCACAAGGCTTTCCCTCTTCTGCCTCTGGCTCCCCTCCTATTCCCCACTACCCCAGCCCCTGCCCAGGCCCAGGAACCCCAGTTCAAGCTCACACTCTCCCCACTTACCACCACCTTCTTGCCCTCATGCTCTTGCTCAATCTCTTCCCCATCTTCTTCCTCTTCTTCTTCCTCCTCTTCCTCTTCTCCCTCCTGGTGCAGGTACATGACATTCCGGACGTTCCGGATGGCTCGGGCAGTAGGGGACAGGATCACTGTGTCACAACTGTCATCACTGTCACCTAAGAGGCCAGGAAACCTGAGCTCCTGTGGTGCTGCCCCCACCGTCTGCCTGATCAGCCTGGCTGGCCACCCGTACCCCACTCACCCTCGCTGTCCAGAATGTAGTCCCGGGGGAACATGATTCCGCAGCCCATAATGTCCCCTTTATAACAGCGTGGCCCGAATGGGTCGCCCACACCACTGCCATGGAAGATCTTCCCGTCATCTGCCGGGGAGGAGGGGAGACGATAAGGCCCACACTTGAAAGAGGGGCTGACACTCTTCCCCCCACCCAACCAAAGAGGCCTGTATTTTGAGCAGAGTCCTTGCTCACCTCCCTCTCTGGCCCTGAGGGAAGAGAGGGAGTCAAGATGAAACAAAAATGGAGAGACAGAAGTAGGAAGAGGCCCCAGATTTTTTTTAAAAAGTGATACAATGTCTGTCCACTAAAGTAGCTTAGGGGCTGACTCGCTCAAGGAGGTGGCAAGAGAGGGGCGAGGGGCCGAGAAGGGGATGAGGGTGACAAGAGGAGCTCACGGCAACTCCTTTCTAAAGAAAGCCCTAAACAGAGTCAAGCCAACCGAAAAAAGAAAGTGCAGAATCTGCAAGAAGGGCGCAGAGGGAGCCAACTCAGAGGCCTGGAATGTCCAGTTCGGGCCCAGATCCCCCCGCCCCTGTTCGGCTCCCCTCGTTTTTCAGGCTGGAAGGAAAAACACAGACGAGGAGAAAGCACTACCGGCCTGGGAAGGGGAAATGATACGGCAGCAGAGAAAGGCTCTCCAGCCAGATGCTAGAGGGGAGACCCATCTGCAGGGGTGGGGCGGGAGGTTCAGAAAAATGGATGTCCCTGTGCCTGTATATGCCCCACCGACCTGATGGCCTCAAGACAGCCCCTGCTCACCTGCGTGATAAGCCACAGAGCCTCTGCTCCAGCCAGGGTGTCTGTTCTTGGGATAATCCTGCACCAAGAAGGAAAAAGAAAACCTATGGTAGCATGCATGGAAAAAGGACAGGAGAGGGCATCTGAACTTTCAGTCTTCTCAGACAGATGGCTGCTCATACCCCTGCGGCCTCCCACAGCCTTCAGGCACTGGGAAAGCAGGACAAGCAGGGAAGGTGACCAGGAGACCTGGCTTTCACAGCCGGCGCTGCAGGCTGTGCCTAGCCCCACCTTCAGGTTCAGTGTTTATGGTACAGTCACGACCCTCTCTCAGGTTGTGGCGGAGGAGGGGGAAGGGTCTGTTCCCTCCCACAGTGAACACATTTAACCATACTCTGTCTATGCCTGCCCAACGCCTCTCCCCGATTTCCCCAAGAGTCTCCAGGTCCCATCCCAATAGGCCCAGGCCTGAGTAGCAATACAGGTAAAAAGCCAGCATGAGTGCCCACCTTCCGGGCCAGCCCCAAGGCGATGTAGCATTTCTCTCCAGGGTCCACGATCTCCACCTCAAAGTAGTGGCTACGGGTGCTCAGTGGGTGCCGGGCCTGGGCCAGCCCCACGTCAACGATGCTCTTGCCCTTGCCCAAGTACTCCAGCAGCTGCGGGGGAAGAGCCAAGGGCAGTGGGTGGTGCGGAGGGCAGATGGACACCCGCCCTAGAAACCTGGTCCCAAGGCACTCGAGACCAGCTTCCTGGGTCTGACAAAACCTCTGGCTGAATGGGAAAGGCCCCTAGCAGCGTGCCGTGGGCCCCAACGTTCTAGGCAGGCATGAGAGAATAGGTTGGACTGGCGGGCAGCAAATGTGGCAGCATGGGCAGAAGGGGTGAGCCCTGCACACACCTGCCGCCTGAGCAGCAGTCTCTCCTTGCTCTGGAAGAGAAGTGGGCACAAGCCCAGCAACCCGGAAAGCTGAGCTCCAGGGAGCACATGGCGGAGGGTGGGGGGGAGGGGGAGTTCTCCAGGCTGTGGCATCACTTCCCTGAATCATCCTGCTGGACGAGGCCTCCCCAGGGGCCCTGGGCGCAGAGAGAAGGAGCCCTGAAGACCAGGCTGAGCAGACCCCTGGAGGGGCCTAATGGGGAGGACAGGGAGGGTGCGGGTGTTAGGTGCCTGCTCCAGTTGTCTGAAGGAAGGGAGATGAGCTCAGAAACCGATTCTGCCTGGGATGGGACTACCATAATTCCTCAAGGTCTGTTTTACTCGCCTTTGGAGAGCTGGGTCAGGGAGGTGCCGAGGGAAGCCACAGAACCCAAAATGACCAGCTCTACTCCTTTACTTAACATGAGAGTGGGGAACAGGCGGGCCAAACACACGAAGGCAAGCTTTCCTACTTGCAGTCCCTCACAGCTCTAGCAGAAGGCTGGGGTATGTGGGGCTGTGGGGAGAGGGGAGGTGACTGATGGACTCTTGGGTCTCTTCAGTTCCGCAGTGGTCCTGCCCGGGCATGATGGGGCGGCAACCCCCAAGCTGGGAGGATTTATTTATCAGTTGTCATGGTAATGGTGAGGTTATGACTCAACCCCATCCCCTCTTTCCCCACCCTCAGCATCACCTGGGAGTCCTTAATCCCTTTTTAATTAGCCAAACTGCCCCTCAAGACTTTATTCTACCCTCCCGCCCCTCCAGCCCCAAAGAAAACACTGCCTGGGGACCTCCTCCACTTTCCTTGGCAAGCCTTTGGACGCTGGCCTCTCACCCCCCGAGAACTCGTGCCTGAACAGGAAAGGAATGAGGCTCGCCTGCACCAGCATGGAAGCGTGCATATGTCTCCCGCACAGGCAGGGCCTGCAGTCCGCACCACTGCTTCAGAGATGAACTGGAGGAACTGGGCCCCCTTCTTGGGCTGGGATCCCCAAAGCTCAGCCACCTCAAGTCCATCCTCTCTTCCCGCTCCAAAAGAGAATGGGGGCAGGGGAAAAGCCAGGGCTGCCTGGGACATCCATACCCAGGCCTTTCAATGTCCTCCGGCCACCACCCTGCGTGTTTCGGGTTACACTGGCTCTTTTGTAGTCACACCCCTAGCCCAGGTCTCCTGTTAGTTCCCACTGCTTTCTTTCCTCAGAATGGGGGTCCCTGGCCTGGGACATCCACACCCAGGCCTTTCAATGTCCTCCGGCCACCACCCTGCGTGTTTCGGGTTACACTGGCTCTTTCGTAGTCACACCCCTAGCCCAGGTCTCCTCTGTTAGTTCCCACTGCTTTCTTTCCTCAGAATGGGGGTCCCTGACAGGCCATCTTCTGATTTACTCACTATTTCACACTGCTGGAATTCCCCACTCAGCCCTCTGTGCTGTCTGCCCAGCCGGCCTCCTCCTCCAGCTCCCTGCAGGCCTGAGGGGCGGTGTCTTCGCGGGCTCTCAGCCGGCCCAGTGTGCGCAGCCCCCAACCCACCCTCTCCGGCCAGCATTGCAGAGCTGGGTGGGGGACCCCACAGCTGCCCTTGACCCATTTCGTCCAACTGGCCTCGGCATAGGAAACACAGTGTTCTTCACTGAGAGAGCCAAGAGACAGATGCTCCAGATCCCGATCCTTGGGAAAAACCCGCCCAACCATTCCCTCAGCCTCAGCCCCGAGGAGACTGCAGACTGTGGTCTTGGGCCGCACACAGCGTGGGGCCACTTTCTCCAGCTAAAAGGTCAGGAGGACCAAGTACATGACCCAGGACTCTGCAACCCACTCCCCAGCCGGCCCACCACTCAGACATGATGGCTGATGGCTGGGAGGCTAGGTCCCTGCAATGCTGCCCTCCACAAGTGAGGCATAGCCGCCCCACAGGCTGTAAGCCCCCCAACTCCCCTGCTGCTCTCTCATGGGCTCTCCTGCTCCTGTCCAGTGAAGGCCCCCCAAGCCCTCACAGTGAGTCCCCCCAGAGTGCTCCCAGCATCTACAGGGGCAGTTGGGCACTGTGGCCTCACGGTCAGATCCTAGCTCAAGTTCACTCCCCCTTCCTGAGACCAGGGCTGAGAGCAGATGGGAGCTTTACCCCTGAGCTGCCAGACTCTCGATACTGGTCCCTCAGCCTGTGCCTTGGAAGCCTCTCCGTTAGAGAGAGAATCGCATGGACCCAGGTTCCAATCTTAACTCCAGTTACTTACTAGCCACTAACTTCGAGCAAGTGATTTCTGCTGCTTTAGGCCTCAGTTTCTTCAACAGTGACATAGGGATACTACCACCTGTGTTTCCAAAATAAATGAAGGGTGTCTAGTGCCCAGCACAGAGCCCTCACCCAGCAGGGGCTCAGTAGCTGTTCTACATTTCCCTAAATCAGGAAATGGGGCTTGGACCTGAACATTCCAACAGGTCAGTGCTCCCTAAACATTAACAGCCACTCCAGAGCTACAACAGACTAGACCTGCCAATCACAGAAGGAAACGATCCATCTCAGCCCTTACTTCCAACTACAGTGGCCCTCTAGGCTCCCAGAATTGGTCACTTCCCCCGCTAGGAGAGCTGAGCCCCAAATGACTCTATCCCAATCCACGAGCTGTCTCCTCTTAGTGCTTCTCCTCCAACAATGCCGAACCAACAGGAATGCACCCCTACATCTTTGGTGGGGACAGGATCACCCACTCCTTGGGGCTCTCAAACCCCCCTGACTCTTGCACCTCCTCCTCACACCCCCAAAGCCTCGGGAGGCCAAACAGGTGGACTCGAGGGCACAGGGCTGAGGCTGCAGCACCCGGGGCAGAGAGTCTCCTGTGCTCCAACCCCCCACTGAGTACCAGCAGTGCGCCTTCCCAGTCTCTTCTCTCCTGCTGGTATCTGCCCTCCTCCTCTGGCAGCCCTTCTCCTCTTGCCAGCAGAGACCCTAATCCCTCTTGACAGGAGCAAGGGAGGGCTCAGTGCCCTGAGGGCCTAGAAGCAGCTGAAACAGGAACCCAGAATATGCTCCCCACCGGCCAGCTCAGGCCCCAACATGGTCTCCTCCTGGGTTGGTTGGGGGAGGACCCCAGAGGGTGGGGCCTCCTTCACCCCTCTTTGTGTACCAGAGGTGTTGTCCCGTCACTAAGGAGTTGCCAGAGGAGCTAGGAGCAGGAAACAAAGACAGAATGAGTCTAATCCCCCAGCTTTACCTACTGCCCCCCACCCTCCCACACATGACTTCACTTTGCAAGGCCTGCGGGCAGGGATGAGGTGAGGGGCAACACCCCCATCCCTGAGCAAACATGGCAGCAACTCTTCAACACCCTCAGTGCTCTGCAAAGTGGGAAGGGGGGGATTCCTTGGGAGGGGAAACTGAGGCCCCAGGATGCAGGGGGAAGAATTCCACCCAAGAAAGAGCCAGGTTAGTCTGGATATGACAACTGTTGAAGCTAGGTAGTGGGGAGATAGGTGCTCACTGTGCTGTTGCTTCAACTTTTCTGTATGTTGGAAATCATTCATAATGTAATGTTAGAGCCAAAAAAAATGGGGGTTAAGAATTTGCTCTTCTTTGTGGGAAGAACCGCTGAGAAGGGAAGAGAGAGGATAACTGAGACTCTGAATTGAGAGAGAGGCCTAGGAGGCAAAGGGTCCCATGGCAGCCAGGTAAGTTCCTCTAGAAGGATGGGGGCGAAGGGAGCTAGTCAGGAGACTCACAGGGCAAGTGGGAACTTAAGCCCAGAATTCCGGATTCATCTTATGAGAGGGCCAGGAGGAGAGACGATGGGCTACAGGAGAGGGGCTAGGGAGAAAGGCACAGCATGTATCCGGCAGTGGACAGGGCCAGGGCAAGGGATCCAAGAATGAGTGTCTGGGCTTAGTTTCGTGGCTAATTCACTGTTTGACATTTGAACCAGTCTCTTCGCTTCTGAGTGGGGCTGTCTTTTCATCAGCCACACAGCAAAAAGAGCTGTGGGAACATGAGGGCTGTCATGATGACAAGAATGACTACAGGAGGGAACTCCAAGCATTGTGGGTCTGGGCGCCAGGGACGCTGCAGGCCATGCGTGTCAGGGAACGGTCTCCAGCTCTGCACTGAGAAGCCCTGGTCTGGATGGCGTCAGAGCCTCTCTCAAACCTTTATGGTTCTAAAGGCACTTGACTGGAAACTTCACCCAAGACAGGCTCCAACCCACAGCAAGAGGTCTGAGGCCCCAGGGAAGGGCTCCCCACAGAGGGGATGGAAAACAGGAAGAGCAAAGAGGAGAAACAGCTGAGCTAGACATCTTTAGAAATGGGAGGCACAGGCATGGCCCTACTGACCTCTCCCAGGCTCCTCCAGGAAATAAAACTCTAAAGGCTGGATCAGAACGACACTGGATGGTCAGAAGGGACAACAGGGTGCAGGGCAAGAGACAAGTGGGGATGGAAGAAACTGGGTAAGTCACCCTCATTTGAAAGATAGCAAGAGGGGGTGCCTGGGTGGCTCAGTGGATTAAAGCCTATGCCTTTGGCTCAGGTCATGATCCCAGCATCCTGGGATGGAGCCCCACATTGGGCTCTCTGCTCAGCAGGGAGCTTTCATCCCCCCCCACCCCGAACGCTACCTGCCTCTCTGCCTACTTGTGATCCCTATCTGATAAATAAATAAAATCTTTAAAAAAAAAAAAGAAAGATGGCAAGAGGAGGAGAGAGGCAGATATCCGTCAAGAGGCTCTTGCCCTAGTCTGCCCCAGGGGAGCAGGTGCTCAGGGAACGGAGTGCCCACCCTGCCGGCAGTCCTAGCCTTGGGTGAGGGTCTGACACAAGAGCCAGACTTCACGGCTCATGTCTAAGAAAGAAAAAATTCTCCAAAGTGTGACCTGAGGGCACTGGGGGAGGGCAGAGAGGAAGGAAAGCTATTTATAAATGTCTACAGGATTCAACATCAATTAGAAAAGATTGCCTGGGAGGAGCTGGGGGCAGAGTGGGGACAGGTCCAGGCAGGGAAAGGATGCCAGGAAAACACTCTTGAGGAGAGGTCAGGGATGAGAGCTGGAACATCACCCTGGCTCAGTCCCAAGTTCAACTCTGTAGATGTTGTCAAAATGATAGTGGATAGTGGAAGGGGGAAAAGATAGGAAAGAGATGAGGGTCAAGGAGTGGGGATCTGAAGCCCCTGGCTTGCAGCCAGCACCATCCTCAGAACGCAACGCCAGAGGGGGTGTGGAGTATCAGGAGCAACAGGAGGGCAAACATGCTGCCATTTTCCTTAAGTCTGACTCACCTTGAACTCCAGGATGGGGGGAGCCTTGCTCATAATCCACTCCCACCCCCCACTGTTTCTGTTTTGCTACCAAAGGCTGAACTGAAAACAGCCTGGGTTCGGGTGAGAAGGCCAGAGGGTGGAGAAAAAGGTTGAGCCAGGAGCAAGAGGGCAGCAGGGGGACAATTCGAAGTGGGAGGCCCAAGCAGCCCACTGGAGGTCAGGGCCAGACCCCTGACTCAGCAGCCATTCACTCCCAACCCAGCATGAGGCAGAGAGGGTAAAGGTGAAGAACTTCCCTCTCCCAAGGTTCAAATATTCCCCAAGAAAGTTGCAAATCCAGGGAGAGACCAGACCAGGTACAACGGGAAGATGTCTAAAAAAGCAAGCTTTGCAAAGTCCAGGACGCTCACGGAATTTTCATCTGCCTCTGTTCTTGTCCTCTATTAAAATGTAGCGGAGGACACCTAGCTGGCCCAGTCATTAAGCGAAATGGGGATACAGGCATCCCACTTGAAAGTGAGCCCCAGCCTTTCAAAGGCAGGTGTATAGGGCAGCAGCGGGCACCGGGTGCAGAAGGAACCAAAGAAGGCAAAGTAGAACCTAGTGCCGTGCCAAGAGTAGAGCAACTAACCTGAGCTCTCCGGGCCGGGCAAGGGAAGAAGGACAATCAGCACTAAGGGGAACATGGATCTGGATTCAAAGAATCATGTCAAGGTCCCAAATTCCCATCTCCCCAAACCCTACAAAAGACACTGTCTTCACTCCCCATTCTAAGTAATTCAGACCCGCTTATGCGGCCCAGGGAGGTTCGGCCCAGCCCTCCCCGAGACCACCCCCATCCCACCGCCTGTCACTCACAGTTCCGCAGACTCGGACATCATGCAGCCGGCCCCACTCATCCTCATAACTGTCCACCATCATGACACTGTCGTCTTCGCGGCCCAGCTCAGCGTTGAGGTGCAGGCGCACCTCCTCACCCAGAGAGTGCATGCCCACTGCCGGGAACAGTCCGTCTGGGGACATGGGCATGATGGTGGAGCCCACCTGCAGCGGAGGGAGGGAGGGCCGGAGGGAGGGAGCTGCCACCTGGCATCCTGTTCCTCAGTGCACCTAATTCTCACCAGGGTACTTCTGAGATGATGCAACAAATAATTATCACACACACTGAGAGACAGAAAAAAAGAGGTACAGAGAAGTTTAAAAAGTGGCTAAGGATTCCTGGACGAGCAAGGCATCCACAGCGCTAGACGGCAAACACAAGTCTCTTGACCTTGGGCATGTGAGTGTGTTCTGGAGCAGGAAAGAGCAGAGGCAGGGACACTAAGAAAGGACGTCGTCGTGGCCAAGGCCTGAGAAAGCCATCCTCCCAGGGTGGGAGAGGGAGTTGGGTAGGAGAAGAAAGAGAGCTGGGGGTCCCTCTCTTCTACTTGCTCTTCCCCATCCCTTCAGCACTACTAGGCTCTCTCTGAAGAGGGAAGGAAAGATGTGAAACAAGAAAAAAAACACAAAAAGGACATATCCTCAAAAGCATCCAAGTCGGGGCACCTGGGTGGCTCAGTGGGTTAAGCCGCTGCTTTCGGCTCAGGTCATGATCTCAGTGTCCTGGGATCGAGTCCCGCATCGGGCTCTCTGCTCAGCAGGGAGCCTGCTTCCCTCTCTCTCTCTCTCTCTGCCTGCCTCTCCATCTACTTGTGATTTCTCTCTGTCAAATAAATAAATAAAATCTTAAAAAAAAAAAAAAAAAAAAAGCATCCAAGTCAAAGCTCTGAAGAGGACCTCCAGCTTATGCGTCAAAGCCATAACCTCTCCCTCTCTTTTTTTGCTCAAAACCTTCCCCCACATCACCCAATCCTGCTTCCCCTACCCCATTTCGGTCCACCTGCCCCTCTGCATCTCTTGTCTAGGCTAATGTCCCAGCTTCTCTGGGCCGGGGAAGTGGCTTCTCCCACGTGCAGACTTCGGGGGAAGCTGAGGAAGGCCTGAAGGAGGTGGGAACTAAGCCGAGAGGTCCCTGGGCAAGCCCCAGCTGGGCAATTTTCATTCCCACAATTTCTTGGATGGCTTCAAGCCACTTAAATCCCACCCAGGATTTCCCACTCACCCGTTTCCCGTTTTTGGTGAAAAAGATCTGGGCAGTCTGCACATCAAAGGACACAGGCTCGATGCCGCAGCCAATCCGGTCCCCAGAGTTGCACTTTGACCCAAACTGCCGGCCTTTGGCTCGGCCATTGTATAGCCTGTGGACGGAGCAGCACAGACATAGGACCTGACTCTGGCCTCCCAACTTCTTCAGAGCACCGGACTCCTGGGGCCCCTCTTGCTGCTCCCAGTCATTCTGTGACGCACCTACCTGTGTCCACGCATGAACTCCACCCTCCCCTCTAAGTCCGCAAACCTCCAAGGCTCGCTATCAGGCCACCTTTCTGTCCTGATCAGAAAAGTCCATGAAAATACCCCAAGATAGGTGAAAGAAAGCAGCAGTCACCCAAGGTAGTCCTTTGTTATCTAAGGTCCCCAAACCCATGGGAAAGGGGTAAGATTCCACAGACGGTAACTCACTTGCCGTCATCAGCATGGTAGGCTACAGAGTCAGGCAACCAGCCAGGCTGATGATCCAGGCTGTAGTATTGTGGGACAAGCCCCACAGCTATAGTGCCCCGGACCCCGCTGTCCACAATCGATACCTGGGGAAAGGAGAGCAGGACAGTCAGCAAGCACCAGAAATGGGATGAGTTGCTGGGGGCTTGGGGAAGAACAGTCAGACATCAAAAACTCAAAGAGGCTCAGAGAGGCCAAAAACATATGAATCAGAGAAAAGTCAGGGCACTCAGAGGAGCACTGGGGAGACTAGGGGCCTACTTTGTCAGGATTACTTAGAAAATCATTTCCAAATTATGGAAACAGACAGGAGATGGAGCAGAGGCTGGGCTCAGGTTAGCAGGTGGGAAAGGCCATGGGTCAGAGTCTGGGGTATGTGTAAATGTCTACCTATCCGAGGGGCAGGAGAACAGAGGGACAGGGTGACAGGACTAGGGCACCTGTCTCTCAGCTGAGACACCACGCTATCCTGTGCCCTTTCCTCAGCCAAGGAGACAGCCCTGATGGAAAATTAAAAGGATCAGATCACGAATCTAGTAAAAGAGCTCCCTAGAGCTTAACAAGCTCTCCCCCTGCTCTGCCCACCCACTGCCTTGATCACCTCAAAATAATTGCTGTCCTTGGTCAGAGGTCGAGAAGCCACGTAGCAGCCAACTTCACCGGAGTTTCCATGGTAACTGAGGGAGGAATGAGGGGGGAGTTCCATGAGCAGCCTAGCCCAAGAGCTGGGGGGAGGGCCTCAGCATCTCCACCCCCAACCCCCAACCCACAAGGGCCAACACAGAGGAGACTCCAACAGGCCACACTTCAGGACATCTGCACAGACACCATAATGAAATACTTGAGGTCACCCACCCCTCCCGCTGCCTCCAGCCAGGGTCCAGCCCACAGCAGACCAACACAAGCCTGGCTCCTTCATTTCCAGGGGGAAAAGAATGCAGAGCCTCCCTTAGTTGCCTAGTAGGGGTCTCACAACCCTGTCTAACCTCAGTCCCTCATGCTGCAGCTTCGGCCCTTTTCCTCTGGCTCTGTCCTCAATGGAGCTGAAGAAAGTCTGGTCTCTATCCTCTGTACCAAAGCCCTTTGTAGATTAGAAGATGGGTATTCGGTCCCCACTCCTCAGCTTTCTTGTCTCCAGGCTAAAAAGCACTACGTCCTTCCCCCCACTTCAGGGACAGCTTTGTGAGAGAATTAGGCTCAAAAGGAGTCAGGGAAGGGGATCAAGCCAGAAAAGAGAGAGAAAACAAACACAAACACAAAGGGTTGGACGGTGGCAGGCAGGATGCACTAGGGAACTGTCCTTTCCAAAACAGGAAATCCACTGCCTCTGACATGGCTACTCTCCTCCAAACCCAACCCCTGAGACCCAGGCTGTGGAGACACAGACACCCCACACTGGAGTCCTCTCAACGAGGCGCTGGGGCAACTCAAGGCACTATCTCTGACATCTCCTATCTCTGACATAATTCCTTCCAACGTGGACCAGGACAGAGTGACCCAGAAACAGGCAGAAGAGAGTGCGGGCTGTAGGCGCACATGCTGCTCCACTCAGAAAGGCCTTCGGGGTCAAAGGCTCGCCCAGTGTAGACAGTCCTTGCTTCCAAAAAAGCCCTTTTTCATCTCTAAGATCTGGCAGAGCAAGGAAAATGTGAAAGCACACCCCACCCCCGCCATCTCACCTCAAAGTGTCTCCATCTACAAGAATGTGCTTGAACCTCTCCTGGTATCGGAAAGCCCGGACCTCCCGAATCTCCCGGATCCTCCGGCGCCAATTCAGAAACCGGTAGTGCAGGTTGAGGTCATCCATCTTGTTCATGAGAACAAACCTGCCACGGGGAAAAGTGCAAGGAAGTGAGAAGGAAGCAGGGCCCTGAGCAAAGCAGCTCAGCCTTTTTGACGCAGAACGTGGACAGGGCACTGGTCTCAAAGCCATCCTTTCATTCGGCAAACATGTACTGACTCCTGCTATATGCACCAAAAACAGGTGGCATTCCTGTTCTCACTGCACTTCCATTCTAGTTGGGAGGCATGACAGATGAGACACATACCCGACAGTGTTGGCCAGTGGAAGAAACAACAGAGTGGGGTGACACAGAATAATGGGGTAAAGTCTAAAGACTACTTTGGATACAGTGGACGGAGGAGGCCTCTCTGAGGTGACATTTGATTTGAGAAGAGGCCAGGCATGTGACAAGCCCAAGGAAGAGTACTTCAGGTAGAGGGGACAGCCAGGACACAGGTCCTGGGCTGGAAGGGAGCAGACATGGTAGAGGAACAAAAAGGCCAGGGTGGCTGTGTAGGGAACATGTGGGAGAATGTTCAAGAAGAGGATGGGAAGAAGGCTGGAGCCAGAGAGAAGCCCTACAAGGCCCTGCAGACCACGTTAAGGAGTCTGGATTTCCTTCCAAGTGGGATGGGAAACCTCTGGAGGGTTTTAAGCAAGAAAATGATAGGATTTTATGGTTTATCAGATCT
Organism: Neogale vison; assembly: GCF_020171115.1. Lineage (NCBI taxonomy): Eukaryota > Metazoa > Chordata > Mammalia > Carnivora > Mustelidae > Neogale > Neogale vison. Next base: position 88,900,354 of record NC_058102.1, read on the forward strand.
TAAAGATCATTCCTGCTGTTGTCTGGAGAATCGATCGTAACAGAATCAAGAGCAGAAGTGGAGAACAATTAAGCAGGAGACTGTTCCAGCAGCTCCAATGAGACATGGTATCCATTAGGATGGTAGCAGTGAAGATGGAGAGAAGTAGAATGACCTGGGTATTTAAACCACCACAATGCTAATGAATGAATGGATGGATGGATGATGGATGGATAGGTTTTTCCTGGAAGCGAAAAGTGAGAAAAACAGGAGGTTATTTTCTCTTCCTGTTACCCAGCACTGGGACAGGGGTTCCATCAAGGCCGGACAGTGCCTTGCATACAGTAGGTGCTTAAATAAGCCTCAGTTGGGCTGAATTCAATCCTTCAATCCTAAAGCGCCCCCTCCTGCAGTAGCTGCAAGCCACCACGTGGCCCAGAAGGGTAGGCACCAGCGGGGCTGCCCTCCTCGCACTCAACCAGGGCTCCACCCCAGACAGATACTGGCCCCCAGACCTGGGGACGTCTGCTCGCCCAGAACCGCACACCTCGGCACCCACGAGCGGCAGCCGCACCGGGTACCTCCTCCAGCATGGGCACGGCCTGGTCGCTCAGACGAGACCCGGGGGCGGGGGGTCCGGCTCGTCCCCGCGACTACGCGCTGTATCCCCAGGGCCGGTACCGAGGAGGGTCCCGAGGCAGGAAGCCCCGTGACCGGGGCTCACGCCACGCCCCTGACCCCGAAGCCCCCGCCCAGGACCTCCGCCTCCTGCCTCAAGCTCTGGGGAGACCCGAGGCCTCCGGGACCCCGCCCCCGATCCCCGCCTACCGGGGCCGCCGCGTCCTCCTCATCCATAGGCCTCTCAGCTCCGCACCCTAGCTCTTCGGCCGCCGCCACCACACACATCCGGGTCCCCGCCCTTCCTACGCTCCCCCGGGGCCCGCCCCTCCCCTCCCACCCCGGCCAATCTGCAGCGGCCCAGGACGACGGACATCTGCAAGGGCCAATCGGAGGACAGAGGCAGAGTCGGGCGCGGCCCGGTGAACTGGGTACCTAGCGCAGGGTAGGGGCTGGTAAAGCCGAGTGTCGGGGGGTGGGAGGCGGCGACGTGGCGGCGCGGAGGTCGCGCCCGGCGCCCTGGGCGCTGACTGGGCAGCCAAGGGGCGGCTCCCGCGCTGGGCGGGGAGAAGGTCGCTGCGCACCTACGGCGACTGCCAATCTTGCCCGGGCGTTCCTTCTGTGCGGGACGTGCAGCGGAGGAAGGCTTCGTAGCAATGTCCTTTTAATCCACTCCGCAACCTTCTGAAATGAATCTTGTTATTATCTCCCTTTTGCAAATGAAGATCCTGAGGCTGGCCTCCATAGCTCGTGCACCTGACAGTTCCCGCACGCTTTATATTCGCCGGAGCTGTGCTGTTACCATGTGCTCTCTATTCGCCGGAGCTCCGTGTCATGTCATCTTCCGCTCGTTCTGGGAAGGACAGTCCATTCCAGGAGGAGAGAACTTTGGATGCGGAAAGCTCAGTGGCACGAAACGTCACGCTGTTCCGGACTGGAGGCTCTTAGTGTGACCTAAGTAAAGTTAGGCGGGAGTCATTACGTGAAGGGTGGAAGGATACTTATATTTATTGAGCACCTACTAAAGAGTGTTTGGAGCTGCCCGGATCGCCTCCCATCACCAGATCTCTCTTCCTGATTGGAGGGTTTTCCCTCCTCTGCATTCTCAAACCATGTCATTTGGGCCTCATCGCTAGCACTTTTTTTCTACCCTTTATTATTTAACTGTCACCTGTGTATATAGATCGGTCTCTGACAGACTGTGGTATCCTTCAGAGCCTGGGCTTTATCCCATTCTTATAAATAGTTATTGTTACAAATGTTGGATGGGATGGAAGCCATCATCATCTTGTATACCAAACAGCAGCCACTTGGCCACTTGGCATGATGGAAATCGATGAGGGAAGTAAATGTAGATCGGTAATTGGGAAATCTGGATGAGAGCTTCAGTTCAGTCTGTGCCTGAGGTCAGGCCTTGGTGTTCTTACCCATAAACAAAAATTTTGAAGCATGTGATCCTTAGCTCCTTTCCAACCCCTGGACTGCAAAAATCGAGTTACTTTTCCCAACTCATCTCTGGCTCCTGTTTCCTTCATTGCTTCTCTTTGACCTCCTCTTCCTAAGCTATGACAATAGCCCCCGGCCTCAGCTCCACTCCTCCCAAAGGCAGCCAAAGAGCAACAGGCCAGGGCTGCTTCCAGCCATCCCACACAAGGTCTCCTGGCTCCTTCCAGGAACTCGCTAGCTAGTTTGGGCCTGAAATGGAAAGATGTCAGAAGAAGGTGTTTTCAGAGTGTTACTGATGGTGATTCCACCCGAGATTTTCTGATCAGGTCCCAGGTGTGGGGCTGGCCCTTTCAGCGAATCCTCCATCTGTTGGCATTCTCAGGATTTAATTGATAATTTGTGCTTGGTATCTAAACATATGTGATCAAACAACTTTATTGAGATATAATCGACATACAATAAACCCGACATATTTAAGGTGCACAATTTTGTAAGTTATGTATATACCCATGAAAATATCACCACAGTCAAGACAGTGAATATCCCGTCACTTCCAAAAGTGTCTTTGCGCTCTTTTTGTAATCCTTCCCTCTCACTCTCTCATCCCCAGAAAACAACTAATCTGCTTTTGGTCACTAGTTGAGTTTGCATTTTCTAAAATTCTACATAAATGAAATCACAGGGTATATGCTCTTGTGGGGGAGGAGTGTCTGGCTCCTTTTATTCCGCATAATTACCTTAAGATTCATCCATTGTTTTATTGCTGAGTAGTATGCTGCTCTGTGGTTATACCACAGACTGCTTATGATTCACCTGTTGACAGATGGACATTTGCTGGTTTCCAATTTAGGGCTGTTATAAATAAAGCTGCTATGAACGTGTATGCCAAATCTGTCTGGACGTACTTTTCATCTTCTCTTGGGAAACCCTTAGGAAGGAATGGCTGTGCCACATGGTGGATGTATGCTTCACTTTTTGAGAAATTGCCAAACTGTTTTCCAAAATGCTTGTATCATTTTAAATTCCTATCAGCGGCGTATGAATGTTCCATTTGTTCCCCAACCTTTCCAACGCTGGTGTTGTCATTCTTTTTCACTGTGGCCATTCTAGTAGGTATGTAGTGGTATTTCGTTGTGATTTTCATTTGCATTTCCATAATAACTAATGATACTGAAAATCTTTTCAGATGCATACTTGTCATCCATATGTTTTCCATGGGGAATCTTATTATGTCTCCTTTTTGTAGGTGAAGATCCTGAGGCTAATCCATAACTAATCCTAATAAGTCCACAATCAAGAGAGTGGCCATATCTGTGCAAGTCATTTGTCCAGTTTTAAAAATCTAGTGGCTTCACTTAATCCTGCATTTTGAAAGTTCTTTATATATTTTGAATTCAAATCCTTCATCAGATATGTGATGTACATTTCTTCTAGTCTGTGTTTTGTCTTCTCATCCTTTAACAGTGTTCTTCCAGGAGCAGAAGTTCATAATCATGAAGATGTACAACTTTTCAAAGTTTTTAATTTATGAATCATGCTTTTGGTGTTCCATTTACGAAATGTTTGCCTAACCCGAGGTCACAAAATGTTCTGTGTTTTCTTCTAGAGGTTTCAGATTTTGCATTAAGTCAATAAACCATTAATAAATTTTTTAAAAATTTTGAAACAGTTTATACTTGTGCACGGAATTCCACATGTTAATGTTAACATCTTATATAACCATAGTATAATTAGTGAAAACCAGGATATTAATGTTGGTATAATACTATTAAGTGATTTACAGACCTCATTCAGACATCACCTGTTGTTCCACTAATATCCTTTTCCTTGTACAACATCCAATCTGGGATCCGACATTACATTCCCTTGTCATGTCTCCTTAGTCTCCTCAATCTGAGACAGTTATTCAGTCTTTCCCAAAGAGTACAGTTGACCCTTGAATGGCATAGGTTTGAACTGTGCAGATCTACTTATGTGTGGGTTTTTCCTGATAAATATGATACATCTGCATATAACTTTTAGTTCCCCCAAAACTTAACTGCTGATAACCCACTGTTGACCAGAAGGCTTACTAATGACATAAGCATAACAGAACATAAACATAAACAGTCAATTAACACATATTTTGCATGTTATACAAATATGTTGTATTCTTACAGCAAAGTAAGCTGGAGGAAAGAATGTTACTAAGAAAATCATAAGGAAGAGAAAATACATTCATAGTGCTATCCTGTATTTATCGAAAAAAATCTGCTTATATGTGGACCAGTGCGGTTCAAACCCATGTTGCTCAAGGGTCAACTATATTTGATGGTGATGTAATAGATTTAATTGCTACCCCCCCTTAACTTACTCTGGTTGTTTAATATTAAATTCTAGGCTTTCAGGCCAAAATTTTAGGGAGGAAAAAGAAATATTTACTATGACCAATGTTTTGTTACAGTCTAGGATACTTTCTTCAACAGCTTTGCCAGAGACAGGTTATAAAGAGGGCACAGCTGGCCTACCAAAAAGGGCAGGAACCCAGACTTCAATCAGCCCCAGGTTGCTTTTGGAAAGAGCCCAGACTTAAGCTGGGGGTATTCTCATAGCTCAAGAAGAAGAAAAAGAGAAGGTCTAATCTTTTCGTGATTTACCAGGGATCTTTTACATATGAGCTTATTAATTATTTTCTAACTTCTTTCCTTTTTCAGTCTGTGCTGTATATCATAATAATACATTTCTTGTGTTTATTCCCACCCTACCCCCAACATAAGGCTACCTTCCTTTTAGTTGCCTTAAAACAACCTCTCTCTAGCTCTAGAAGTTACATGTGGTTTGACTATTTAGATAATTTAGCAAAGAAGTCTGTGTTTATCTTATCCAAAGTCTTCGTGTTTTTCTGCATCATGAAAGTTTTTAGGTTGAAGTGAAAAGAGCATTGAACTCGGAATCCAGTGGATCCCACCATCTAGCTATGTGGCCTTTGGCAAGGTATTTAACATCTCTAAATAGGTCTTCTTATTTGCAAAGTGGAGATGGTAATGGAACATTGTGAGAATCATGCAAAATATATGTAAGCATTCAGGGAACTTGAGTTGTATGAATATCTCTGCCTCCTCTTCAGACTGAACAGCTCTCATCTATTTGGTTAGCTCTCACAGGCTAGTATCCTTGCCCTGCTGAAACATTGCTGAAAGATCAGGATCTTTTCCCATCCAATGAGGCCTCCCAAAGCCCAGAGTTCAGATGTGAAAGTGATTTTTGTACCAGGGTAGGATCATTCGTTCATTAAATGCTGAGTACATTAGTGTGGGCCAGGAACTTTATTCGTTACAGGAAAACAAAGACAAAAACACTGAGTACCTACCCAGTATGTCACATGAGTTTCCCCTAACACACTTACAACAATTCTGTAAAGTAGGTTTTGCAACCTGCATTTTGCATTTTGCATTTTGCAGAGGAACAGAAATAGAGGATGTGCACTTGACATCAGGGAAATACAAATCAAAACCACAATGAGATGCCACCTCACACCAGTCAGAATGGCTAAAATTAACAAGTCAGGAAATGACAGATGCTGGCGAGGATGCAGAGAAAGGGGAACCCTCCTACACTGTTGGTGGGAATGCAAGCTGGTGCAACCACTCTGGAAAACAGCATGGAAGTTCCTCAAAAAGTTGAAAATAGAACGACTCCGTGACCCAGCAATTGCACTACTGGGTATTTACCCTAAAGATACAAACGTAGTGATCCGAAGGGGCACGTGCACCCGAATGTTTATAGCAGCAATGTCTACAATAGCCAAACTATGGGAAAGAACCTAGATGTCCATCAACAGATGAATGGATAAAGAAGATGTGGTATATATACACAATGGAATATTATGCAGCCATCAAAAGAAATGAAATCTTGCCATTTGCGACAATGTGGATGGAACTAGAGGGTATCATGCTTAGTGAAATAAGTCAATCGGAGAAAGACAACTATCATATGATCTCCCTGATATGAGGAAGTGGAGATGCAACATGGGGGGTTTGGGGAATAAGAAAAGAATAAATGAAACAAGATGGGATGGGGAGGGAGATAAGCCATAAGTGACTCTTAATCTCACAAGACAAACTGAGGGTTGCTGGGGAGGGGGGTCAGGAGAGGGTGGTGGGGTTATGGACATTGGGAGGGTGTGTGCTATGGTGAGTGCTGTGAAGTGTGTAAACCCGGCGATTCACAGACCTGTACCCCTGGGGATAAAAATACATTATATGTTTATAAAAAAATTTTTTTAATTTTAATTTAATTTAAAAAAAAAAGAAATAGAGGATGTGGGCACTTTCCTAAAGGCATTCATAAGCCAATCAGAAGAAGATAAGATATGGTATATGAAAAGCTGCTAGAAATACAAGATAAACTATAAGGAATGTTGAGAGGAGATACAAGATGAACAGCCATGTAACTGGTAAAGACAGGTGCTATTCCCACAGCCTAGAAGCCTTCCCCTCAGTCCTTCCCTGTGAAATTTCTACTCCTTCAAGAGTCAATCAAAGCATCACCCCCACCCCATGAAGCCTTCTCTCTGATTCTCCCAGACAAACTTAGGTTCTTCTCCCTTTGTGTCACTTAGTCCTTGGTCCCTCCTATCTTTATGTGGTGACATTGTTGATTTGCTTTTCTGTTTTCCCCAGAGACTGTGAGCTTCTTGGGATCAAGGTGAACAGACTCAATTTCATCCAGAGCTTGTTAATAAAAAATTAGAAAACACAAGGTTGGAGAAGAAGGGAAAAGTTAGGAGTGTGATTATGAATAAAACCTCGGGAGTAGGGTGCCTGGGAGGCTCAGTCAGTTGAGCATCTGCCTTCAGCTCCAGTCATGACCCCAGGGTCCTGGGATCGAGTCTGGAGTCAGGATCCCCACTCAGCTGGGAGCTTGCTTCCCCCTCCGCCTGCCACTTCCCCTGCTGGTGCGCGCGCTCTCTCTCTCTCTCACGCACACTGTCAAGTAAATAAAATCTTCATTAAAAAAAAAATTGCTCAGGGGCACCTGGGTGGTTCAGTGGGTTAAAGCCTCTGCCTTTGGCTCAGGTCATGATTTCAGGGTCCTGGGATTGAGCCCCGCATCAGGCTCTCTGCTCAGCAGGGAGCCTGCTTCCCCCTCTCTCTGCCTATCTTTCTGCCTGCTTGTGATCTCTCTCTCTCTCTGTCAAATAAATAAATTAAATATATTTTTTTAAATGCTCAGAAGTATGAATTTAAAGAGCATATTTGGTCAAGGGGTGGGTGGTTCTTGTAAGGTAATAATAAGGGTTATAGAACAAGTGGATTAAGAACCAAGTCATTGGGAGTCATTGAAGGTTTCTAAGCAGAGGAATTATATGCTCTATTTTTCATTTCAGAGAGAATAGTCTGGGTACCGAGTAGGTAGTGTCTAAAACCAGGGCAATCCAAAAGAAGCTATTGGCTTGGTCCAGGTGAAAGACAATGAGAACCCCAAACCATCAGGATGCCCATAGAAATGGAAACACTTTCAGACCAGGTTGGGGGTGGGGTGGTACGTGGGTGGTTCAATCAGTTAAGCATCTGACTCTTGATCTCAGCTCAGGTCTTGATCCTAAGGTCATAAGTTCAAGCCCCACACTGGGCCACGCTGGGCACGGACCTACTTAAAAAAAAAAAAAAAAAAAAAGACCAGATGGGAGAACCAATTGGAATATCAACAGATATATCCAGGTAATTTTAAAAGAAAAAAGAGTGGAGGATGACTGGGAAATTGGGAAAGTAATGAGACCATTGGCAAAATAGGAAAGCTGAGGAATGGTTTGTGGGAGGACAGAATAAGAATGGTTTAGATGGGGCGCCTGGGTGGCTCAGTGGGTTAAAGCCTCTGCCTTCAGCTCAGGTCATGATCTCAGGGACCTGGGATCGAGCCCCCGCATTGGGCTCTCTGCTCAGCAGGGAGCCTGCTTCCTCCTCTCTCTCTCTTTGCCTGCCTCTCTGCCTACTTGTGATCTCTGTTAAATAAATAAATAAAATATTAAAAAAAAAAAAGAAGAATGGTTTAGATGTGTTGGGCTTGAAACAGGTGCAGCTGTAAAATTCTATTAGGATCTTAGGTAATGTCTCTGGTTTATTTCCCATATTCTTTCTTCTGATACCTAATGTTCTGATAGCCATGTTGACCATAGCAATATATTAAAGGCTCAGAATTTAACCACCGATGCTCTGTGGAATGGCCCTTTTCCCAATCAAAATAATCATGTTTAGGGGCGCCTGGGTGGCTCAGTGGATTAAGCCGCTGCCTTCGGCTCAGGTCATGATCTCAGGGTCCTGGGATCGAGTCCCGCATCAGGCTCTCTGCTCAGCAGGGAGCCTGCTTCCCTCTCTCTCTCTCTGCCTGCCTCTCTGCCTACTTGTGATCTCTATCTGTCAAATAAATAAATAAAATCTTTAAAAATAATAATAATAATAATAATCATGTTTAAAGAGGCCTTTTGGGGGTGCCTGGGTGGCTCAGTGGGTTAAAGCCTCTGCCTTCGGCTAGAGTCATGATCCCGGGGTCCTGGGATCGAGCCCCGCGTCGGGCTTTCTGCTCAGTGGGAAGCCTGCTTCCTTCTCTCTCTCTCTGCCTGCCTCTGCCTATTTGTGATCTCTCTCTGTCAAATAAATAAATAAAATCTTTAAAAAAAAATAAAAATTAAGAGGCCTTTGGGATATGGATTTGCCCAGTAGATGGTTCTAAGCAAAGACCTCCAGCCAACACTGCTGAAGGCAAGTAGGAGGCCAGAAACAACGAGGCAGGTCACAGAGGGTTCAAGTGAGATATGAGTTCAAATCCCTGCTCCAACACTTCTCTCTTTGAAGACTTGGTGTTTTCCTATAGGAAGAACAATGGGAATAATAACATCACCCACCTTATAAACTTACAGTAAGCATTAAATGTAAAGTACTAGTACAGTTCTCAGCATATAGAAAGCATTAGATAACATAAGCTACTATTAGCATTATTATTATTAATTATTATCATTATCATTGTCAGTAGCTCATGTGGACATCCTCTGTAGACTGTGATCTCCTTGGAAGTAGGGGCCATCTTACTTATTTCTTTTTTTTTTTTTCAAGATTTTATTTATTTATTCGACAGAGATCACAAGTAGGCAGAGAGGCAGGCAGAGAGAGAGGGGAGGAAGCAGGCTCCCCACTGAGCAGAGAGCCCGATGTGGGGCTCGATCCCCAGACCCTGGGACCATGACCCGAGCTGAAGACAGAGGCTTTAACCCACTGAGTCACCCAGGTGCCCCATCTTACTTATTTCTGTATCCTTAGCTCGGGGTATAGGACATACAAAACTTTTGTTTGTTTGTTTGGAAACTGAGATTAGGAGTGCCTGGGTAGCTCAGTCAGTTAAGTGTCTGCCTTTGCCTCAGGTCATGATCCCAGGGTTCCGGGATCCAGGCCTGTATCAGGATCCCTGCTCAGCGGCGTGTCTGCTTCTCTCTCTGCCCCTCCCCCTGACTTATGATCTCTCTTTCTCCCTCTACCTCTCTTTCTCTCTCTCTCTCTGACAAATACATAAAATCTTTTTAAAAAAGAAACTGAGATTAAACCATTGCTATCATATGTATTTTTAATAAGCTCTTTATTTTGCAATAGTTTTAGATTTATTGCAAAGTTGCAAAGATAATATGGAGAGTTCCCCAATACCTCTCACCCAGTTCCTCCCACTGATATTATTTTATATGTCTATAGTATATTTGTCAAAACTAAGAAACCAACATTGGTATATCGCTATAAACTAAATTCTAGATTTTATTTGGATTTTTAAAAAATATTTTATTTTTAAGTAATCTCTACACTTAACATGGGCCTTGAACACATGACCCCAAGATCAAGAGTTGCAGGCTCTACCAACTGAGCCAGCCAGGCACTCACTGCCCCCTGACTTTTGAAAAACTTATTTGGATTTTTTTTTATTTTTTTAAAAATATCTTATTTATTAATTTGACAGGCAGAGATCACAAGTAGGCAGAGAGGCAGGCAGAGAGAGGAGGAAGCAGGTTCCCTGCTGAGCAGAGAGCCCGATGTGGGGCTCAATCCCAGGACCCTGAGATCATGACCTGAGCCAAAGGCAGAGGATTTAACCACTGAGCCACTCAGGCCCCCCAACTTATTTGGATTTGATCATTTTTCCACTGATGTCCTCTTTCTTTTTTTTTTTTTTTTTAAGATTTTATTTATTTATTTGACAGAGAGAAATCACAAGTAGATGCAGAGGCAGGTAGAGAGAGAGAGGGAAGCAGGCTCCCTGCTGAGCAGAGAGCCTGATGCGGGACTCGATCCCAGGACCCTGAGATCATGACCTGAGCCGAAGGCAGTGGCTTAACCCACTGAGCCACCCAGGCGCCCCTGATGTCCTCTTTCTGTTCTGAGATTCAATCCAGGGTACCATATTGCTTTTATTGTCATCTCTCCCCAGTCTCCCCTGGTCTGAGGCAGTTTCTCAGTCTTTCTTTGTTTTTCATAACCTTGACAGTCTTGAGGAAAACAGGCAAGGTATCCTCTAAACTGTCCTGCAATCTGGATTTGTCTGATATTCTTCTCATAGTTGGATTGGGGTATGGATTTGTGGGGAAAAAATTCATGGAGGTGAAGTGTTTCCCATGTCATCATATCAGGGGACACGTGAATACCCATTTGACAACTCTGGTGAGGTTAACCTTGATCACATGGTTAAGGTAGAGTTTGCTAGATGTCTTCCCTATGAAGTTAATATTTTTCCTTCCCGTAATGTATTCTTTTGCCCCCATCTCCCTCTTCTCTTGGAAAAACAACATTCTGTATTCTATTCTTTAGAAGCATGGTCACCAAGTCTAGCCCAAAGTGGGAGAGGTATTAAGTTCTTGCCTTCTGGAGAGCAGAGTATCTACATACATTGGAAATCTCCTGTAAGGAAAATTTATCCTCTTGTCCCCATTTGTTTGTTTTTTGTTTGTTTGTTTATTCAATCACTTATTTATATCAGTGTTATGGACTGAACTGTATTCCTCAGAAGAAGAAATGTTGAAGTCCTAACTCCCAGTACTTCCGAGTATGACCTTATTTGGAAATAAGCCCTTCACAGATTTAACCAGGTTCAGATCATTAGGACAGATCCCAATCCAATATGACTGGTATTTTTGTAAAAAGGGGAAATTTGGACAGATACGCACAGAGGGAAGCCAACGTGAAGATGCCCATGTGATTCCAGAAGCAGAGATTAGCCTGATGCATCTGCGAGCCAGGGGTTGCCAAGAATAGATGGTTACCACTAGAAACTAGGAAAAGGCAAGAAAGGGTTCTACCCAGAGTCTCAGAAAGAACATGGCCCTGCTAGCACTTTGACTTTGGACTTCTAGCCTCCAGAACCATGAAGCCATAAATTTCTGTTGTTTTGAAACACACAATCAATGGTACTTTGTTATAGCAGCCTTAGCAAATGAATATGATCCATATGCACTTGTATATTGATTTTCTACCTTATTTAATCCAAAATTATATTATTTAATGGTTGCATAAAATTTTTTCAGCTTTGACCTTTGAGAGTCCTTTCAGGTTGGTTCTTACATCTCTTTAATATGTTCCCATCTTTTTGGTTTTTTGAGCACTTCCTTACTTTCTTATACTACAAGGTGTTCTAGTTCATCTTGTATTTCCTGTACCAGGCCTAGAACCAGCTATTTCTCGAAAGAGTTTTGCTTCCTTTTGTTGGAGAATGGTAGTTAGAAACCAAGATCTGGGGGCGCCTGGGTGGCTCAGTGGGTTAAAGCCTCTGTCTTCGGCTCAGGTCATGATCCCGGGGTTCTGGGATCGAGCCCCACATGGGGCTCTCGGCTCAGTGGGAAGCCTGCTTCCTCCTCTCTCTCTGCCTGCCTCTCTGCCTACTTGTGATCTCTGTCTGTCAAATAAATAAATAAAATCTTAAAAAAAAAAAGAAAGAAAGAAAGAAACCAAGATCTGGGTGTTAGTTGTGCTCACTGCTATTGGAGTGCCATTGCTTCTAGGCCCACTCAGAGAACAGAGTTAGATAATACATACGCTAAACCCTGTAGATACACATATCTAGAGTTGCTTCTGTATTCACCCATCTGTATATATATTAAGTGAAACATGAGTTCATACTGGGTCTCTGATTTCTAACCAAACATCACAGGATACATTCCAGCCTGTCCCTCTTACTTATCTGTGACTTCTCCCACCAACAGTGAGAAACCTGGTTTCCTAGGGTGCCTAGGTAGCTCAGTGAGCTAAAGCCTCTGCCTTCAGCTCAGGTCATGATCCCAGGGTCCTGAGATTGAGCGCCGCATCGGGCTCTCTTCTCACTGGTTCTCCCTCTCTCTCTGCCTGCCTCTCTGCCTACTTGTGATCTCTGTCTGTCAAATAAATAAATAAAATCTTAAAAAAAAAAAAAAAAGGAAATCTGACTTCCCAATATCCATAACTTACTTGTTCAACCCAAGTATACATGAAAGCAGTTTCCAAAAATTTGTAACCTATAAGCCCATGAGAAACTTTATCAACTAGAGCACAGTGTTCATGTAGATTATGCTGTACCTTTTATCTTTATCCTTATAGTTCCCAGGCAAAACCCTGAGGTTTTTTAAAGATATTACTTATTTACTTGAGAGAGAGCACAAGAGCAAGAGAGAGAGAGAACACAGAGGGAGAGGGGGACAGAGAAGCAGTGAGCAGAGAGCCCAATGTGGATCTGAGGACCCCAGGATCATGACTTGAGCCAAAGGCAGATGCTTAAACAACTGAGCCATCCAGGTGCTCCCAAAACACTGTTTTCTAAAGTTACTTAGGTCAGCACCTTTTTGCCCCACCCCCTTCATTGTATTTATGTCATAGACCTATAATACAGTTAGATTTATTTGCAACAGTCTACATTCTACCCCAGAATACAGCAGCATCCCTGTTTTTTTTTTTAAGTGCTTATGAAGTATGTGTTGGATGGACAGATATAAATCTTAAGCTCTCTGAGAGCATAATTTCTCCCTATTTGTGTCCATATAACCTATTTACATCCACATAAATAGATGCTCTGTGAATCTACTGAATCTACTTTTATTCATTTAATTGCAAAGAAGTAAATCTCAGATCCCCAGTTGCTGCTCCTTGTCTACTAATGATTCCCAGTTCCCAAACTGGCTGGCTGACTCCAGCCCAGTCTAGAAAAGTGCCGTGCTGTCCTCCCATCTCTTCTCCCAAATTCTAGTATAAAGTCGTATTCTCCAGAAAGCCCTCTTTAATTTATTCCGGGGCCAGGTTTCCCTCTCCTATTGTACCCTGACTGTCCTCTGGGCCTCTTAGACTCTTTGGCCGTTACCCTAAGAGCAAGGGGGAAAAAGAGGAAAAGAGAGAAGAGGGCTGAAGGGGTGGGAAGGCCAGGAGACCTCTTGGGGTGGGCTGGACTAGCCCAGAAATTCAGGAACAATGGTAGATCTTCCAGAAGAGGTACAATGCTCCTCCCTTCACATCTCAGTGCCCTTTGCTCCCACCAAAAACACCAACTTCTACTTGTATCAGTTCCAAACTCCTTAAATGGTAGCTGGTGGCCCAGAGATGAAGAGGGTGTGGGACCCCTGTCCTCAAAGTACTCCAAATCCAACCAGAAAAGTAGGACACATGAAAAGATAAACAAAAATTTAAGACAGCAACACAACGATGTGGATGAAATAAAAGGAAGGCAGAAAGCTGGCCCAGCCACTGAGGAAGAGGTGATGGAATTTGGTGTATATTGAAGGGAATGAGGGTTCTATCCCTGGGAGCTGAAAGCATAGGGTCCAGAGGAAGAAATCTCCTCTGAGCATCAATTAGGCCGCACATCCGCTTCCCCTAATCTCTGTTCAGGCCCAGAGGTGGGAGACCACCAAGGGGATTTGGGGGAGGGTGACCCAGCCAGCTGACTGAACCAGCCAGTGCTTTCAGGTTCACTGTCTGCAGGGCCATGGATGGTAGATAGGAGCACAGGTCTTTTTTTTATTTATTTGACACAGGCAGAGAGGCAGGCAGAGAAAGAGGGGGAAGCAGGCTCCCCGCAGAGCAGAGAGCCCAATGCCCATGCTGGATGCTGGGCTCTATCTCAGGGCCCTGGGATCATGACCTGAGCTGAAGGCAGAGGCTTAACCCACTGAGCCACCCAGGCGCCTTGGGAGCACAGGCCTTATGCGTATGGGAGGGAGGGGACCTGGCATTTCAGCGGAGGTGTTCTGAGGAGGAGAGAGTCACATGAGGAGGACTGGGTGCCGCAGGACCAACAGGAAGGCTGTGTGGGAGAGAGACTGCTGGAACTGGAGGCTGGAGGCCAGCTGAGGTTATCGCAACAGTTCCCCAGCCCACACCAGACTTGGGCCATGTCCTGATGTGGTCACTGATCCACATCCCCAGGTCTTTCCGTCTGGGAAATGGACCATCACTTGTCTTTCCTCAGACTCAAAGCTCGAAGGGTCTAGGCAAGCCCTTTCCTTCACCCCTTGTTCTCGAAAGGAAGCCAGCCCCTGGGGTGTCAGGGATTTGGACAGACAGGCTGTGTGTGTGAGAGACACAGTGCGTAAGGGAGCCAGAGAAGAGAGCATCCCAGGCAAGAGAAGGAGGAGGTCCAGCAGCGTTTACTTCTGGAAAAGCCTGTTTTCACAGTCCTGGCAAAGCTTTCAGCTAACTCTTCTGTCACAAGGAAGCTCGAGTCCCACAGGTCTGCCCCTTGGCCCGTGCTCCATCCTGAGCACTTGGCAGGTCCTGCGGTTCCCACTGTTTCTGGGGCTGCGGTAAAGGGCATCCCAGAGGGAGGAAAAAGCTGAGCCCCAGAGTCTCAGTCTGCAAGGAAAAGACTGGTTAGACTCCAACACCCACACAGTGCAGCTCTGGACGTCCGTGCTGGAGGGCTGGGGGAAAGGGCAGTGTGGTGCCCCCAGCGTGGTGGTAGTCCTGGACTGGGCATCCGGCTCACGGGGCAGGGAGGGAGAAGCTGGGCAGGTGGGAGCAATAAACAGGGCAAATCTCTTGTAAGGGTGGTGGTGATGTGGGAGGGGGGATGGGGAGTTTGAGAAGGGAGGAATGAGAAGGAAGGGCGGATGGGAGAGGCTCCCATGGACAGCTCTCCTGCAATATAACCCACAAAGGAGAAGGATGACCATTTAAAATGTCACACTGGAATCCTGCAGGGAGCACATCCATCTCTTTCTCATCCCAAACTTCCTTTGGACTTCCTGTCGGATGCAGGAGCAACAAGCTGGAGCCCATCCGCAGGGCAAAATAAACAGTGATAAGGGTTTGGGGACAGGACAGAGCTCTCCACCCTGGGCTCACAGCTTGGGGCAGGAGGTCACAGAGTCTCTGCAGAGTGGAGAAGAGCTTCCCCCTCCCAGGCCCCCAACTCTCTTCCTCCCAGCCTGTCTCATCTACCTCAGTGTCTCACAGCTACTACAAGACACTGCTCCCCCAATTCATGTTCTGGGGTCCCAGAGTAGCGAGAGCAGGGGGTGGAGTGGTGCTGGGAGTGAAGTTCTTTTTTTTGTATTTGCATAAAAGTTCCCAAAGCCCTTGCTGACATTGTTGCTTGGGGGCCCAGCGTTTTAAACTTAAGTCACTGGCCTGAGCCCTTGTTTTAGGAAAGAATGAGATGGCTCTTGTTGCGTAATCCTGAGCAGGGCCAGCGGGAGCTGCCAAGAGAAGCGGTCCTTCTTCCTGCCTCTTGCCTCTGGGAAGGCAGGCTCTGCTAGGAGGGCTGGGGATGGGCGGGACACTGCCCTGGAGAGAGGAGGTGGGTGTGAGGGGCTGGTAGACAGTGTAGTGAAGACAGAAATACCCTGACCCAGCCGGTCCAGCGCCCCCTGAGCAGAGCAAAACCCAACAGGGAATCCAGACAACCCAGTGGCTGATACTGGGGGCAAAGGGGCAGATTCTAAGAAAGGAAAGGAATGGAATCTAACCTGAAGGACAGAAGTTGGGGGGGGGTGTAATCTGTTCTCTGTCCACTGTTGCCAACAGCACCCAGAGTGTGTGTTCCTCTAACTTTTGCCCCACCCCCCCTCCACCTCCGTTATGTCAATCCCCCACCACTACCCTGTCCCTACCTGCTGGGTGTTCAGCTATTCTCACTCTTGCACACCAGAATATTCTGGTGGCCCCACCACAATCCTAGGGTTAAAGCCTGTACATTCGAAGTGTGTCTCCCCACCCTCTCCCCACCTCTCCCCTTGTTCCCCTCAACCCCTTCTACCACCTTCACCCAGTCTGACCCCCCTGATCCCCCGTTTTCCCATAAGAACATTTCAAACGTTGCTCTTCCTCTCCTCTTCCTTAGGCTACTTTCTCCCCTCAGCAGTGGGTTTTCCCAAGACCCCATTATCCATCATCTCTGGCCTTTTGTCTTTTCCCTTTGCACACATTTCGCCTGTGACTCCCACACACCATCCCTTCCCCCTTCCCTTCAGACAGTAGGCCCCTCACTCCCCACCAGAGTCCCTTCGCCCCTTCATCCCCCATGCATACACATGAACCGGACTCCACGTTTTTCTGCTTCATCGCAACTCCCGCCCTCTCCTTCTTCCACCCCTCCCCACCCTCTAGTGCCTCCAGCCAGCTGTCCAGCTCCCAAATTCCGGCCACGAGTCCCGGGAACAAAGCAAGAAAAATCAGAGTAATTTGGGAAGTAAACAGAAACTGGGAAGGGAGCGGGGGAGAGAAAAGTGGGGAGGACCCAGGTGGGGGGGGCCCTCTCCAGTCCCACCCAGTTTAGGGAATGCCCCTGCCTTCTCCCCCACCCCCCCTTCACCTGGCTCTTAAAGGGCCCGGCCCCTGACCGGCGGCTACTTAAGGCAGAGGGGCGGCGGCGGGCAGCAGCTGCGCTGCGAGGGCTCTGGGAGGAGTGGACCGGGCAAAAATCCTGACCATGACCCCCCACAGGCTGCTGCTGCCCCTGCTGCTGATTACTCTGCTGTTCGCTGCCCGTTCAGAAGCCGCCTTGGCACGGTGCCCAGGCTGCGGGCAGGGGGTGCAGGCAGGTTGTCCGGGGGCTTGCGTGGAGGAGGAGGATGGGGGGCCACCGGCGGAGGCCTGTACGGAAGCTGGGGGCTGTCTCAGGAGGGAGGGGCAGCAGTGCGGGGTCTACACCCCCAACTGCGTCCCAGGACTGCAGTGCCACCCGCCCGAGGAAGAGGAGGCGCCTTTGCGGGCGCTGCTGCTGGGCCGCGGCCGCTGCCGCAGGGCGCGCGGGCCCCAGGGTGAGTCGGCGCCCCGCCCCTGCCCCGCCCACGTGAGCCCCGCAAAGCCCCGGGCAGGGTCCTGGAGAGCAGGCACCTGCCAGCCTCTGGGTTCTGTCAGTGATGCTTCTTCTTCCTAGCCCGGGGCCTGGGGGGTGGGGGGGGGGTGGGGGGGCACGTTTTGAGTGTGAAGGGACAAGAGCGGGAAGCAACTAGAAGGTTGGGGTGTGGCTACAGGCTCTGGGGACAAAGCAGGGAAATGTCTGAGCTCTGAACCTCCCCCCACCCCCAATTCATTTCCTCTTGAAGGGAAAGGAGCATGGAGGGGTTTAGGGCCATGCCATATGCCACAGCATCCCTACTCCTTCCCTCAATCCCCCCCACCTCCATCCCCCCTCCCAGCTGGAGAAAGGACCCAGATGTTGTTCCCAGCTTCCATTTGGAGAAGGAGAGAAGGGAATCCAGACTCCAAAATCCTGCACACACTGAGAAATAGCCCCTCCTTCTCCCCTTAATATCAGGGTGTCCAAAGCACCTGAGCATGGGCTCTAGAACAGAAGATGTCCCAAACCCAGAATTGTTTCAGACTAGACTAGGGTCAGAGGGCAGGCTCTGGGGGCCTCAAGAGAAGGGAATAGAGGTGGGAAAAGAAGGAATCTGCCAAATCAGGGTTATGATTTAAAACTGCTCAGAACCCTCCACCCACCCTACCCCACCCTACCCCAGGGAGGAAAATAGAAGTCTGAGTCATTGGGTGGGTAGGACAGAAGTGAGTCAGAATCCAAAAGATGGGGGGCAGCAAGGACAGGGGAGGGCAGGAAATGAAAGCAGTCCTCCCCACCCAGGGGCTCCTGGTTTCTTTCATGGGAAGGGATGAGAAGTTAACTGGGAGTTTCTTTCAGTCCAAATGCCTGTGTCCAGACTGCTAGGGATCCTCCTAGAAAGGGTTGTCTAGGTGGGTCAGAGAAGGTAGTGGGAGCATGGTTGTGGTAGGGTGCTAAATGGAGGGAATGAGGGGCAAGGTCTGAGAAGGGTGGAAGAAGGATCAGAATCAGGATTGCAGAGGGACTGGCTCTTGAGCTGCGGGTATAAGGCAGGTGGGAGCAACTGTCTAGGCTTGAGGACTGGGTACTTGAGCAGAGCTTGTCTTTGGGCATGGAAAGGAAGAGCTGATCCCTTTGGGGCCATAATATCTAATTTTACAGCTGGGACAAGTTCCAAGCAGTGCATACTCCCCTCCCTGCCTTTCCTCACCCTGACATCCTGGTGGTACCAATTTACTTCCTCACCCCCTCCCGTCCTGAGCTTTCCTAGGCTCCCCAGACACCATGTATGACACTTTCTCCAGAGCCAAGAACGGCCCGAAGGTTAGAAGTCCCTCATTCCATGCATCTTTGCAATCTGTCCTCTGCCTGTCCTGGTCAAGGGCTGGGTACCTGCTCCTGGGACCCCTGGGGTTGAGGTGGGTTGAGATATGGGGGACCAGAAGGGAGAGGTCCCCACTGCGGTGCCCCAAAAGTAACCATGTCTAAAGCCTGGGAGGGATGGGCTGAGTCACAGCAGGTTCACACCAGGGACACACATTCCACTTGGGTCCCCGCTAACCCCCTCCCACAGCCCTTGCTCTTCTGCCTCATCTCCCTGGCTTGGTGCACCCCCTGCTGGCTTCTGTGGGGAACAGCCAGGTCTTTTCACCACAAGCCCAAGGCCTCCCAATATATTTGTACTTACACTCTGTGTTTGCTTTCCAAAGTGCTTCTGCCTTAAGACTAGTCTGGACATACTGTCAGGAAAGGTAATATCCCTCTTTGTCAGAGAGAGAAACTGAGGCCAGAAGAAGGTACAGGTGGAGGCAAGTTCTAACTGACCTTATTTCCACTGCTTGGAAAGATCTTTTCTTCCTCCCACTTCAGGGAGTCAGGGTGAGCAAGGCTCTCTTCCATTTGGTTCTGGTCTTTGACTCCCAATTTCTGGACTCTTCCTCCCCATTCCTCTTGTGGCTGTAGGAGAGAATCCTAAGGAGAGCAAACCCCAAGCAGGGACCACTCGTCCCCAGGATGTGAACCGCAGAGACCAACAGAGGAATCCAGGGGCCTCTACCACTGCGGGTCGGCCCAGTCCTGGGGGTGTCCAAGACACTGAGATGGTGCGTTTGCGATTGGCGGAGAGCCGGAGGGGTGGGGAGCCCTGGAAACTCCCATCACAGGCTGTCCCCTTGGGCATGGAGAGTTTTCCCACATGCACGTTCTGGGAGCCCACTGGGGAAGCCAGGGATGGCATGGTGAAGTTAGGCTGGGCTGGTTCCAAGCTGCGTGCTCTCCCTCCTACCAGGGCCCGTGCCGCAGACATCTGGACTCAGTGCTCCAGCAACTACAGACTGAGGTGTACCGAGGGGCTCACACCCTCTACGTGCCTAACTGTGACCATCGGGGCTTCTACCGGAAGCGGCAGGTGAGGCCCCTTGTCTCCTCTCTGCCCCTTGGTCCAGCAGCACAGGTGCCTACCAGGGATGGTGTGAGGGGCGCTTACAAAGGGCATTAAGGAGACTGTCCCTGCCTTTAAGATCTTCCCACTTTAGGACCCACACAAACACAGAGAACAGCCACATGCTATAGTAATGGAGCCAGACTGCCTGACTCGGGAATGCCTAAGTCCCGGGCTCACACTGGTGAGACCGCTCTGGTCACCTAGGGGCCTAGGGGCTGTGAACTCACAGGGGGAATTTGCATTTCTTTTTTTTTTTTTTTTCTTAAGATTTTATTTATTTATTTGACAGACGAAGATCACAAGTAGGCAGAGAGGCAGGAAGGGAAGCAGGCTCCCTGCTGAGCAGAGACTCGATCCCAGGACCCTGGGATCATGACCTGAGCTGAAGGTAGAGGCTTTAACACACTAGCCACCCAGGCGCCCTGAGAATTTGCATTTCTAAGCTGTCCCTAGTGCTGATGCCCGAGGCTGGTTTAGGAACCGCACCTTGACAATTATGGTTCAGGCCTGGAAGACTAGGGCCAATTGAGTGAGTGGAGAAGAATAGAGCAAGAGACTCAGTACCCATGGGCCCTTCTGTCCCTCCTGCTGGAACCTGACAGTGGCTCCTCTGATCCTCTGTGCCTCTCTCCCCAGTGCCGCTCCTCCCAGGGCCAGCGCCGAGGTCCCTGCTGGTGTGTGGATCGGATGGGCCAGCCCCTGCCAGGGTCCCCAGATGGCGATGGAAGCTCCTCTTGCCCCTCTGGGAGCAGCGGCTAAGACTGGAGGGCTGGAGTGGGGAGATGCAGCAGGGCCCCTGGAAGGAGCATGGGGCTACCATCTTGGGTCATTTGTTGAGTGATGAGTAACTCAGGAGCCCTGAGCCCCATACCCCACCTTCAGGCCCTACCCCCACTGTCCCCCCTCACCCCTAGACCCCACACACGGGAAGATTATTAGAGTGGGCTTTGGGTGTGAATAAAGCTGTGTTGGGGGTCTCTGGCCTACGTCTCTGTGTCTCTACATCTCACATGTATGGAGCCCCAGCCCTTCTTTCTCCCACTTTCCGGCCACTGGCGGAGGTTTCCAACCCTCAAGCCTCTCCCAGCTACCCACCAGGGAATGGGAGCAGGACAGACATGGAGGCCATGGCCTTTTTCTCAGTTTGTGACCTTGTTTCTAACACTAATATTTGGACACAAGGGGAGAGGGGAGAGAAAGGATTAATAGTTAATCCCCAGCCGGAACCCAACAAAGAGGAACTCTCGAAACCCTTACCTTTCTGTTACATTCTACAAAAAGGGAAGGAAAGTCTTGCTTATCAAGCCCCTCCCATGGGCCAGACCCTGGAGCGTGGGCTTCTGGGTGGACTTCCTCATTGTGTGCTTACAATAACCTTGTCAGGTAGGGACTTTTGCCCCTGTTTTTACAGAGGAAACTGTGGCTTCCAGTATTTGGGTCAAGTGCCTGAAGTTACACAGCTGGTAGATGGAGATTTAAATCTTGTTCTTCCGTCTGTGACAATGCCTGGCCTTCCCTAGACCCAGAATAAGTGTTTGTTTTGCGTCCTCTCTGCCCACACGCTAACCCCAGCAGGTGTAGGGAAGAGCTGCCGCTTGGGGGCCTTGGCACCCAGCCCCTCCTGGAGGGGCCACAGCATCACCTTTGTCACAGGTGGCACCCCATCATAACATGAATCACACGCGTACAACATGCCTTATCGCTCTAAGGGAGCCGAGCTCACTGTTACCTGAAGAGCCTGCAGGCTGCTGGGAAGGCGAGCGTGCTGGGCGACAAGCCCCCCTCCCCACGACACACAGAGATGTAAAGCCACCGTTCTAGAGGGAGGCGTGGCTCCCTCAGCCGGACATCTGGGTGGCGGCTTGGGCTGCTGGGGGTGGCAACCATTCCTGGGACAGCCAGCACTCTGGAACTGAGAAGCGTTACCCTCTAACCTCCTGAGCTTCTGGAGGTTCCCTCCTCCTGAAAGGACTTTAGTCTTTGGAGCTGTCGGATGAGCTGAGTGAGATAAGAGCTTGGCAGGCTGCGAAGGAAGGGAGGGGACACTTCTCCGCCACTTCTCCGCTGCCTGCTGACCCGTCAAGACTCACATCATGGAGCCAAAGGCAGCCCGATTGCGGAGGGGAGAAGGGTTGAGAGGAGAGCAAGAGGACCGACCCTCAGCAGAAGGTGAACCGCCCTGGAGGGGTGGGCAGAGAGCTCAAGGGAGCTGGAGGTGGGGACGCCTTGTTGAGGGCGTCCCTCCTGTCTTGGGAGGCAAGGGAAGGCAGCCACTGTCTCTGCCCCTCACTGCCCAGCCAGGAGAGGGAAGTGAAAAGAGATATTCAGAGCTGAGGCCTTGCCCTATCTTGTGGGCTCTTTCACTCCTGAGGGTGAACCGAGTAACTTCCCGTTTCCCAGGTAATGTCATCAGGCTCCCAGTAGCCTCCTCACCCTCTGCAAAAAAAACTTCCCCTTCTGGTCACCCCACCGTAATACAAGATACTCCCCTGGTTGGGGGCAGGGAGGCTGCTGAGCTGACAGGGTTTCCTGGACAGAGGAGGCTTCTGGGTCTGTCTGAGGTGGCAGCCTAACTCCTCCCCCTTGGATATGCCCTTTGACCCCTCCTCCTAGGAAACACTGAGAAGGACAGAGGCATGGACTTGGTGCAATGGACCCGCCATATGGAGGTGAGGGAAGTCAGAGGTCAAAAGGGACAGGTCTTGGGAGTGGAGGGGCTCAAACCCTTTAGATGAGGTGAGAGCTAAGGGTTAAGATAAAGGGGTCGGAAATACTTCCCAGGAGACCAGGGGCCAAAAGTCAGCCAGTGAACAGTCTTCTGTTGGCGGGATAAACATCAGGAGAGGGAAGGCTGGGGAGAGGGAGAAGACAGTAGGGTCAGAGAGGACAAGGTGGTCGGCCTCCAGACCCTGGCCGTGGAAGTGGCTTTCCTTGGTCCTCACTGAGAAGCCAGGGAGAAAGAAGTCTGGGGGAACCCCTGGGCCAGAGCCTTGCCTGTTCCCAGCACTTAATGACATGGCTGGTGCACAGAGAAGCTTAGCAAATACATGGTGAACGAGAGGACGGATCACTGGGAGAGCAACCACCGGCCTGCCCTGCTCTGTCCCATAGGCGGTGAAGATGCAGCTGTTGGAGCAAGCTCAGGGACCGCTGATGGAGCTGCTGGACCGGGCCATGTGGGAGGCCGTTCAGTCCTACCCACCGCAAGGTGGACCTCCGCCCTCCGCGCCTCCAGATTCCTCAAGCAAGTGAGCGTCTGAGGAGCTGGGGGCTGGGTTCATGTAACAGGTGCCTCTTCCGTGAGAGTTATGAGCCCTAACTCAGTGTGGGCATGACCCCGACGTCAACCTTCTCTCTGTTGTCCTTATGGCCTCTGCCTGCCTGACACTGACCTCCACCTCTGGGCCTTGTTCTGCCCTGGCCCTGACCTTCCACCTGGTCCTGCTCTCTGGCCCTCACCCTGATCTTCCTCTACTACCGCTCCCAAGTATCCACCTTCGGCAAGGCTCTGCTCTCTGCCCAGAACCGTCTTCTCTCATGTCCTGACCCAGAACAACTGTCTTCATTCAGGGCCCGGGAGCCATCCCTGGGGAAACGGAAAATTTTCATCATCCGAAAGTCCCTGCTTGAGTAAGTCCACATCACCGACCCGGGATGGGAGGAAAAGAAAGAGCTTTGGCTGGGGTCCAGGACCCCTCGATTCGAATCCTCAGGTTCTAGGGGTTTGGAGGGAAGACTTGGAGAGAGCTTCTAAAGTTCATGTTCCCCATTTGCCCTGGGCATGATTGTGGAAGAAAGGCCACCTGGATGAGAAGTCCCAGCCATGTCCCAGCCCTTAGCTGCAAGTTCCCAATCACTGGTCCCCATCCCACATGTGTATCACGCCTGAGCGGTCCCCATGACCTTGAAGACCCTCCCACACCAACATCCGGGCCCCTGTCCCTGCAGCGAGCTGATGGAAGTGCAACATTTCCGTACCATCTACCACATGTTCATCGCTGGCCTGTGTGTCTTCATCATCAGCACCCTGGCCATCGACTTCATCGACGAGGGCAGGTAGGCCCCCCTCCCGCCTGAGATAGGCACACAGATCAGACCCCTAGGTCCCCAGTGTTCCACCTGCCACTGGCCTGAGCAACCACAGCTCAACCCCCCCCCACTTTGATCCTTTGATTACTGGATACACATCACCATCGCTTCCAACAACCTTGCCACCTAAAAGACACTTAGACTTCTTCCTTCCACAGCCTTGGATGGCCCTTGGTCTGCCTCCCGGGTCAGCTACTCTGCAGACATTCTGTCTCCTGCTCAAATAGTTCTCAGTAGCAACCATGCCCAGATCTATGTGAACACACAGGCACACTTCCTACCTCTCACACTCCCTCCCAAGTCAGCACTGTTTGATCCAAGTAACTTCCATTGGGCACCTTCCAATTCCCCGACCTAAAGGCCAGAGATGAGAGCCAGACCCCATCCCAGTCTCTGAGGCACTCCCAGTCTTGTGGGGAACCCAGACATGCCCACTGACATCCCCCCAGAGCACTGCCAACTCTGGGGATGAGTCGTAGAGAGGTGAAGAGCCCGGGATGGGGGTCTGTATTTACACCTCCCCTGTCTCACCGGAAGTACAGTTTAGGAAGCAGTAAAAAGAAGAGGACCAAGAATCTGTGGGTTCAGCAATAGAATCGCCTTCTGGCAAAATCGTTATTAATTATATGAGGAATAGAAGGATCAAATCTCAGTAAAGAGTTCAAATACACGTAAAAGTGACAGACCTTCCTGAGCACTCCACCAGCCCCAGACCGCTGTCAGAGATAACATTTTTAACAGTTTGGAGAGTTTCCCTCCAGGGCATTTTCCATGCGTTCACATCCACATGAGCATAAAAACCAAGAAGGTGTCTGTTGTGAGGCTTTGCATAAATAAGATACTTACTGTACTTACGGTTGTGTTTTTACTCCTTAATAACTTATCTTCCTATCTTAAAGATTTTTCCATGTCAGGCCACTGTCCTCTACTCACTCATGGACATTTAGGTAGTTTCCAATTTTTCCCTGTTACAAACCATACAATCTAAACACAAGCAAATAAAACACCCAACGACCTGCTTTCTACTAACTCCGTCTACAACCCATACACTCCAAAAGAATACAACTAACGGAAACCAAGGCTAAACTCTGAATACCCCATATTTTAATACCAGCAGCATACAAAGTTCTGAGCCCTCCTGCAACACCTAAGATTCAGAGAGCTCTAAAGGTCATGTGTAAGCAAAATCACCCCACGATTGAGTCTTTTCAGGCAATACCCTGTGCTAGAACTTCAGGACAACGGAGGTGCCATCTTGAAAGCCTTCACATATGGGGCGCTGGTAACTTTCACAAAATACCTCAGTTTGTCTTCCAAGAGCTCTGACTGCAAAGGGAGGGAACAAAGATGGGCCACACATTTGTCTCCTTTGTTTCTCCCTCTCCATTCCAAGGCTGATGCTGGAGTTTGACCTACTGATCTTCAGCTTTGGACAGCTGCCCTTGGCGCTGATGACGTGGGTCCCCATGTTCCTGTCCACTCTGCTGGTGCCCTACCAGGCCCTGCGGCTATGGGCGAGGCCCCGGGCTGGAGGGGCCTGGACACTGGGGGTAGGCCTAGGCTGCGTGCTGCTGGCGGCCCACAACGCGGTGCTCTGCGTCCTCCCAGTCCACGTGGCCCTGAAGTATCAGCTCCCACCGGCCTCGCGCTGTGTCCTAGTGTTCGAGCAGGTGATGGGCGAGACGAAGCTGGGGGCGGGGCTCCGGGGGGAGGCCACTAGATACTATAGTACTGGTGGGGGCGGAGCTAGTTCCTAGGGGCGGAGTCCGTCTTCAAGGGTTTGAACGCACCAGCGGGGGGCTCTGAGGAAATTTGCTGCTGTGCAAATGAAATCGGACTTTGCGAGGAGTCACCGGTATTGGCTGACTGGAGGCTCCGCCCTGGCCTTTCCTGTACCCGTTTACCCTTGACTCGTTCCAGGAGCGACCTGTTAGGCTATAAGACTATCAGACAAAAAGATAAAATACGGGCTTTGACAGTACAGATTTTGCTATCCACCTGCCTCTCTTCCGCAAAGGAGCACACAGAGATGTTAAGTGATTAGCTCAAAGCCACACAGCAACTTAACCTCCTTTCCATTCCATCTCAGGTCAGGCTCCTGATGAAGAGCTACTCCTTCCTGAGAGAGGCTGTGCCTGGAGCCCTTTGTGCCAGAGTAGGTGAGGCCTTGCGCGGGCCCCGCTGTGAACTCAGGCCTTTTGGCTGTTTGAGTGAAGTCAGCGGTTGCAGGATTCTCATACAAGCTCTGGCTTCCTGATCCTGTGCTGCCCCCAGGGCAGAACTCTGGCCTCCCAACTGGACTCTGTGGGCCTTAGTCATCAGGCATTCTCAAGTCCAGCCTCTGAGATATGGCGCTTCTGACACCCAGGACTTCCAGCACTTTCCAATTTCCAGGCCTAGCCTGGAAAGACCCAGGGTATGAGAGCCTTATATTAGGAAGTCAGAACAGAAGGAGAGAAAGAATGTGTGGTGGAACTTGTGGGTGCCAAATGAAAAATGACAAAGCAGGTCCTGTACCAGGAAGTAGGGCGCCTGGAATGGAAGCAAAAGAAGAGGGTCAAAAGAGCAGCTTCAGGGGCGCCTGGGTGGCTCAGTGGGTTAAAGCCTCTGCCTTTGGCTTAGGTCATGGTCCCAGGGTCCTGGGATTGAGCCCCACATAGGGCTCTCCACTCAGCGGGGTGCCTGCTTCCTCCTTTCTCTCTCTCTGCCTGCCTCTCTGCCTACTTGTGATCTCTGTCAAATAAATAATAAATAAAATCTTAAAAAAAAAAAAAAAAGAGGAGCTTCAGCTCCTGCGTAGTCTCACCTTGCCTGCCACACCTCCAGACTCAATATCCAGCCCCTCACCCATCTCCTGAACCCCTGTCCTACCCAGCCCTCCACCCACCCGGCCCTTCCCCAGTCCCCACCCCTCTCCCACTCTCTCTCCCTTCCCCCTTCACTGACAGAGCCCTCTCACTCTTCCCCAGGAGACGGCAAACAAGCCCCCAGTTTCTCCAGCTACCTCTACTTCCTCTTCTGCCCTACACTCATCTACAGGAAGACTTACCCCAGGTAAGACCCTGTACCTCTTTCCCAAATGCCCAGGCCCATCAGGGACATTGCCCTTCTCTTTTCCTCTCTCTGGGGTCTTTAGCCTCACTCCAGACCCTGGCCAGTTTCTCAAGAAGCTTCCCATAATTACAATGGGAAATAAGTGGCAGGTAGACTATCCCTTCTGCCTTGCACAGCCCATGGTGACACGAGAGTGACCAACTGTCCTGGCTTGCCAAGGGCTGCCCCAGTTTTAGTACCAAAAATCCTCCACCTTGGGAAACCGGTCAGTCTGGAGCAAACTCCTGATGGTTAGTCACTTTAGTTGACATTCGAGCTAAAAATCCATTTGCCGTGTCTAGTATGGATGGTGCAGAATGTTCTAGACCTTTACCTCCCCAGATTATCCTCCCAGGCCTGAGGAACTTCGGGAGATTTGGAGAGAGGGCCTGTGCCCCTGCAGGCAGGGAACAAAATAAAAGGTTGGGAAACATGTTATCCCCATTGCTGTTGCAGGACACCCAACGTCAGGTGGAATTATGTGGCCAAGAACTTCGCCCAGGTCAGAAGATGGGGTAGAAGGGCACACATGTGGTGGCTGAGGGGGTATTTCTGGGAGTGAGATGGGGAATGCTGGGGAGGAGGGCAGAGGGTGCTGCTAAGGTAAGAGGAGGCAGGTGCTGGGCTAGAGTCCAATTCCAGAAGGAGGGGAAGCTGCTTGTGACTCCTCTTAAAGTGACATGTCCCTCACTCCGCCCGCACCCCTCCCCAGGCCCTGGGCTGCGTGCTGTATGCCTGTTTCATCCTGAGCCGTCTCTGCGTTCCTGTCTTTGCCAACATGAGCCGGGAGCCCTTCAGTTCTCGGGCCCTGGTGCTCTCCATCATGCATGCCACATTGCCAGGTGCGGCCACCAAAGGCAGGGCTGGGGAGGGTTGCACCCGGGTGAAGGCTTCCCAGTAGGGGACTTCTCCCTCCCCTCCCTCTTTCCCTTCAGTCAGGTTCAACACCTCCTGCCTCTGGAACCTCTCCCACCTGTGGCCCCTCCCATCATGGCTCACTTCAGATGACCACTCCACTCTCTCTCTTTCCACATTGGCCTTCTCACCTGTCTCCTTACCCCTTCAATCTTTCCTCCCTTGCCTGCCCCCGACGAACATCCCTCCTCCAGGTTAGTCATTCCCCACCCTGGTTCAAAAACTCCAATGACTCCTCATTGCTGGCCTCTCCAGATACAGTTTGACCCCTTGGCCTGGCATTCAAGGCCTCTTCCCAGAAAGCCCCTCCTGTCTTCTCATCCTGCCCCAGGCCCTGCCCATTGCTTGAAAGATACTCACTTTCAGGCCTCCAGGCCTTCGCTGATACTGGTCCCTCAGCTTGGACTTCCTTTCCCCATTTTCCAGCGGCAAAGTCCGGTCTGTTTTGGGGGCCTCCTCCTCCAGGAAGCCTTTCAGTTTTAGCCATCAATCACCATGACCCACCCTTTTTCAGCACTGCTAAGCCCATCAATGGCCACCATGCTTAGCTCCCAGCACACTTGACTTTGATGCATGGTTGGACATGTCTCCGTCCCTATCTCAGCCTCTGTCTCTCTCTCTGCTCTCTCTCTCTCTTCAACCACTCCATGAACTCCTGAGGGTCAGGGGTTTTGAGTTTCATCTGTGCATCCCTGGCATCCAACATGGGGGTCATGAGCAGATGGATGGATTAATAAATGCATGAGTTAGTGAGTGACAAATAAGTGGTTGGTAGGATTTGGGGCCCTGGTTGTCAATGAGGGGCCCTTGGAGCTTCCCAGGGGATCCAGGTGGGCCAGTCTGACCTTCAGCCCTTGTCCCCACTCACCAGGCATCTTCATGCTGCTGCTCATCTTCTTTGCCTTCCTCCACTGCTGGCTCAACGCCTTCGCAGAGATGCTACGATTTGGAGACAGAATGTTCTACCGGGTGGGGCCTGGACCTGACCCCTTGGGAGCTGGATGCAGTGAGGGCTGGAGAGTGATCTGGGGATGTTGGTGCCTCCATGGGGTGTCATCTCCGCTGTGCCATCAGTCTCCCACATGAGAAACGGGCTTCCCTGGATATGGTTCTGATGTCACCCCTCCACCTCCCGACTAGCCAGGGCCAAAAGCTCTCGTTCGCATCTTACTTTGGAATCGTCTTCCCCTGAGAGGGAGCAAAGGAGGGAGGTCCCAGATCCTGAAGAGGCAGCTGGGAGAGTGCCTGCTGTCTCTCTTCAGCCAGGGGCCAGCCCTCTGGGGAGCACTGGGACAGGGTGCAGGAAGCAAGGAGTAGCAGCTGGGGCCCGAGAAGAGTCAGGACCCTGATGCTCACCTCCTTCCCCCAACCCTGACCCCATTCTTCCTCCAGGACTGGTGGAACTCAACGTCCTTCTCCAACTACTACCGCACTTGGAACGTGGTGGTC
Organism: Neogale vison; assembly: GCF_020171115.1. Taxonomy (NCBI): domain Eukaryota; kingdom Metazoa; phylum Chordata; class Mammalia; order Carnivora; family Mustelidae; genus Neogale; species Neogale vison. The sequence continues at coordinate 88,929,638 of NC_058102.1, forward strand.
CATGACTGGCTATACAGCTATGTCTATCAAGATGGGCTGTGGGTACGAACTCAGCAGACCCCCCACACCACCAGCTCCCATAGCTAGTAGAATCTTTCCAGGACATGCTCTTTCTCTCTGTCTACACCATTCACATTTTCCAGACCTAGGGGCCCCCTTGACCGCCATCTACGCTCTTCTACCCAACCCAGTGGGCAGAAAACCCTCCTTAGAGTCTCACTTCCTTCCTTCCTTATCCTTTTTTTTCTTTTTCAAAGATTTTCTTTATTTATTTGACAAACAGAGATCACAAGTAGGCAGAGAGAAAGGAGGAAGCAAGCAGGCTCCCTGCTGAGCAGAGAGCCCGGTGTGGGGCTCGATCTCAGGACCCTGAGATCATGACCTGAGCTGAAGGCAGAGGCTTTAACCCACTGAGCCACCCAGGTGCCCCCTTCCTTCCTTATCCTTAACTCCACTCCCCACAGCATTTACCGCTCCTTAGACTCCTCAGGAACATGTATATAGCGACTCTCAGTTACCAAGACTTTTCACATACGTGATCTGCACAGTAACCCTGACAAGTATCATTATATCCCCTTTTAAAGATTGCATTAGCCCGAAGAACTAATAAAATGCTCTTAAATAAGATATACCAGCCCTTCAGACCCCAAATCCCGTATTCTTTCCATATTCTTTGTACCATACACTCTTCTGGTTTCCTTAAAGAGGGGACTCTTTGTGGAGAAGTCTTGAGGAGACTTATTCCACCCTCCTCCCCCCACCCCTGCCAGCTCCTTGGCGGCCGGGCCCGAGGGGCCGCCATGCTGGGTGTGTTCCTGGTTTCTGCCGTGGTCCATGAGTACATCTTCTGCTTTGTCCTGGGATTCTTCTACCCCGTCATGCTGATACTCTTCTTAGTTATTGGAGGTGAGCTGGGTCTCCATGTGCCATGGGAGGGGGAGCCAACCAGAGGGAGGAAGCCTGGAGTCCTGCTTCTGGAAATTCCAGACTGACAGGGGAGGACACACCCCCTTCTGGAGGGGGAAGCATGAAAGTTAGGGTGTGAAGGAACTTGGGAACAGGGAGGGAGGCAGCAGGGGTTTTCTTGGGGGATGTGGGAGAAGATTTCTTGCCAGAGAGGAGCATCTGTGTGGAGCACACATAGAGGGAGACAAGGGGGAGACGTGGCATGAGGATGGAAGGTTTAGTATAAGATCCAGAATACTGCTATAGACAGAGGAATCCTGCTTTCACATGAGCCACTTGAGATCTCTATGGGTTGCTAGATCTGGGTTCAAGTTCCTGTCATCATTCCCCAGTGCCCTGGGATGAGAAGGCAGCCAGGGAGACGAGGTGTCTGGAGTTGGAGTAACAAGCTTTCCTCTCACATCAGGGCTGATGAACTTCATGATGCATGACCGGCACACGGGCCCAGCGTGGAATGTGTTAATGTGGACCATGCTCTTTCTGGGCCAAGGCATCCAGGTCAGCCTGTACTGCCAGGAATGGTACGCTCGGCGACACTGCCCCCTCCCCCAGGTAAGGGACCACGACCGTCACTCAGCTCCCCATCTAGAAGGACATACCTCCCCTCCACAACAGCCAGCCCTCTATTGTTCCCCAATTCAACAGTCATTTGGTCAGGGACCAGGGCCTGGTGTGGGGGCTTCTGTGTCTTGGATGTGTAGGGTGGGCACAGGGGAACTCACGTACAATTCACCTCTCTCCGGCACAGACGACCTTCTGGGGGCTGGTGACACCTCGATCTTGGTCCTGCCATACCTAGAGATCAGAGCACCCTCACTGCCCCGATGATACCACCAAGTTCTTCTCTGCCTGCAAAACCCGGGACCAGGGTGCCTCTCCCTGCACTCCTAGATCTAGCTCCAAGTCAAGGGGGCCTGGCAGGCATGACCGGGGAACTCCAGAGACGGAGATCCATGGACCCAGAGGGCCACTGAGCACAGACACGGAATGGTGGTGGCTCTTGAGCCTCCAGCCCCCTAGAGCAGGCACAGAGTCCCCACCTACCTCATGACTGTCCAGACTTGGGAAGACTTGAAGGATCTTACAGATCTGGTCAATGCAGGGTGACCTAAAGAAGCCGGGGCCGCCAAGGTTTGAGAAGGGTTTGGCTGGCTTTTTGTACTGTTTCCAGTACAATAATAAACTGTGTCTCTTTTTATTCACTCATTTGTTTATTCCTTCATTCATTCTTTGATGAAGGCCCACTTTGACAGGCACTCCGGAAGAGCTGGGTCCCCAAAGGCAAGACTGTGTGGTGGGAGGGGCTGAGGGTCTTAGAAGACATCCATTGCCTTTTTAATGCCATCCCCTCTCCAAAACCCAACTTTGCCCTCCTTTCCACCTCTATTCCTCCTTCACCTCACATTTCCACACCCCTTAATTCTTCTGCTCCCAGCAACCTCTGGCATATCTGGGACGGCCCACAGCAGACCCAGGAGAGGGAGTGCCTGTACAGACCTGATGCAATTATCTCACCTTCCTGAGCCCCATTTTCCACACTATAAGGGGACCTTAAAATGAAGAGTGTCCTGACCGTACAGGTTCAGAAGGTCAAAAGATTCATGTTCAGCACCATTCCAGAAACCAGACTATGTCGTCACTCTAAGGAGAGGATCCTTTCTGTCCTCCTTACGCAGGTCCCCCCTCACCTGGTGTGGGGAAGACATCTTAGACCAGTAAACTTTTAGGGAACTTAGCCCCGGGACACAGAGGATCAAACAAACCAGGATTCCTGAGAGAGGGATAGGTACTTCTTTTTTTAATAAGAATCTTTTTTAAAAATTATTTTATTTATTTATTTTTGCATGCATGCAAGAGAGAGTAAGCACAAGCAGGGGGATGGGCAGAAGGAGAAGCAGACTCCCCGCTGAGCAGGGAGCCTGATGCAGGGCTTGATCCTAGAACCCTGGGATGACAACCTGAGCCGAAAGGGGATGTTCAACTGACTGAGCCATCCAGGCGCCTGGTACTTCTTTTTTTTTTCTTTTCCATGTTAACAGTGTGAATGGATATCTTTTCATGTCAACAATATAGATCTATTTCCTCACTTTTACTTACTGCATGTATACACTAGAAGTTATTTAACTATTTATAGACATTGCAATTGTTTCCAGTATTTGGCTCTTATACACAATTCTATGATGCACTTCCTTGTGTATATATATATACATCTTTTTGCATTTTCCTACGGCAGTTTTCGAGAAACAGAATTACTAGAACATTGGGTGGTATTACTCTCAATTTTGTATAAGTTGCCAAATTAAAAACTTCCCTCTGGGAAGTTTAAGTGAATTTAAGTTATATGACATCGCCCATTTCCCAATGCCCTTGCACATATGGGGTTGGGTCAGCTTCTTTATTTTGGCCAACCTGATAAGTAGAAAATTATGATGTCTATTGTCTTCATTTTGCTTTATGATCACTGCTTTAAAAATGGAATAGGGACGCCTGGGTGGATCAGTGTTTAGCCTCTGCCTTCGGCTCAGGTCATGATCCCAGCTTCCTGGGATTGAGCCCCACATCGGGCTATCGGCTCAGCGGCGAGCCTGCTTCCTCCTCTCTCTGCCTGCCTCTCTGCCTACTTGTGATCTCTGTCAAATAAATAAATAGAATCTTTAAAAAAATTTTTTTTGTTCACTGTTTTATTTTTTTTTAGTTTTTAAAAAAGATTTTATTTACTTATTTGACAGAGAGAGAGAGAGAACATAGGTGGGCAGAGGGAGAGGGAGAAGCAGGCCCTCCACTGAGCAGGGACCCCGACATGGGGGTTGATCCCAGGACTCTGGAATCATGACCTGAGCCAAAAGGCAAACGCTTAACCAACTGAACCACCCAGGCACCCCAAAATTTCATGGTTTTAAGCACGCAGAATTTGCACATCTGATTTGTCTCTCAGTATTTCATATGTTTTAATGCTATTTTCTTAATTTTAATTTATGATTGTTCATTGCTAGCATATTGAATTCAACTGATTTTATGTCTTATTTTGAATTATGATTTCCAAAATGGAATGAATGGCACATTTGGTTTCAATGTGTTATGTATCATATCTTGTATCATATGTTCCTTTATCATGCCATAGTGAGTTGCTGCTATTCCCTCCATTTCCCCTACTCCCTTGTTGTTTTGGAAGTTCAAGTGTACTTTTCCAATCCCTTGATAGTTACCCATCCTTACTTGCACGGATAATCCAATACCTACTTCTTCATCATCATTTTTAAATATACCAGTTATGGGGCACCTGGGAGGCTCAGGCCGTTAAGCATCTGCCTTCAGCTCAGGTCATGATCTCGGGGTGCTGGGGCCGAGCCCCGTTTGGGGCTCCCTTCTCGGTGGGGAGTCTGCTTCTCCCTCTGCTGCTCCCCCTGCTCCTACTCCCCTCTCTTTCTCAAGTAAAGAAACAAAAACTTAAAAAAGTTAATATACCAATTATTTCTTCCATTACAATGTTTTATTTTCCTGCCACTTCTGCCCTGCTAAGAGAGACCTTCAGAATACTTTGATCTCTCTTACTCTGCTTCCCATCCCTAGGTGTGCCCAAGAGAACACAGTACTTAGGGTCTTAGGTATAATTAGATGTTTGTCCAGCTCCATGAGCATTTAACAGCATGATATTTGGCCAAGTGTCCTTTTCACTGGAGGTTTTCCTCCCCCCTCATCTTCCTCTACCTTGACTTCTCCATTCCCTGAGTTTTTTCTTGAGTATTTTCCTCAGGTGAGATAGGAGATTGAGATACTCTTTATAGCTCTAAATATCTTTCTTTTGCTCTGACAGGTGAAAGCTTTCCCAGCTGGGGATGGGGTCCCTGGGCAGCCAATCCTTTTCTCTCGCTGTCCCCATGTTTAGCTTCCAGTACCTCAGATGGAGAGTCCTGGGTCAATGTGATGCTTTTCCTTTGTATAGAACTGGCTCTTTCTGTCTTGAAACCTGAAAATGTTTTTCTTTAATCTTGGAATTCAGGAGTTTCATGCTTAGATGTCTGTCCTTTCTTTTCTTTCCTTTTTTGTGTCTTCCTGTGCCCTTTTGGTCTGCAAGCTGAGATCTTTTTTTCAAGTCACTGAAGTCTTCTTCTATTTTTAAATTATTACCTCTCTTCCATCTGTGCCTTTTTGTTCTTTTGGAGCTAATACATTTGAATGTTAGGACTACTGGATCTATTCTCCAAGTCTCAAATTTTCCTCTTTATTTCCATCTCTTTGTATTATTTGCTCTGTGCTTTGAAGTATTTTTTCCACTTGTTCTTCCAAGCCACTAATTTGAGTCCCAGCAGGGACCAGACTTTTCTCTTTTGATACATATACTAATTTTTGTGGTTGTTGAAATAACGTTTCTTTAGTTCCAGAAAGTACTTTTTGGTACAGTACTTGAAGCTCTTTAAGTGCTCCTAATATTTTCTTAAGTTGTCTTCTTCTAACTCTTCAGTGGTTCCTGTTGCTGCCTGGTAGGCAGGAAGAACAGCTATGATGACCTCATCCCCGTAAAGCCAGGGTCATCTGACTCATGTTCTTTCAGGATCTCCCATGGTCCCGACCTCTGGTCAGGGGCTCTCCAAAGCTGGTCTCCAGACTCTTCCATGGTGAGAATGAGGACGTTCCTCCCCAGGTTTCCTCATTAGGCCTTCCCCTTCCTAATTCCAAGTTCAAGCCCTCACTGGCACATCCAGTCCCTGGCCCCAGCAGCACTCTGGTTAAGAAGAGGCAGGTGTTTGCAGTGGAAATTCCCTTAGAACAGCGATTGTCAAACTGGACCACACCCTGGAATCCCCTCCGGGGCAGGCCAGGATAGCCCCACCCCAAGATTTTCTGATTCCTTCTAGGGCGTGGCCTGGGAATTGCCAAAATATGCTGACACTGCTGGTTGAGGAACCACACTTTGACAACCCCTGCATTAAAATACATGAAACCAAACCACCCTTCTTCAAAATTACAGTTTGGTTTTTTTTTTATGGTGAGGAAATTAATCAATGTCAGGAAGGTGTTGTCTCCTCATTTTACGTGGGTTCTTCAAGTTATTCATCGTGCTGACGCTCATACACGACTGGGCTCCATCCAGGCCCCCTCGCCCACCAAAGCCATCTCGGGGGTTTTAGTGCCCTGACTCCTGGTCTGAGAAGAAGGCAGTGGCAGAGAGCCAAATGTGTCCAGACCAGAACCCCTTCGGGCTGAACCAACGTGGAGTAGAGGTGGGTCAGACCAGAGAGCCCCTCCTTAGAACAGGCTCAGGCCCCTTCGTGGAATATTGTTTTACCCTGATACCCAGAGGGTGGCAGCAGAGCCCCACCAGCCTTGGGCCGGGACATCAGTGGGGATACAGCGCCTGGAGTGGGCATCTGCATTCGAGGCAGGGAGGACTCTGGGGCCATCTTCCCACCCAGCAAGGCCCTCCTTCTGGGTTAGGAACCACTTTGTCTGTCCGTCCGGGTTCTCTTCGCTGGGGCCCTATCTGTGCTCCTCAGATTCTGTGCCCATCCTGTAACTCAAACACCTTCTATTCACCTCTTTGACTTGTCCAGTTTTTTCTCCGCATCTCCTTGCTTGCCCTGGGATCCCATGTAACACTCACTCCCCTCTTCTGCGGCCCTCTTCCTAATTGGTGCTGGCCCAGTGGTCTGCAACCTCCATACCGTCCCATACTCCACTAGTTGGAGTTTCTCCCTCCCATATTACTCCTCCCTCACTCTGCTGCTGGGAGCACCCCTCCTATAACACACACTCCGCAACTCTGAAACACAGAACTCAAATGGGCGTTTCAGCAATGTCCAGTGATCCTATGGAGGACTCCCTCCCCACTCTCCAAAAGAACTTTTTTTTTTTTTTAAGATTTTATTTATTTATTTATTTGTCAGAGAGACAGTGAGGGAGAGCACAAGCAGGGGGAGCAGCAGGCAGAGGGAGAAGCAGGCTCCCCGCTGGGCAAGGAGCCCGATGTAGGACTCAATCCCTGGACCCCGGGATCATGACCTGAGCTGAAGGCAGACACTATAACCAACGGAGCCACCCATGCATCCCCAACAACTTGATTTCTTCTCTCTTTTCCCACCATTCATCTCCTACTCTATAGATCCACCCAAAGCACCCACTCCAGCTTTCCTCGACTCCAGGTTCCTCCTGTCAACTGCAGGAATTTGCCCTCCTCACATCATAAGACATTCCCTCCCCTCCCACCACCTCCAACACTAAGACCCTTTTATGAGTTCCAGGCAGCTCCCCCTCCTTTCCCCTCTCTACCAAATGTTCCCATTAGCACCCAGGTGAGTTCCTCTACTATGACCCATCTCTAACTTTCCCCTCTTCACCCCAGATCCTCATCAGGCTGTCTCTCTGCTCAGCTTCCTGTCATAGTCAAACTTCTGGAAAAAGTTGTCTGCTCACTGTGGCTGTTTTCTCACCTCCTCTCACTTTTGAGTTAATCATGTTATCTACAAAAGTGTCTCTTCACAGTTTAGTAGGGGTAATTACTCCAGCACTCATCCCTTCCTGTCATCTCCTTTCCCCCCTTAGGGATCCACTCTAGTACATGACAAATCTCTATGTGTTCTTGAAAAAAAAGAGTGTTGTACTTTACCTTTTTAATTTATATAATTTATATCAAGTAATTTATGCTACAATTCTCATTCTATTCATCACTGTTTAAAAATATGTAAATGGTACTATATTTAAATATGTAAATTTCTGCTGATACCTGTGTAGTATTCCAACAAAGCCACACACTACTTTTTTTTTTTTTTTTAAGATTTATTTATTTTAGGGGCGCCTGGGTGGCTCAGTGGGTTGAGGCCTCTGCCTTCAGCTCAGATCATGATCCCAGGGTCCTGGGATCAAGCCCGGCATCAGGCTCTGCAGGGAGCCTGCTTTCTCCTCTCTCTCTCTCTACCTGCCTTTCTGCCTACTTGTGATCTCTGTCTGTCAAATTAATAAATAAAATCTTAAAAAAAAAAGATTTATTTATTTTAGGGGCAACTGGGTGTCTCAGTTGTTTGGGTGCCTGCCTATGGCTAAAAGGTCATGATCCCAGAGCCCTGGGATGGAAGCCCACATCCAGCTCCTTGCTCAGGAGGGAGCCTGCTTCTCCTTCTCCCTCTGTCCCTCCCCCTGCTCATGTGTACTTGCTCTCTCTCAAATAAATAAATAAAGTCTTTTTTTTAAAATTAATTAATTTATTTTTTTGACAGACAGAGATCACAAGTAGGCAGAGAGAGGGTAAGGGAAGCAGGCTCCCCGCCGAGCAGAGAGCCTAATGCGGGGCTCGATCCCAGGACCCTGAGATCATGACCTGAGCCGAAGGCAGAGGCTTTAACCCACTGAGCCACCCAGGTGCCCCAAATAAAATATATATATTTTTAAAGATTTTATTTACTTATTTGACAGAGATCACAAGTAGGCAGAGAGGCAGGCAGAGAGAGGGGGGAAGCAGGCTCCCCGCCGAGCAGAGAGCCCGATGCAGGACTCGATCCCAGAACCCTGAGATCATGACCTGAGCCGAAGGCAGAGGCTTAACCCACTGAGCCACCCAGGCGCCCCAAATAAAACCTTTTTTTAAAGGATTTATTCATTTGGGGGCCCTTGGGTGGCTCAGTCGTTAGGTGTCTGCCTTTGGCTAGAGTCATGATCTCAGGGTTTGGGATCAAGCCCCACATTGGGCTCTGTGCTCTGCAGGGAGTCTGCTTCTCCCTCTCCCCCTGCTCCTCCTGTCCACTCATGCTCTTTCTCTCTCTCAAATAAATGAATAAATAAAATATTTTTTTAAAAAGATTTATGTATTTTAGAGAGAGAGAGCATGTGCATGTGCAAGTGGGGGTAGGGGCAGAGGCAGAGAATCTTTAAGCAGACTCTCCACTGAGTGTGGAGCTCCATCTGGGGCTGGACCCTGGGCTTGATCCCACAACTCTGAGATCATGACCTAAGCAGAAATCAAGAGTCGGATGCTTAACTGACTGAGCCATCAAGGTGCCCTAAACTTTTTTCTCTTCTGAAGTTGTTTTTGGGAGGTGCCTGGGTGGCTCAATCAGTTAAGCACCTGCCTTGGGCTTAGGTTGTGATGCCAGGGTCCTGCACTCCTGGCCTCATAGGGCTTCCGGTTCAGCAGGGAGCCTCCTCCCTGTACCTCTGCCCCTCCCCCAGTTTGTGCTAGCTCTCTCTCTCTCTCTCTCTCTCTCTTTCGCATGCACTCTCTCTCAAGTGGATAAATAAAGTCTTTTTTTTTTTAAAGATTTTATTTATTTATATGACAGAGAGAGATCACAAGTAGACAGAGAGGCAGGCAGAGAGAGAGAGGGAAGCAGGATCCCTGCTGAACAGAGAGCCCGATGCGGGACTCGATCCCAGGACCCTGGGATCATGACCTGAGCCAAAGGCAGCGGCTTAACCCACTGAGCCACCCAGGCGCCCCATAAAGTCTTTTTTAAAAAACAAATTTGGTTGTAGCTATTCCAGATCACTTGCATTTCCATATGAATTTTAGAATCAACTATCAATTTCTACAAAAACCATGCTGGGGTTTCTATTGAGATTACACTGAATCTAAAAATAAGTTTGGGGAGAATTGACGCCTCAGCAATACGAGGCATTTCAGCAATAAACACTGTATATCTCTCCATTTAAGTCTTACTTAATCTCTCTTACCAGTGTTTTTTTAGTTTTCAGTGTATGGGATTTGTACATCTTTCATCAGAATTGTCCTTACGTTGTCCTTACATATTTCTCTCTTCTTTTTTGATGATATTGTAAATGATATTGTCTCTTCCACTTCCAATAGTTTGTTGCTGGTGTGGAGAAATACAATTAATTTTTGTTTATTGGTCTTGTATCATGCAACCTTGCTGAACTAGTTCCAGTAGCATTTTTATAGGTTCATTGGAACTTTCTACATAGATTATCGTGTCACCTGCAAATCAAAACAATTTTACTTCTTCCTTTCTAATTTTTATGTCTTTTTTTTCCTTGCCTTATTACCTAGCTAGAACTTCAAGTACAGTGTTAAATAGGAGTAAGTGTGGACCTCTCTGTCTTGTTCCTGATCTTAGAAGGAAAGATGTATACATATACAGTATATCAGCTTTATTCAAATATATATACTTTGGGATTATTTAAATATAATTCAGGGCGCCTGGGTGGCTCAGTGGGTTAAGCCGCTGCCTTCGGCTCAGGTCATGATCTCAGAGTCCTGGGATCGAGTCCCGCATCGGGCTCTCTGCTCAGCGGGGAGCCTGCTTCCCTCTCTCTCTCTCTGCCTGCCTCTCTGCCTACTTGTGATTTCTCTCTGTCAAATAAATAAATAAAATCTTTTTAAAAATAAATAAATAAATAAATATAATTCATATACCATTTAATATACCCACTTTATTAAAGGGTACAAGTTGATAGTCTTAATATGTTCACAGATTTGTGTAACCATTACAATTAATTTTAGTACATTTTCATCACTGCCCCCAGAATCTTGTACCCATTAGAAATCACTTTACATTCCCCTCTAGCCCTCCAGCTTTGGGCAGCCACAAATCTACTTTCTATTATGGAGATTTCAAATAAATGGAAACATACCAAATATGGTCTTCTGAGATTGGCTTTTTTTTTTTTAAGCAGCATACTGTTTTCTAAGTCAACCCATTTTATACTATATACCAGTACATTATTCCTTTGTGTGGTCAAGTAACATTCCATTTCATGAATATCCCACATTTACTCATTCATTGGTTGATGAATATGATGGTTAATTTTATGTTCCAACTTGACTAGGCTAAGGGGTGCCCTGATACCCATTATTTCTGGGTATGTCTGTGAGATTGTTCTAGAATACATTAGCATTGGATTTGGTAGGATGAGCAGAGAGATCCCATCTCACCAATGTGGGCAGGCATCATTCAGTCTTTTAATGGCCCAAATGGAATGAGAAGGCAAGGGAAGGGAAAATTCTCTTGTTCAGCTGGAACATCTATCTTTTCCTGTCTTCATACATCAGAGCTCCTGGTTCTTGGGCCTTCAGCTTCTTACTGGGAGATATCTGAGTGGCTTCCTGGTTCTCAGGTGTTTGGACTCAGAACAAGTTACACCATTGGCTTTCCTGGCCCCCACCCCTACCCCAGCTTACAGATGACACACTGTAGAACTTCTCAACCTTCATAACCAGGTGAGCAAATTAGTATAATAAATCGCCTCTTATATCTACATATATATCCTCTTGTTTCTGTTTCTCTGGAGAACCCTGACCAATACAATGAACAATTGGATCGTTTTTGCTTTGGCACTATTATGAATAATGCTGCCATGAACATTTGTATACATGTTTTTGTGTGGATGCCTGTTTTCATTTCTCTTTGATATATATCGGGGAGTGGAATCCCTGAGTCATATGATGACTCTTTATTTAACCTTTGAGGAATGGCCAGACTGTTTTCCACAGTGGCTACATGAGTTTACAATTCCACCAGCAGTATATGAGGGTTCCAATTTCTTTTTTTTTTTTTTTAAGATTTTATTTATTTATTTGACAGACAGAGATCACAAGTAGGCAGAGAGGCAGGCAGAGAGAGAGGGGGAAGCAGGCTCCCTGCTGAGCAGAGAGCCCGACTCGGGGCTGGATCCCAGGACCCTGGAATCATGACCTGAGCCGAAGGCAGAGGCTTTAACCCACTGAGCCACCCAGTGGCTCAGGAGAGGGTTCCAATTTCTTTGGAACTCTCAGGAGAAATTGAGAGAGAAATTGAGAAATTCTCTCAGGAGAATTTCTTTCCAATTGAGGAAGGTTCCAATTTCTTTACATCCCCACCAACATGTGCTATTTCTCTTTTTTTGTTATAATATCTTACTGGGTATGAAGTGGTATCTCATTGTGGTTTTGATTTGCATTTCCCTGATGACTAATGATGTTGGGTATCTTGTCACGTGCTTGTTGGCCACATGTATATCTTCTCTAGGGAAACGTCTAATCAGACACTTTGTCCACTTTTTTTTCAAGATTTTATTTATTTATTTGACAGGCAGAGATTACAAGTAGGCAGAGAGGCAGTCAGAGAGAGGAGGAAGCAGGCTCCCTGCTGAGCAGAGAGCCCGATGCTGGGCTCGATTCCAGGACCCTGGGATCATGACCTGAACCTAAGTCAGAGGCTTTAACCCACTGAGCCACCCAGGCATCCCCTTTGTCCATTTTTTAATTGGGTAATTTGTCTTTTATTGTTGAGTTGTAAGAGGGTTTCAACCATTCCAGATATAAGTCCCTTATCAGATATGTAATTTGCAAATATCTTCTTCCATTCTACACATTGTCTTTTCACATTCTTGATGGTGTCCTTTGAAGCACAAGTTTTAAATTTTGATGAGGTCCAATTTATCTATTTCTTCTTTGGTGGCTTGTGTTTTTGGTGTCATATGTAAGATTTTGCCTAACCCAAGCTCACTAAGATTTACTTCTCTATTTTCTTCCCAAAGCTTTATAGTCTTAGCTCTTGTATTTAGTTCTAGAATTCAAAAAAATTTTTTTAGATTTTTATTTTATTTATTTGACAGAGAGAGAGAGACAGCGAGAGAGGGAACACAAGGTGGGGGAGTGGGAGAGAGAGAAGCAGGCTCTCCACAGAGCAGAGAGCCCAATGCGGGGCTTGATCCCAGGACCCTGGGATCATGACCTGAGCCAAAGGCAGACGCTCAATGACTGAGCCACCCAGGAGCCCCTAGTTCTAGAATTCATTGAGATAATTGTTGTGCATCATGTGATAAAGGGGTTCAACTTCATTCCTTTGCATATGGGTACCCAGTTGTCCCAGCACCATTTGTTGAAAAGACTATTCTTTCCCCCAGTGAGCTGTCTTGACATCCCTGTTGAAATCAACTGACTATAAGTATGAGGGCTTATTTCTGGATTCTCAGTCTCTTACTTTGGTCTGTAGGTCTGTACTGTAGCCTACACCATGCTGAATACCACAGTTTTGTAGTAACCAAAGCTTCCATTTCCCTCAGAATGTGTTACTCTTTCAGCATCAGGGTGTGACCGTATGCACTCAATATTGCCAATCTGGAAAACTCACTTGTTTAAAGATTAGAGCAGAAATCAAGTAAGAAGAACAATTAAGAACCTCAGTAATCCCAAAGCTGATTCTTTGAGAAGATCAATAGCAAGAAACCTCTAACTAAGATGAACAGGAGGGGTGCCTGGGTGGCTCATTGGTTAAGCCTCTGCCTTCAGCTCAGGTCATGATCTCAGGGTCCTGGGATCGAGCCCCACATTGGGCTCTCTGCTCAGGGAGCCTGCTTCCCTTCCTCTCTCTCTGCCTGCCTCTCTTCCTGTGGTCCCTGTCTGTCAAATAAATAAATAAAATATTTAAAAAAAATAATAATAAACTGAACAGGAAAAAAAAGAGAGAGGCCACAAGTTACCAGTATAAGGAAGGAGAGGCAGGTAACAATACTACGGATTCTACAGATTTTAAAGGATAGTAAGGAAACATGTTTAGATCAGTAAATCCTGCAACTTAGATGAAAATACACCATTTTCTGAAAGAAAAAAATTACCAAAGCTCACTCAAGAAGAAACAGCCCTCAACAGCCTGATCTGTTAAAGAAATTGAATGTGTGGTTTAGAATCTGCCCCCAAAGAAATCCCAGTGTCTATACCTGGTATATAGAACCCTCTAGTCTACCTTCCTTCGCAGAAGGGCAACAAAACACCTCCAGCTGACATTAAAAACACTTAAACCTCTCATCCAATTTAAAATGTATGTGGTTATAAGGGGAAAAAAGCTAAAAATAACATGCTACAAACTAAGGAAATGTGCAAGCTAATTATGTTGGCACCGGAGAATTTGCTAAAAATGAACTTCAGGAATTTTTCAAAACTAGGTCATCAGACTACTGGATTCTTCTAACATGTGGAAACTGGATCTCAAGAACTGACAAAATATCAGTCTAGAAAAGAAAGCACAGAATTGTTGCTTTTGGGGGGATAAAATTAAAGAGATGGTGGCTTGTACAAGCCAATGGTAATCCTCTTTAGAATAAACTACATGTTCTCCTTAAGAGATATTTTTGTGACTTTGTAAGAACCATAGCTTTACCCAGCCTCAGCTGCCTTATTTGTAAAATACAGGTTAAAAAAATATGCCTAAGGCCAAGGTTGTATCAAGTGAGTACTTGTGCAGGCCTTTCAACTCCAAGACCTATTATTCTAGCAAACTTATAATACTAACACTAACCACGGGTTGAGAGAATGTTGCCTTCTTTTTTAAAAAAAATCTATTTATTATTATTATTTTTAATGTTGTCTTCTTTTTTTTTTTTTTTTTTTTGAAGGTCAAGCAAAGCTTTATTTTTTCAATGTTGCCTTCTTTATATAAAGTCTTACCTTCAAGGTACTTCATTTAACATTTAGAAACTTCTCTTTAAAAAAGAGAAAACAGTGGGGCACCTGGGTGGCTCAGTGGGTTAAACCTCTGCCTTCGGCTCGGGTCATGATCCCAGGGTCCTGGGATCGAGACCCAAGTATGGCTCTCTGCTTGGTGGGGAGCCGGTTTCTGCTTCTCTCTCTCTCTGCCTGCCTCTCTGTCTACTTGTGATCTCTGTCAAATAAATAAATAAAATCTTTAAAAAAAAAAAAAAGAGAGAGAGAGAAAGAGAGGGTGCCTGGGTGGTGGCTCAGTGGATTAAAGCCTCTGCCTTCCGTTCAGGTCATGATCCCATGGTCCTGCGATCTAGCCCCGCATGCAGCTCTCTGCTCAGTGGGAAGCCTGCTTCCTTCTCTCTCTCTCTGCCTACTTGTGATCTGTCAAATAAATTAATTTAATTAAATTAAAATTAGAGAGAGAGAGAGAAAACAATGAATCTTGGAACACTGAAAAAAATAAAATAAAATTTTAAAAAGAGAGAGAGAAGAATCAAGCACCCACTTCATTTGCACCTCATGCCCCACCTACAATCCTGGGTTTTCAATCCATTTTCTCTGCTTCCTCTGTGATATCTCCCAATGGAACATCACTTCCCCCCTTTAAAGCTCTGGCCCTTTGTTTCCCTTAGCACAATTAAGATGGGATTTTAAACTCACATCCAAAAGGATGTGAGTTTAAAATTCACAAGTCCATCAATCTATCATTAGCTATGAACAGCGTGCCTAGATCATGGTTTCTTTAAGATTATTTATTTATTCATTTATTTGAGACAGAAGGAGAATGAGTGAGAGCATGGGGGTGGGGAGGAGCAGAGGGAGAAGGATAAGCAGACTCTGTACTGAGTACATAGCACTCAATCCCACGACTCTGAGATTATGACCTAAGCCAAAATCAAGAGTCAGATGCTTCACAAACTGAACCACCCAGTGCCCCAAGATGGTAGTTTGCAAATGCCATTCTCCACAAAAAGAAATCAGGGTTCCTTGAAGACATGGTGATTCCAAGTGGAGCAGAGAAAGCACAAGAAATCCTGGAACATTTTTGTCGTGCCAGGAGCAGAGGCAGTGCTAAAAGAAAAAAAAGTGTCATGGTGAAAGGACCCAGGTGCCAGATTAAAGGGGCTTCTTATGGTCAAAAATGGTACAATTTGAGCATTAAAATAAGTAAGGATAGAAATGGATTATAGGGGCACCTGGGTGGCTCAGTGGGTTAAAGCCTCTGCCTTTGGCTCAGGTCATGATTTCAGGGTCCTGGGATCGAGCCCTGCATCGGGCTCTCTGCTCAGTGGGGAGCCTTCTTCCTCCTCTCTCTCTGCCTGCCTCTCTGTCTACTTGTGATCTCTGTCAAATAAATAAATGAAATCTTTAAAAAAAAAAAAAAGAGGGCACCTGGGTGGCTCACTGGTTTAAAGCCTCTGCCTTCGGCTCAGGTCATGATCCCAGGGTCCTGGGATCAAGCCTTGCATTGGGCTCTCTGCTCAGAGGGAAGCCTGCCTCCTCCTCTCTCTCTCTCTCTGCCTACTTGTGATCTCTGTCTGTTAAGTAAATAAATAAAATCTTTAAAAAAAAAGAAAGAAAGAAAAGTTCCAAGTGTTTAGTCAAATTCTGACCTTCCAGTAGCTTGGTCCCTTTCATCTACTTTCCTAAAAAGGCTCTTAAACATCAACCTCAAGACCGGCCATATCACAGGTGCCCACCTAGCTCTTAGCACCTCAGCCCATGGCTTACCTGTGAGGGTGCCACTTTCCTTCCCCAGTCCTGTGCAATCTAGCCACTTGAATACATCAACCTCTCTAAACCAAAACCCAAACCCAAAACAAAACAAAACCTATTCCAACATTGCAACCCACCCAGGTAGGTACTCCCAACAGCTTTGTTTCCTGTTCAGTGAAAACATGATTTCCCCAGGTCAAGGGCAAGATGTGGATCTGAACCTATGCACGGCTTCATCCTTCCTGCAAGCAGAAGATCCACAGCATATAGATAATACAACGGGCCTAACACCCACCCACCTATGAACTATGTACACATGACAGCAGAAGCAGGCTACATCTGTGGTTAAGAGCTAGAGGAAGATGGCCTGAATTTGGCTTTGACTCCACCACTCAGTTACGTGACTGACAGCAAGTCAGCTACTACCTGGAGCTCATTAACCATTCACTCAACATTATCCACCCAGCAAGTACCAGACTGCATTTTAGGAAGCAGTGATACAAAATCTCTGCTCCCAGAAATTACATTTTAGTTGGGTGAGACAGAAAATAATTTAAATAAATATACTGACTGATAGATAGACAAATAGAGACTTAAATATAGACGACGCCAGATACACGTGCCATGGAGAAAAACAGGGCAGACAATAAAAAAGCAAGTGCAAGAACCAAAGGTGAAAATGTAATTTTAAGTAGAATATTCAATTAAAGTTTCACTAAGGAGGTGACATCTGAACAGAAATCTAAAATCTATAAGGGAACAAACCACGTAGATAGATGAATTTTGAGGCAAAAGGGAACAGTAGGTGCCAAGGCTTTGAACAGGGACATGCCTTGGATGAGAGATGACTGCTTAAATCTTTAACTCTTTGAAGGCAGGGAAAGGAATTCCACATAACAGGAGCTCTGTAAATGCTGATGGAAGAGAGTAAGCAGGAGGAGACTGCTGTATTATATCCAGAGATTTAAAGGTTGAATTTTGAGAATAGAAGAGTAGAAGTACCTGGCTGGCTTAGTAGAGCATGTGACTCCTGATCTCAGGGTTGTGAGTTCAAGCCCCACACTAGGTGTAGAGTGTACTTTTAAAAAAATAAAAATTAAAAAAATGGAAGAGTAGAAGCATTAGCTCATAAAGCTGGAGAAAATCTGGTGATTAACTGATTCTAGGTCTTGTCTTTCTGACCTCTTAAAAATATTTCTCAAATGGAGATGATTTAAGGATTTTGAAGATTTTTTTAAAAAGATTTTATTTATGGGCACCTGGGTGGCTCAGTGGATTAAGCTGCTGCCTTCGGCTCAGATCATGATCTCAGGGTCCTGGGATCAAGCCCCACATCGGGCTCTCTGCTCAGCAGGGAGCCTGCTTCCCCCTCTCTCTCTGCCTGCCTCTCTGCCTACTTGTGATCTCTCTCTGTCAAATAAATAAATAAAATCTTTAATTAAAAAAAAGATTTAATTTATTTATTTGTCAGAGAGAGTGTACAAGCAGGGGGAGTGGCAGGCAGAGGGAGAGGGAGAAGCAGCCTCCCTGAATAGGGAGCCTGATGCAGGACCGACCCCCAGGACCTTGGGATCATGACCTCAGCCAAAGGCAGATGCTTAACTGACTGAGCCACCGAGGCACCTTTCTAAGCCCTGTTCTTAAAGAGTTCTGTATATCTGCAAAATGCCGCACATTTTGGGATGTGAGCCCCACATTGGGCTCCCTGCTCAGCGGGAAGCCTGCTTCTCTCTCTTCCATTTCTTATGCTCTCTCTCTCTCTGTGTCAAAAAAATAAATGAAATCTTAAAAAAAAAAAAAACAAGAATAGGGCTTAGAGTTCAAATTACTAATACTCTCAAACAATTTTATTATTTGGAAGAAGTTAAATAGCATTTGCAGAATAATAAGTTTATAGGGGAATTGTTAGCAGTTTATAAATAGAAAGACTTTTACCCCCTGCCAAATGGTCAAGAGAATTGGGTCTGTGATTTGGATGTTCCTTTGCTATGGTTTGTACAGTCTGTATTTGCCTCTTCAAATAACTTTGGATGATTTTTACATGACCACATTATTGTTTCCATAAAAGGTATTTTTAGGAATTGGAAATAACAGAAAGTTCTGGTAGACTTGCCACTTGTCCTTAATAACTTGCATAGTACTGTTTCCTCCTTTATGAGACCCACCAACCTGTGCTGCATTGGCACCAAAGCCATGAAGAATGGGCCGCGTGGTCATCAAGAAGTACTACACGTGCCTGGGCAAGCTCTTCCATGCCAACAAATGCGTGTGCGAGGAGATGCCATTATTCCCGTCAAGAAGCTCTGCAAGAGAGAACACCCTGTCACATGTCAGAAGGAGCAGACTTGGAGAGGCCCAGTGAGAGGGGTTTCCACCAAGCTGCAGGAGGAGGAGAGAGAAAGGAGACAGAATTACATTCCTGAGGTCTCAGTGCTGGGGCAGGAAACCATGGCAGTGGGTCCTGACACTGAGGAAATGTTGACGGTCTTGGACTTGGGTAGTCTGTAGTCTGCAGGTCACTCTGTCTAGAGTTGGGATGAATTTCAAAACACCTCATAGAGCCATTTGAATCTTTCTGCTGTAATATCTTCAATTAACCTTGGACAACAATGAAAAAAGCAAATAACTTGGGTAGCTAATTGCCTCTTTCCCAAAAAATGACTGAAAAGCAACACCAGCCCAGGATTTAAAGTGTAAAATGGATGTTTGGTTGCTGGGCCTTTTTTTTTTTTTTTAAGGTTTTATTTATTGATTTGAAAGAGAGAGAGAGAGAGAGAGAATGAACAGGGTGAGAGGCAGAGGGAGAAGCAGACTCCCCACTGAGCTCCATCCCAGGACTCTGATCATGACCTGAGCCGAAGGTAGCTGCTTAACCAACTGAGCCACCCAGATGCCCTTCTTCTTCTTCTTCTTCTTTTTTTTTTAACTTGGTTTCTGTTGTTTAAATTATGGAAGGAAAATTTGTGTTTTATTTTTAAATTTATGTATGTATGTATATAAGTAAGTAGGTAACTTTACACCCAAAATGGGGCTCAAACTCATGGCCCTAAGATCAAGAGTCATCTGTTCTACTAACTGAGCCAGCCAGGCGCCCCTACAGAAGGCAAATTCCTCCTTTGCTTTGTGTGTGAGGACTTTTCAGGAGTGATAAGCAGACAGGCTCTGGTCCCAACATATAATCAATACCCATTTTGTTTTCAATGCCACTAAAGTACAGTTAATTTAGAACTACTCTACTTTGGTCTTTCCTCTCCTACTAAAAATTTCTTAAAAAAAAAAAAAAACACTTCTAGGGGTGCCTGGGTGGCTCAGTTAGTTAAGTGGCTGCCTTCAGCTCAGGTCCTGATCTCAAGGTCCTGGGATCAAGCCCCACCTTGGGCTCCCTGTTCTGTGGGGAGCCTGCTTCTCCCTCTCCCTCCACTGCTCCCTCTGCTTGTGCTCTGTCAAACAAATAAATAAAATAAAAAAAAAATTCTTATCTTTAGCCTCTCACACACCACCCTTTAAAAAAACATTTCATTCGCTATTATTTGGTAGAAAGGTAACAAACTTCAAAACATTCCGAAATAATATAGTTGAAGGTTTTGCTTTATTATGTCCCTATTATAAAAGTAATGCATATTCATTATATAATAAAGGGAGGAGCACAAAAGGTATAAAAATTAATTTTAAATTGCCTATAATCCCATCCCAGGTTTATTATTATTATTATTTGAAAATGATTAATATTTGGCACATTTCATTTTATCGGTCTTCTCCTATGTATGTCTGAACACCACTCAGATATTACTATATACAAAGTCTCGTATCCAGCTTTTTCAATATAACATTATATTAAAATTATCTTTCCTCCTATCAATAAAAATCTTGTTTATAAACATAATTTTAATGGCAGAGAACCATCCCACGATCTAGATATACTATAATTTATTTAAATGTTCTCCTAATAGCAAATATTTCGTAAGAGAGTTAGTGGGTCAAGGCATTATCAAGGTTATTAAGGTCCCTCTGTTATTGAGAACACAGGAAGGGAACACAGAGACAGTGAGGGCAAGGTGGGGTGTCAGGGCCAGCAGCGAGGAGGAGACTCAGAGGTCCTGGCCTAGCCTTTCCAGCTCGTTGAGAAGGAAGTCCATATCAGCCCGGGTCAGCGCAGGGTTGGCCACGACCATGCGGAAAAAGTTGCCTCGGGTCCCATGGGGCTGGTAGCCGATCATCATGGAGCCCTCCTTCACCATGCGCTCCTTGAGCACTGGGGCCACCTGTGGAAGGGGTGGAGAGAACTTCCAGCTGCAGCCTGATGCCTACTCCCCCAGGTGCACCTCCCTTCCACTCAGCTACCTTTTGGAGGGAGCACTCATCACTCAGCTCCTGACCGTGGCCCTGGGTCACCTTTTCCGCTGCATCCCACCTGCTTGGCCTTCTCTAGCTTTTGCATTATTTCCTATCTTACCTATCTCTAGGTTGTCACATGGACCATTTTCTGCCAAATCCTGACTGTTCCCTGACACCCAACACTGTTTTAGTCTAACATCTAGCCTTTGTCATCCTTAACACCTTCTTCTCCCCTCTCTGAATTCCTGGAATATCTGTGATCTGTACCCTGTAATCTAACACGTAATTTACAAGACTGCCTCGAACATACTGGTTTCAGATAGGTAACTCTCGTTTTTCTAAATAACTCCTTAAGGGCAAGAACATTCTTGTCCTTTCAGATCATCGGCAGCACTTAGCACCAATCTATCCTTAGGGATATGACATATCTCCTTTCCTGTAGGAGACAGGTCTGGACCAGCCTTACAGAGTTATTCTGCCCCCAGCACCAGGCAATAAGGCCTCACATGGCTGTCCTGGGCTGGAGCTCCCAGCAGAACTCCCAAGGATTACATACATGCACTGGTGACTTCTCCCATGACATCCCTCTCTGTCTTCTTTTCATTTTCCAGAAACATACCTTATTTCCTATCCCCATCCCCACAGAAATGAGGACAAGCTGGGGTTGTCTTCCTGTCCACACCCCCCACCCTCGGGAGGAAGACTAGCAGAGGGACCTGCCATGCCATGCATGGCCAGCAGGGGGCAGAAACACACCAGAAGCATGGCAGTTCCCTAAACTGGCCTGACCAGAGCCCAGAAGACAGAGCCTACCTTAGCCAGCCTTTCACTGTAATCCGGGCTTTCCTGCTTCCCCCGCAGGCTGGGGGGCACGAACCAGAAACACACATTGACAAATTCTGGCTGAGAGGAATGAGGGAGGAGAAGAGGTGAGCTGTGGAAGGGGGATGTTCCCCCCTCACTTCCCCTCTTCCCCCCTCGCCACCCCCCGCCTCCCCACCTGCTGCCAGGGCTTTGCTGTGTGGGACAGACTGGGACGCAGGGGGGCGGGGAGGGGTGGGGAAGCATACCTCCATGATCAACTCAAATCCTTCTCTCTTCTTCAATTCCTCCACCAGGTACCTGCGAACACAGAGAGGGGGAAAAAATCACAAATGGAGGGAAAGCAGAGCTACAGAAACAGAAGAGTCCTGCAGAATGAGCCCAGAGACCCTGAGAACAAGGAAAATGGGAAGAGCAGGGCAGTGGGTGGGGGCAGGACAGACCAGGACAGAACCCCAGGGCAGAGGAACTGGGACCGCCCCCACTCCTACCAGGCGAGGGCAAAGGCCTGGTCAACACGCCGCTCCAGCCCTTGCCCGCCCTGTGCCTTCCACATGAGCCACAGCTTCAGACAGTCCACGCGGCGGCCACATTGCACCACCTTGTCTCCGGTGTCCAGAGCCACGTCGTAGAACTTGTCCTGCTGGAAGAGGTAGCTGGCCTGGGACCCGTGGCAGCGCCTAAGCAGGTTCTGTTGGTTTGCGGGGGTGCGGGGAGCAAAGAGGGGGAGACTGTCAGACCCCATCCTCACCACCGAGGCCGCCTCCAGAGCTGCATGGTGAAGTGGTGGTGGGGGGGGTTCTTAGCTCAGCCCACCCATTCTTTTCCTGCCATCAGGCCCCTTTCTCCGGGTTTTTCTCCAATGCCAAAAGTTCTCCCCAGATTTGGCGTAGGATCCCTTCAATTACAACTGCCAGCTAGAAACTTTTCCCTTTGCCTTGAAGACAGGCCACAGTGGGGGAGGGGGCACCCCAGGGGATGAGGGTGGTCACAGAAACTCAGCTTCAGATGAGGAGAACGGAATAAGGTAAGGACCCTTGCAAAGGATGGGGGGTACAGAGAAAAAGAAGGAGGTCCAGGGTGAGAGGTGGAGTGAGGAGAGCAGCAGGGCCGACCCACCGAGGTATCCCGGAGAAGAAGAGCTGAGCACTGCAGGCCGGCTGTGAGAAGCTTGTGAGGATTCCAGGCCACGGAGTCAGCCCTGTGTGTTTTGGGGGGGTTGTGTGCAGAGCAAAGCGGCATCAGCTCGCTGCTCCTCAGCCAGAGCCCGCCCCCCCCCCACCTTTACCACAGCTTCAGTAAAGGGGCTTGAGACTGCCCAGCAGTCAGGAAGAATTCCAGTGTCTGATGGGCCCCAGCCCACCATCTCTCCAGCGCCCCTCCCACCAACCTCCTTCCTCCCTCCCATCGGAAGCTCCCTAGTCCAGGACTATTCTCTGAGTCAAGGATTGGAAGGGTGGGATTCAGGTATGTACCTCTGGATCCCATCCAGGAGATGTCTGTGTGTCTGTGACAACAGGACGCTCCCACCCCAGGCAGCCTGTGGAGCAAAAGGAATAATGTGGGCCTTGGCCTTAACTCAGCCCACTCCCCCACTCAGGCCCAAGGCTCACTTACATCCACATGGAGCCACAGCCCGTGACGCTGGCACACATCAGCAATTGCCTCCAGGGGGTCAAAGGCCCCCAGCACAGTAGTTCCAGAGGTGGCACTAACCAGGAACGGGACAATGCCCTGCGGCAAAAATGCAGGAGGAGAAAGAAGCTGTGAAGGGATCTAAAAAGCTACCCAGAGCCCAGCACTGAGCCATCTCTAAACTCTTACTGCATGCCTGACCTCAGCCCTTTCACCCTGACAACATGCCACTGTTGCCTCCTTAGTTTGCAGGTGAGGACACTAAGGTTCGGCGGTAATAAATTCACCCCCAAGCTGAAGCTTCAGAGATGGAATTCAATCCTAGGTCTGGCTGCAGGTCTAAGCTCACACACTTTCAAACACTTTTAATGTCTTGAAGATCAAAATGCTATTTTTTTTTAAAGATTTTATTTATTTATTTGACAGAGACAGGTCACAAGTAGGCAGAGAAGCAGGAAGAGAGAGAGGAGGAAGCAGGCTCCCTGCTGAGCAGAGAGCCCGATGCGGGACTCGATCCCAGGACCGTGAGATCATGACCTGAGCCGAAGGCAGCGGCTCAACCCACTGAGCCACCCAGGTGCCCCTCAAAATGCTATTTTAAAAAGTCTAATAGTAGAAAAGCTCATGAAGAACTAGAACTTTTATTTTATTTTATTAAGATTTTATTTATTTATTTGACAGACAGAGATCACAAGTAGGCAGAGAGGCAGGCAGAAAGAGAGGAAGGGAAACAAGCTCCCTGCTGAGCAGAGAGCCAGATGTGGGGCTCAATCCCAGAACCCTGGGATCATGACCTGAGCTGAAGGCAGAGGCTTTAACCCACTGAGCCACCCAGGCGCCCCTTGCATTTTTATTTTAAAAAACGACCACAAGAAAAAGCCCAGGCCCATATGGCTTCACTGATGAATTCTACAATACATTTAGGAAAGAACGGATACCACTTCTTCACAAAAATTCTAAAATACAGAAGAGGAACGCTATTGAATTGATCCTATGAGGCAAATATTACCCTGATGCCAAAGCCAGATGAAACGTCACAAGAAAACCTCAGACAATATCTCTGTGAATATAGATATAAAAACCAACAGAACACTAGCTGCCCAAAGCCAGCAACATATAAAAAAATTACACGTTAAGACAAAACGATTTGTCCCAGGAGCAAAAGCTCCATTTAGCTTCCAAAAATCAATTAATGTAATACATTCTTATCAACAGAATAAAGAGAGGAAAAACACATAGCAACAGACACAGAAAAAATTTGACATAATTCAACAATCCTGTTTGATAAAAATACTCAACAAGCTAAGAGTTGAAGGGAACGTTCTCAAACTGATAAAAGGCAACTACAAAAAACCCACAGCTAACATCGTACTCAATGCTGAAAGACTGAAAGCCTTCTGCCTAAGATAGGAACATGACAAGGATGCCCACTCTCCCCCTGTCCATTCAACATTATACTGAAGTTCTAGCAGGGCAATTAGGTAAGGGGGGGGGGGAGAGGCATCCAGATTGGAAAGGAAAGCAGCAGAAGCCCCACACTGGGTGTAGAGATTACTTAAAAATCATAACCAAACAAAGGCAGAGGACCTGAATGTAGATGGCTGACACATGAAAAGGTGTTCAACATGACTCATCCTCAGGGATGTGCAAATCAAAACCACAGTGAGGGGGGCGCCTGGGTGGCTCAGTGGGTTAAGCCGCTGCCTTCGGCTCGGGTCATGATCTCAGGGTTCTGGGATCGAGTCCCGCATCGGGCTCTCTGCTCAGCGGGGAGCCTGCTTCCTCCTCTCTCTCTCTGCCTGCCTCTCTGCCTACTTGTGATCTCTCTCTGTCAAATAAATGAATAAAATCTTCAAAAAAAATTAAAAAAAAAAAAAAAAACCACAGTGAGGTATTACCTCACACCTGTCAGAACGTCTAGAATCAAAAAAACAAGAAACATGGGCGCCTGGGTGGCTCAGTGGGTTAAGCCGCTGCCTTCGGCTCAGGTCATGATCTCAGGGTCCTGGGATCGAGTCCCGCATCGGGCTCTCTGCTCAGCAGGGAGCCTGCTTCCCTCTCTCTCTCTGCCTGCCTCTCCATCTACTTGTGATTTCTCTCTGTCAAATAAATAAATAAAATCTTTTAAAAAAAAAAAAAAACAAGTGTTGGCGACAATGTGGAGGAAAGGGAGCCCCTGGTTCACTGTCAGTAGGAATGTAAATTGGTACAGCCATTGTTCCTCAAAAACTTAAAAACAGCATTACCATTTGATCCATAATTCCACTACGGAGTATTTACCCAAAGAAAATGAAAACACTAATTTGAAAAGATATATGCACCTCTATGTTTACTGCCACATTATTTCCAATAGCTAATAGGAAAGCAACCCAAGTGCCCATCAATAAATGAATAAAGAAGCTGTAGTATACGTGTGTGTGCGTGTGTGTGCATGAGTATTACTCAGCCATAAAAGAGAATGAGATCTTGCCATTTTCAACAAGGATGGACCTAGAGAATAAAATGCTAAATGAAATAAATCAGACAGAGAAAGACAAATTCCGTATCATTTCACTTGTATGTGGAATTGAAAAAAACAAAGCAAATGAAGAGAGAAACAAAGAAAGAAGCAGACTCAAATACAGAAAACAAACTGGTGGTTCCCAGAGGGGAGGCTGGGGGAGTATGGGTGAAATAGAGTGGATTAGGAGGAACAAACTTCCAGTTATAAAATAAATAAGTCGTGGAGATGAAAGCACAGCATAGGGGTACCTGGGTGGTTCAGTTGGTTAAGCGGCTGCATTTGGCTCGGGTGGTGACAGGGTCCTGGGATCAAGCCCCAGGACAGGCTCCAGGCTTGGCAGGGAGCCTGCCTCTCCCTCTCCCTCTCCTCCTCCTCCTCCTCCTCCTCCCTCTCATACTCCTACTCCCTCTCCTACGCTCTGCCTACTTGTGCTCTCTCTCTGTCAAATAAATAAATAAAATCTTAAAAAAAAAAAAAAAGCACAGTGTGAAGTGTGTAAACCTGGTGATTCACAGACCTGTACCCCTGGGGATAAAAATACATTATACGTTTATAAAAAAATTTTAAAAATTTAAAAGAAAAGAAAAGCACAGCATAGGGAGTCTAGTCATTAATACTATGGTAATGCACAGTGACAGAAGGTGACTACACTTATCCTTGTGAGCTCCAAGTACCATAAAGATAGAACTGTTGAATCAATGTGTCATATGCCTGAAACTAACTTAACACTTTTTGTTAATCATACTTCCATTGAAACAAACAAACAGACGAGGAGAAAAGAAGTAACAAGTGTCAGTGAGAATGTGGAGAAACTGGAACTCTCATCCAGTGCTGGTGGGACTGGAAACTGGTACAGCCACTTGGAAAAACAGTTTGGCAGCTCCTCAAAAGTTAAATACAGTTAGTGGATGAGTCAGCAGTTCTGTCCCCAAGTGTATATACCAAAGAAAATGAAAAACATACGTTCACACAAACACTTGTATACAAATGGTCATAGTGGCATTACTCAGAAGATCTGAAAAGTGGAAACCCATCATCAGAGGAACAGATCAATGAAATACAACAGAGTATTACCCAGCAATGAAAGGAATGAAATGCTGAGATGCCACAACAAGGATGAAGCTCGAAGACAGTATGCTAAGTAAAAGAAGTTCATCACAAAAGACTCAGTGGGTGAATTGTATGACATGTGAATGATATCTCAGTACAGCATTTACAAAAAAATAAAAGGTTTACCCAATAAAAGTGGTACTCGACGACTCTAGTTACTGCTCACATTGCTACTCAGAGGTAACACCCATTTATCAATAAGTATATATTATTCGGGGCACCTGGGTGGTTGAGTCGTTAAGCATCTGCCTTCAGCTCAGGTCATGATCCTGGGGTCCTGGGATCGAGCCCCATATCGGGCTCCCTGCATGGCGGGAAGCCCGCTTCTCCCTCTTCCACTCCCCCTGCTTGTGTTCCCTCTTTCACTGTGCCTCTCTCTGTCAAATAAATGAATAAAATCTTTTTTTTAAGTATGTATTATTCTAAATAACCATAGGTTCTGGGGTGCCTGGATGGCTTAGTCAGTTAAGTGTCTGCTTTCAGCTCAGGACATGATCCCGGGCCCTGCTCAGGGGGGAGCCTGCTTCTCCCTCTCCCTCTGCCCCTCCCAACCCCCTATGCTCTTGCATGCTCTCTTTCTTCCAAATAAATAAATATTTTTTTAAAAATTTTAAAAAGTAAAAATAAATAACCATAGGTTCAAAGTGTTCATTCTATACTGCAACATACTATATGTACTTTATATAGGTCTACTTAAATATATAGTGGGGGTATTTTCAAGGTAGTAAATACTACCCACCTTATTCTTTTAAATGGCTATAAGTACTCCAATAATAACAACAAAAACAATAATGGCCACTAATATTTATATAGTCCTTCACTGTTCCAAGTGCATATATACTTACTCATGTAATACCTACAACAACCCTATGCAGTAAAGTTCTATATTATGCTCAGTGACTCAAGCCTGCTCCTGACTCTTGGGGTCCGGTCCTGCCCAAGGTCTTGGCAAAGCCCCAAGAATAGCACAGAGTGTCCTGACTCCTCAGGTTTCCCACTGATCACTTCAGCCCACGGGGCAGAAGGGCACAGAGGTCAAGAAGAGGGACTGAGTGGTGCCTTGAGAGGGGAGGGCCCAGAGAAGCCTCCAAAAAAAGACCAAGGGGTTCTGCTCCACTGTCCCAGCACCCCTCACTCACCTCAGCCTCGGCCAGACTGATCTGTCTCTCCAGATCCTCAGGAATCATTTTCCCTCTGGAAAAGAAAACTGACTGGGTAAAGAAGTAATTGGTTTTCTCAGCTAGGAGGCAGAATGGCTGAGAGCAGGGTAATGTGGGGTTAGCTACACAGAGGCCATAATGTTGATTTTTTTCCTAAGAGGGGTAAGCGGATCTCAGGGGACAGGGCGAGAGACTCCAGCAGTCATTGGTAGACAGAAGGGGCAACTCTGTAGGAACAGAGAGGGGAGAAGAGCCCACTTGCGGCATGGGCCTGAGGCCAGAGCTTCTGGCAGCAGGAAGGCACACTGTGCCAGGCTGGCTCTGAGCCATGTGAACAGAAGGACCTTTACCTCTCATCTGTCTTGACCACTCGGACACTGTCGGTGCCAAGTCCCAGAAAAGCAGCCCCCTTCTTGATGGAGTAATGACACTGTGCAGAAAGGCAGAGGGCAGATTAGGCTTGGGGCAAGAGGGCTGGGAGGACAGGAAGGAGAGAGACATTGGTGAATGTGTGAGCTACAACAGATGAGACTCTGTAGACGAAGGCTTCTCGAATGTTCATGTGCCTCCACATCACCAGGGTGTCTGGTTCAAATGCAAATTCATACTCAGTATGTCTGGGGTGGGGCCCGAGACTCCTTCCTTTCTTTCTTTCTTTCTTTTCTTTCTTTCTTAAGACTCTGCATTTCTGACAAGTTCCCAGGTGACACTGATGCTACTGGTCCACAGACCACACACTCTGAGTAGAAAGGGCGTGGACTATGTCCGCTGCACTCCTGGTCCCTCTGCTACCTGCGCACAGAAGGCAAGGCGAATGGGAGCGTTTATCCAGCCCCTTAAGTGCTTCTGCCTGGAGGCAGGCTGGCTCTGGAGATGGGGCTGGGCAGGCAGACTCCACTGGCTGGACATTAGAATCAGGAGCCCAGGGCTGGTCTGAGTCTCTTCTCACCTCCTTTGATGCGAAGAGAGCCAGGGGTGGCAGCGCCCGGAGGCCCCTCTGCTTGCAGTCCGGGTAGCGCTGATAGCGGGCTAGGTTCACCGCATACATGTTGGAGATGGAGCCACCTGTCACAGGGAAGGTGGCAAGAGGGAGGAGCAGCGGGTCAAAACTGGAGCTTGCTCTCCCTGACCTCCACCCAGGAGAACAGATCAAAGCAGCACGAGTGATAGGCTCCCAGGGCTCTCCTCAGAGCATACTGATAACCCCCGAACAGCCCAAGGATTCACAGGTTCCCCCGGAATACTTCCCTCCATATTCTGGGTGGACCCAGGCAAGTGCCTCCCCTCCCCAGAGCAGGCACTGGAGTGCTGATCCCATGGACTGTTTGACAAACATGAGGATACAGGGGACTGGGCAGCTTCTCTCAGGTTTGGCCTGAGCCCAGCTGGAGAGGACAGAGAGGAATCACCCCGCCCGCCAGCATAGAGCAAAAAATCGTGGGGGAGGAGAACTCTCAAAAAGGCCAAAGAGAGGCCCCCCTCCCTCTCACATACCAGGACAGAAGACCCCATCCCCAGAGCTCCAGCCCACCAGGGACCGGAGTTTCTTCAGCACCTCTTCTTCCATGAGCACAAACACAGGGGCGATTTCATAAGTGTACCTGCCAGGAGAGGAGGAGATGAGAAAGGAAAAGAGGAGGGAGGGCCAGCGGCGGGGTCAGACTCAGAGGAGCAGGAAAAGGAGGTGGGGACAATGAGGGAGGAAAGGTCCAAAGAGAGGAACGACCTGGTGACCAAGAGCCAGGGAAGCAAGAATGAGGAAGAACTGGGGGTCCGGAGGTATGAGAAAGCTGGGAGAAAGGGAGCCCAAAGGGTACAAGGAGAAAGACTGCTAGCAGAGATGCCAGCAAAACCATTCTCCTCCCCCTGGGATATGTCTCCAGCAAATCCAAGCCTTTGTAAGGTGCGGGGAAGGGGCCCGGAGATGACTCACTGGCTGGTGTTGAGGCTCTCAGTGACAATGCGCCCCGCCAGAGAATGGGGATCCAACCCTGAGAAGAGCTGGTTGAAGAAGTGCGGGTGACCTGGAGAAGGGCAGCGGAGAGGGGGGCAGGGAGCTCAGAGGGCAGCCGTGGCAGGTGGATGGACAAACTCCAGACGCTCCTCCCGCCGCAGCCCAGGACCCACAGGTTTTCACACTGTAGTGGATCACCTCCCGGCACCGTGCCAGGATCCGCTCAGCCGCCTCGCCCTCGCTGC
Source organism: Neogale vison (assembly GCF_020171115.1). Classification (NCBI taxonomy): domain Eukaryota; kingdom Metazoa; phylum Chordata; class Mammalia; order Carnivora; family Mustelidae; genus Neogale; species Neogale vison. Next base: position 88,959,492 of record NC_058102.1, read on the forward strand.
GCAGCTCCAGGTCCAGCAGCCGCTTCAGCTCCTCCGGCTCCTTCCACTCGCAGACCTGGTGGGAGGAGCGGGAGGTTCTGGCGGCCCGTGGACACCCCACTGACCGGCTGCCCGCACCACCTCTCAGCTTGCGTGGAAAACGAGTTAGGAATGTTTCCCAAGTAACTCGTGAACAAGGGTAAATATACACAGTAGGAGGCAGCATATAATCCCTGAGGCACACAGCCAGACAGTGATGAACTGGGGGGTGAAGCCTTGTCGGCAGGGGAAAGTTCGGAGCCAGGTACAATGGGCAGGAGGAGGGGAAAGGACCCACCTTCTCAGAGGCACTGGTCCCTTTCCGAATGACCTCATCCATAACAATCCCAAACACATCCCGGAGCAAGGCTTCTGCAGCCATGGGGTCCCCATCAGGGGAGAAGAGTGGTTTAGAGTCAGCCATCAGGATAAAATCTGTGAGCAAAGCAGAGTTACTCCCTACTCCGCCCAGGGTATCCCAGCAGGACCTAAGCAGCAAGGACCCCAACCGCAGCCCAGTCCCAGCCTTTGCTGGGTGGACAAGAGCAAGTGCCCAGGGAGAAGGTCAGTAGCAACAGGTGGGGAAGAAACAGGCAGTGAGCGCTGAGCTGGTGGAAACCGGTGGCCACTGCCTACCTCGGGCAACAATGAGAGGCTTACCTTTCCACCCAAGTCTCTGTTCAGGGGAGCCGGAGGGAAGGCACCCAGCTAGCTTTTGAGAGAGTTAGGACTGGGACAGCGGAGGGGGTGAGGTATAGGCAACAGTCACATGACCATGAGCTCACTCTCCTGACCCTTGCCCCGAAGAGAACTTAGAGATTTGGGATAGGGACAACTGGTTGAGATAAGTCCCTGAATAATCATTAGCTGACCTGAAGAAGGGGGGAATGCAAAGAAAAGCAAAATACATTAACATCGGGGTTGAGAGAGCAGCCAGGAAGAATCACTGTGAAGGGCTGGAGATGGGACTTAGTGGAGAATGTTGGGGGTGTGGTGCAGGGAGTTATTGCCCCTGACCCTGGAGACAGAAGCGAGAGGGAGCCTGAGAGAGGTGGAGGTGAAATAGTTTATCTATTTGTACCCCTACGCCCAAAGAACGATCCTGATTTATTTATTTATTTATTTATTTATTTATTACGATTTTATTTGTTTGACAGAAAGAGATGCGGCCAGAGAGGAAACAAGCTGGGGGAGTGGAAGAGGGAGAAGCAGGCTTTCTGCAGAGCAGGGAGCCTAATGCGGGGCTCGATCCCAGAACCCTGGGATTATGACTTCGATCCCAGGACCCTGGGATCATGACCTGAGCAGACACTTAACCACTGAGCCACCCAGGCCCCCTGAACCATCCTGATTTCTAAAGCCCTCTTCTACGGCAGGAAGGAAAGGGGGGTTATGTTGAGGAAGCGTTTTGTTAAACAAGTGTAATCTGCGTGCCTCGCAGGCTGAGAGCACTCAATACACAGAATGTGGTGGTCTCAAGTGAGCACCAGCTGTGTTCGTGACACGGTACTGGGGACCGAGACAGCCTTCCTGTCTGCTGGGAGGGCACAGATGCACGTGCAACAGTCACAGCCCGAGGCAGGCTGGATGCTGACCCCATGTGCTACAGAGTTAGAGAGAAGACGGATGGTGGATGGCAGCCGAAGACTGCGGAAGATCTGCAGTGGGACTGGAGCTGAATCTTGAAAGAAGGCAGGAGAAATGGGATTAGCAAAAGGGAGAAAGAGAGCATGGGGGGTAGGGTGATGCCAGGAGCTGACATGGGGAAGAAGTATGGCTTGATGTAAGGTCATGAAGGTGCCTGGCTGGCTGAGGGAGGTCTGCAAGGATGATACGGGAGCAAAAGCAAGGTGAGCAGAGTTGCATGAGGTTATGGGGAGAGCCTTGAGTGCCAGAAAGGCCCAGGGATTTAAATTTTATCCTGCAGAAAATAGGAACACATTGAAGCATCTGGGTGGCAGTGGGTTAAGCACCTGCCTTCAGATCAGGTCATGATCTCGGGGTCCTGGGGCTCCATCCCAGTGGGGAGTCTGCTTTCTCCTTTCATGCTCACTCTCTCTCCCTCTCTCTCTCAAATAAATAAAATCTTTAAAAAAAAAAAGAAAGAAAGAAAAAGAAAAAGAAGAGAAGAGAAAAAGAAAATAGGAACTCACTGACTCAGTGGCAAGGAACAGTGATGAGCTGATGCCCAGACCAGTATACAGCACAGGAGGCAGAAGTCACAAGGTGTGGCTGTAAACCAGGTGAGAACTGATGCACACTGAAAAAGGGTGGTGTGGGTAGGAAAGGAGAGAGGAAGGAGGAGGTCCGCCCAAAGCTCTGAAGAGCTACGGGAACAAAAAGCAGATTTGAGAGTCAGGGTACAGGCTGAAGCCTGGTGATGGGCTCCATTCCTCATGGGAGAAAACGTTCGGAGGGACAGCCAGGGGGAGGGGAAAACACCAAGGCCTAGGAACCCCCCCCCCCCGCAAACAGGTGGGTGAGAGGATCAAGGGAATAGGAAGAGGAACCTTCCTCAAAGTGGGTTGCTCTGGTTTAATCCACCATCAGCAGCCACTAGACCCCACACTAGTAGAAAACACAGGTTCAAGGAACCCCAGAGGTCCAACCCTTAAACATTTCCTCAGTAGACAGGGTTTGGGGGAGAGAGGGGAGCTAGCCCAGGCCTTGAAAATGGAAGGGCCAGTCCTTTATCAGTGTCGCTTTAGCTCCCCTGACAGTTGGCAGCTGTGGGGTGATGGGGTGGAGAGGCTTGAGGGGAAGAAGCAAAGGAAGATAGGTACCAATGAAGCACTTAACCACGAGCCACACTCTGTCCTTAATGTGTATTATTATCATCTTTACAACTGTTGAGGGTAGGTATATGGCCTACATGTTTTGTTTAAAGATTTATTTATTTGACAGACAAAGACCACAAGTAGGCAGAGAGGTAGGCAGAGAGAGAGGAAGCAGGCTCCCCGCTGAGCAGAGAGCCGAATGTGGGGCTTGATCCCAGGACTCTGGGATCATGACAAGCCGAAGGCAGAGGCTTTAACCCACTGAGCCACCCAAGCGCCCCTATGGCCCACATTTTAATTGAGATTCCAGAGATGCTATGGATGTAGCTGGGTCAGATCACGCAGTCAGCACATGGCCAAGTGGGGTGTGAAGGCAAGCATGGTGCACTCTGAAGCCCCCTGCTCCTAACCATCACGCTCAACTGCCTCTCACGAGGCTCCGTCGGCCCTGAGTGTGCTGTGCTGCTGAGACCACTGCGCCAAGAGTGAGGAGGACACCTCAGGGCCTCCGTTTCTGTAAAATAAGGGGTTTCCAAGAGACAACCTCCAAGGCGCTTGCTGGTGTTCATAGGAGCTCAGGCCAGAAGACATGACAAGCAGGCCAAAGGAGACTTTTATTTCCAAGCAGGGGCAGCAACAGGTTGCAGGGGGTTTGTAAGGCAAGAACAACTGCTTAACAAAGAGAATTTCCTAGCAGGAGGGACGCTTTCCCCAAAGCTCCAAAGAAAGGGTCTGTAGGGGAGACTCCATCCTCCCTTCCCAGGACCTTCTTTATCCTTCCCACCTGAGTCATAGCTCAGAAACGAAATCTGGAGCCGAGGCCTCTGAATACTCCCAGTTTTTTCCAGGGATAAACAGAGAAGTAAGACATCACCACCCTTGTTCCACATACAGAATCCTGCCCTGGGCCCCTGAGAAAGGGAAGGGCCCCCAACCTGCAGAGTTTTTCTTTTTCCTTTGTTTTTTAATTAATTAATTTGAGAGAGATAGTGAGCGTGCAGATGCATGCAGGAGTTGGGGGTTGGGCAGAGGGAGAAGGAGAGAATTTCAAGCAGACTCCCCGCTGAGAACAGAGCCTGACTCAGGACTTGACTCAGGGCTCAATCCCACAACCCACCAGATCATGACCTGAGCCAAAACCAAGAGCTGATGGTCAATAAACTGAGCCACCCAGGCATGCCAGGAGTTTTCCTTTTTCTTTTCTTTTTATATTTTAGAAGGTTTTATTTTATTTATTTGACATAGAGAGAGAGCGAGCACAAGCAGAGGGAAGCGGCAGGCAGAGAGAGAGCAAGAAGCAGACTCCCTGTTGAGCAGGGAGCCCAACGTGGGGCTCGATCCCAGGACCCTGGGAGCATGGCCTGAGCCAAAGGCAGACGCTTAACTGACTGAGCTACCCAGATGTCCCAGAGATTTTCTTTTTAAAAAGAAGAAGGAGGGGCACCTGTGTGGCTCAGTGGGTTAAAGCCTCTGCCTTCAGCTCAGGTCCTGATCCCAGGGTCCTGGAATCAAGCCCCACATCAGGCTCTCTGCTCAGCGGGGAGCCTGCTTCCCTTCCTCTCTCTCTGCCTGCCTCTCTGCCTACTCGTGATCTCTGTCAAATAAATAAATTAAATTTTTTAAAATAAATAAATAAATAATAAAAAGGAGGAGGACATTAACCTGCAGGATAGAATGATAAAGCAAAGAAACATGAGTGGAGTTAGGAACAGGGCTTCAGGGCTGAGAAGATGTTGGTAGGACCAAGTAGGGTTTGTTTAAAAATTTATGTTTCTTCCAGCTTCATGGGATCTCTAGTCCATCAACTCCTCTAGCCATCAACTCCCTCATATCTTTCTTTTCTTCACTTATGCAACCTTGATTGTATGTTCTGTTGTTTCAGCCATTCTGTGCAAAATCCTCAGCTCCTACACCCTTTGGTCCTTCCACCAAATCCACCTGGGGAAACTCCAATTCATCTGGCCAATCCTTCTCTTACCAGATCTACCGGGACCATTGGATTCTACTAGTATAAGCCACCCAGCCATTCAAATTGATATAGCTATAAATTCATGGTCCCTGTGCTCATTCCAATTAAACATAACAGATTAAACACCTATGTGTACCACCATTCATTCCTGAAATCCCACTAAAACTGTATCAGTGGCATTTTAAATTCAGAAGAATAAAGTAAATGAAGAGAGATGAGAAATGTCAATAATCGCAGAAGACAGAAGGCAGATGAGAAGTGGTAACTGGTTTAGCACAAGGCAGAAAGCCGAAACCAGTATGTCTGCGGGTGGCTATGCCAATGGGAAACAAGCTGGTTCTTGGGGCAGAAGCTCAGAAAGGCTCAGGAACTGGAAACACTAGCCATCTTGGAAGGCAGGAGGGAGTTGCAGAAGTGTGTGTAAGGTGCAGTTAGAACTCCTTCTCCTCCTACTTATACAGTCAAACAACTCCCTTCCTTTCCCCCCCGCTTCCAAAAAAGCAAGAGATTTGTTTTCTAGAGCAACTGGAACAGGTAGGGTGGGACTTAGGGGGGCCAGGACTTAGAGACTTGAGGCACACCAGGTGAGCAGGAGGCACTGCGCCGAATACAGGAGGATTAGGAGGAAGTTACCATCAAATCAACTCCTTTCTCCTAACCAGCATTCAGAACCAGTGGCCAGGGGTAAATGTTCCAGAGTAGAGGATTCCTCTCTGGAGAAACTGACCTCGACAGCCCCAGAAAAAAGACCTCCTGGTGCTCTTATTTCAGTCCTCACCTGATCTCCTGGTTAGTGGTACCCACAAGTCAATATGGCCCATCCATGCACTTGGGCCTTCCAATATGCCAGCATGCCTCCCTCTTCACTGTGAGCAATGAACCAGCCAGAGGTTACCAGACACTAGAGGAAAGCCCCTAACCTAAACCACACAGATAAAAGCAGGCAAACTGAAAGAAAGCATTTGATGGAAGAAAAGAAAGTCAGGGAGCAGAAGAAGCCTCAAAATTTCCAGAAGATATTGTATTCATTAAAAAATAGGTCACTCTCAAAAAGGAATACTCAGAGAACATGAAGAAACTCTAGGATTTTAAAAATATGACAACGGAAATGAAAAATTAGAAATAAAACGATGCCAAGAAAATCACACAGAAAGATAAAAATATAAAGAGATGGACAAAGAAAAGAACCTTAGAGCAATTCAAAAGGACCAACAGTCAAGTAATACAAGTTTCAGAAATGGAAGGAAAGGAGGAGGAAAGAAATCAAAGAAAGCTTTATAGAATAGAAGGACAGCTTAAAAGGATCCACTGAAGGACCAATACAAAGACAGATTATAATATTGTCTTAGAACAGCGGAGGATCCAAAGACTTCCAGAGATAAAACAAAACAAACCAACCAAAACTGGGTCATAGACAAAAGACAGAGAATCGGATCAAATCAAACACCTCCAACACAGGAGAGAGGTGAGGGGAACCCAAAGGGCCAAAATGAAGGTAATAACCATATTCAAAGGATAACAGCACTCAACTTTTGGTTATCTGCCCTCTGGACTGCCCCCCCACAACTCCTCCTTTTCCTCCTCCCTTCCTTCTTTCAATATTTGTTCAGTATCTAGTATGTGCCAAGCACTTTGGCGGCCATTAGAGATACAATAGAGAGCAAAAGACATAGCCCTTGGGGCACCTGGCTGGCTCAGTCATCAAGTTCAAGCCCCACGTTGGGCAGAGTGCTTACTTAATAAAATAAAAATTAAACAAAAAAAGGGGGGGGGGGAGAAAAGGCCATAGCCCTGCCCTCATGAAGCTCGCAGCTAAGCCAGATCACCGGTGAGCCAACTCTCACACAGAGGTGGTTTCATTTGGTTTGCATAGTATGTTGTTGTTGTTAAGTAATCTCTACTCCCAGTGGGGCTCAAACTCATGATCAAGAGTCATGTGCTCTACCAACTGAGCCAGCCAGGCACCCCTGTTTTAAAACTTTTTTTTAATAGACTTTATTTATTTATTTGACAGAGAGATCACAAGTAGGCAGAGAGGCAGGAAGAGAGAGAGGAGGAAGCAGGCTCCCTGCTGAGCAGAGAGCCCGATGTGGGGCTCGATCCCAGGACCCTGGGATCATGACCTTAGCTGAAGGCAGAGGCTTTAACCCCCTGAGCCACCCAGGCACCCCCTGTTTTAAAACTTTTAAAAACTATTGTCAATATTGAAACTTCCAGCTTCTGGGGAAAAAAAAACAGAAGGCCTACCAACAGTAGACCTGAATTAGTAAATAGCAACAATCACCTGTAGTTGGAATTGCCACTATTACCATTGCAGTTTGCATTCGTTATGCTTTCTTTCCCATTTTTTACTTCTTGAATAAGCAATATATTCAGGTAGTGCAAAAATCATATATATAAAAAATATATGTAATATATATAAATATATAAAAATATTAATGGTGAAAAGTCTAATTCCCACTCCATTCCATGTGTCCCATTCCTACCTCCACCCCCACCGGTAACCATATTTTAATAGTTTCTTGGGTAACATTTCAGAGATTTTAATGCAAATACTAACAAATGTGGGTATGTATTTTTATTTTCTCTTTTGACACAAATGATAGCATATAATCACTGATTTGTACCTTGCTTTCTTTCAGCTAACAATATATAGGTGATCCTGTATTCATACATATAGAATTTCTATATTCTTTCTTTCTTTCTTTTTTAAGATTTTATTTATTTATTTATTTGACAGACAGAGATCACAAGTAGGCAGAGAGAGGAGGAAGCAGGCTCCCTGCCAAGCAGAGAGCCCGATGTGGGGCTCTATCCCAGGACTCTGGGATCATGACCTGAGCCGAAGGCAGAGGCCTTAACCCACAGAGCCACCCAGGCGCCCCTCTATATTCTTTCTTTTTAAAAAATTTTATTTATTTATTTGACAGATGGAGATCACAAGTAGGCAGAGAAGCAGGCAGAGAGAGAGGAGGAAGCAGGCTCCTTGCTGAGCAGAGAGCCCAATGTGGGGCTTGATCCCAGAACCCTGGGATCACAACCTGAGCCGAAGGTAGAGGCTTTAACCCACTGAGCCACCCTGGTGCCCCTATATTCTTTTTTTAATCAAACAGCTTCATTGAGATGTAATTTAGATACCATAAAACATAACCCTTTAAGCTGTACATTTTCAGTGGTTTTTGGTATAGTAACAGAATTATGCCATGATCATCAGTAATTCCAGGATGTTTTCACCTCAAAAAGAAACTCATTAGTGCTTACTCCTTATTCTCCATTTCCAGTCCACCCACCAACCCACCCCTGCTTCAAGCCACCACTACCCTATTTTCTGCCTCTATAGATTTGCCTATTCTGGACATTTCATATAAACAGAAACATACAATATATGATCTTCTTTCGAAGATATGGCTTCTTCTACTGAACATAGTGTTTTCAAGGTTTATCCATGTTTTTAGCATGTATCAGCACTTCATTCCCTTTTAGAGCCAAATAACATCCCATAATATGGATAGACCACATTTTATTTAACCGTTCACCAACCGATGGACATTCAGGTTATGTCTACTTTTCAGCTATTGTGAACGGCAGGCGCTGTTACAAACATGTATGTACAAGTTTCTGTGTGGGTCTGTATTTTCAATTCCCCTGGGTACATACCCGATAGTGGAACTGCTGCTGGGTCTTACGGTAACTCTATGTTTTGCTTTTTGAGGAACAGCCAAACTGTCCCCCAAAGAGCCGGTACCATTCTTTATTCTTTATACCATTCTTTATTCCCATCAGTAAGGTGTGAAGGTTCTAATTTCTTCACATCTTTGGCAGACTTATTGTTACGCTTTTTGTTATAGCCACCTGCATCGGTAATTTTGATGAGGCATCCACAGAGGGCTGTACCAGTGTATGAAAAAGCACTTGCTTTCTTAGCCTCAGTAGCAGAGTATGCTGTCAAACTTCTGAATCTTTGTGGTTTGATGAGTAAGAAATGGTATCTTAGTATGGTTTTATTTTAGGTGAACATCTGCATCAGACAGTTTTGCTGTGGGAACTAATGGCTTCAAAATCCCACGGGCTTGCCACAAGAGAAGTTTGTCTCTCTTTCCTGGTTTACTTTGGTGGTATGGCGGGCTACAGCTCTGATTCGTATGCCTTTAGTCCAAGACCTAAGCTGAAGGAACAGCCCCTATCTGGGACACAATGTTCTCTTGGAAGAAGGAAAGGAGCAAAAAGCAGAGAAAACCATGCAAGGACTCTTAAAACCTCGGCATAGGGCACATCTGCTCATACGCTGGAGACCCTGGCAAACCCCAGGGCAGCAAGGTGAGGATGTCTGGTCCTCCTGTAGGCGGGCACTGCCAAAGTCACGGCAATGGGCGAAGATGTAAACTCTCATCGCAAGGGCACTGGAAAGAAACCCTTAAAGGTTTGCGTTCTGGGGACACCAGGAGGGCTCATTCAGCTAAGCATCTGCCTCTGGCTCAGGTTGATCCTGGGATGGAGCCCCACATTGGGCTCCCTGCTCGGCGGGAAGGCTGCTTCTCCGTCTCCCTCTGCCTGCCACTCCCCCCATTCTTGCTCTCCGTTTCTATCAAATAAATAAATTTTGAAAATCTTTTTTTAAAAAGATTTTTATTTATTTATTTGACAGAGATCACAAGTAGGCAAAGAAGCAGGCAGAGAGAGAGGAGGAAGCAGGTTCCCTGCCAAGCAGAGAGCCCGATGTGGGGCTCGATCCCAGGACCCTGAGATCATGACCTGAGCCAAAGGCAGAGGCTTAACCCACTGAGCCACCCAGGCACCCTTGAAAATCTTTTTTAAAAATTCTTTTTGCATTCTGTTTCACCTCAGCCCACACCAGCCAACCTCACTCATCCGCATTACCTGCCTGGCCCTGGAGATACCCAAGTTGGAACCACTGATATAACCATTGGTCTAACCACTCCCCTTTTCCCTCAGGAATTTCCTCCTAATTATCCCCTCATTTTCTCAACTCTCCTTCCTACTACCTCCTTCCTACTACCTCTCCCTACCACCTCTTTCTCACAGCATTTTAAGTTGTTTAAGCCTCTCACATGCTCCCACTCTAGCCACCTCCTTATCACAAGCAACCTTCTTTTTTTTTTTTTTTAAAGATTTTATTTATTTATTTGACAGACAGAGACTACAAGTAGCAGAGAGGCAGGCAGAGAGAGAGGGGAAAGCAGGCTCCCTGCCGAGCAGAGAGCCCGATGCAGGGCTCGATGCGGGGCTCGATCCCAGGACCCCGGGATCATGACCTGAGCCGAAGGCAGAGGCCTTAACCCACTGAGCCACCCAGGCGCCCCCACAAGCAACCTTCTTAAAAAAGTCATCTGCACTCCATCTTCGATTTCCCTCCTCTCACACTTTCCCCAGCCCACCACCAAGTCACCAAGAATTTCCATATCCAATGGACATACATCAGCGTTATCCTAGAAACATTTTATTTCCCTGGCTTCCATACCTGATTACCACCAGCCATTTCTTAGATCCGTTTGCACTTTCACCTTCCTCTGCTCGACCTGAAATGCTAGAGTCCCTCAGGGCTCTGTCCCAGCGCCTCTTTTACCTGTTGAATTCTGCACTACTCCCTGGACAACTGCTTCTGTTCCTAGGGCTACCTGCTGGCAGCTCCTCTATTCCAGACCTCTCTCCTGAGTCCAGGTCCATAAAGCCACCTGCCTAATTAAGAAGACTCCTGGGCACTTCATACTCAGTAGGTCCAAAATTAAACTCAATATCGGCCCTCTCAAATCTTCTCTTCTTCTTAGGTTCCCTGGTTTGGTGAATGGCCCCATCTTCTACTGGTTACTCAAACTTAGATTCTGACTGATTCCCTGCCTCCTCATCCTTGACTGTTTTTTTTTCCCCTTTTCGTCTTCAAATATTGTTACATCTTTCTCTCTGTCTCATCCAAAAACATCAGCACAACAGCAAAACCTGAATAAAGCTTCATTCCCCCCCCCCACCATGGGCTCTGTTATAAAATTCTTTTCCTTAAAAACACTTTAAAGGGAGAAAGGTAACTCTACAGTGGAGAAACCCGGGGGACACCTCCTTACCCAAGTGATCAAGACAACATCATTGATAATGGGACAGACTGACATATGGCCCTAATGTGAGGCATTGAGAAGCATTCAACCTCACTCCTGTCACATTTCTGCCAAAAATACGTAACCCATATTTAATTGTGAGGAAACAGATATATCTAAATTGAGAGTCATTCTACAAAAGAACTAACCGGTTACTTTTCAAAAATGTCAATGTCATGAAACTCCAAGAAAGACTGAAGAACTGTTGGGGCGCCTGGGTGGCTCAGTGGGTTGAGCCTCTGCCTTCGGCTCAGGTCATGATCCCGGGGTCCTGGGATTGAGCCCCGGGATCTCTGCTCAGTGGGGAGCCTTCTTCCTCCTCTCTCTCTGCCTGCCTCTCTGCCTACTTGTGATGTGGATGAGGAAGGAAAAACCTGCTATGAAGAACATTACTGGAACACTTGGTGGAAGCTGATTATGGATGGTATCATAAATATTAGCGCTCAATCAGTGTTAAATTTCCTTAATTTGATCATTGCATTGTAGTTATATAAGGGAATATTCTTATTCTGAGAAAACATACTGAAACATTCAGCAGAAAAGGAGTATGGTATCTGCAAGTTTCTCTCAGTTCAGAAAAAGACAAACACTGTATGTATCTACAGGCATTTTTAGAAGAATAGCTTTATTGAGATACAATTCACATACCATAAAGTTCACCCTTTTAAACTGTACAGTTCAGTGGGTTTTTTTTTTTTTGGATACTCGCAAAGTTGTGCATCATTCACACTATTTAATTCCAGAACATTTTCATCACCCCGAAGAAAAGCCCCATACCTATTAGCAGTCGCTCCCCATGCATTTTTTAAAAGACTGAAAAAGATGGGGAAAGCTTTCAAAATAGTAATTAGGGTTATTCCTGGCTATTGGAATTATGAATTATTTTCATTTTCTTATTTATACACATATACTTTTATAATTTTATGTAACTTCATATTACTCACATCATTAAAATAAAGGTTATTTTTATTTTTTTTAAAGATTTTATTTATTTATTTGACAGACACAGATCACAAGTAGGCAGAGAGGCAGGCAGAGAGAGAGGAGGAAGCAGGCCCCCTGCTGAGCAGAGAGCCCAATGTGGGGCTTGATCCCAGGACCCCGGGATCATGACCTGAGCTGAAGGCAGAGGCTTTAACCCACTGAACCACCCAGGTGCCCCAAAATAAAGGTTATTTTTAATCAACAAGAAAAATTAAGGAGGTTAAGGGGCAATAAGAACTCCAAAACATACAAATCACCAGGCTCAAGAATGGCCCTAGGACATCATGTGGTTTCCAACTCTTCAATCCACTATCATCAAAAAGGTCTCACTGGTGACAAATGTAGCCATATACTCATCATTTCTATGATGCAGCCCAAATGGCTCTCGGAGAGAGGTACGGGGTTAGCCAGTTCAGAAAACACTGACTCATTATGTATCCCTGGCACTGGCACTACCCAGGGGGAAGGAGTGGGGGCTGTGTCTACCCTGTGTGCTTCAGCTAACAGGCCAGTAGGGAGGTGGGCAGACGCACTTGCCACAAAGGAGCGGAATGCTCAAAAGGAAAGTCAGGGCTGGTTAATTCTGCTCTGTTGGCTCATGGCAGCCTTCAAAGAGAAAATATTCAGGACTTAAAGCGATAGAGAGCTGGTGCAGGAAAAGGCTCATTGGTAATCATTACAATACTATTTGAATAACTGATAGGATGGGCCTGAGGGGAGAGGTGTGCCAAAGAAGTTAGGGAAGGTAACATAGAAGGAGGCCTGCGCAGGCAAAAAAAGATCAGAGCAGTTGCTCCTTAAAGCACTTTTGGCCAGGCTTACTGTTAGAAAATGATACTGACCTTGGTACAATCTACATGGTCACAAATCCTACAGACTCTATACCCACATCCATAAAGGCACCAACTCTCCTTATGTGTATAGTGTTTTCTCCCCCTTCTGATTGTAAATTCCTGGGGGTTAAAATCTTATCTTTTTTTTTCTTTTTTAAGATTTTATTTATTTATTTGACAGATGGAGATCACAAGTAGGCAGAGAAGCAGGCAGAGAGGAGGAAGCAGGTTCCCCGCCAAGCAGAGAGCCCCATGCGATGCGGGGCTGGATTCCAGGTCCCTGGGATCATGACCTGAGCTGAAGGCAGAGGCTTTAACCCACTGAGCCACCCAGGCACCCCTAAAATCTTATCTTTAAAGAAAGCACTAAATACAAAAGAGGCACTCCAAAAAATGTTAGTTTTCAATTCACCCCTCTCCCCTCACCCTTCCCCCAAGGTTTTGCACAAAGGTACTCAATGAACATCTGAGTGAATTGACTCACTATTTCCAGGTACTGAAAAATAATGCTGCATTCCACTTATATTTGATTTACATAGACCAAGAATCTGAATTAATGATATCTTGGAAGATTTGCAAAGGGTTTTTTCTCTCTCAAAACCTTCTCATCTGTGACCTCATCTGATCCTCACATTGTGCTGCAAATTAGCCTGAGAGATATTTATTCATTCACCCTGGTTTTCAAGATGAGGACTCTCAGTCTAGAGTTAACTTGTCCAAGATTACACAGGTGACACGAGAACAAGACTAGATCTCTGATTTTCTGAATTCTAGGCTAGTACCTCTCCCACTATGTTACTGGTTACTTTTAAGTCTGGCAGTTCTCACTACCTCTCACCATACACAAAAATAAACTGCAGCTAAGATAAAAACATAAGCTGAAAATATAAAACTATAAGAATGTCAAAAGAAACTACAGGGAAATATTTTTATAATCTTGAGGTAGCGTCACAAAAACCCAAAAGCCACAGGCAGACTTGACTACATAAAACCTTCAAAATTCTGTGTAAAGAAAGACACCATTAAAGTGGTTAAAGATAATTCATGGCTTTATCCCACCCCTTATTTTACCCACTCTGTGTTTTCCAAAGTGATTTTTGTTCTCCTTGCAATTATTCTTTTCCATGAAAATTTTATTTTATTCTAATTTTTTAAGATTTATTTGTTAGAGAGAGAGAGAAAAAGAGTGCGAGCACATGTGAGGAGGAAGGGCAGAGGGAGAAGTAGACTTCCCACTGAGCAGGGAACTCGACCAACCACCAGATTTGATCCCAGAACCCTGGGATTATGACCTAAACCGAGGGCAGACGCTTAATCCACTTAGCCACACAAGCACTCTTTTCCGTGAAAATCTAAAAATCAGATTAAGTTCCATGCAAAGTTCTACTTTATCTTATTTTAAGATTTTATTTATTTGTTTATTTGACAGAGAGAGAGACACACAGGAGAAAGGGAACACAAGCAGGGAGAGTGGGAGAGGGAGAAGCAGGCTTCCCACCGAGGAGGGAGCCCGATGGGGGGATGGATCCCAGGACCCTGGGATCATGACCTGAGCCAAAGGCAGATGCTTAACGACTGAGCCACCCAGATGCTCCCAAAGTCCTATCTTAATTAGAATTTACTTTATTTTTTTTAAGATTTTATTTACCTATTTGACAGAGAGAGATCACAAGTAGGCAGAGCAAAAGGCAGAGAGTGGGGAAGTAGGCTCCCCACTGAGCAGAGAGCCCAATGTGGGGTTTGATCCCAGGACCCTGAGATCATGACCTAAGCTGAAGGCAGAGGCTTAACCCACTGAGCCACCCAGGCACCCCAACTATTTTTCATCTATCAAATTGGCAACCACACTAAAAATTCATAGTATCCAGTATTGCTATGCCATAGGAAATGGGGGCATTCCTACATGGTTCTGAGTGAGCACGTAAATTGTTACAAACTGAAATTCAATTTCACAGAATTAAGATTTAAAACACACAGGGGAAAAAATAAAAATTAAAAAATTAAAAAAAATAAAACACACAGGGGCTCTTGCTCAGGTCAATTTCCCAAGGTCCTGGGATCAAGCCCCACATGGCTTTTCCCTCTCCCTCAGCCACTCCCCCTGCTTGTGCTGTCTCTCTCTCAAATAAATAAAATCTTTTAAAAAATGTGTTAAATGCACATACTCTATCTACAAATCTTTAAGTGCAAAAGGATTAACTGTATGAAGATGTTCTTTATGGCACTGTTTATAAAACAAATAATGGAACTAACCTAAATGTCCATCAGGATGAGTCTAGACAAATCAAAGCACAAATATAAGTTAGAATATTATGCAACAATTGTTAAAATGTTAAAGAACTTAGATATCTACAATGTTAATACAGTGTCCACCACTCTAGGTGCTCAATAAATATACTCTGGATGAAAAAAAAATTTGTATGAACATAGAAAAAAACCCTGGAAGTATATTTGCCAAATGGATAAAAGTGACTATCTTCAGGAGCACAGGATAGTAGAAAAAAGACATTTAACATTTTTGCCTTTTCTTCTTATGTGTGTGTGGACTTGGCAAATTAAGTATGAGCAGGGCGCCTGGGTGGCTCAGTGGATTAGGCCGCTGCCTTTGGCTGGGTCATGATCTCAGGGTCCTGGGATGGAGCCCCACATCGGGCTCTCTGCAGGGAGCCTGCTTCCCCCTCTCTCTCTGCCTGCCTCTCTACCTACTTATGATCTCTCTCAGTGTTAAAAAAAAAAAAAATTAAGTATGAGCGAATTTTTTTTTTTTTTTTAAGACTTCTTTCTGGGGCCCCTGGGTGGCTCAATGGGCTAAAGCCTCTGCCTTCGGCTCAGGTCATGATCTCAGGGTCCTGGAATCGAGGGGAGCCGGCTTCCCTTCCTCTCTCTCTGCTGCCTCTCTGCCTACTTGTGATCTGTCAAATAAATGCAAATCTTTAAAAAAAAAAAAAGGTTCTTTCTGATGACATCTCTATTTTTTATCTCAATTTTATCATGAGTCTAAGAGCACAAAGATTTGCTGTCAACGGCTCAAAACATGAAATGCTCAAGGAAATGAAGCCCATGTACAAAGTGTAGTTGGGAATTCCTCTCTTTCATAAATAAGTATTTTTCTTTTGGCATCTCAATTAATTCTCCTAAACTCACATCCTAGCAGCACCTACAGCAGAAGCTGAGATTAAAATGGATTAACATTTCCATCCACTAAGAACATTTGGCATAGTCCATCTTTAGCGGGACCTCTCCCTAATAGCTCAAGCTGGGAGATTCTAAAGAAAAGTTCGAGTTTCCATCTTCTTAACGCCAGATCCAAGGGCCACCCTCTATGACTTAGTCTCCAATGAAACTCGTCTTCTACTGAGGGGAGTCCTATGGCTTCTTTCAGGCGAGGAGGCCAATGTTAGACACTGGAAGGTCTGAAATGAAGGGGTAAGCGGTATAAGTCAACCAGACTGGCCTCGGGACACGCCCAGATAGAGTGTACACGGCCGAAGCATGCAAAGAAAATTAACTCTTCTCCCAGGAACCGGGCGGCCCCAGAATCTTCAGAACTGGGTCTGATAGAAAACTCAGATAGAGAGGACTTTCGCTGAGTTACGTGAAAAGACTGAGTACGAACTACTCAGGCTCTACTTGGAGCTGCAGGCTCAGATGCGACAGGGGGACGTACGCGAGGAAGAGAAACTGATGGCGTTTTTTCAAAGAGCCTCAAACAGCCCACTTAGCAAAACCTATCGAAAGAAGGCAACGCACGTCACCTCACAATCTCCGTTCCTGCCCTCAGCCAAGATGGCCGCCGGGGCGCGCCCTACCACGGCGCACGCGTCGTGCCGCCGGCCCGCCCCCTTCCCGTCCTTCCGCGCGCCGGTACCGCCCACTCACCAGCTGCACAACCACCACCCCCCCCAACCCTCCCAGCGTCCTCAGCCTCACCCCCTTTCTGGCTGCTCCCGCCGGTCCAGGCTCCGAGCCCGGAAGTGGATATTGCGGCTCGGCTGAGAGGACGAGGGGGAGGGGGAAGTGCTTCCGGGGAAACGGGCCCCGGGTTGGTGTTTGTAAACTTGCCTCGGTCCCGGCAGGGCAGCGGCGGCCACGGGGCTGGCACGGTGTGCTGGGGCCTGGAGGAGGCGCCGCGCGGTCCGGGAGACCGCGGGAGGCCGCGCCTGGCAGGTAGGAGCACGCTTCAGGGAGCGCAGCGTCGTCCGGGCAGGCGGCGGCGCCTCAGCAGCTCACAGGCCGTGGGGCGCCGCGCGGGAAGGGGGAGGGGAAGGGAGGAGGGGCGCGTGGCGAAGGGAGGGGGCTCGCCGGGGAGAGGAAGGGGCCGCGCGCGCGCGCGCGCACCCCGCTCGCTCCGCCCGGCGGAGAGGGGCTTGCTTGGCGGGGACGCGGGCGCGAGCACGCACCTAGCGCGCTTCTCGGGGCTCTCCTCCGCGCTCTCCTCCGGCTCGGTGCGGCGGGGCGCTGCGGCTGGCTGGCTGGCTGGAGGAGGAGGAGCAGGGAGGGAACACGGAGCGCCGGCCTCCGCCTGCCTGCCTTCTTCCGCAGCGAGTTTCCGTACCTTCGGGCGGACTCGGAGAACGCGCACGTGTGGGCCGGCCCGGCGCACACTGCCAGTCCGGTTGCTGCCTTGCTACTCAGCGATAGCCTCTGAGCTTTTCTCCACCCTAGTTCTGATCTCCTTAATAGAGGGCGAGCTTCGCGGCCCGGCCCACTCGGCACAAAAGCCCCGAAGGGCCTCCGCCCCCTTCTTCTATTCGTAAGATGGCAAATCCAAGCAGTTGGCCTATTGCAGTTCATCCATGAGAAGCCCCAGTTACTTTTACTCCTGTTGGCAGCTCGTCTTTGCCCTGGAGGCCAGTTTCTTCTCCTGACCTAGAAAGAAAACTCTGCTTAACTAATGTCCTCTTTCTGAGGTTCACAGAGAGCGGCCACAGTCACACACACACACACACACACACACAAAAAAAGGTCCAGCCTACTGCAGGTCGTATGGCCTGAGAATGTTGCACCTAACAGCCCCATCTCCTTTTCTGGTTTCAGGTTTCTGAAACAGATCGCGAACTTCAACAAGAGGATTCAGTTGGAAAACCAAGACTGGCAGACTTCTTCAGATCATAGGCAGGAGCCAGGCCGAGTACAGGGATTCTTGGAACATCTATCTTCCCTTTGGAGGACACTAAGTTCTGTTTGAAGACAAGGCAGTTCATTATGGCAGCAGGACTGAAAGGACACGAAGGAGTTGTTACAGTGATTTGGTGACAGTTCTTCAAACCAGTGTCTTAGGAAAGGTGGATCAACAAACTCCTGAACTTTTGGGTTGCATTAAGTGAGAAATCAGCATGGCTCAGGTAAAAAGCTATAGAATCCTCCTCCTTCAAGATCACTGGGAAGCGTGTTTGCAGTTTCACTCTTGAATGCTGCCTTAGTCAACATATTGACCAGCCCAGTGAGCCAAGCTCTGTATTAAACACCAGGGGGAGATCTAGAGGAAGGAAAGGAGACAGGCCACAGCCCCTGCCTTCAGGGAGCTTCCAGTCAAATGAAGGAGGTAGGCCATTCTGCATCACAGGCACTGATGGGACATTTGCGAAACAACTACTCAGTTTACACTTGGTACATTAAGTGCTGAGGGGCATGAGGGAGTGAAGAGTCTGGTGAATGCTTCATTTGTTTTTTTCAACAGGAATTAATTGAACTCCTGTTACATGCAAGGCATTATGCTGGGGATACAAAGATGAATAAGATTATCCCCATCCCCAGCAAGCTTCCAGGATAGTTGGGTTGGGGTCGGGGGAAATGGAGAGAAAGTCTGTTATTTATCTCTATGTACATAATACCTTGCATAGTGGTTGATTAGCAGCAGAGACTCAATGAAACTGTTGATTGAAGGAACATACAATAATAGAGGTATGTACGTGGCAGAGGAGAGAAAGGTACCTCTGCTTGGATGAACAAAAGCAGATGAAGCTTGAAGAACACATGGGATTTTCCTAGACCAACAGGCAGACAAGGCTTTCAGACAAGGAGAACTGGATGGGCAGAGGCTTAAAGGCATAGGAGAATGTGATGAGGTGTTAGAAGTACTGCATGTAGTTTGCTAGTTAAGGAGGAAAGGACTTAAATGGGTTAGGGGGGTAGGTAATGATAGAGAGAAGAGTTAGGGTAAGGGAGTTGTTTCTTAAGGATGTAAGAGTATAACCCAAGGGCCTTTTATGCCTCGCTAAGGAATCAGACTTTATTCTGTAGGGAATGGGAGCTCTCAGAAGAATGTTAAGTAGCAGAGTGGTGTCAGATCAGTGTATTTAGAAGGTAGTTGTCATTGTGAGGGGACAGGATTGGATTGGAGAGACAGGATGATCTGTTAGATTGCTCTAAGTGTGGATAGCAAAGCTATGTGCAGGCATCCCTGGAGCTTCTCCCAACTTTTTTCCAGGGACCTTCCTTACCAGTCTCACCAGGAGGGCAGTCTGATTATAGTATAATTGGCTTTCTTCCAGCTGCAGGCATAGCTTCCTCCTTTCCATGCAGATTGGGAGCCCTTTGGTTTCTTCTTCCTTTGTTTCCAACCCCCTTCACAGCATCATGTTCACTCTTGTTCTGAGAAACTGCCTTTCACTAATCACTAACTTTGTATTGGGTACCACTATGTATTTGTATCTTAGTTTTATTCTCGTCAGCCCTGTGAGAGTAGATACTCTTCATAAACATTTTGCATTTAAGGAAACTGAGGCCTGAAAAGGTGGAGTAACTTGCCCACGATTATGCAGTGCAAACAGCAGATCTGAACTTCCCACCTCTAAACCTTTCAATGTCCAAAGTCCTTGAAGGAGAAAGGAAAGAAGGGGTCGCAGGTTATACTAAAAGGAACTTTTTTTAAAGAGAGTATTTTTAAAGATTTTATTTATTTATTTATTTATTTGACAGATCACAAGTAGGCAGAGAGAGAGAGAGAGGAGGAAGCAGACTCCCTGCCGAGCAGAGAGCCCTTATGTGGGGCTCGATCCCAGGACCCTGGGACCATGACCCGAGCCAAAGGCAGAGGCTTTACCCCACTGAGCCTCCCAGGCACCCCGAGATAATTTTTAAAAGGAATTTTTTAAATAAATGACTTGTGGAAGTTTGCTGATGAACTATTTCTTTGAAGTGTTTCTTAAATGTTTTTTCAGTAAAAAAATACCCTCTAGTGCTAGCCAAACAAAGTTAGTTTGAAGAATATAGCCAGGAAAAGAGGAAATTTTTTTAATCATTCCTTGTTTGAGCAGTTTTTAAACTACACATAGAGTAGAGAATGTGAAAACATACGGATTTGCACACAAATAAATGGCCTTGGAGGTCAAGAGAAAGCGATACTCAACCCTAAAATCCTTCCAAGTGATTTAATTTTTAGACCTGTTAAAATTTACAACACCTCGGGAATTTAAAATCTGAAGGGAGAAATAACCTAGTTTGCTGATAAGCATGTTTGTGGGACCTGAAAGAATATGTATTTGGCACCAGTGATATCTGCCAATCATAGTGAGCTCTGAAGCTTCTGTTGAGAGAGGAAGAGGAGGAAAGTCTGCTAGAAATCTCCCATTTCAGTGGATCAGCAGGGCAGACCCTCATGCCCATTCACAAGGTCAAGTAGGTAACATGTCCTGGCACACTGCTAATGACAAAAGTGTCAGTAATACTTGGTTATTCACTTGATTGGTATTTAAATGCTGAATAACAAGTAAATTGTTCTTGGTGAGGTGAGTTAGGGAGTACTCTTGAAGGAAACAGAGTTTCTCAAAGTAGAGAGGGACACTCCCTAGAGAAGCAGTTTTGTTTGTGGCTGGGTGTGAAAGGTAGTTGTACAGAAGATGGCAGCCTGTTTTTGTCCTGCCCTGCCCTGCCAGGTGACCTGACACCTCATCTCCTTTCAACTTAGGCAAGTCTCCTGGCTTGTGAAGGCCTAGCAGGTGTGAGTTTGGTTCCCACTGCAGCCAGCAAGAAGATGATGCTGAGCCAGATTGCCAGCAAGCAGGCCGAGAATGGAGAGCGGGCAGGTAGCCCTGATGTGCTGAGGTGCTCAAGTCAGGTACAGCGTTTGAGTCCATTGTGGCACCTGGGGGTCGGGTGGCCCAAGCTCTCCACCAGGAGATGTCAAGCTTTAATTCCTCAGTGCATCTATTTAGGGAAGTGGGGAAAAGGGATCCAGCTGGGGAATGAGTGAATGTGGGTATTTTAGAGAGCTAAGGAAGGGCTTTTCTTTACCTATAACCCCTTAACACCATAGTACTTAGAGAGGAAATGGATAAGTACCTTCTCTAAACCTTTGGGGCAGGTGGTTACTGTTATTTAGAAGTTGTCTGCAAGCACAGCATTTGGTTTCCTGTCTTGTGTAGGGAGATAGACTGTGAGTTTAGCTTTGATTTATTTTAAAAGGGCCACCGAAAAGACAGCGATAAGTCCCGGAGTCGCAAAGATGATGACAGCTTGGCTGAGGCCTCTCATTCAAAGAAGACTGTTAAAAAGGCAGGTAATGGGGTATTCCCCGAACTGGTATCGTTTGGTAATGGGATAATCCTTCTTTTCTTTTCATCTGTGGTTCAACCTGGAGTTTTCCCTAGATGTTTTGGTCACTCGTAGCCAGTGAATGTGTCACTCGGATTTCTTCCATAGACCATTTTGGTCTTTGATCTCTGCCCTCTCCGGAACATCCTTGGTAAAGGAAGGAGGGCCAGGGAGGGCATGGGATCCTGTGGGCAGGTAGACTTCCCTCAGGTCACATTCAGAGGTGTTGGGTTTGATGGGGCATACAGCTTACCTATACCCACCTCCTTCCTCAGAGGGTCTCTTAAATCTAGGGAATGAGGGAGATGACAACATCAGAAAAATTACTTTGTCCAGCAACTGGAAATTGACCTAGGGTAGGATGAGGACAAAAAGGAGACTGAGAGATAGCCTTATGACATGCCTGATTGTTGCCCCTAGGTGGTGGTAGTGGAACAAAATGGTTCTTTTCAAGTAAAGATTCCCAAAAATTTTATTTGCGAACACTGCTTTGGAGCCTTTAGGAGCAGTTACCACCTCAAGAGGCACATTCTTATTCATACTGGTAAGTCTTTTGCTCATATTCAGTAGTCTGTAGTTTTGTGTGTGTGTGTGTGTGTGTGTTTGTAGCTCTTGTTGGGTTTGTTTAGAGGCCAACTATTAGAAGTAGAAAAAGAAGATAAGTGAGTTAGCTAGAGAAATTTTGTGACAGCTTTGGGGACCCTTCCTCATTAGGTATCTGTACATGGCTAAAAATTAAAAATTTCTGGGAAAAAACGAATGAAGTCCCTACCTTGTGTACCTCCTGATAATCAACTTCTCTCTCCACATGGGCCAGGTGAAAAACCATTTGAGTGTGATATATGTGATATGCGCTTCATCCAGAAGTACCACCTGGAGCGTCACAAGCGTGTACACAGTGGTGAAAAGCCCTACCAGTGTGAACGGTGTCATCAGGTAAGCTCATGTGTCCTCCGCCTACCCCGCACAACAAACTTCTTCACCAAAAAGCAGGGCCCGCCCCTGTCACCTTCCTGACAAGGGGCCACATTGAATTCCTGGCCATGATAGAGTTAGTATGTCCAGGTGAGATATACCTCTCTGGCCTTATGCAGCTGTCTATGGGGAGGGGCCATGAGAATAATTGTATTAACAATAGCATTTTTCATGTACTTATTTTTGTGCAAGGTACTGTGAGAGCCTGTTTAACATAGATTATCTTTTTAATCTTCATATTAATTCTATAAAGACCTGTGTTGTCATCATTTCACATATGGGGAAATTGAGATTCAAAGAGGTTAAGTTTCCTAAAGTCACAGCAGATTGAGGGCAGAGGCAGGATTCAGTCAAACTCAGAGCTGGTGCACCTGGAAGAAAGACCATCTCTGCCCCGGGGGCGGGGGTCCGTGTCTGATTTGATAAGAATGTTTGCTCCACCCTCTTACACTGAATCTCAAAACACTAGGATGGAAGCTCCATGAGGCAGAGATTTTGCCCCTCTGGTTCACCATTCTATCCTCAGCCCCAAGAACTGTACCTGCCTTGAGACAGACAATAAATATTGGATGAATGACACAGCCCTTCTGTGAGTAGGTACTTTAGCCCCATTACAGATGAGTGTCCCGATTGAGTGCTGTTAGATACCATGTCTAAGGTTGTACAGCTGCCGAGTGCTAGAGCCAGGACTCCCAACTTCAGAGCCTGTGCTCTTAACCACTGTGTGCTCCTGCTGTCTGTACTTGCTGAGGGCATGTGGAACCGAATGCCTGCCTCCCACGTGGGCACGGCAGAGCTAGCCAAAGGTAGTTGAGGTTCTCTCAACACTTAATCCTTCCTTTCTTCTCAGTGTTTTTCTCGGACAGATCGATTACTCAGACACAAACGGATGTGCCAAGGGTGCCAGTCCAAGACTTCCGACGGGCAGTTTTCTCTATAGGCGCAAGGGGCCCTGGGTGGTGGGAGTGATCAGAAGAATTTACCGAAGAGCGCACCCCCTCTGGTCTGATGGTCCCACCACCACCCCGTCTGTACCTGTCCCCCTCCTGGAGGAGTTGACCCAGGAGACCAGAAGAGTGCATCAGGGGACAGCGGCCTCAGAGCTTCAGCTCTGTAAATAATCTGAGACTATGAGTATCTCGGGGAAGTTCCTACAGCATTCCTGGGTAGGGAAGCTAGTCCCTGGACCCTTGGCTGAGGTTATAGGTGGGGACTGAAGGTACAGGACCAAGACTGGTGTGGCTCCCACAACCTTGGACTCCAGCTGGCAGCTGAAATGGAAAGGTTTGGGGAGAGGGATTTGTTTGCTTGTTCTGTTCTTGTTTTTGTTTATCCAAAAGCAATTTTAGCAGCTACACTGTGGATACAGGTAACATGGAGGCATAGAGCCCTGGTCAAAGCAGGGACTATGGCTGGTCCAGCCCTCCCCAAAATTGAGTTTTTAGTTGCAGTTGATCCTCAGTGTTCCACAGCCCTGCATCTCACCTTCTGTTTGAAGGAGAGTAGGATCAGGGATGGCAGCTGAGTTTACCTTGGTCTCCTTATACACTGTAAGGACAGAAGGAAGAATGGTGGGAGGAGCAGATAAGGGCTGGGTCCAACTAGAGTAGGCAGGTACCTCTTTCTTCCTCCAGGGAAGAGCAAGAGCTGTGCCCACAGCTGTTGCATTGGTCCAGGCCACCCTGGTACCTGATGGGGTCAGCTCAAGTGCCTTGTGGAGGGAACTTGGGTGAGAGCGGCCCACAGAGCCCTTCCATGCCCACTTTGGGCACTCGATCTTGGAGATAGTGTGTGGCTACCTCGCTGCCGTTGACTCCTGAGCCAGACAGAGGTGTTCAGCAGGTAGTCATGGATATCAAAGGGGGCTCTCTCTCCTTGTTCCCTCTTGGAACAACCCGAAACTAGTCCCAAGTTCAGCAACAACTGTTCAAGAAACAGAGGAGTTTGGTGTCCCCTGACATGACGGTTGAGCAGTGTGAGCTGCTCTCCCTGCCCAAGTCCTATCACTGTATTCAGGGAGAGGAGATAGGGGTGTGGCCTTTGGTCCCAAAGAATAAGATCTTCGTTTCCTTCTTAATGGCCATCCCTACCCAACAAAGAATTGGGGGAGGGGGTGCTGCAGAGAAAGGACTGAGGAAGAAATCTATCGTAGGTTTTATTCTTAATCATATTCTTTGCTCTTCTCTGCCCCAACACCACCACCCTACCCACCCTCAAAAAAGTGATCAGGGGTGTGTGTGTGCGTGTGTGAATGTGTTCATTCAAGTGTGTGCTTGCGTTTGTATGCTTGGAGATGGCATATTATTGAGCCAAACCCTTCTCTGGCCCTCAACTCAGGGGAGGATGAGCATGAAACAGCCCTCATCACCACCACCAAATCTGAGGGTGCTTGAGGTCCCAGCAGGAGCTGAGGAACTTGATTTAGGGGAGTGAAGTGCTTTGTTTTGGAGGTTTTTTTTTTTATTGATTCAACAGGCTGGTTAGGGTGTTTAATCCAAGCCATAGCTTGTAAACATGAATTTTTAAGTGAAATAAAAAACCCTCTTTCTGCTATGGAAGGTCCTGGGGTTTGGTTGGCCCCCACTGTGGCCTGCCCTGACCTGTAGAGGGGAGTAATCATGGAATAATCATGGAGGCTTGGTGAACCTGACCACACTGTCAGTGGGGCTCTAAGATGGCAACTCCAGGCAGTGTGACTTCATTTCCTAGAAAATGTAGGGAACAGCAGCAGAAAGCTCCTGGCTTTTACCTGAGGTGGGGGGAGGGGCTCTATACCTCGAAATGTGAGGATTTCAGGGAAAGAGAAAGGTATGGCACCCTTAAGATTTTCCCTGATGGCGCCTGAGATCCTTTGGAAGAGACACTGGGGAATGTGTTTGCCGCCTGTGCTCTTCTAGCTTTACGCTGGCACTTGCATTTGATACCGTCCAGAACCTAGGCTTCAGTCCTTGAAGCTGCCATGTGGTCCCCGCAAGCTGGGTATCTTCCTGTATATGAGTGAGCCCCTTTCCTGTTAGAGGGCTCTGCTGGGGTCGGAATTTATCACTCACCTCTGGGAGTAGATTCTTGGAAGGAGGCAACATTTAAAAAACTTCTCCCAGGAGCACTTTTGAAAATAGGAGGCTTCATTCCCTGCCAGTTGCAGCTAATCTGTTTAGGGGGTGGAATGTGTGTGGAGAGAATCCCTTGAGTGACCTCTCCCTTACATGTGCGGTTGTGTGCTTAGGTCCCAGTGTGCCGCGGCCCCCCACAGCTTCAGTCTCCTACCAGGGTGGGTGAGAGAGAGGGAGTTTGTGCGCAGGTGTGTAAAGAGCCATACCAGAAGCACCCCTGCCAAGGACTGGGTGTGGGGACAACTCAGGAGCAGGGAGGTTTAGGTGTCCAGGTTCTGGGGCCAAGGATGTGTGAGGAGAGAGGAGCAAAGAGAAGAAAGGAGTAATTTAGCCTCCCAGAGGGCCCGGAAGTCCCACTTACACCAGGGAAAGCACAGACGAAGAGCGCTACAGGGGCTCCTGGGCCCAAGCCCCAGCCCTTCTCAGCTGGTGAGGTCTAGCACTGGACAGATGCCTCAGGTGCGTTTGGAGTGAAGGGAAAGGGAGCTAGGGCAGGCTCTCAGAGACCAGGACATGGAATTTGGGGACCTGGGAAAGAGTAGCACCAGTTCTTGGGGGGGGGCTTGTACTGGGCCCTACCAGCCCTGCCCTTCCCTGCACCCCAACTCTTCTCCGTCCACCCCCAACAGCCTCTTTCATCACTTAGCTACTGATTGTGCCCTATGGCTTGACATTGGAGGGTTAAATGAGACGTGGGGTCCCACCACAACTTCTAACCCTCTCCCCAGACGCTCTTTGCCTCTGCTGCAGTCCTGAGGCTTTTATCTTAATAGTCCCTCCCAACTCTTCCTCTCTACCCTCTCCCTCCCTCCCTCTCTCTCTTTTTTTTTAATATACTTATTTTGCTATTGGGGGAGGGGAATATCAAATGAACAAGATCACTTTTAAATGGTAGTTTTTATAAGATGTTATAAACTTGTATCTTTTTACCATTAAAGTGCAGTGTATGTTCCTTCGTGATATATTTAGGATATTTAAATAAAAAGAAAATGGGGCTTTTCTACATACTATCTCTTTTTTTGGGAAAGCTTTTTCTTTGGGGCCAAAGTGGTTTTCTGTTTTCCCCCCAAATATAACCACTCCAAACCTCCAGCATCCTGGAAACTGTTTAAAACTCCCCTCCACAGAAGAGCAACAAGTGCAAGTAAAAACAGAATAACACTTCTGAATACGGGGGGCGGGGAAAAAAACATGCATGCTAGAACAAAATGAGGCAGGGTACCAACGTGTCTCTTGAGTGTGTGTCTGTAGTCCTCCCATATCAGCATTACCTGGAGATGGAGAAGCCCTGCCCCCCCCTCCCGCCTGGCAGCCGCTTACCAAATCTCCTGCACCTCCTGCACCTCGGGTTACAGGCTCTCCCAACACTCAGGTGGGAGGAAGGAGCACATGTTTTCCTGAGGCCCAGGCTCCACAGCCTGCTCTGGCCTCGGGTAAAGCAAGATGACAGCGGTGCTCTGAGGTAAGACTCTTTATTGTATACGGGGAGCGGGGGCTAACCCCCACTCATGAGGTAGGGAAGCGTGGTTGCAAGGGTAGGCAGCCCTCGGGTGTCACTCTGAGAATGAAGTGGGTGATGACTATTCATCAGTAGTCCCCTTCCAGGGAGCTGAGAAGAGCCCTGGGAGGAGTGCTCCTCCCTCTGCTTCAGAGAAGGGGACTCCCTGCCTCCTGAAAGCGAGGGTTCACGGTGGTCGTGATGGCACTTCTGTAGAGAGGATTGCTGTCCTGGGAAAGGAGGTTGGAAACGATGAGGAAGAGTCCCTGGGCTTTCCTTTATCTAATCCTAAGAGGCCAACCTCAAACTTGAGCAGCGCCCCAAGAGCTGATGGAAGTTAGTAGCGGGATGGGCCAGAGGAGGTACAGACCAAAGTCAGGGGGCGGCCTAAGTGGAAGGAGCCAGGGCTGGGGAGCAGGGGGCGGGCAGCAGAGAGCAAAGAGGTCCTAACCAGGGAGAGCCCAGCAGGGTAAGAGGCAGTCTTCCCCACCTGCTTCCAGTTGAGCCGCTGCCGCTCCTTCTCAAAGCGCCTGAATTCTCGGCGATCATAAATTTCCACAGAAAGCCGATAAGCCAGAACTAGCCCAAGTCCCACTGCCACAATGCCCCCCACACAGCCCAGCACAATGGTCTGCGTGTGATCTGCTCCTATGGGGAAGAAATAACAGAGCCATGGGGATGGATCGGCCATTGCCCACAATGTGTCCAGCCTCCCCATCCCTGCCTGTCCTTGAAAACAAAGGGAACCTGGCAGTGGCCAAGACCTTAGTCTTGTCCACTTGGCCCATCACCTCCACTTTTGCCTGGACACCCTGCTCTACTTCAACTCCTAGCCTCATTTCCCATTCTCTTTACCTCCCCAGCCCGAGTTTTGAGGCCCTACCAATCAAACTTCCAGGGCTCCCTTTGGCATGTCCATAGCATCCCTGCCCACTTACTCTCTTTGGGTCTGACTCTGAGCACAACCTTGCCTCCGGCTCCCTCCTCCACCAGGAAGAAGAACAGCTGGTTGTCCAGGGTCCTCTCTTTGCACCAGCCGTCATCCAGGATAGGGGCTGAAGTCAGGGTCACGTTGAGAAAGCCACAAGCCCTGCTGCAATTGAGGGCCAGGGGGCCAGTTCCAAAGGCCCCACATTCTGCACAGTCCCTGTCCAGTGGACATCAGTAGATTACCAACTAGGCAGCTGTCACCCACACTACACGGCAGGAAGGAGCAGGCAGATGGGAGTGGCTCTGCGAGTCCCGCTGTGCCCCTGCTCCCAAGCCACAGGACCGGAGGCCTCACCTGTATCTCTCGCATGACGTCGCACAGCCTGGGCACTGCTCACAGAGGGCACCGAAGTAGCCCTCCAAGCACTGGCAGCGGTTGCACCTGCACACTCCGTGCCTGCTGCAGATAATTCCGTCGGGACTGGTACAGCTGTCCGTGTCCCCACTGCACTCACACGCTCTGCCAGTGCGGTTGGCGAAACAGTGACACAATCCACATCGGCAGCGGCCAAAGCCTGGGGCAGAGCCATGCTCGAGCTGACAACCACGCTCCTCACACACAATGGGCATCACATGCCACCACAGGCTGCCTAAAGCTGGTCTGTTCCCGTGCATCCAACTCCTTCCCAAGGTTGCTAGCCACCTCCAACTCCTACACCAGAACCTTCGATACTCACCCTTAAGGCCATGAAGTCCCCAGAGCCTAAATACCCTTGGGAGCCACTCTAATCCCTCCCTTCTCCCAAATCCTGCAGGTACCTCCACAGAGGATGCCCTCGTGTCGCTCGCAGCCGGCATCATCACACTCGCACAGACTCCCGGAGCTCTGTCCGCTGCAGCTGCAGCGTCCACAGTGACACCGTCCCTTCCCACTGCACAAGGGCCCTGTCCCATTGGGGGATCGGCACCCAGATTCCAGATCAGGGGAAGACAGCTCAGCCTCAGAGCATTCACAGAGCCGGCCCAGGCGGCCAGGAGCACAGCTGGGAGGGGAAGACAGAAGCAGAGTCAGGCAGAGCCAGGAAAGGGAAGAGTGGGTCAGAGGGTTACCATCCCTTGACCTATCTTTCCCAGGATCCTCTAAACCTAAGATCTCTAAAGAGTGGGAGAGAGATGAGTGGCTGAAGGGATGCTGGTATGTGGTTGAGCACCAAGGAGTAAAAGAATGGAGGGGAGGGTCTTGGCATATCTGGGAAACTTCAGACGAAAATCAGGGTGGAGTCTTGGGACATCTGGAAAAAGATGTCTAGAGATGCCAGTGGGAGGATAAGAAGGGAGAGGAGAAATACTGGCCTTGGTCATGTGTGAAGAGCCACATGGCTGAAAGGAAGCAGGAGGCCTCACCTGCATACCCCGCATTGTAGGAGCCCCTGGCCATCACTGCAGTGGGGAGCCTGGGGTTGGGTGTCACTGCAGTTACAATCACATAGAGTGTGCAGCTCCACAGTCAGCTCTTCTGAGAAGCCAAGGGCTCGCAGCCTCAGAAGCTGGGGCTCTGAGGAGCAGTGGGTAGCTTGGAGAGCAACCAAAAAATTTACCTGAGGACAATATGGGCAGAAATCAGACTTGAGGTCCCATGTGTACACACACACACACACACACACACACACACACACGCCAAACCCATTGATCATCAAGAACCTATTCCTTAGGAAATGAAGGGATAAGATCATGCTAATACCCATCTCTTAGAAACCCACTGGAGGAAGCTACTCATTAAAACCCTTTCAGAAAGGATGGAGGGAGAACAACCCCATGCTTTTGCATTGTTCTCTGTGTCTGCCCCCAGTCTTTTCCTGCCTGCTTCAATTTCCCTCCCCCACCCCCACTTCCTTCCTTCTGCCTATCTTGGCTGGCTCTCACCGTCTGGTTGGTTCGGACGTGGTTGCACTGGCCCCGGTCCCCAGCCTCACCCTCCCTCTTCTCAGGATCCCCACACTGAGATTCGTATGAGATGTGGACCCCCGGAGGGAGTGGAGAGTGTTCGAGGGTCACCGTGGAGGACAGGCTCTGTGGAAGGGAGACAGTGAGTAACCACGTGAAAGCAGGACTCCAAACCCACCTTGTGCCCTCTGCAGCCATTCCAAATTCCACCACAGGCCTGCCCTTGGCCTGCTGTGGGGACCTTTGTAACATGCAGGAGCTGCTTCTCATACTCCCAATCAGGATATACAACCTGTACATGTAAAGCCCTCGAGGGCAGAGTCTTTCAATTGAGTTTGCCCTGGGAAATTGGATCCTGTCTCAGATTTTCTCACTGTGGCTTTAGGATGTGATCACCATCATAAGACGCCTATAGCATGGTTACAGAGCTAAGCTCAAGAAACACTTAAGGATCTTTATGGTTCCTTCTACCTGTAAAATTCTATGGTTCCTGTGAAAAATGCCTCTGAATTATTTGTAAGCTCAGTGAAAGTAGGCTCCAGATGCTACTTTCCTTATGGATCATCTGGGGCACAAATGCCAGCCCTTCTCTCTGTTCTCTGTGTGACCCTGGCAAGTCATTCAGCCCCCTGTGTCTGTATTCTCATGTATAAAATAGGGATGCTAATCGTTAGCAAACGGGGGTTCAGTGGGATAATGGGAAGGCAAGCAGCATAAGCACTTAGGACAGTGTTTGGCATGAAATACTGGCTCAATGAATGTTCCTTTCCTTCCTTGCCCAGAGCAGGGCTCTGTGTTTCACGCAAGCCAGATACTTCAGATGTACAAGTGTCAGCCCAGCTGAGTGAACGATTAATGACAGCCATAGACAAACTGTAGGTAAGAGCCGTGGAGGGCTACACCGAAAAGCGATCAGTCCTTCTCAGTTCTGTCACCTCCCCAAAGGCCCCTTTCCAGGGCCTGCGCTCGCCATGCTGCCCAGTCCCAGCCCCTTACCTTATAAGCATCCATGATGAGCTGCACCACGTTGCTGGAGTCCTCGCTCAACAACCCCACTGCGGACTTAGGAATCAGCTTACTCAGCTCCTAGGTTATGAGGAGTTGAGGGAAATGGGCTTCTGGAGGGTCTGGAAGGGAGGCGAGGACATATGGGGAGGAGGAGAGCGGTCTTTGAGGGAGCTGAGAAAGGCGCACGGCGGGAAGGTCCGGCATTCAGACAACTCTCACCTGGTAGACAGGCAGCGTGGCACTGGTGACGGCAAAGATGGGCTGGATATTTGCCGCAGACAGGGCCTGGGCTACCTGACCCACAGAGGGGTAGTCCTGGGCAGGGGAACAGGGATAAGGTGAGCTCCGCCAGTCTCCCCCACAACATCCTACATGCCCTCTGCCCAGGAAGTCCAGGAACCAGGGTTCCACCAGCTAGAGGAACCCGGGAGGCTCAGCAAGGAGGAGGGAGGGGCTAGGGAGTGGGGTGACATGGGTTTCTGTCTGACCAGTGGGGGGACATGGAGAAGAGGAGCTCCTGGGGAAGAGGGCAGGGTGGTCACTGGTAAGGGCGAGGAGGCAGGGGTGGGGGGCCTGGGCATAGAGGAGGGGTGGCTCCGATAGGGGTGGGGCGAGGGTAGAGACTCACAAACTCTGGACTGCGACGATAGAGGCCATCGCTGTCCAAGTGGCAGTGCCCATCACTGGGCATGAAAATGCCACCCAACTTCCCATCCCCAGCTGTGTGGAATGTGTCATCCGAAGTGAACACCAGCAAGCGGGACACATTCCTCCAGCCAATCTGCTCCTGGGGTTGGGGGGATAGAAGTTAGGCTGTGTACCTTGCTCTATGAGCCAAGGATCTGCCAGCCTCATTCTGAGTCATTTGTGTACCCCCCTGTCTCCAGACCCCTGCTTTTCCCCAGCCCCCCAAACATGGTCGCTGCTGGTGGAGGCCTTCTTATGAACTAGAAAAACATGCCTCTTCCTTAAGGTACTTTAGTCCAATCCACCAGGAAACTGTTCAAATGAATATGCAAACTACAGTGAGGATGGTACAAAGGGCACTTCTAGAATTGGGCACTGCATGACCCTAGGTGGCCGTCTCAGCCCCAAACAGTGCTTCGGACCCAGATGCCCTCCCCACGTCCTCACCTGACAGAGCGCAGCCTGCAGAATGGCATCGAAGCCACCTTCAGGCGAGTCCAGATTTCCAGACACATTCTGGCGCCCCACCTCCCGCTCAAAGGCCTTAGCATCTCCGGTCAGTGACAGCACATGGCGAAAGCTGAAGGGTGGCTGGCAGCGCTCCAGCCGGGTGGGACAGGGGTGGCGAAGTTTGGAGGACACCGTGCTCACAAAGGGCATCACCGTTTTGTCCACGAAGGAGCCAAAGCCTGGGAGGGCGGAAATCATGAGGGCTGTGCCAGAAGTCACTGGCTAGCTGCAGGGTGGAAGGGCCTCTGCTGAGGACTCAGAAGGCAGAGGTCCATGGAAAGCAGTGGTGGGCGGTCAGGGGGACAGTCACAGAGGAGTAGAGGAGATAATGAGAGCAAGTGCCCCCAGCATGGAGGGTCTGAGTATCTGGCCTACTTGGCCAGTGGGGGCGGGGGAGGGGGTGGAGCAAAAGGTTTGGATCACTGGTTCAGAGCAGTGGGGGATGGAGGAGATCAAGAGGAGGACACAGTGGCAGTCAGGCAGGGTCTCTGGAGGAACGAGAAGGAATAGGGTATAGCCTGATGCAAAGGAGGGCATCCTTTGAACAAGGGAGATGTGAGTGCAGAAGGCACAGCCAGGGACAGTGGTATTTAGCCCTTGCCGGAGGGACACAGATGGGGCTGAGACAGTGGCATCAGGGCAATATCTGGTAGTAAGAGTATCAGGGCAGTATCTGGTTGGTAGATCCAGGGCGCCCTGTCTGACCCTGTCTGACCCTGTCTGAACCCCGTCTGGCTAGACTCTGGGACTCAGTTACCTCTCATGTGGAATGAGTGCTCCTACTGGACAGCCTCTTAAATCCCCTCGAGTTCTGTCCTGGAAGATGAATGTCTTTGGGAGGAGAGACCAGAAACCCGTTGCCTGAGCAGGTCTGCTAAAAACTAGGAGAGGGCAGGTAGGGGCCCGAGCTCCCAGCAAGGGGAGGCTGAGGGCCGGCGGGGCGCTCACCGATGCGCACGGAGTGTGTGACCTGCTGCAGCTGCACCAGCAAGTCGTGTCCGAGCTGGCGCACGCGCTCCAGGTCGTCCTTCATGGAGTAGCTCAGGTCCATGAGGTAGTATAGGTCGACGGGGTATCCCGGGGCCCGGAGGAAGCGCACTCGGAGCTGCTGCGGCTCCCCTGGGAGGCGGGCGTGGGTCAGCGGGCGGGAGATGGCACCTCGGCCCCGCCCTCCGGCCCCGCCCCCGGGGACTCACCGGGCCGCAGTGTGACCCGCACCCGCTGCGGCGCCAGCTGTGTGGCCCCCTCGCCGCGGGTGCCCGGGCTCAGCGGCTGGTCCTGCAGCACCTCCAGCCGGCCGCGGGGCTCCTCCAGCTCCCCCAAGGGGCAGCCACGCGCCAGCAGCTCCTGTCGCCGGCCGCAGCGCCGCTCCTCCGCTAACCCCGACGCGGTGAAGTTCTGAATCCAAGGGGAAGCGCGTCGGGACTCTGGTCCCCCACGGACCCTCCACCCCAACACCTGCGATCCAGGCCGCTCGCGACCCTCCCCTCACAGTGCCCTGAGCCCCTCGAATGCCCTCCCCTCTCCGTCCCCCCATAGCCACCTCCAAACCTGGTTCTGTCTTGTCTGAGCCCACTTCCTCTAGCACCACACCTACCCTCTGCTCATCTAGACAACCCCCTCTCCCTAGCCACCTACCCTTCTCCTCCCCCGCAGGGCCACAGACTTCCTGTTGAGATCTCAGGCACCTCACTACCACAAGAAAAAGAGGAGCCTGGTCTCCTAGTCCTAGCTCTCCTGCATGCTCAGGCCAAAACGGGAAAGCTGGTCAGGTTAAGACCCAGGCTAAGTTCCCCCCAGAGGGGGAAGGACCAGGACAGAACAGGAGACTCCTCTCCCCTCCCTCCACCCAGCTCCCACCCGTGTCTGGTCCCTTGGGGACTGGCTGGGAAGTGGCAGAGGAAGGAAATGGTTACAGTGGCTTCTCAACTGGCCCTGGTGCCAGTCTTAGGTCCAGAGATTGAAGGAGGCAGACTGGTATCTGACTGCCTCGCCCATCTCTGCTCTGTCTCCCACTGACTCTGAGTATCCTCTTCCGGTCCTCCCAGATTCACAGGGTGCCTTTCTCCCCCTGCTGAGTCAGCCTCCACTCAGTTTCTGTAGCTCTGCCTTCTAGGGAGTTTGCCCTCATCTCTGATCGAACTCTCCCTCTTCCTACCCCCCAGCTCAGGTACCCACCATGCTCTGCCACTCCATGAGCCCTGTCTCTTTAAGGCACAAACAAAGAACCCTCTTGTTTGACAGGCCAGGGAGACACCTCCTCCCCAGCATCCTTCTGGGCCACTTGGGTAGATCAAGTCTTTCCTCCAAAGCCTAGCCACTTCTACCTCCTTTCCTTCTACTTTCCCAGCCACAGGAGACTACATACTTTGGGAAGGCTATGCCCATGCACCCCCAACACAGACTCAGAAAACCAGTCATATACTTTCTATTAGGGACTAACCCCCAATGTGATGATAAAGCATTTGGAGATGGAGCCTCTGGGAAGAAATGAGGATTAGTTGAGATCGTGAAGGGAGAACCCTCACGTGGTTGGGGTGGGGAGTGGTGGAATTGATGCCATTATAATAAGAGACACCAGAGATCTTGTCTACAGCCTGACTATAGGCCAGGGAGAGGGCTCTCACCAGGAACCAAACTGACTGCCACCTTGATCTTGGATCTAGGCTCCAGCACTGTGAGAAATAAATCCCTGTTGCTTAAGCCACCCAGTCTGTGTTATGTTGTTACGGCTGCCTGAGCTGACAAACACTTTCTCACATGTACACGTGTGCCAAAGCTCACTTTACCTGTACGCAAGCGTGAGTTCCAGCAAGAACATACTTCCACCAAATGTAAGGTCACCAAATCTTCTCCAGAGATATGCAAATACACAGACACACAAGTGTATACACAGGACCCTTGCACACACATGCATGCACACACACACAGGAGTCCTAGGGGCACAAACTCAGTCACCCATGGGACTGCCGAGTGCACCCAGAAATCACACATTTGCCCACACAATCACGCACAGAGCTCTGTTCTGCACATACACCTATACACAGTCTCCAAAGGCCACAGGCCCAGCTTTACCAGTTGCTTGCACCATGCACAGCTTGGGTGTGAGAGGATGCACTCCCGGCAGGAGGAGGTGGGCTGGCAGGACCCCAGCAGGGATGGATCAGGATCCCTCCATTCTGTGGCCTTCTCGGACAGGGAGATCATGGCATCCAATTCACTCTCCCCTCTGCTCAAGACCAGCAGAAAAACAAGGACTACGGGCAAAGCCACCATGGCCTACAATAGGACATAAAGGGTGACACGTGGGTCCTCAAGGAAGGGCCTCTAAGCTCTCAGTCCTCTAAACTTAGCCTGTGTTTGTCATTCTCAAAACTCTGCTCAGGGGTGCCTGGCTGACTTAGTCCTAGAGCATGCAACTCTTGATCAAGCCCCACCTTGGGTGTAGAGTTTACTTAAGAAAACAAACAAACAAACCTCTACCTCAATTCTTTATATCCTCTGAGAATCTCTCCCTGTGGATTCAGCTGTTTCTTTAAAATGTCAGGAAGAAAAAAAAAATAAGTAAATAAAATAAAATAAAATGTCAGGAAGACTGGGCACCTGGGCCTGGGTGTCTCAGTTGGTTAAGCAACTGCCTTCAGCTCAGGTGATGATCCCAGGGTCATGGAATTGAGCCCCACATCAGGCTCCCTGCTCAGCAGAGGAGTCTGCTTCTCCCTCTCCCCTTGTTCATGCTTTCTCTCTCTTGGCTCAGTCTCTCTTTTTCAAATAAATAAATAAATAGAATCTTTTTTTAAAAAAAATGTAGGGAAGAGGCAGCCACCACACGTGGGTAGGACCCTCAGAGAAGTCCTGTCCCTCCTTTGTACAGACTTTGCCAGGGCAAAGGTGGCCAAAATGGCCTAACAAGAGTCTGGGGACTAGCCCCGGAAGCACTAAGGTCTACACCCACCAATGTCTAGTCACCAAGATTCCAAGCCACAGTGAAAACAGAACCAAACAGGAAACACACCAAGTTCTGGTCCTGCTTCAGTCTCTCGATGGCTGTATGGCCAATCAGACTTTTTCTCTGGGCCTTAGTTCCCACATCTGTAAAGAGAGACAGTTAAATAAATAATCTGACAGGCCTTGCAGTTTTCATAATCTTGGATTCTAAATGAAGGAACAGGGGTGCCTGGGTGGCTCAGTTGGTTGAGCGTCTACTTTGGCCTCAGGGCATGATCTCAGGGTCCAGGGACTGAGCCCCATATTGGGCTCCCTGCTCAGCGGGGAGTCTGCTTCTTCCTTTC
Source organism: Neogale vison (assembly GCF_020171115.1). Taxonomy (NCBI): domain Eukaryota; kingdom Metazoa; phylum Chordata; class Mammalia; order Carnivora; family Mustelidae; genus Neogale; species Neogale vison. The sequence goes on from NC_058102.1 coordinate 88,995,672, forward strand.
CCTCTGCCTCCTCCCCACTGCTCATGCTCATGCTCATGCTCTGTCTTTCTTTCAAATAAAGAAATAAAATCTTTTGGGGTGCCTGGGTGGCTCAGTGGGTTAAAGCCTCTGCTTTCGGCTAAGGTCGTGATCCCAGGGTCCTGGGATCGAACCCCACATCAGGCTCTCTGCTCAGCAGGGAGCCTGCTTCCTCCTTCCCTCTCTCTCTGCCTACCTCTCTGCCTACTTGTGATCTCTGTCTGTCAAATAAATAAATAAAGTCTTTAAAAAAAAAAAGAAATAAAATCTTTTTAAAAAGAGAAAAAACATTAAAGAAAGAGAGAGAAAGAAAGAAAAGGAAAAAAAGAAAGAGAGGGTCAAGGGTTCTAAATTTAAGGAAGGAAAGTCAGGGAATAAGAATGAGAGGAAGAGGGGTGCCTGGGTGGCTCAGTGGGTTAAAGCCTTTGCCTTCGGCTCAGGTCATGATCCCGGGGTCCTGGGGTCTTGGGGTCCTGGGGCTCTCTGCTCAGCAGGGGGCCTGCTTCCTCCTCTCTCTCTCTCTGTCTGCTTACCTGTGATCTCTGTCTGTCAAATAAATAAATAAAATCTTAAAAAAAAAAAAAAAGAAAGAAATGAGAGGAAGGAAGACTAGAGCTAATGAAGGAGTGTGTGAGAGAGTCAGGGAAGGTAGCTGACATGGTAGCAAGAGGAATAAAGATTAGACCATAAGAGAAATTTCTAAAGGCCTGGGATAATGCAGGAAGGCAAGCCACAGCTAGTAAACTTTTATCTTTCTTGTATGTTGCACAGAGCAAATATAGACTGAAGAAAGAGCCTGAAGGCAGGGTAATTCCTGGAATGACCTCCAGGGAAAACCAGGCAAATTTCTGATTGTTAAAACTTATTAATTGTTTTGTCAATTAATAATAGAGCCTGGGTGGCTCTATGGGTTAAAGCCTCTGCCTTCGGCTCAGGTCATGATCTCAGGGTCCTGGAATTGAGCCCCACATCAGGCTCTCTGCTCATCGGGAAGCCTGCTTCCCCCTCTCTCTCTGCCTGCCTCTCTGCCTACTTGTGATATCTGTCTGTCAAATAAATAAATAAATAAAATCTTTAAAAGAAAAGAGAGAGAGAGAGACAAAATCAGGAAGTTAAGGGGGCTCCTGGGTGGTGCAGTCGTTTAAGTGTCTGAGTCGGGGTTTTCAGCTTGTGTCCTGATCTCAGGGTTCTGATCTCAGGGTCAAGAGATAGAGCCCGATGTCCCTCTGGCTCTGTGCCCAACACGGTGTCTCCTTGACACTCTGTCTCCCTCTGTCTCTCTCCCCTGTGTACAAGCGCGCTTTCTCTCAAATTAATATTTTTTAAAAATCAGAAAGGTACATTGCAATGGCCTTTTTTTTACAGAGATGGAAAAGTTGGTCCTACACTTCCTATGGAATTGCATGGGACCCCGAATGGCCAAAAACAATCTTGAAAAAGAATGAAATCAGAGGTCTCTCACATCTTTCAAACCTTACTAGGAAGCTACAGTGATCAAGACAATGTGGCATGTAGATCAAGGGTAGGCATGTAGATCAATGAAATAAAATCTAGAGTCCAGAAATAAATTCATCCATTTATGGCCATTTGGTTTGCAACAAAGGTGCCAAACTACTCGATGGGGAGAGAACAGTCTTTTTTTTTTTTTAAGATTTTTATTTATTTATTTGACAGAGATCACAAGTAGGCAGAGAAGCAGGCAGAGAGAGAGAGGAGGAAGCAGGCTCACTGCCAAGCAGAGAGCGCGATATGGGGCTCGATCCCAGGACCCTGAGATCATGACCTGAGCCGAAGGCAGAGGCTTAACCCACTGAGCCACCCAGGCACCCCGAGAGAACAGTCTTTAACAAATGGTGCTGGGATGACTGGCTATCCACATGTGAAAGAAGGAAGTTGGACTCCTACCTCACCACATATACAAAAATTAACTGAAAATGCATCAACGACCTAAATGTAAGTCCTTGAACTATAAATTCTTCGAAGAAAATGGAGGGGTAAATCTTTGTGGCCTTGGACTTGACAATGGATTTTTTTTAAAGATTTATTTATTCGACAGATAGAGATTACAAGAGAGGCAGGCAGAAAGAGAGAGAAGCAGGCCCCCCACTGAGCAGCGAATCCAACATGGGGCTGGATCCCAGGAGCCAGAGATCATGACCAGAGCCAAAGGCAGAGGCCTAACCCACTGAGCCACCCAAGTGCCCTTTGACAACGGATTCTTAATGAGGACATCAAAAACACAAGCAACAAAAGAAAAAAGAATAGGTCAATTAGACTTCATAAAAATATAAATATATAAATATAAAACTTTTGTGCTTCAAAGAACACTATGGAGAAGACAAAAAGACAAGCTACAGAAAGTGAGGAAATATTTGCAAATCATATATCTGGGAAGGATCCAGAACATATAAAGAACTCTTCCAACTCAACAACTAAAAGGCAAACCACCCCATTTTTATTTTTATTTTTTATTTTTTTAAAGATTTTATTTATTCATTTTACAGACAGAGATCACAAGTAGGCAGAGAAGCAGGCAGAGAGAGAGGAGGAAGCAGGCTCCCTGCGAGCAGAAAGCCCGATGCGGGGCTCGATCCCAAGACCCTGAGACCATGACCTGAGCCGAAGGCAGAGGCTTTAACCCACTGAGTCACCCAGGCGCCCCCTAACCACCCCATTTTTTTTTAAAGATTTTATTTATTTATTTGACAGAGAGAAATCACAAGTAGTAGGAGAGGCAGGCAGAGAGAGAGAGGGAAGCAGGCCCCCTGCTGAGCAGAGAGCCCGATGCGGGACTCGATCCCAGGACCCCGAGATCATGACCTGAACCAAAGGCAGCGGCTTAACCCACTGAGCCACGCAGGCGCCCCACCCCCTAACCACCCCATTTTTAAATGGCAGAGGACTTACGTAGATATTTCTTTGAAGAAGGTAGACAGATGGCCAACAAGCACAGAAAAAGATGCTCAACACCATTAATCATCAGGGAAATGCCAATCAAATACCACAGTGAGATACTACTTCATACCCAGTAAATGGCTACATTAAAATTTTTTAATATATATATTTTTAAATTTTATGTATTTATTTGACAGAGAGAGATCACAAGTAGGCAGAGAGGCAGGCAGAGGGAGAGAGAGGGGAAGCCGGCTCCATGCTGAGCAGAGAGATAGACGTGGGGTGGGGCTGGATCCCAGGACCCTGAGATCATGACCTGAGCCGAAGGCAGAGGCTTAATCCACTGACATACCTAGGCACCCGGCTATATTAAATTCTTTAAAAAATAGAAAAAGGGGATGTAGAGAATATGGAACCATCATATGTTGCTGGTGGGAATGTAAAATGGTACAACAGAGTTTAATAAATCCCCAGTAAGTTATTTAAAACAAAAATTTGTACATGAACCTTCATATCAGTACTATTCACAATAGCCTCATGGTAGAAACAATGCAAATGTCCATTGACTGATGAACAGATAGACAAAATGTGCTATCTCCACACTATGGAATATTATTTGGCCATAGGAAGGAATGAAGACCTGATACATGCTACAACATCACTGAAACTTGAAAACGCAATGCTAAGTAAATGAAACCAGTCACAAAAAAAAAAACCACACATTGTACGATTCGGTTTATGGGAACTTTCGTGACTAGACAAATCCCCAGAAACAGAAAGTAAATGGTCATTGCAGGGGGTGCTGGGGAAGAGGGAAGAATGAGGAATAACCGCTCGATGGGCAGTTTTGTTCTGGAGTGAAGAAAAAGTTCTAAAACTAGATAGCGGTGATGGTTGTACAACATTGTAAGGGTACTTAATGCCACTGAACTGAACACTTAAAATGGTTAAAATGATCAATTTTAGGGGCACCTGGGTGGCTCAGTTGGTTAGGCGTCTGCCTTCGGCTTGGGTGGGATCGAGCCCCGTGAGACAGGCTCTCTGCTCAGCGGAGAACCTGCTTCTCCCTTTCCCTCTGCTTGTGCATGGCGTGTGCTTTCTCTCATTCTCTGTCTCTATCTGAAATAAATAAATAAAATCTAAAAAAAATCTTTACAACATTATAAATTTTATGTGCATTTTATCACATAAAAAATCAAAACATTTACAAATCTCCCACTCGTATCTCCCATCCTCCCGTTTCCACACCTCACTCCAAATAAATAACCATCAATTTTTTATTATCTTTTGTTGTTTATAATCCTTCTAGGGATTGTTTTATGCATATACAAACTAATATAAATACATATGTTCTTCAAATGGTCAAATCAAATGACAGATTTCTACGTTCACAATTCTAGAATACACGCAGTTTTGCCCTCTATTTTTTTCTTCTTTCAATTACTTTTCTTAGAAACCTGTTACTGAAGAAAATAAAGAACTTGCTTGTCATTTTCACAGCCATATAGATTTCCACCTTGCACGGATATATAACATTACAGTTAATCTCTCATAGGGATTTAAATTGCTTCTAATTGCTCACTATTGAAACTAATGCTGCAATGGAAATTCATGCACTTATCATTTCACATGTGTGTGAGTGAATCTGTAGGGTATGTCCCTAGAAGAAGGGACACCCGAGTGGCTCAGTTGATTAAGCGTCTGCCTTCAGCTCAGGTCATGATCCTGGGGTCCTGGGATCAAGCCCCACATCGGGCTCCTTGCTCAGTGGGGAGCCTGCTTCTCCCTCTGCCTGCACCTCTCTCTGCTTGTGCTCCCCACCTCTCTCTGTCTGGCAAATAAATGAATAATTTTTTTAAAGTCCCTGGAAGAGGATTTGTAGGGTCAATAAATATTGACTTGTAATGTTGGCGGGTTATCACTGACATAAGCACTTTAGCAACTGTGTCGGTTTATATTCCCACCAGTGGTGTGTGTATGAGAAAGGCCAACTAAGTCCTTGGCTTGAAGCACCTGCATCTTCCTCCTCCTGGTTCTAGATTCAAATGGATGCTCTATACAGCGTGGGGAAGGGGTGGGGTGCCAAGTTGTTGACCTCAGCTGTACTACCACTTAGGACCTCGGGTGCTATATATATATATATGTATATGTCTCGGGGCCCCCGTCCTGTGCAAGGTTGGCCCACGGCTCAGGCTCTGTAACCTCAACCCTGCTTGCTCTGCACGCCTGTGGTCAAGGAGGCCAACGATGCTGCAGCACAAAGCCCAGTTTTGACTCATCTGTCAAGGCGGGGCCCCCAGGATTGGACATATCCAGAGACCTCAAACCCACTCATTTCCCCTAAAGGGAGCCCTTGGGACTCCCTGCCCAGGACTTCCCAACCCCCTTTTCCCGATTTTCCCTCTTCTTTCTAACTTGGGGATACACGGCCTGCAGCTTGTTTCTGTTAATTTCCCCCCCAAAATTTGATGACATCTTTCTGCTGCTTTTCTCTTCTCCACTTCTTTTTATTATTATTATTAAAGATTTTTATTTACTTCTTTGACAGAGATCACAAGTAGAGAGGCAAGCAGAAAGAGAGGAAGGGAAGCAGGCTCCCTGCTGAGCAGAGAGCCGGACGTGGGGCTCAATCCCAGGACCCTGAGATCATGACCCGAGCTGAAGGCAGAGGCCTTAACCCACTGAGCCACCCAGGCGCCCCTCTTCACCACTTCTGTACAGCTCTTTGTTCTACTTCCTTTTCCCTCTTATCCTAACCATAGAGCAACAGGGCTGTCAACTTCATCCCCCTCTTTTTACAAACCTGAATCCCAGGGCAGAAAGTGACAGTGAACAGGGATTAAGACAGTGAGACTCATCAAAAGTTGTGCCTTCTCCCCATCAACTCCAGTGGGCTCCACCTGATCCCCTTTCTCTTCCCTTGAGGGGATCTTCTGCCATCTTCCCTTCTTTCCCTCTGTAGTTGTCCCATTTTCCTGGCCTCGATTCTGACTCCAATACACACCCTAACATTCCCCCCTCCCCATCTGAGAAACAGAGCATTTGCCCAACCTATTCAGAGCTCCCAAATCAGGTGGAATCCTCTGCTGCCCACTGAGCAGCACAAGGAGGGAAGAGAACAGAGCCACTGGCCACCATCCCCCAGGGCTGTGGTAGTCACTGTCAAGCTGTCACTGGCAGATCTGATCTGAGCACCAGGCACTAGGCACCTGGGGTAGCTGCTGGGGAGTCACACTGGGAGAGCCCTACCTTGACATAATCTTTGGCACATGGCAGGTTCTCCAATGATAGCAGTCATACATTCCCCTACCTTCTTTGCCTCCCTCTCCAGCCCCACTTTTGGGAAACCTATGCAGGAGAGATGGGTAGGGGTGAGGCGGGGAGAACTTGAGAGACTGGAGGAGGGAACTGGGAAGAGGATCTTAGGAATTCAGAAACGAGTTCAGAGCCTTCTCCAGTCTCAGCCGGATCTTGGGCATCTTCGGGTCAGAGCCCAGAGCCCTATTCCATGGAGGTGGTAGGGAGCAGGCAGGGGTTGGGTTGTAAGAAGAGAGGAGGCAGAGGGCTGGTGCCCTGGTACTCACAGGTGCATGTCACCCAGCAGCTCTTCCTCCAGCAGCGGTGGCCTTTGTGTACTGATCTGGGAGGCTGCAGAGGAGGAAGTGACACGCCCTGGGGTGGGGTGGGGTGGAGGAGATTTCGGGGTGGTGGGGTAACTGACCTAGGAGAAGGTGGAGCCCATAGGGGTGGAATTGAGCCAAGGGGGGTGGTGATGATACAGGGATCTGGAAGGAAGCAAGGAAGCTTGTCTGGCTACCGAGACCCTATGACATGCTGGGGTGGCCCATATTATAATTAACCCATGACACAGCCACAGGTTAATATCTCCCCAGCCCCCAAATTTTACAGATATAGAGGCTAAGAAGAAAGATAGATATTGTGGTTCAGAGGTAAGAAATGAAAATCTTTGCCCAAGACCTCATAGCTAACAATTCGCGGGTGTGGGCTTTCCGTCCAGGGCTGCCTTGCTTCCCAAGTTGGTGTGACCTCTCCACTTCTTCATACAGGAACATGATAGGAAAGGAAGAAATAGGGAGGCAGTAAGTACTGGGAAGAGGAATGTAAGGGACTATGGGCACTCATTTTGAAAACCCAGTGCCCACTCTATCATGCTGGGTGCTGAATGCCACAGGCTCTGGGGCCAAACAGCCTGAGCTCCAATCCTGGATCTCATGACAGCCCTGAGAACTTCTGCAGTTACTTAACCTTCCTGTGGCTTCCTCTCTTCGGTCCCAGGGAACTAAGGATTGCCGTGATAATTAAATGAGCTAAATCACATCAACTGCTTCCAAGAGAACCCGGGACAACCTAAGGGCTTGATAATAGACTCCGTGGATGAGAAGGAACACAGTGAGAAGCAGAGAGGCTGAGAAATTCAAGGTCCGGCCAGCTGGAAGTTGGAGATGGACACGGGGCCAGGCTCAGAGAACGAGACTGGGGGCGGGGGGTGGGCAGTGCCAAGAAGGCAGCGGCTGGGAAAGGCGGAGAGGGAAATGGAAGAAGCCGAGGGTGGGGTCACGGGCCGCTGGAGCAAGGGCAAGGATGAAGCCTGGGAGGAAAAGGGGGTGTGGAAAATACCGGCTCCCAACCCACACTTGACCACAGGGAGCTCTGAGAAGGAGCTGGACTGGAGATCTATGTTCACAGGTTGGCCTCCTCTGCCAGAGGGACCTTCTGCATGGCGGGGACTGACTGACACGTCACCACATGTAGACAAGCACCTGTCTCTCGGTGGGTGTGAGCAGCAGGTGGATTGTAGGAGTGTCGCTGCTGGGAAGAGCCACTGGAACAGAGTGGGGGCGCTTCTTGGTGGGGGGGGGGCGCTTCTTCAGCTGGCCTCAGCCTACCAGCCCTTGTACCCTTCCCCCACAAGCAGGGGTTACTATGGCGACGACCCCTCCTTCCCCATAGGCCCTGTGGTTTCCTCCACAGCTTCTTTCACTTTCTTCTTCTGCTTTTCCCCACTCTTCTTTCCTCTCCGACTCCCCCATCCCCAACCTCTCTCCCACATGCACAGGTCATCCTTGAAGAAAGCTGGAAGAAAGCCAGGCACAAGGTAGGCAGGGCGTGGTCCCAGTGAGGAAGGTGGGCCACAGTGTTTGTAGGGCGGGGTATGGAGGGGGAGTTGGAGAGGGGGAGTGGGGAAGCCACAGGCAATGCACCGAGGGTGGCGGTGTTGCAGAGGTGAGGCACGTAGGGGAAAGGAGAGATATTAGGACCAAAGGGAACAGTGGGGTCAGAAGGGGCAGAGGGAGTGATTTCTGAGGTGTTAGTGGGGTCACAGAGCAGAGGAGCTCATGAAGTAAAGAGAGGGTTGGTGTAAAACAGAAACAATGCAACTCAGATGTAGGATGTGGTGGTTCTGGGGCCAGAGACCCTCATGAGAGCCAAGGGCAGCTTCGATGAACCCCCTCCCCAGAGAAGGACAGATATCACATATACATAACCGGGGCTGTGGGGACACCTTAAAGGCCTCTGGGACCATTCACACCTTCCCAGAGGTCCACAGGGCCCAATCTAAAAGCCCACACCTGGTGGCTGTGGGAGGCCCAAAAACCCAGGGTAGGCCCCATGGGCTCCCTTCCCCCACCCTCCCACCACCCCCATCTAGGTGCATCTCATCCAATTTCCCTGGTTTCCCTAAGAAAGCTGCAAAATCCAGTAGACTCACCTTCCTCACCCAGCCCCTCTCCAGGTAAGCCAGGTCATTTCCCCCACCTCTTCCCAGAGGGAGCCATGTGCCATGAGTTTCCATCACTTTATTTTGCAAAAATAGAAAACTCAGCAATATGCGATACAGCGGGGTGGAGGGGAGATGTAAACAGAGGGGAGGGGACAGCACCCTGACCCCCCCAGAGAAAAAGGGGAGCCAGTGGGAATCTTATTTGGCAGCTAAATACAAACTGTGGATTGGAGGAAGAAGGGAGGGGTCACAGGGGCCCTGGGCTCCCCCTCCCAAGACCCCTGGAGGAAGGGGTCAAGTCCAGGGTGTAAACAAAAGCTAATAAATAAATAGAGGTTTCCTCTGGGTCAGGGAAGGATCAGCTAAGCAGCGCCCACCCACCCCCCTCCCTGGGCCAAGCTGCTCTGGAGATCAAGGAGTGGGGAAGGCACTAGGGGGAAAGGGATCCCCTGGCCCCTCTGTAGTGTAGGAGGGTCCCTGCCCCAGTGGCTGAGATGGGAGGCAGGGGAAGCCCAAGGCACATGACAGGGGTGGGGGACAACACGGGACTGGGGGAGGGAGGGACTTGTAACGGAGGGCACAAGGTCAACTCTGGGCCCAAGCAAAGAGGTGCCTAACGGAGCTGTGTCTGTCCCTTTCACCCTCTGGGCCTCCCAAAAATGCAGGGCCCAGCCTGGCCCAACCTGACCTGGCACGAGGCTGGGGCTCCGAGGGCAGCGTGCACCTGGCAGGTACATTAGCGGCATGAGGCACCAAGGGCAGGGGCAAGAGGGTGGGCTCAGCCCCCCCATGCCCCCTTTTTGGTCTCTAGTGTTCCTGTTTGCTCCCAGAGGCCTAAGCACCTGGCAGAGAAAGGGGCTGTGGAACTGGCAGGGTCTTCCTTCTGCCCTGGGGAGCCTGGGACCCTGGTGTCTGAGGGGCAGTGCTGAGATTTTAGAGTCCAAACAGAGGCTCACCCCTCTGCCCTCTCTCCTGGTGGGAACAGAGCAAGGCCCCAAGATTGGAGAGGGAGCCAGTTAGAACAGGGAGGGGATGAACATAGAGGCACCCCTGGAAACTTTGGCAAAAATAAGGAGCTCATTGGAAGGGGTGGAGAGAGGGCAGAGCACGTCCTCCCCCAGTCACTGGCGGCGTCTGGGAGATGGTCAGTCTGCTGCCTGGAGCCCCAACCCCCATGGCAGGGAAGTCAGGGGCCCTGGTCAGGCTGGGGGCTGCAGCCCCCTTTGCCCTGGCCCCGGGGAACCTCATCCTCGCCAGAGGCCTTGGGGTGGGGACCAGGCTGCGAGGAGTCGTCCTCAAACATTTCGGGGTTCTCCAGCATCTCTCGGATTAGGGGAGGCATTGGGCCTGGAATCTCCATCTTCAGGGTAATGGCCCTTTCCGCTCCTGCAACAGAGGGACAAAGAGGTTCAAGGAAGCAGAAGCCCATGCCCCTTGAGGCCATCTCCCTAACCTTTCTCTCTCTGGGAACACAACCTTTCTCTCTCTGGGAACACACAGGAAACCACAGGAACCTAGCACAAGCCTGCCACCTCTCTGTCTCAGCTCACCCTCTCCCTACTCCATGGTCCCTGGGGGCCACTCCTCTGCTGCAGCTTCTACCTGCCTTCTCTGACAAATTTGCTGCCCACTTATCCCATTCTTAGGCTCCAAGATCACGGCCCAACTCTCAGTCCCATCCCTCAGGCACTCCCCCTTCCCATGTCTACAGTTGTCTACTGTTCCTAGGTCATTTCCTACTAAGCTTTAGAATAACAGCTAATACCAACTGAACCCCTACTATCTGCCACACATCCTTCTGAATCATCACTGTCCAAAAGAACTTTCTGTAAGGATGGTACTCTCTGCTTCATCCAGCACAGTCCTCACTCACCCCTGAGCACTTGAAATGCGGCTATAGCCACTGAGGAACTGCATTTTTAATTCAGAGCCGTTCTAAGCCCGCTCTGTTAACTTGCTTAGTTCTCACAACAACTGGTGGGGTAACTGTTAAGAACAGTCTAGCTTCCAAACAGGAAAACAAGGTACAATAAGTAAAGGAATGTTCCCGAAGTCTGCCACTAGCCTGCGGCAGAGCTAGGAGTCCAGTGCAGGGCCCCTGATGCTCTGTTCTGGTCTTCGCTTGTCTGCCTGCCTGCCTGACCCGAGAGACCAGCAGGTGCCTGGAGAGGGGAGGAGTGCCCTCACGACTGACCCTTGGTGCTGATGCCCCGAAGGTCCGTGATCTTCATGAGCATCCTCGGGAACATATAAGGCTGGCTGGGCCGCCGCCGGCGTGCATAGAGCCTCAGGGCCTCCAGCAGCGGCTCCTGCAGCTTGTCTACTTTCTCGGGTTCCTCCAGGTCCATGCGGTCTGCAGGAACAAGCACAGTGCTGTGAGAGAGGAAGAGTTGGGAGAGACAGTGAGAGGGCCCATCCCAACTGGCCCTGCCCTATGGCCCCCCGAGGCACCCCAATCTGACCCATCAGCCCTGTGCCTATAGTTCCTATGGTTCCTACCCAGACCACCTCCCCTGCTCCAGGCCCCACACCTTCTTCTCCCCTCTGGTAAATCACTCCTGCCCAGACCGCTATATCTCAGCACCAGTCATCTGGGATCTCCTCAGCTCTTCCTCTACTCTCCTTTCTGTCCTAGGCCCCAGCGCTGCTGGGGCGCTGTACTGGCTTTGAGAAGTCTGCGCATGGGGCAGCTGCAACAATGAAGGACCAAGGTCTCCTGCCTCGACCGAGCGCAGGTATGGGGTACAGTGGGAAAGGAGCGCATGTAACCACCAGGGGGCGCCCCCGCACCTCCACAGATGAGGCAGATGGCACTGAGCAGACCAGTCTCTGTGTCATCCATCTCCAGTGGCAGGAGCTGCCCAGCAAAGGCAAAGACGAGGTCTGTGAGGGGCCCAAAGCCGGCGTTGTGCATCTGGGTCCGGTTCAGAGTCAGCCCATCGGAGAAGGTCATGGTGTCCTGCTCCGGGGTGTACCTTGTGCAGATCCGTAGCATCTGGAGGTAGGCAAGGGGAAGGCTGAGTGCTGTGTCTGGGGAAGAGCCCATCTCAGGTGGAGAGAAGAGGTGATGGGGTGCACGGGAGGGAGTCAGAAGCTGAAGGAGGGCAACCTACAGCAGGCACAGGAGGGAGGCGGAGGGGGGGAATCTAAAGCTTGGGAGGGAAGAGAGGTCGGAAGGAGGCAGGGCGTCCAGAAGTGTAGGATCAGGTCTTGGGCAGGAGGAAGACAAAAAAAGCTTGGCTTTAGAGAAGATCTGGGGATGGGGTTGGGGGAGATAATGAGATCTTTGTGCAGACCAATTCCTTGGCCTCACAGGCTGTGGCAGGAGACAGGCCTCCGGGCTTAACTCACCAGGATGTCCAGGCAGGCGGCCTTGAGCAGAGTGATCTGGTCAGCAATGCTAAGCCCGGTAAAGCCAGGCAGCCGCTTGGCAAACTCCACAATCTTGATGATACACTTGGTGGCCAGCTCACTGAACTTGTCCCAGAGCCCCAGATCCAGCTGCACCCGGTGGTCTGCACTGGAGTTCTACAGGGAAGGCAGGTGGGAATGCAAGCTAAAGCCTGCCCTGGGGGCTATCTTCTTTCTGCCCAAACCCCAAGCTCTCCCCTCTGCATTCTGTTGCCCTTCCTTGTCCTCAGCACTAGACCGTGACCTCAATACAACCCCACCTAGTATCCAAAGTGAAGGGTCCCCTGCCCTCACTGGACTCACCGTGGTATATTTGCCCAGCTGGCAGAGTGAGGGGAAGGTCTCCTGATGAGCTTTGCTGACCTTGGTGATGAGCTCTTCTAACTGAGGGCTCAGCTCATAGCTGTCAAGCAACCCCTCTTCCTTTACTTCTTTCTTCTTCTTATTCCGGTCATTCCGCACAGCTTGGGGGTGAAGGTACACAGAGAGGGTCAGGACCCTCAGAACCTCCTTCTGGGTATCCCCTCTCACCCTAATTATCCTGTCCTCTGTCCTTATCATGAACATCTGTTCCCTGGGACCCTAATCGCTGCCTCAGTTTCCCTAGCTCCTATGAGCTCCCATTCCCAGGCTGGCTCTCTCCAGCCCCACCCAGGGCCTACAGCCCCTGCTCCCTCCCCAAGCCATTCGGCTCCATCCTGCCCTTCCTGTCACCCTGCAGGAGCTGGGGGGGGGGGCAGGATATGCAGGCGGCAGGATATCCACTTATAGCCTTGGCAGCACAATGGTGTAGGGGAGGGGGCCACCCTAGATCCACCTCAGGCTCAGTCTTGGGAGCAGGGAGGCAACTGTCAAGCTCCCCCCAACTATCTCCCCATGAAACCGAGCAAAGAGAGCCAGTAACCCCCATTCACTCATTTAGAGAAAGGATTAAGCACTGAGAGGGAAGAAGGGCAAGGGGTTGGGCCTCCTGGGTGAATGGGCGGGTACTCATCAAATAGGACGGGCCAGGGACTAAGAAGCAGAAGCAGCACGGCAAGGCAGGCCAGGTCCCAGAGGTCAAGGAAGTGGCAGCGGGCCAGCGGGAAGAGGGTAGCTACCACCCGTGGGCCGGGAGGGTTCCTGCTCTGGCCAGGCTTGGGGGGGGCAATACCTTCTTTGGACATGCCCACTTCGAAGCACTTCTGTAGCCGGCAGTACTGACAGCGATTCCGGGTCACCTTGTTGATGATACAGTTTTTGTCACGGTGACACGTGTACACCATGTTCTTCTGGATGCTGCGGCGGAAGAAGCCCTGGAGTTGGGGGTGGGGGTGGGCAGTGAAGCAGGATGCTGGAAGTATACCAGCCTCTCTGGGGCCTTGTGGGTTGGCCCAGGCCCCCACCAGACTAGGGGCCAAGTCTGTGAAAAGCAGCCCCTCCCGCTCCCCAGTGAGAGCCACTCACACACAGGGTCCTGCCCCTCTAGTCTGGACCCGAGGCCCAGGGCTCCCACCCCCACTACTCACACACCTTGCAGCCTTCACAGGAGCTGACCCCGTAGTGATAGCCTGAGGACTTGTCATTGCACACGAAGCAAGGCTTGTAGACCCGAGGAGGTGGAGGGGGCGAGGGCGAGCTAGGCACCATTTCCTCTGAGCTAGTGCTCTGCGTCTCCACCGCTGGGGGGAAAGCAGTGACATGAGGGTCGGGGAGCAGGGTCCCTCACTTCTCCAGGCACCCTCACTATACACATCCACCCCATTCCCACTTCTCCCTCCAGCTCAGCGGTGCCACCACATCTCCGGCAAGGTGACTTAAAGTCCCAACGACCACGTACAGCCCCAGAGCAAACGCTTCCAGAAAACCATTCTTAGTGCACCTCCTGCAGTCGGGCCATCTCCCTGCACAACAGTGCCAGTCCAAGCCCTCGTGACACTGCTCAGTTCCCCAAATTCCAGGTCCAGGTCATACTGGCAGTTAACTGCCATGGGCCTCAGTTTCCCCAGCTATCAAGTGGGCAGGGGGAGGGGGTATGGGCTGTGGCTCTGCACTCTATAGTCGCTGTCTGTCCATGTCGGTCCACCTCGTCAAATCGTCTACCTCCCACCACCTTCCTCCTCATGAGGCAAGAGTTCGGAGGCCCAGTAGGCCAAGTAGCAGCTAGAGCCCAGGGATTTGACCTGCTGGGATATTCAGTAGGTGGAAGAGGTCCTCAGTTTCTCTCAAGTAGTACATGGTGGATAATCTTCCAGCTTTTGCCTATCATACCGCCCCCCTCCCCACAAATAACTGCCAGTGTCCTTTTCTCCAGGAACCACTGAGGCAGCGGAGCAAATGAGACACAGGTATCAAGAAAGCAAGTCAGAGGGTATGCAATAGCCTGATTTTACACCTGAAGGAACGGAAGCCAAGAGAGGGAAGTGGCCAACCCAGGGCCACACTACCAGTTGATGGTGGAGCCAAGCCGCTTTGGTCCTCTAAGTCTAAGTGGCCTGCAGGGACTCAAGAGAAGTTGGGGAAGGAGAGGCTAAAATATTTGCTCTGATTCTCAGGTCCAGAAGAGGTTGGGGGTGTAACAAAGCAGGAAAAGTCAGGTGACAGTGGGTAAACAGGGCTCGTGGGGGAGGGGAGCTACCTCTGGACCCTCTCTGAGCCTAGGTCTTCACTCCTAAACTTCCCACACAAATACCCAATTGCAGCTCAAAGGTTGGGGGGGGTGGTTCTCAGCCCCTGCCACACTGAGCATATGTGGACGGGAGGACACCCTCCCTATTCAGGAGGCTACTTGGGAGACCTTTTTGATTCTGCGGGTTGTTTGGGTCTGTAGTTCATCTTCCAAGACTGGAAAAATCTATAAATTATTCAACCGGTAGGACCTGATGCCCACACCTAGAGGGCCCAATTAGTGCAAGAAAACGCTGAGACCCTCCCTGAGGAGTGGCCCACACACCCACCTCGTGAGTACCTTCTTCTTCTAACCCGCTGCGGCCCACCTGGTCAAAAGGGCGGCCTCAGGCCGCCAGCAGGGCAGAAGGAATGCCCAGGATGCCGGGGTTCCGGGCTAGCTCCACCCACCCCACAGGAGGGAAGCCCTCCCCACCCACCAACACGCAGACCCCATTAGCATAAGAATCCTGCCGGAGAGAGATTTCCAGCTGGAAAAGGACGGAGGAGAGGGGAGGAAAGAAGGTGCCTCCAGTCTATTCAGGACCAGGGTGGGGGTGGGGGGGGACTCCAGGAGGCGCTGGGGCGGAGAGATGCGCGGCGGGCTGGAATGCCTTTCAGGACCCCTCCTGACATCCTAGGAGGGCACAAGTGCGGCCCATAGACCAGTGCGTGGGGTGGTGTTCGCTCCAGCGCTGACGCCCTCCCTGCCCGCAGAGCGCTGCCTCATTTCCTCTCTTGCGAAAGGGCCTGGGTGCGGTCAGACTGGCATGGGGCAGTGCCAGGCAATTACAAGACTGGGGGCCGCAGGGAGACAGCCCTGGGGACAACTTTTCCTGTCTAAATGGTAGTGTCACCCCTTCTGGGCACCCCTCTGGCACAAGCCCCCCCCCCCAACCCTAGAGTGCAGCCCAGGGGCTCTGGGGGCGAAGGGCACAAGAGAGCTAATTGGCTCAGGCCTGCTCAGAGTCTTCTCAGCCCTGGGCCCAGACCCCAACAGGAGCTAGGCAGGGGCCCCTGCCGGGGAGGAGGGGGGTGGGCTCTAGGTTTTTCTCCTTTTAAAGCCCAAATTGCTGAAATTGAGGAAATTCCTGGCCAGGCTGAGCGGAGCTTCAAACAAACTCTTTATAACCGGCTGTAAACGCTCCCAGCTGCGAGGCACAGGGCTGAGAATCCCAGACTCACAGTCTGACACACACCTCCTGGGAGACACTCACACATCGACAGCACACAGGGCACAAAAGCAGACACACTACCCATGGGCCCCCAGAGCCCAACCAGCTCCTGGAGTGGGAGAACACACAGGCGGGGGGTAAAAGCACACTCACTCCAGCCACACGGTGGAGGCACAAGTCACTGACACAACACCCAGCTTCACATTTGCAAGAGAGCAACTCAGCAACCAGACAAACACCCCCAGCCTGCCAGCGCAGCACCAGGACTCTGGCAAACACCCACAAACACACCATGTGGCCCTCAAGGGAACTCTTCCCTTCCCCAAAGCAGACCCAGGTCCAAACTACTTTCTCTCTGAAAGTGTGTGGAGCAGGCCTGAAGCCTACCAAGACCCTAGAGGCCAAAATTATTGGTCCAAATTGAAATGCAAAAAACCAGACTGCCAGCCAAGTCCCAGAGACTGCCAAGCTCCTGAAAAAGAGACCCAGCCCTCACAAAAACCCCTCCTGGGAAAGTCTCTGCACCTCAGCACTCCTCCCAACATACCCCAACTCCCCTTCCTATTGGGCAGTGAAAGGAAGGTTAAGAATTCACCAGGATTTGGTGCAAAGTAATAACAGTTCCATGCTTTCTCCACCCTACAAATGCCACACTTTTAATTCTTGCCCCGCCCCACCCCCAAAGTTCGATCTTCTGCTAGCCACCTCCCTCCTCCAATCTATGAGCAGCATTGCCCTGGAGCCGAAAGCACCCCTCCCAAAAAAAAAAAGAAAAAAGAAAGAAAAAATACACTAAGAAAGGAAAAAGAGCAGTAAAGAAAAAAGTAAAGGGGGGGGGAGCCAAACTCTCGTAAACAGCGCTGCCGAGTGCCAAGGAGCGAGGCGCGTTGGCGGGGTCTCGGTGACCCCGCGCGCGCACTCCCCCTGCGCCCTCCGCCCCGCCCGCCGCCCGCCCCCTCCCAGCTGCCCACAAGCCCCTAGCCCCGGCGTCCGCACCGGGCTACCAGCGCACTCCCAGCCCCGGGTAAATTTGGGGGGTGTTCAAGGCTCCCCTCCCGGCTCCTCCCCACACCCACCCCCGCCAGGCACTTCGGCCCAGGCTTCAAAGCCGCCTCTCATCTGGACTTCATTTTTACTGCCTCTCAGTCCCCAGCTTTTTATTACCGCTCTGGAAAGGGGTTCCAGGGCCCCAGGCCTGGCATCTCCCATTTCACAGAGAGGGGAAGATGGATATTTGGGGACCCAGGAGTCCAGTTCTCCGTGCCGCTGCCTCCTGCGGGCCACCGCCCACCGTCAACAGACTTTGGGTAAACTTTTCGCTTTCTACTGAACTTGTGCGTGTCGGAGCCGTAGGAAAAAGTCGTCTCGCCGCATACAACCCTATACACAGTTCCAAACGTTGCTTTTTAAGGTGGGGGAGGGGCGCAAGAGCCCAGCCCTCTCCCCGTTGTGTGCACCACCCGGTCCACCCCGCACGCAGAGCACACAGGATGCACGCCCGAACACGGCACTTTCCAAAACCGCCCCCGCAGCCACGCAGGGGCACACGCCTTCCCGGTCCCACGCCACAAACATCCCCACGCAAGGGCCTTGCGGACCTGCCAGCGCTGTCGGAGGGCGACACGGCGTGGAGAGACCCCCCCCTACACTCACACCCACACCGCCTACGTAAGGCGCTGCACACTCCAGGGATTCACACGCTCTGCAAATATTTTTTACGCTCTCAACTTCCCACATGGACTCTACAAACGCCACCCACGGTCCTGGGTGCCATATCCCTCCGGGGCCACGGACCTGCGGGCACAAGCTACCAATAGCAACTCGGTCTCTCCCTATCCCCAGAAGTTCTGGAGTGGCATCAACCGCAGCTCCTAGCTAAACACCCACCATAAAAACCACACACACTCCAAACACTACGGCACACACCCAAAGGAGTTGCTGAGGTCCCCACGTTTAAAGGGCCAGTACCTCTCTTTCCTACACAGCCGCCCCTCACATAGAGAGTGAGAATCTCCGCTTGCACCCCGGTTCCACCTTTTACACACGGAAAGGGGGAGGCGTTACCTCTCCTGCACCCCTCACCCCACCCTTGGGCTCTGGTACCTACATTGCAGACTGGCGGGTTGAGGCCAGGCAAAAGACTCAAATCCGGCGAAACAGGAGCTGCCGGTGGCTCTGCGCAGCAAGCCGGCCCCGGGCCCGGACACCCCGTACAGCCGTCGCGGACCCGGGGCAAACGTTTCCATGCAGTCGTACATTGCGACCCGGCTTGGAGGGAAGCTGGGTGCTAGGAACACCAAGGACCCGCAGCCGATTCCCCCTCCTCCCCCGGCGGCGCCCCGCTCCTGGAGGGGGGGAGGGGGAAGGCTAGCATAGGGCGCCAGGCTGCATGGGGGGTAAGGGGTGGGCGGGGAAGAGGGGGATCCCCAGCAGGGGAAAGGGACTGGGCGGGGCGCAAAGCCGGGGCTGCCGCATCGGCCGCGGTCCGGCTCACTCTGGGCGCCTCGGCGGCTAACACTGGGGAGACCTTTTGTAAAAGCGAAGCCCGGAGGGGTGGGGGGGTGGGGCTTGGAGAGCGAAGGGGGCCGGGCACTAAGATTAGCGGAGCTGGGAGTGGAGCGGACACTTAAACACACTCGCACCCGGCGCGCGCGCTTGCTTAGACACATATCCGTGCATGCATTTATCTAGGAGGGCACCACGTATCTGCAAATATGCAACAGTGCGCGTGCATTTATCTGCACGCACACAAAACCATAGCTGCACAAACGCTTGGGCAAGCACATCTAGCTCGGGAGAATGCTGTTAAGGATTCTGTCTCCACAGCCCCGAGGCTTTGCACGCATTTGCACTTCGGCGCGTGCCCTGGTCGGGAAAGGGGGAAGGAGTGAAGGAACCGAGCACACGCATTTCCTTTTGAGTTTTCCCCCTCCCCTCCCCAGCACTCTTTGCACACAAGTCGATACAGGCGGGGTATCAAGGAAGACGGGGGAGAGGGGAACATGGAGGTTCCGGGCGCCCGGCAGTTCTTCGGAGCTCGGGGACCTGCACTACCTCCACCCCCTCATTCCCAGGCCTGGCTCCTCCCTCTCCCTCCGCGCGCGCGCTTCGGGGCCGAACCGTACATTCCTGCGGCTCGGCGCGCGCGGCCTCCTCCTTCCTTCCCGTTCTCCCCACCCCCGGTCGAAGGGCCGGAGCGCGCTCCCGCCGTGAACTCTCCGGGAACCCCCCTCAGGGCGGGTGGCCGGGCGCGCTCACCTCCTCCTGACCCCGCCCCGCCCCACCCCGCCCAGGCCGTCGCCAGCGCCGCCGCGGAGTCCCCCGCCCCCTCCTGCGCAGCCCGGAGTCTACCCCTCCCAGCCGGAGCCGTCCTCCCTTCGCCGCGTCCCGGGCTGCCTCCCTCGAAGATCTCTCAGCCCCGTCCCGCGACTGACGCTCCCCAGGCTCTCCACCGCCTCTCTCAGTGCCCCTTCCTCGAGCCTGACTTCACTTTCCGAGCACAAAATTGCCACCCCAAACTGTCCCTACAGTGCCAACCGCGCCTCCGATGAACTTGCCCTGCTGAGTGCCAACTCCCCTCCCCCAGACTTTCTACCGTGCCAGTGGCCCCAAAGTGCCAAGGGCCCCTCTCGGCTGTAACTCTCGGGTCCGGTCGTCAACTGTTCTCATTACACATCACCCCCCATGGGCAGTCACTGGCCCTTCTCCCCTTCAGTGCCACACTGAGTGCCCTTCAGATCTCCGAGGGCCGCCTCGCTGTCCCCTCGGTAGCCCCTTCCGGGCACTGAGCGCCCTCGCCCGGCGAAGTGGGTGAGGGGGGCGGGGGTTTGGCCACGTCAAGAGTTTGCCCTCGCCGCCCGGCCGAATAGGGGACCCTGGCCCCGGGACAGCGCCAGCGGAGGCGACTCCCGGAAACCGCCCCCTCCCCCGCGCCCCGCCCGCCCGCCCGGCGGGCCGGCCCAGCCGGCTCTGTCAGCGCCGCTAGCACGGGGAGCGCCGGGGGAGCGGGAGCGGCGCCCGGCCGGCCCCTTCCCCCGCCCGGCTGCTGCGGCTGGGCCAGGGCGGGGCGCGCTTTTCTAAGAATCTGTTGTACCGGGTGGGGGGCGCACTGGGGTGCTGCAGGAGTGGGGCGCCAGTTTGTAAGAATAAAGAGCAGGAAGGGGTGCCAGGAGTAGGCAGGGAAGGAAGGCGGGCGCGGAGGAGGGGCCGGGGTGGTGGCCCGGGACTGGGGGGGGGGGCTGGTGGGGGGGCGGGGCTGGGACGGAGGGCCTGGCTCGTGGATGGCGGGGAATGGGGAGTGCGGCCGGGGTGGCAGAGCTGACGCGGGGGTGGGGGGGTGGGGGGGCTTGAAGTGGGGATGAAGTGGGAAGGCAGCGTTCTTTCCAACCCAATGTGAGCTCCCTGCTCTTGCCCCCGACCTCAAATACCCCATTTCTCAATCCAGCCCCCGACACACACACAAAAAGAAGGTGTGGGGGAATGATAGATTTCTGAGTCAGTCTCTGGGTAGTGGTAAAAAAAAAAAAAAAAAATCAATTAAGTATAAAATGGGAAGTACCCCCAAAACCAGGGGGAAAAGAGCCCTGATTAGTCAACTCTAGGCTGTCAGTCCCCCACCCCCCCTTCCTCCTCCGAAATCTGAAAGGTCCCAATTAAGTCAGCCCTGCCTGGTTGGTAATTAGAACCAGAAGTGGCCAGGCCACAGGGAGGGGGGTTGGGAGTGGGGCACAGGAGGGGGGTGGAGGGCTCCAGGAAGTCATGAGTCCTCAATAACCCCCCTTTCTCTTCACCAGATGCACCCCACTCCTCATGACCCCATCTGTGTGTGCTTCCCAGGCACTGCAGGGAGAGGGGGCCTTATAAGGGACAAGGCATTAGAGTACCAGGCCCACCCTTCCCATCAACCCCAACCCCCCCATTCTAGACAGTCTTAGCACAGCCTTGAAGAGAGGGTAAGAGGATGGGGGAATCTAGTGCCCCTTCTTATCCCCACAGTCCCCCCAGCCCTTATTGCAGCAATTAGACCCATTAGCCTTCTAGCATTTCATGGGAACCAGATGTTCTCCACCAGCCTGGTGGGAGGGGGGGTGCACCTTACTATGCGGTGCGAGGACCCAACAACATTCCAGTCGCTACGGCCACGCCCCCGGGCCACTCCCCCCTCGTCCGGCTGAGGCCTCCCAGTCTCCTCGGCCACACCCCCTTCCCAACTACTTAAAAGGACACTCCAAAGCTCACGTTTTCGTACTCGGGGCTGGTGTGTGCACGTCTGTGCGTCTGTTCTCGGTTCCGCCCTTCAGATAACCAGGGCAAGCCTCGAGTCCTAACCCAGGTCCGGCCAGGATGGGAGGGTTCGGGACAGTTTTCTTCCTGCTTGGCCCTGGAATCGTGGGCCTACAGTTTCACATAAAAGTACAGCCACAGAATCTTCGAAAGGGATGTGGGTGGGGGGTGGACTCGGGACCCCAGAATATCAGAACTGGAACTGACCTCAGTACGGTCTGACCTACTGTTCAAATGAGACATGAGTCGCAGGGCTTTCCTCAAAGCCACTCACTCATTCCCAATCAGGGTTTACCTCCTCGCCCTCTTTCCCTATAGTCCCAGCCTCAGATTAGATGGATAGAGGTCTCCAAGGGAAGAGCTTTTGCTTGGTGGACTCAATGCTCCCTCCCCTCCGTCTTTGCTCTTAGGCCTCAGGCACCCTCCCCAGGCTATGGCTCCTGGACTCAAGGCTTTGGGTGAGGGATACACACACACACACACACATTTGCTTCCAAGAAGTGAGAATTCCAGAAGGTCAAGTTTCAGCTCAATATCAGGCCCTTTCCAGTGAGCTACATCTGTCCATAGGTGACATGGGCTGCCTTCAGAGGAAGGGAACTGTTCAAGGCTGGCAGGAGTGGTATAGAATGAGAATGCACCAGGTGATTTCTGAGCTGCTTCTAGCCCTAACAGTCAATGATTTAATGGAACTCACCTACCAAGGTAGGGCCTTCCAGCGGGTCAGGACTTCTCTGGTCCCTGGCAAGTGGGAGTAGCTGATGGCTTTCCCTCTGCAGTTTCCATGGCCCAACTTACACCAGGCCTCACTGACGGGTGGAGGACAAGTGGGTCACATCTTAAATCTCCAGGTACCATCAAATACCTGCCCCCCCCCCCCGCCCCAGTCCCTCCTTCACGAGGAGAGGTGAGGTGGTGATGTGTATCAGGCTGTGTGTCTTTTTTTTTTTTTTTTAAAGATTTTATTTATCCATTTGACAGAGAGAGATCACAAGCAGACAGAGAGGCAGGCAGAGAGGGAGATAGAGGGAAGCAGGCTCCCTGCTGAGCAGAGAGCCCAATGCGGGACTCGATCCCAGGACCCCGAGATCATGACCTGAGCCGAAGGCAGCGGCTTAACCCACTGAGCCACCCAGGTGCCCTCAGGCTGTGTGTCTTAATAGTGCTCATGCGTGCCTGGTTCCTCTGTTCTTACACACACATACACAGAACCTTTTTATATAACACCATATTAATGGAAATGCTGTTTTTCCAAAATGAAAGCTGTTACAGAAGATCTGAATGATGCTTATGTAACTTTAAAAACTGAGTTTGGGTAGATCTTAATTCATTAACGGAAGGGGAAAGGGAGGAGTTCTTTTTTTAAGATTATTTGAGAGAGAGAGAGAGCACGAGCACACCAGTGGGGTGAGGAACAGAGGGAGAGGGACAAGCAGGCTTTGTGCTGAGTTTGGAGCCTGACGCAGGGGCTTGATCTCACAACCTGAGATCATGACCTGAGCCAAGATCAAGAGAGGAACACTCAGTGGGACACTTCACGGATGGAGCCACTCACAAGCCCGAGGAAGGCATTTTTACATACTTATCTCCCCTCATTATTTTATTTTTTTTTTAAAGATTTTATTTATTTATTTGAAAGACAGAGATCACAAGTAGACAGGGAGGCAGGCAGAGAGGGGGGAAAGGAAGCAGACTCCCTGCTGAGCAGAGAGCCCGAAGCAGGACTTGAATCCAGGACCCTGGGATCATGACCTGAGCCAAAGGCAGAGGGTTTAACCCACTTACTGAGCCACACAGATGCCCCTCCCCTCATTATTAAAAGACTCACTAAACCAATAGGATTCTTAAGGTAAATCTTCAGTTGGGTGTTGGGTGGGCCCTTTTGGGCCCTGCCCCCTGCCCCTTTGCCGGGTAAGTTGGGTTGGGATGGCAGGAGGAAGAGTGCAGGCAGGAGCTGAGAATTGAGGATTGAGAGACACCTGCTCCCCCCAGCTCTGTAGTGGTGGGCAGGACACTCCATCTCTAAGTTTCTGTTTCTGTTTCCTTATCCATGGAGACAATCCCTCCCCTATTTATAGTTTACAAAGTACTTTCACATGCACTCTCTGTCTCATTTAATCTCTCATTTCTTTGAGACCGACAGAGCAGTTTCATGCCCATTTTGTCAATGAGGAAAGACGGCCTGGAAAAGTTAATTGACTTACCTAAGTTCTCTCACTAGCTTATTAAGAGGAAGAGGCAGGACTAGAATTTGTCTTTAGATTTTTAAGACTAGAACTCCTGAACCTTTCCTGTAGTTCCTTTCCTCTGTATAGAATGGAGGAAATACTAGAACCTAGTCACCGTCTTTTCTTGCTAAGAAGTCTAATTGCATCACCTCCTCTGGGAAGCCCTCCCAATATCCAGTCTCACATCAGGGCTTTATAGCCCCCTACACACTCTCTTAAACACTTAACATTTTGCCCTGCAACTGGCAGTTTGCTTATCGGCTTCCCAACCAGAAGATAGATCGAGATTATTGAGTCTAATGAATTATGTATTATTTATTAGTGTGTCTCTTGTACCTAGCGTGTTGCCTGCCAAAGGGCAGGCAGCCTTCTGTGTTTGCTGGTATCAGTCTTGACTGTACATCTTAACCAGTGCTCTTGTGTCCAGGAGTTTGGAGAGTCACAGCAAGAAACCCATTTTACATTGTAGGATAACTAAAACAAGTTTTACAGGACAGTATTTACCCTTGCTATCATGCACTCCAATGTTTTCTTTTTTAAGTGTTCAAGATTTTTCTTTCTTTCTTTCTTTCTAGACTTATTTATTCAAGGGAAAGAAAGAAAGGGAGGGCATGAAAGTATGTGGGTGGGGGTGGGGATTGGGGGCAGAGGAGAGACCCTTCAAGGAGACTCCCCACTGAGCGCAGAGCACATCTCCCAGGCTCCAACTCACAACCCATGAAATCATGACCGGAGCCGAAAAACCAAGAGTTGGACTTAACGGACTGAGCCACCTGATATTTCCTCTTGAATTTCATGTTTTCAAGGTGTTGGCCATGACTGCCTACATTGATTTCATGACCCACAGGTAGTGACTTATAGTTGGAAGGACACTGCTTTAATCTCCTGTCTGTGGGAGAGGCCTTCTCTGTCTAGGGTCTAGCTGGCCATAAGAGATGCAGAGAAGATGGCACTCGAGTACCTGTTCTGAGGTGAAAGCAAGGCTTATGTATAAAAAATAGAACCCTTCCAAGACTAGAGGGAGGCACAGGGTGCAAATAGAACCCAGGGTGGGGGGCAACAGACAAGGAGGGAAGGTCCCTGAGAAGCCTGGTGGAAATCTTTGTGCCTCCAGAAATTAAAAGGTAATGCCAGCTTTACTGGAGCCTGGAACCCCCAAACACAGACAGGCCACAGGCCTCTTCCTGCTCTGCCTTCCTCTCCTAGATTCTAGGTCTCCACCAGCTATGGGGGGGCTATGGGGGTGGTGGAGGTGGGAAGAACGTGGACATTCCCATTTCTGCCTAAAACAGCCTCTTCAGTAACCTCTTGCCTTCAAGCCCCAGACCAGTTGCTGGCTGTGTGACGTCGGGTGGGCTGTTTAATGAGGTTTAAGTGACCGTTGAAGCCAGGGCTCTCTGGGCCTGACAGCTCTGCCAAGGGAAAGCTTACCTATTTGCTTCATCCCCTGCCTCACCCTTACCTCACCTGGAGGGTTGGTGAGAGACAGTATGAAAACAGAAGCACCCTCCCTCCCCCACCAAGTGCCAGAACATTGGGGTGGTGAGGGTAGGGGGTCAAAGGAGCAGCTATCCCTGTCTGTTGCAGCTGCTCCAGCTGGACCTGGTGTACCTGGGCTAAACTTTGGGAAAGGGTAATAGCTGGAGGGGCCTCCACTCAGGGAGACGCATGCTGCTCCCGAATCCTGCCCCTTTCACCACAGAAAATAAACACAGGGTTGGGCCAAGGGAGACCTTCCTTGACCTTCTGATGTCACTGAAATGTTCCATTTAAAAAAAAAATATTTATTTTTATTACAAACGGAACACATTCATTTTCTTGGTTTCTCTGATTGTCCCTGCACAGTCTCAGTTCTGTTTTGTGTTATACCTGGGAAGGTGGGGTCTCAGTGCCGTGGTTCCAGAGCCCTGTGCCCTCTTGTCACAAGGCTTGTTCAGTCCTGTCCTGGCTGCCTGGGGCAAGGTGCTGAGGGGGTGGCGGGGGTAGGTTGGGTCCGAATGAGGAAGGGGGAATGAGTTACAGTGAGTGAACTGTGGGTGAGGGTGCCAGATACTGGGGGCTGGGGAGGAGCTAATGGGAGTGGGTGTAACTTCTCTGTAGATCTGCCTGGGACACCTCATTGGGGCCTCAGATTTGGGAAGATGCATTCTGTGAGGTGCAGGCATGCTGATCACCCCAACCCGACCACTTAGTTTCTTGACCTTTTGACTACCTTCCTCCTAGTAAAATGGGAAGAACACTAGTCCCCACATTATAGGTTATTGTGAGAATTAACTGAGATCATATATGAAGAGTTAGTGCCTGAAACACTGGGAGTGTTTAGGAAACATTCCTCTCACCATCATTAGCCTTTCCTCCAGAACTGTTCCTTCCGTGTGTGTCCAGTTGCCCAAGCTAGAAACCTGAGGTCGCCCAAGACTCTTTTTCCACATGCCCACCCCCAATCAGTCCTGAGGACCAGGGACTCTTCCCCTCCCAAGTATTATTAGTCAGGCCTTGTCCTTCTTTACCTTCCCTGCTGCTGCCTCAGGGGAGGCTGGCAACAGACTCCTAACCAACTTCTTTCCTTCTCTAGGTCCCCAGTTCAAATCCTAGCTCTCCAAGAAGATGCAGATCTCCTCCTGTCTTTGTGGAACTTTCAGGATGAAGCTCAGATGTCTAGCTGGGCACAGATGGTCTCCAAGATCTGGTTCCTGTTAGCTTACCTACCCCGTCTCCCACACCTTCCACATATCCACCCATGCTTCTGTCCAGAGGAACCAAACACCTGTGGTTCTTTGACACCCTTTCCCTCCATACTTTGGCACACACAGTTCTTTTCTGCCTAGATGCCTTGCTTCTTCTCTGTGGCTGACTCCTCATCCTATCAAATACATTTCAATTGCCATTTCTTCCTCAAATCCTTCTAGGTCTCTCTGAGATGCTTCTCTGTGTTCCTATTTTCATATCTGGTTGTTCTGGACGCTCTCCCCCCCGCCCCCGCCCCGGCATATAAGTTCCTTGAGGGCAGTTACTATCTTTTTTCCTCCCGACTGCTAATGCCCCTCGCTGAGCCTGGCACATAGTAGGTTCTGTTGGAAGCCAGTCCCAGTCCCTTCTTGCTCTACTCCTGGGGCACTGAGCCAGGAAGACTGGGAGGCAGGATGCCAGCATCCTAGGCACTTTCTCTACCACCCAAGAAGTGGGAGTCCTGGACCCAGAGTGGAACCTGGGAGCCTAACCGGCAGCATGAACACGGCAGCCTGGAACCGGGGAGTCCTCTCTGCCCAGGGCTTTGGAAACTAGGCTGAAGCCAACAGAGGCTTGGTGAAACCAATTGACACGCCTCACCCTGGCATTCCCAAAGGACTCACTGAGTGCACGAACCTGCAGCGAGCAGGCCCTAGACCTCCCCATCCCATAGTCAGTGTGTAAGATAAAGACAAATGGTCCTGTTTGGGCAGGTGCCCGGACTCCCGCCACCCTCAATCCAGGTTCCTCCCATGCACAGCCTCCCCTCCTTTTTCCCACCAATTAGCTGTAGGTGGCTAGGTGGCCATGTGACCTGCGCCCCCAGCAGCCACTAATCGCTCGGCTGCAGCCCTTCTCCTAAATAAGTGACAGGAGTGGATCGAGTTTCTGGGCCGCATTTCCAGGTTCCTTAGACGAAGCCAAACCTCCTCTTTCCCTTGCTTCCGCCCCCTTCCACCACCACCCCAACGCCAACGGCTGGCGCCTTGGGAAAGGGAAGAAGGGGCCCCTCCTGTGCCCCACCCCCAGCCCTCCAGTCATTCCGCCCGGTGCAGCCCCTCCCTCCACCACCGCTCTGCGGGCCCCTATAGGGGCACAGCTTGGGTCGCCACTTTCCAAACCCTTGGCGGGTCTTTGAGGTCACGCGGCCCGTGGGGGAGGGGGCGGCAGGATGCCCCTGATCCAGGCTGGCGACCTAGAGGCTTTCCAGGGTTGCATATTTTGGTCCCTTCTCGCCAGACCCAGCGTAGGCCAGATTCGCTTTGGCTTCTGGAGCCCTGGGAGTGATGCACGGGCGGGTTTTTACCCTCCAACGCCTACTGTGTGTCTGGCTCATGCTGAACACTCCGGCTTCTTACCTCCAACTCCCTCTGCACCCCAGGCCGGGCGCATACCTTTACCTGCTGGAAGACAGACACTAGCAGGGAGTCACCGAGGCATGGCAGCTCAGAGGGCTAGAATCTCCGCTCTTGCCTGCAAAGTGGACAAGGAGGTGGGAAGACTGGGTAGAGCCCATCTCTTAGTTTAGGACTCGATCTAGGCCAAGTCAAGAGCTAACCATGTTCCCTCTGGTTAGCCCGGGTTCCAGACCTCTTAGAGCTGTACTTTGCCGCTGGAGATAGGGAAACTAAAGGGATTGCTTTCTCTCTGGGCTGGGCAGATGGTCCTGAAATGGCTTCCTCCATTCTGGTGCCAACTCAGATACTTAGCAAGCCCTGTACTGGAGAGCTGACCCTGGCCGCACCAAGGAGCTTTGGCTTCTATTTCAGTTGAGGTGCGATTGAGCGGATTGAAGGGGGGGGTACCAGCCACAGCCACCCTGCTTGAGAGGTATGACCCTGTAGGAAGGAGAGTAGATGGTGGAATGGAGATGGCAGAAGGGAGCCACATTTTGGATAGAGGGAGAGGTCTGCATTTTTTGGTGAATCATTAATTCACTCATTCAAACATTTATTGAGCCCTTACTAAATGTCATTCGTGTATTCAGTCATTTGTGTAATCATTGACTTGCATAATCATCAACCTGTCCTGAGGCTCCCGTGAGTAAAACAGGATTGCTGCCCTCATAGAGCTCGAAGTCTCATGGGAAAGCCAAACGTGCAAGGGGCATTCACAGTGCTGAGAGCACCCATGGGGCACGGGGGCTGTGGGAAAGAGGAGCTCTTAGCCCAGATTAGGTGGGGGAGGAGGCTGGCTAAAGACAAAGTGTTAGAGGCCTGAAGTACAAACCATCCTTAATCTGTTGGGCCCAGTGACAGTAGAGAAGGAAAGAATGAATAGCCTTCCAGGTACAAGGCACAGTGTGTGCAAAGTCCCAGAGGCACATTCTGGAAACTGCCAGTGAAGTCGGGTTGGCACAGAGCCACTCAGTTGCTGGCTGACAAAACAGGAGGAGATGGAGAGATTGCATTTGGGAGAGGAAGAGGGCTGAGCTGATAAATAATACCGCCCGGGAAGGTGCCCCTTGGAGTCCCACCTAGGGTCTTGCAGGAGAGCTGTAACAGAGGATGGGACAGCTCCTTTTATAGTTGCTCTATAAAATCAATATTTATTTTTATCAAGATACTACATACACACAGCTTAAGAAGTCAAATAGTTCTGAAGGGCTGTAACAAAAACAGAAGTCCCCTGGCCTTTTTCCCAATCTTTATCCTACTCCCTAGGGGCAACCACTTTCAACTGTTTTAGATATTTCTTCTGGTATTTCCTTCCTTATTTCCAAATAATCTATGCACTGCCATTCTGGATTCATCCAGTTCATTTGTTGACTTGTTTTGGTGGATGGGGATTTTGATTCTTGCTCCCCTCTTCCCCAGTTCCACCCCCTTGATGTTTAGATCATAATTTATGGTTAAATCCTTGTTCAGTGATATCATTATTGACTTTGAAAATATTGTTTACTTTTGAGGCAAGTATTCTGGATTACATATCCTCTTCTAATGTAACTTTTTGTTGGATGCTCTGTTTACATTTCCTTTCTTGTACAACTTTCTTGTTTTTCCTGGAGTTAATTGCCTCATTTTTTTCTTTGCTTGGATTTCTTTGAATCTCTGGCTCTGTCTTCCCACACCCTTCAACAGTTCTGTAAAACGCCTTCTCAGTACAATTTTGCATATGGCCAAACGTGTCATATAATCTTACCGGTTCTTTTTTGTTTTTCCTAGGAGACATTTGTCCTGGGGAGCTGCCTCCTTCTGCTTTTCTCTGGGTGCGTTGCTCTCCGGTTGAGGTCTGTGGCATATCTGTCACCCTGGGACTTCTCATTGCCAGTAGTTAAGAATTCCCTTTGCCCTGGGATGTCTGGGTGGCTCAGTTGGTTAAGCATCTACCTTTGGCTTTGATCATGATCCCAGGGTCTTGGGATCAAGTCTCACATTGGGCTCCTTGCTCAGCTGAGAGCCTGCTTCTCCCTCTGCCCCTACCCCTGCTTGTGCTCTCTCTTTCTTTCTCTGGCAAGTAAATAAAATTAAAAAAAAAAAAAAAAAGAATTCCCTTTGCCCTGTTCCTCTTTCAAAGACTCAGTGTCTTTCTTTTTCTCTGTATTTCTTTTTTGGATGAAACACATCCTCCAAGAGCTTCTTGAGAGAGTGCCTCAGAGATATAACATTTTGCCTACCTGAAATGGTTTCATTCCCACCCTCGCTTTTGCTTCATAGTTTTGGGCTGGGTATAGAATTTTAGGTTGAAATCATTTTCCATCAGAATTTTGAAGACATCGCTCCTTTGTCTTGCAGCTTTGAAAATTTTGCAGTTGAGAAGTTTCATGCTATTTTGATTCCTGAGACTTTGACTTCATCTCCCTCCCCCACCCCCACTTTTAGGATTTTCTCTATTATCCCTGATATATAAAACCATGATAATGTAACAGCATGGGTCATTTTTCATGGCACTTGCTCGTACTCTTTAATCTGACAGTGGTTTTCAAAGTGTAGTCCCCAGGTAGTTACATCAGTATCACCTGTGGGAACATGATAGGTATCTATGCACATCGTGAGCCCCACCCCACATCTGATGAATAGAAACTCTCCTTAGGTCCCAGCAACCTGTGTTGTTGTTGTTTTTTAAAAGATTTTGTTTATTTATTTGATGGGGATAGAGAGTGAGCACAAGCAGGCAGAACAGCAGGCGGAGGGAAAGGGAGAAGCAGTCTCCCCACTGAGCAGGGAGCCCGATGTGGGGCTCAATCCCAGGACCCTGGGATCATAACCTGAGCTGAAGACAGATGCTTAACCAACTGAACCACCCAGGCGCCCCTGCAGCCTGGGTTTTGTTGTTTGCTTTATTGAGAGGTAATTGACATACATCATGGTATTAGTTGCAGGTGTACAACATAATGTTTTGACATTTGTACACACTAGGAAATGATCACCGCACTAAGTCTGGTTAACATCTGTCGCCATACAGGGGGACACATTTTTTTTAGGATGAGAACTTTTAAGATCTACTTTCTTAGCAACTTTCAAATATGCAGTGCAGCATCATTAACTGTAGTCACCCTGCTGTACATGGTGTCCCTGGGAAATCTGTACCTCCTGACTCCCTTTACCCACTTGGCTTACTGCTACCTCTGGCAGACATCAGTCTGTTCTCTGTGTCTATGAGGTTGGTTTTTTGTTTGTTTGTTTGTTTTTTAGATTCTGCATATAAGTGAGATCTGACAGTATTTGTCTTTCTCTGTCTGACTTATTTCACTTAGCAGAACACCCTCAAGATGCATCTACATTGGGGCACCTGGGTGGCTCAGTGGGTTAAAGCCTCTGCCTTCGGCTCAGGTCATGATCCCAGGGTCCTGGGATCGAGCCCCGCATCGGGCTCTCTGCTTGGCAGGGAGCCTGCTTCCTCCTTCTCTCTCTCTGCCTGCCTCTCTGCCTACTTGTAATCTCTGCCTGTCAAATAAATAAATAAAATGTTTAAAAAAAAAAAAAAGATGCATCTACATTGTTGCAGATGGCAAGATTTCCTTCTTTTTTATCACTGAATAATATTTTATATATATAATATATTAAAATATATACATATTTTAATAAATATAAAAATATATAAAATATTACTATTATATTATATAATATAAATATATAATTATATTATATATAAGTAATATAAAATATTACTATTATTATATAAATATATATCTATATATTATATATCATATATAATATATAAAATATATTAAAAATAATATATTATTTATATATATAATATATATAATATAATATATATAATATAATATATAAAAAATATATATTTATATATATTTCTATAAAATCTGTGTTCTAATAAGCTCTCTAGTAAGCTCTCTCTAATAAGCTGTGTTCTAATAAGCTCTCTAGGTATTTTTGTGCCTGCCAAGGTTTAAGAACCTCTGTTTTATCAATTTATGTCTTTACTTCTGGGAATTTCTTTGTTATTTCTTTGGAGCATCTATAACTCTTATTTAGATACTGGACCTCTTGGAGTGATCCTTTAATTTTCTTATTATTTCTCTTATTGGCCATCTCTTTTTTCTATTTTCTGGGAGATTTTGTTAATCTTATATTCCAATCCACTTACTATGTTCTCATGAACATTTTCCTTCTTTCCTTTCTCCCTCTCTCCCTTCTTCCCCTCCTCCTCCCTCTCCTTCTCCTTCTTCCTCTTCTCCTCCTCCGCCTCCTTCTATTTTCAAGAGTGCTTTCATGTTCCTTGTTCTTTTCTTTTCCTTTCAAATGGTTTCATGTTGTTGGTTCTCTGGATGCATATGCAGTGTCATCTCTTTGAAGATATTAATTTGAAATGTTCTCTGTATGTTGTTTGTTTCCTCCAATTTCACATTTTCTGTTGTTTTGCTATGTATCACACTGTAGACTTTCCATAGATATCTGTTCTTCCTTGGCCATCCATTCATAGTTGAAAAGGAGGCACTGGGCGCAGTTGGAAAGTCTCATTGTGGGCTCACGGTAGGGCAGTCAGGTGGCTGGCTGGACTCTTTCATTGGGGAGCTCCAGTTGTCAGTAGCAGTGGCACAGTCTGGTTTTTCCAGAATAGGATCCTTTAGTCTAATCTCCAGCTAGAAGGGTATAAGGCTGCTTGCCCAGAGTCCTAGAGCTGGGTGTAGCATGGAAAGTGGGGAGCCATGTGTGGCAAGCAGGCTGAGTAACACAATTCTGAATGCTGACTTTCACTCAGTTTTTGTTCCCACTCATTCTCTCCACCGCCTCCCCCAGGAAAGTTCAATATCTCCAGAATCCATCTTCCTCTTTCCTGCAGGAGTGGGGAAGGGGACACAATAAGTCACTTGATTGTGTTGAGTACAGCTGACTTTCCTGACTATCGAATTGCTCTTTAAATAGATCTTTGAAGAGGCCCCCAGGTTTTTAGACCCCTGTCTTCTAGTTTACTTGCAACTTCCAATTCCCAAGCTTCTCTGGGATTCTGAGGGAAGAGTCAGCTTGCCTTTTTTGTTTGTTTGTTTTAAAGGTTATTTATTTATTTACTTGAAGTGGGGGCAGTATGATGGGGGGAGGGGCAGACAGGGAGGGAGAAGCAGATTTCCTACTGACCAGAGTGTCCAACAGGACACTACACAGGACACTACATGTGGCTCGATCCCAGATCATGACCTGAGCCAAAGGCAGACACCTGAAGGACTGAGCCACATAGGTACTCTAGCAGCTTGCTTCTTATGGGTTTGTGCCTCTGGACATTTTGGGCCTGCCTTTTTTTTTTTTTTCTTAGACAAGTATTACTCATATTTAATAAAATAATAATGACCTTTATCCTTCTGTCCCATATTCTAATATTATTCTAATATTCTAATATTACTTATCTGAACTGCTTACAGACTTTTTTTTTAACATAATGGTAAAACTGAGCAGTAAAACATAAAGTTGGACTTTGACTTGCAGTTTTGCTCTTTTTTAAAAAAAATTTTTATTTTTTTAATTAGCATATAATGTATTTTTAGCCCCAGGGGTACAGGTCTGTGAATCGCCAGGTTTACACACTTCACAGCACTCACCTAGCACATTCCTTCCCCAATGTCTATAACCCAACCACCCTCTCCCTATCCCCCCACCCCCCCACCCTGACAACCCTCAGTTTGTTTCGTGAGATTAAGAGTCTCTTACGGTTTGTCTCCCTCCCGATCCCATCTTGTTTCATTTATTCCTTTCCTACCCCCCAAACTCCTCATATTGCCTCTCAACTTCCTCATATCAGGGAGATCATACGATAATTGTCTTTCTCTGATTGACTTATTTCGCTAAGCATAATACCCTCTGGTTCCATCCACGTGGTTGCAAATGTGGGCCTGCCTTTCTTAGTTGTTGGCCATTTTTGCATCCACTTTCTGTTTTCATATTATGTAGTTCAGGATTTTAAATGTCTCCTAGTTTGGTTAAATATGGAGTTTGTTTTTCTATTTCTTATTCTCCATGTGATTTTGGGGGGTTGATTTTTGAGGAGAAAAAGGAGATGGAAAGAGCTTTACTCCACCACTTTGTGACCAGAAGTCTGAGCTCTCTCCTCCTTTTCCTCCTCCTCCTTCTCCTTCTTCTTTAAGATTTTATTTATTTATTTGACAGAGTCACAGCAAGAGCAGGAACACAAGCAGGGGGAGTGGGAGAGGGAGAAGCAGGCTTCCCGCTGAGCAGTGCACTTGCTCACATCTTCCGAAGGAAAGGCAATGGGTGGGAGAGGCCAGTCATTTGGAGGCATGGCCCCCTGGACACCAAGGAAGGAGAGAATTCTAAAAAGGCAGTCACTTTAGTCTACTTTAGTACATGCTGAACATCCATGGAGCGCCTTGGCCAGGTCACAGAGTGTGGGGGTGCCTGTGTAGTCTGGGCCTCTGTCTCTGAGCTTTCGTTTTCAGAACCCACCAGGCATTTTCCAGGGTCTTAGGGCCATTTGATCTCTTCTTCTGTGTGGCCATTCTGTATCTCGGACGTGTGCTGAGATCCTCCTGTCACATGCTCATGTCGCTGCATGGCCCCAGATCTGCATCAGTCAGAATCCCATGGTCACAGGCCTCAGAAACCAATGCTGGCTAACGGAAGCAGGAAGACCGTTGAGTGGAAGGTTAGCAGGCAGTTCGTGGATTCAACAGCACTCCCTATCTTTTTTTCTGTGCTGGTAAGCCTTGATTTTGTTCCTGAATGTACAAAGCTCTGTCCCCAGGGAAGGAGATCCCCATCAGCCACAGGAAAGGAAGGTTAAGTGTAGGCACCCAGTTAGGGTGCTTCTGCCTCCTCCCAGCCCCTGGCTTAGGCCCAGGCATGTGGGGTGGCTCTGACCAATGAGACATAGGGGAAGCCTGCTAGGCTGGGGTCCTGACAGAGCCTCAAGCTGTCTGGAAGTTTGAGGGGAGCCTTGACTTTACTGAAGATGGAATTAACCCTCTCTGCCTCCGAAAAATGGTGTACTTGCTCATTGTTTAAGTCACTTTTAGTTGGTCTTCTGTGGCTTTCAACCAAAAGGTTCTAATTATCACATAAATACCAGGTATCTTCCCTGGGTATTTGGTGGGGTGACTGAGGGAAAAGAAACTGATGGTTCAAAGAGTAGCACTAATAAGATTTCAAAATAAAGGAGGCTGATGCATCTTTTAGACACACAAGAATTACCTAACAGCTGAGAATGGCTGGATGATGCTAGAGAGTAGGGGAACCACTCAGGGAGGAGGTCACCACTCATCAAGTAGACACTTGCTGTATACCGGGTGCCGTGAAAGGGGTGAGGATGAGCATAATGATAGGCAGAAGACAAGATCCCCTGCTGTTGTGAAACTTTCAGCCCACGTGTGGTGGGGAGACCACTAACGGGCAAACAACAAAATAAACAGGATAAGATAATGTAAGGTAATTCCAGGAGGGTGGTTAATTTTGATAGATGGCAGTCAAGGAAGTCCCCTCAGAAGAAGAGACCCAAAGGGACAATGAGCCAGACACATGAATAACCACACAGAGATTTCCTGAATGTTTTAGGGCAGCAGTCGGCTCTCTCCTGGCTGAGAATTCAGTGCCCATTCCAGAAACGGAAGGGGTGGCAGTTGGGCTGGCCTTGGAGGCTCATGCAGGCTGGGAGTGACAGAGTAGCTGGAGACCTCCCCTGCGGCAGGACAGGCTGGGAACTTCAGTGTCACTGACTTTCTGGGGGCTGGAAAAGTTTGAATGGAGTATCTGGAGGGTTGGAGCCCGTGGGTTGAAGGAAAGACACTTTGGGTCAGCAGATGACCCTCTGGTCTCTGAGGGCCTAGTTACTTTCTGTCTCCCCTTGCCCATCCAGCCTGGAGTTACAATCTGTTCCCCTGTTTTAACATGTCCTTTTTTTAAAAAAAAATTTTTTTTTTAAAGATTCATTCATTCCTTTGACAGAGAGAGAGAGAGAGCGTGATCACAAGTAGGCAAAGAGGCAGGCAGAGAGAGAGGAGGAAGCAGGCACCCCACTGAGCAGAGAGCCCGATGCCAGTGCTCAATCCCAGGACCCTGAGATCATGGCCTGAGCCAAAGGCAGAGGCTTAACCCACTGAGCCACCCAGGCGCCCCTGTTTTAACATGTCTTAATTTGGGCTGCTGTAAGAGAATGCTATAGACTAGGTGAGAAATGTATTTCTCACAGTTCTCTAGGCTGGGCAGTCCAAGATCAAGGTGCCTGCGGTTTCATTCTGGTGAGGGTTGCTTCCCGGTTCAGAGAGGGCTGTCTTCAGGTTGCATCCTCGCAAAAAGAGTGAGAGAGCTCTATGGGGTCCCTTTTATAAGAGCGCTAACTGCATTCATGAGGGCTTATGACCCAATTATCTCCCTAAGGCCCAACTTCCTAATACTATCACACTGGGGTTCAGGATTGCAACATATGAATCTCATGGAGACACCTTCAGGCCATAAAAAACAGCTCAACCTGATCAATAAGCACCTCCAGAGTGTTTGTGTGGCTTCTGCTAGGAGCGTGTGTGGGATGGATACCACGACAGAAAGACCTGGCCTCATGGAGCTTGCCAGTCAAGGATTAGAGAATACTGTCTCTGAAGCAATTAGAGAAGAATTTATCAGCAGAAAATCAAGGATACCCCATAGGGTTAGAGACCATGGGTGGCCATCACAAGCCCCTCACTTGGTTACAACCTCCCAGCTCAGCACCAATAGCCCTCCTCTCCTGGCCCACTGCTCCCTTCTTCCCCTAGGGCTAAGGGACGGAGCACCCCCCAAGCCCCTTGAGGGGTAATTCATCCAGTTGGAGCCTGACACATGATTTCTGCTTATTCTCTGCGGCCTTCCTCTAGTCTTCTGGGGATGTGAGGAGGAGGAGGGAGGGACCAGTCGGCTGGATTATAGGGCTCCTTTGCCCATGACGTTGCTCCAGTGAGCTTTTCAGGGGCCTACCCAGCACAAGGTCCTAGTTTTGGGGGTCCTGTAGCTGAACGAGTAAGAAAAATGCTGATTGCTTTCAGTGTTGGTCTGTTGAAGAGGCAGACCACGAGCATTTTCCTTGTATTATCTCATTAAGCGTACACAACAATCCTGGTAGGTGGGGACTTTATTCCACATAACAGTTGAAGAGACTAAGGCGCGGAGAAGTAAGGTCACGTGATCTAGTCAACCAGCTAGTAACTGGTGCAAACCCAAGCCGTCTGCAGCATCCCCAGTTGATGCTGTTGCCTGCGCTGCCAAACTGGCTCATTCTGGGAATTTCCCTTCTTGCCACAACATTAAGAACCGTGCGGGAGGCCATTCTGCTGGAGGACCAGTTCCTCTCCTCCCTGTGTGAAGAGAGGGAGTTGGGATTCGAGAGAAGAGGAAATCCAGAAAAGACAGTGCCATATCAGCTTTTTTCCCTTAATGCTCCCCAGGCAGGGAGCTCTGACTTTTGATTTGCCAGGTGTCTCTCTGGTCTTCTAATTAACACCAGAGTCCGCCTCCACCAGAGCCCTGCCTATAGCTGCGGTCCATAACCCTGTGGCTCAGAGACCTGTCCTCTGGGAGAGCCAGGGAGGACAAAGCAAGGACCAACTCCGGGTGGAGTTTCCTGTGATATGTTCCCTTTGCCTCTTCTATAAAAAGCTCCAGTATGATCTACCCCATCTATGGTGGAGTCCAGGGTAGCAGAGTGTGCGGGAGGAGGAAAAAATCAAGCTGAAACAGCTCCTCTTTGCCTCCCTGGATTCTTTTCCAAAATGCTGTCAGCACTGCCAGTTGGAAAATATTTTTCTCCCTCCCTTTGTCTTCTTTCTTATTTAAAAAAAAAAAAAAAAAAGCCATCTGGTGTCAAATTCACTCCTGGCACATCATAAAGGGTAGCACTAAAAATGTCCCTGAAAAACTAAAAGCAAAACCACAGCAGTACACATGGGATTTAATCTCAGCATCCTAGAATTTCAGAGTGGCCAGGGGCCTTGGAGATCCCACCTTTCCTGGTACATAGGAGGAAACTGAGGCTGGGGTGGGGGATGGGGGGTTGGCTCACTCTCTCCAAAATGTTTCTTGAGCGCCTACTATGCTCACGAGGCGCCCTTCGGCGTGGGAGACCGATCTTGAACAGAAAATCCAAACTCCCTGCCGCCTTGGAGTCTTCAGAGGACGGTGACGGCTCTTGCCGGGTCCTGCCTGGGGCCTGCCTCTGCCCCGCGTTCCCCAGCGGCCCTGGGGGCGGGCGCCCGGCTTGGGCCATCGCAGCCCCGCGCTGCGCCGGCGGCCGCCCGCGTGGTTGTCACCTCCCGGCTGCGGGCGGGCCCGGGCGTCGGGTGGCGCCGCTTCCCCTGCCCGGTCGGCTGTTTACACTTGGGCGAAGTTCGCCGCGCGCCGCCCCGGCGCGGTCCCCGGCGGCTGTCGCCGTAATCTCCCGCCACTTCCTCTCGCCGCCGCTTGGGCTCCGCATTCCTCAAGGTTGAGCAACAACTTTCCCTCCGAGGGCGGCTGGGCTGGGGGCCAAAGGGGCACAGCCCGGGCCTCGGTGCCTCCCGCGGCACCCCAGGCGCGGGCCGCCAGTCTTTGCCCCCCCCCCGCCCCCGCCCTCGCCCGGGGAGACAAGGCTGCTACGGGGTGGGAGGAGGGGGGCGCAGGTCCGGGGTGCAGCTCCGAGTTCCCGCCGGCTGTGGCGGGATTGCCTGAGCTCCGGGTGGGCGCGCGGGCCTGACCCTGGCCTTGATCGTGGAACTGCTGGGGCCCGCTGACCTTCCGGTCTGGCACCCTGCACGCGGAGAACAGTAAAGTTTGCTTCGAGTTTCTGCTCCAATTTTGAGGATTCTTTGACGACGGAGAGAGGAGGGTTTGGAGTAACTACAGAAGAGAGGTCCTAACCCAGTTCTTGGCCTGAATGTGAATATTTACAGCAATCGTATTAGTACAGGCACTTGAAATACACTCTCATGCCTACTGAGCTTCAACGTATTTCAGGGATTTCTTATTATTTCCCTTATTTTAGGAACTCGAAAGCCCAGACTTCTAGTTTCATGACTAGTTAGAAGCCCAGAAGGATTTAGCCCAAAGGGGAGTCCTCTCGGGAGCCACCTCAGGTCTGCTGAGCTCTCAGGTCAAGCAAAGCCCTTCCTGCCCGGTAATGTGACCAGGAACTGGCCCAGCTTTTGCCACTAAGGAGCTGAGTGCTGGAGCCAGAGTGGGAGGAGATACTATTAAGCTCTCAACCCACTTAAATACAAGCTCCAGTGGGGATTTGTCTGTTTTGTTTACTGCAGTATCCGGGACTCTGAAAACAATGCTTGGTACATAGTAGATGCTCAGTAAGTATTTGTTGAGTGGATGAATGACTATAGCCCAGGTCTTCAGATTCTTAAGAATGAAATATGTATCCTTCCTTCTCGCTCCTTTACCTTCCATTGAAACTCATGCTTTCTTTCTCTTCCTGCCTCTTAAAACTTGAGCTTACATTTTAAAGTCTCTGTGTGTGTGTGTTTTATTTTAGTTCATTTGGAATAATTTTAGGTTTACAGAAAAGTTGCAAAGATAGTATAAAGAGTTCCCATATACTCTTCACCCAGCTTCCCCCAAAGATAGTATCTTACATTACCCTGGTGCATTTGTCAAAAATGAATTAACATTGGTGCGATACTATTAACCAGACAACATACTTTTCTTGGATTTCATGTTTTTCCACTCATATACTTTTTTTTTTTTAAAGATTTTATTTATTTATTTGAGAGAGAGAGACAGGAGAGAGAGCATGAGCGAGGAGAAGGTCAGAGAGCGAAGCAGACTCCCCATGGAGCTGGGAGCCTGATGTGGGACTCGATCCCGGGACTCCAGGATCACGCCCTGAGCCGAAGGCAGTCGTCCAACCAACTGAGCCACCCAGGTGTCCCTCCACTCATATACTTTTTCTGTTCCAAGACCCAGTCTGGGATATCTCCTTGCATTTTGGGCTGGAAGCCTTTTAATGTGTAATCCAGATCTCATCATGTAGGGTCTCTCTCCTCTCGTCATGTAGGGCAATGACGCAGGAGGCAGAGTCCCTGGCACGGGACTGAGCTTCCTGTCTTGGGGGCCTAGGAAACACCTTGAGCCCTGGATTTCCTGAGAGTGATATTAAGGGATTCCTCCTGAGTCGGCTTGCTGGCTCTGGGAGCATCTGGTACAAATCTAGACCCAGAGGCCTGCCCTGGGTCCTGCCCCCCTACCCCCACCATGCTTATACCAGAAAGGAGATGGACATGCTGCTCCAGATGATCTGACCTGGGTCTGTATTTCCTCTGGGACCTGTCTCTTCCCTGTGCCCCTCATTGCTGGTCTTCATGAGGGATAGACCCCATTCACTTCTGCACAGCCTCCCTCTCCTTTTTCCCCATCCTGGAATCCTCTCCTAGCCTGAAGCCCTCAGGGAAGCAGCTGAGGATTCTGTCTGGGGCTATGTTACTTGCTCACAGCGCACCGATGAGCTAGCCTTGGGATTGGAGATGAGTGAAGTGAGGGACAATTCGTTTACTCAGTTGACAAGGATTTATCGAGCCTGGTTGAGTCACAAAGTTGAACAGTTCTGATCCTTGCTCTCTAAGATCTTATGGTCTGAAGGAAGAGACAGGCAATGTGAACTAACAATCAGGGGACACGTCTTTATGGCGACAATGTGCATACACACTTAGGGACAGAGCCTGGTCGCTTGGATGGCGGAGGCACATTGGGACAACTCCTGAGGTCATGCTTGAGTTGGGTCTTGAAAGATGAATAGAAATTGGTAGGTGCTGAGGAAGGGGTCGAGGAGAGGAGAGAAGGGCCCTCCCAGCAGACGTGAAAGCAGGTGTGAGAGTGCAGATGCCTCTAAGCTTGTCGGATCTGCGAAGTAGCCTGGTGTGCCTGGAGCATGGGGGTGTGTAGGAGGTGGCAGGAGAGAGACAAGCTGGATAAATAGAACAATCAGGTCTTAGGTTCCGCAGTTAGGAGTTTAAACTTGGTTCGGTAGCTAGTGAGGGCTAGGAGCTCATTTACTTCTTAGAATGGTCACTTGAGTTCCTCTTTGGAGCCTGGACTCTGGGTGAGAGGTAACGGGGTCTGAAACAGGGCAGTGGAGTTGGGGTGGAGGGGACAGACACCAGAGAGACTTAGAGGCAGGGCTCCACCAGTGATTGGATAGTTGAGCAGGGTAAGGGGTAAGAGGAGTTAGGGTGACTTTGGAAGGAGTTCTGGTTTGCAGGATGAAGAGGAGAGGGACGGGGTGGGGTTGTGGGAGGTGCATGCACACATGAGCATCTCGAGTGGGGGTGAGGGTGAGGGTGGGCCTGGCCAGGCCCCGGCCTCCTTGCCCAGAGGAGGCCTGTCTCGGGCCACGGGGGCAGTTGCAGAATGGGCCAACTGAGGGTTGTTGTACTAGGGGGATCTGACCTGGGAGACCTTGGTTGGGAAGTGGGGAGTGGAGAGGGGGGAATCTGGAAGAGATGGGTGGGGAAAGAGAAGGGGTGCGGTTTGGTTCAGGGAACTGAGGAGTAGGTCACCGAGTCACTCCAGATGGAGAAGCCAGAGGAGGTCTCAGCACCCTCCTCTAACGTGGGGACTGACTAGGTGGGGACCGGGCGGTCCATGGGGCCCCGAGTAAACACTCAGAGGTGAAGAGGTGAGCAGGTGCGGTGGCTCCCCTGCCTTTGGGCATTTCAGGACCTGCTGGGATTCTGGAAGTGGCTGAAGTTCGCCTGAAGAGCGCTCCCTCTGGTTGTGGGAGGGGCAGAGGCACCAGAAAACACCTGTGGGCACAGTTCAAGT
The DNA here is from genome assembly GCF_020171115.1 of Neogale vison. NCBI lineage: Eukaryota > Metazoa > Chordata > Mammalia > Carnivora > Mustelidae > Neogale > Neogale vison. Next base: position 89,036,980 of record NC_058102.1, read on the forward strand.
AGCTGGGAAGGGACTTGTGGCAAACTTTTAGGAACTATCCTGGCGGAAACCCTGATTTGTAGCTGGACACTGTCAAGAATTGTGAATATCTGTGATTTTGTCCTATTTATAAGCGAACAAATTGGCCCACGTCCTAGCTGCTGGCAGGAGCTGAGGCTCCTGGGCCAGAGATGAGGGACGTTTTGTTGTTCTCAGCAGAAGCAGAAGAACAGCGGCAGCCTCAGTTCCCCGAAGGCTTCAGAGAGGGGCCCAGGTGAGGTCTGCACACACGTGGGCTGTATTTCAGGTGAGGGACACAACGTGGGGGAAACCGAAGCTTTTATAATGGGCAGAATGCCTGTCCTTTGCTCTGGAGGGAGGCACCATATGCCTTCTGTGGATGTCCACGATCCCGGAAAGGATGGGCTGGAACTAAGGACTAGTCAGTGTTTCACTTGTAAGACGTGAAGAAATGGACTAGAACCGTGAAGAATTTTCTGCCAACAAACACATGGCCAGGGACACTGAACAATACATTTCCCAGCTGCTCTGGCAGCTAGGTGTAACCATCTAAGTCGTGGTGTACGAAGTGCAAGCTTTTGTGTGGCAGCTTCTGGGAGATTGCCAAAGATGGCTTGCATGTACCCTGGGTTCCTTCTTCCCATTTTCTTTTTTCCTGATGGCTGGAATGTGGACATGCTATTGGAGTGTGAGCAGCCGTGTTGGGCCAGGAGTGGCACGTGAAGACTGAGGATGGCAGAGCCACAAGATGCGGGAGGTCCCCGTCTCTGATGGTACTGGAACTTACAAACTAGGTCTGTGCCAATTGTATTCAGACTTCTTTACATGAGGGAAACGTAAACAGCCGTCTTGTTTCAGTTTTTTTTTTTTTTTTTTTAACTTTATGCAGCCGAATTTGATTCTAACCGATGCAAAGGGCTAGCACAGAGGAGGACCAACAGAGGGTTAAACCTGTCAGCTTAGAGAAGAAGGGTCAGGGGCACTTTTCCTTCTTCCCCTCACCTCAGCCTCAGCCGTGACAGGGGGAGGGGATGGGAAGCCACCGCTGGCTTGTTCACCACCCACTGGTGATGCCCCATTCACAAGGGGGCCCGGGCTGGCCACGCGACCCAGCAGAGTCCATTTGAAGGCAGCAAGCAACAAGCTGGCTCCATTCACAAACCCTGTCCTCCTTTGAAAACCAATCACCGTGCAAAGCGTGACTGGGTGGTGGCCAGCGCAGGCCCATCTGTCACGCCCTTTCAGAGAGCCAGGAGAAGGCAGCCGGCCTGGGCTAGCCGCCCCTTTCCCTTTGTACCCTAGGGACACGCACTGTAAGGAGATCACAGCGCCTACTGAATTATTCAGAGCTGCCCTGGGTGTCAGTTTTATTGTAAACATGCAGATTGCTCTGGGCTCCAAACTTCCAACCCTCCAGCTCCAGCTCCTTCCAGGATCTTTCCCTGGCTGCTTTGTGCCTGCGACTGGAGACTCCCCAGGTCTTGCCGGCCTAATTTGCTTTTGACTGGTTCCTACCTGCCGCCAGGCACGAAGGCCTCCGTGCCCTTTACCCACCACTTCTTCAGACCCCATTCTTTGCTCAGAGACTATCCCCGCCGCACCCCCCCCCACCACCCCAGCAGTCCTGCCTCTTCCTTGTCTCTTTCTGGCTTAGTTGCCCGAGCTGGTGACTTCAGACTCTCCTGAGGGCCTGCCCATTGGGGATGTGTTAATAGCTGATCCCCCATGTCTGTGGGGCTCCCGCTAGTCCCCAGGCCTCGGGAGGCGTCGCGGTCTCCCCTCCCATTCCCGTGTTCTTGGCCCAGCTCAGCCTCTCCCCTTCCCCATGGCTCCCAGCTTCCCGGTTCTCTCTGGAGTTGGTCTGGAGAATACCCCCCAGCTGGTAATGAGGCAGAGATGGTAATGCACATTTAAGAGTAATGAAATGCAGTGATATTTCAGGCCTGACAGACCTATTTCTGGCAGCCTTAGAATTAAAGTGTGAGGCTTTGTACTGTAGCTGCTACTAGGAGCCTTCAGAGTTTTTCTAAAGATGTGAATAAAGCTTCCAGGGTTTCGGCTCAGATCACTGGGGCTATTTATCCTGCTGCTGCTTTCATTGTACCTTTTTATTTGAAATTTTAGAGCTTTTAGATGAAGGAAACACAGCAGCAAGTGCAAAGCATACAAAATATCCTGGTGGGGGGGAATGTCCTGGTTTTTCTCTGCAATTGTCCCTGCGGCTCTGAGGAGGAAGAGCTGCTACAGGGCTTCCGAGCAGGGGGAGAATTGCCTCTGTCTCCCCTCGGAGTGCGGTCCTCCTGGATTCTTGCCCTGTTGCAGCAGGGAGTGCGGCCTCTTGAGAAAGCTAGAGGAGGGAGTCCCTGCCACCAAGATTGATGGGGCTGGGCGTGGGCTGGCCCTCCCTCACTGCCTCACTGCTGTGAGTTGAGTGGATGCTGTGCTTGGTTGGGGAATGTGGTAGGAAGAAACAGATCCACTCTGGGTCAACAGTGAGAGCTCATTTTTCCAACTCCAGCCAGAAAATCCAGCCTGCTCCTTCCCATCTCTGCATGCAACCCCATCCTCCCTTGGCCACCAGGAAGATGACAGCCACCCAACAAGGAGAGGCCACGTAGGGCAGTGGTGCAAGGCATGGGCTCTGGTGTCAGGCAGACCTGGGGGTGCATCCTGGCTCTGTGCATCAACTGCAGGGTCCGGGGCAAGCCACTCACCCTTTCTGGACTTTGGTGTTCCCATCTGTAAAATGGGGACAATGATGCATCATTTACTGTCCTTGTGATGTGTGCCACGTGGGAAGTAGCAATGTCTATTATTAATATATTGAAGCTGTCTTGGGAGTCAGGAGAGCTGGGTTTCCTTCCTGGCATGGCCACTCATGGGCCATGTCCCTTCTCCCTGCCACAGCCATGGAAAGAGAAGGGGCTTAGGGTCAGACAGAACTAGGTTCCGACCCCACCTCCCTCTTCTTTTGGCTTTGTGAGCTTGCGCAGGTTGCTTTTCCTCCATCCCAGTTTCCTCGTCTGACAAAACAGTGATCATGCGCTCTTGCCTCAAAGAGTTGTGGTAAGGGCTCGATGAGATCCTCTTAACGCGGAATCCACATGGTGCCTGGCAAATGGTAGTTGTTGTATCAGTATGGCCCTCTTCCCCCTTCCCTTCTCCTCCCTCTGCTTCTGTTCAGAGGGAAGGTTCAGATCCAGCCACCAGTTCACCGGATATGCAGGAGGAAGATAAGCATGTCAAATGTCAGCAGGCAAGGGGAGATGGCAAAATCCAGAATTGGGGAAATTCCAGAGCAGAGATGACCCAGAATCTTCAATGAGTAAATGACATGAGAGAGAAAGAGGGAGAACCAAACGGGATGTGTGGATCCTGATTTGAATAAACCAACTGGGAAAAACTAAGAGACTAGTACGAATATGGGGCTAATGGCTGGATATTTGGTAACATGAAGTAATTGTCATTATTTTTTAGCTGTAATAATGGTATTGTGATTGCACTTAAAAAGTCTTTATCTTTTAGGACACATACAGAAGAAATGACAGGGCACCTGGGTGGCTCAGTGGGTTAAGCCGCTGCCTTCGGCTCAGGTCATGATCTCAGGGTCCTGGGATCGAGGCCCGCATCGGGCTCTCTGCTCAGCAGGGAGCCTGCTTCCTCCTCTCTCTCTGCCTGCCTCTCAGCCTGCTTGTGAGCTCTCTCTGTCAAATAAATAAATAAAATCTTTAAAAAAAAAAAAAAAAAAAAAGAAGAAGAAATGACAGATTAAGCGAAACAGCGAGGAGGGGGTGGGTATTGGCCATGTGGATAAACAATTGAAGCTGGGTAATGGTAGATGGGGTTTTGTTAAACTACTTTCTCTCGTCTTGTATATGTTTGAATATTTTCATTAAAAAAAAAAGGCAGTGATCCTTTCTAGATGGGAAGTGTCTTCTCCCATCTGTTTCTTCCTCGGCATCCTCCCAGCCCCGCCCTCGGCTCCTGCCGCCTTATCCGTGCCTGGACTGTCTGTGACGACAGCCTCCGATCGCCTCCCAGACTTGGGTCTCTCTCCCTTCCAATCTCCTTCCCATTCTACCACCAAGCTACCTTCCTAAAACACGAATCAGATCAAGTTACCTCCTTGCTTAAAAACCTTTTGGAAGCTCCGTATTGCCAGTCATCTATTATAGTCTAAAATCCTTATGATATTAAGAGCCTTTCACGGAGTAAACTCAGCGTTCCTGCCCAGTTCCTATTCTGGTATAGTCGTCACCCTCTCATGAAGCCTGGCTGTGCTCACACTGGTCAGGCATTCTCTGACCTCCGGAACTTCTCTTACACGGCTCTCTATTCAGTGGGTCCTGTCCCTTGACCCTAGCTTCATTTATTGAAGACTAAAGTATTTTTCAAGGCTCAGTTCAAACGTTATTCGTCTTCATGCTTTCTGGAAGTCTTTACACTCTTCACCAGATATCTCTGCCTCTCTGCCTTCTGGCATATCTTCTGGTAGAATCTCACTTCCTGGCTTTCTGAGGTTGGATGGGGCCATGTGACCAGTTTCAGCCAATGAGTTATACGTGGAAGTCATACATTTCATTCCTGGGCCAAGAATTCAGTTGCTAATTCAAAACCCTCTGGAGCTCTCCTTCTCTCTGGCTCAGCAATATCCAGATATCAGCTGCTCCCTCAGGCTGGGTTCTGGCTTGAGCATGATGCCATGGACTAGAAACTCCTGTCCATCACGAGGTCTATGTAGTGTGGAATAAATTAGTCTGAGGGGTTATTTGTTTCTTCAGCATAACCTAGTCTATCCTGACTAATACTGCTTCCCTCTCTGATTTGGAATCAACTGTGCTATTATTCTCTGAATAGTTTTGCCTTATCATCCTGTATATGTAACATATCTGGATAATATAGCCCTTGGGGTAAGGAATTCTATTTTATGGTCTTTGCATTCCAGTCCCTGGCACTCGGCATGGTGCCATGCAGAGCAGAGGCATGAACTGAGTACCTGGAAGTCTGTGGTTGGGGTGGGTATAGACAGGGATGTGTAGGGGTTAAGATGTCCCATTCTTACGAGGGGGCCCCCACATGCATTAGTCATGAAACTGTGATGATTTGGAGATAGAGCTGGAATCTGGCTTGGATATTCTCAATGGATGGCATGCCCAGCCCCAGGCGATGGATCAATACTGGTCTAAGGCAGTCATAATAATTCCCTTCCCTTGTGGTTATGATTAGTTTACACGTGGGCACACAGTCTACTTCCAGATGATGAGCTGTAAGGGGAAGTCCCATTCCATCCTTGAAAAACAGAGAGAGATGAGAAATGCACCTAGTCTCTCCTAATTTGGATCTCCCCGAAAGCAGAGACTGAGAGAGGACTCAAATGCTGATAGTTTATGTGGGAGGGGACCCCAAGGAGCAGGAGAGATAATGCAGAGAGGATGAAACAGGAGAGAAAGACAAGCCAACAAAGGGTGCATTTCTGAACTTGTTCCACTGGGGCTCGATCTTGCTGGATGTCCACTGAGGGACATCAGAATTGTCCCTCCAAATGGCAGGAGGCCAGGGAATTTATCTAATGACTTTCATTGGTTGCCAGTGGCCCCTAATTATATTGGAACTGGATGTTCACCGGTGACTTCTCAATGGCCAGAAATTGGGCACATTTCATCTAATTCCTTCTTTGCTGTGTTGTCCCCTACTTCCTGCTCCTGAACTCTCTTCTGGTCTCCTTCCAATACTTCTCTGCAGCCTCTCTGACCATGTCTTTTTGATTTCCTTCCCAGGCTTCTTTTCCTTTTTCCACTCTGTGGATAGTCTCCTGAATTCTATTCTGGTCTTCCCCACTTCTGCCCACTCTTGCTGGGCAAATCAATTCATGAAATGGTTTCATCTGTTTCTATTGTGATGCCAGCTCCCAAATCTACTCCCACCCCCCAGCTTTCTCTCCTGAGTTCTGCAGGCTTACATCTATTTATCTATCTAGCAAATATTTATTGTGCAGTTTGAATATGCCAGGAGTTGGGATAAAGCAGTAAATAGGAACTCACCTTCTAGGAGTGCTAGACAACGTGGAGCTAGTAAGCAAAATTCAAATAGGTAAGTAAACCAGATAATTTTAGATAGTGATCAGCATTACACAGACAATGAAACAGGTCAGTGTGACAGAGTTTGTGTGTGCATGTGTTTGCACTATTTTACAGTGACTGCTTACAGGGGTAGCATTTGAGCAGAGATCTAGTACAGGCATACCTCGGAGATATTGCTGGTTCAGGTTCAGACCACCTTAGTAAAAAGAATGTTGTAAAAAGGGAATACCACAATAAACTGAGTCAAATGAATTATTTTATTTCCCAATGCATATTAAAGTTGTGTTTACACTATACTGTAGTCTATTAAGTGTGAGATAAGATTATGTTTTTAAAAAACCTGATGTATTTACCTTTATTAAAAATATTTTATTGCTGGGTGCCTGGGTGGCTCAAGTCATTAACTGTCTGCCTTCAGCTCAGGTCATGATCCCAGGTCATGATCCCTGGGATTGAGCCCGGCATTGGGTTCTCTATTCAGCTGGAAGCCTGCCTCTCCCTCTTCCTCTCCCTCTCCCACTCCCACTAGTTGTGTTCCCTCTCTTGCTGTGTCTCTCTCTATCAAATAAATAAACAAAATCTTTAAAGAAATTGCTTCATTGCTACAAAATGCTAGCCATCATCTGAACTTTGAGCAAGTCATAATCTTTTTGCTGGTGGAGGGTCTTGCTTTAATGTTTATGGCTGCTGACAGATCAGGTTGGTGAGTGCTGAAGGTTAGGATGACTATGGTAATTTGGTAAATAGTAAAATGAGACAATAATGTTTGTTGCATCATTTGACTCTTCCTTTTATGGATGATTTCTCTGTAGCATGTAATGCTGCTTGATAGCATTTTACCCAAAGTCGGACTTCTTTCCAAGTTTGAGTCCATCCTCTCAAGCCTGCTACTGCTTGACCAACCAAGCTGATGCGATATTCTAAGTCTCTTCGACTATCTTATTCCACAGTCTTCACAGCGTCTTCACCAGGAGTAGATTCCATCTCAAGAAACCACTTTCTTTGTTCATCCATAAAAAGCAATTCCTCATCCAGGGAAGTTTTTTTTTTTTTAAAAGATTTTATTTATTTATTTGACAGAGAGAGATCACAGTAGACAGAGAGGCAGGCAGAGAGAGAGAGAGAGAGGGAAGCAGGCTCCCCACTGAGCAGGGAGCCCGATGTGGGACTCGATCCCAGGACCCCGAGATCATGACCCGAGCCGAAGGCAGCGGCTTAATCCACTGAGCCACCCAGGTGCCCCCAGGGAAGTTTTATCATGAAATTGCAACAACTCAGTCCCATCTTCAGGCTCCACTTCTAATTCTAGTTCTCTTGCTATTTCCATCACATTCGCAGTGACTTCCTCCACCGGTCTTGAACCTCTCAAAGCCGTCCTTGAGAGCTGGAACCAACTTCTCCTAAACTCCTGTTCATGTTGATATTTTGACTTCTCATGCATCATGACTGTTCTTAATGGCATCTAGAATGATTAATCCTTTCCAGAAGGTTTTCAATTTACTTGGCCCAGATCCATGAGAGAAGTCATTATCTATGGGAACTATAGCCTTTCAAAATGTATTTCTTAGGGGCGCCTGGGTGGCTCAGTCATTAAGAGTCTGCCTTTGGCTCAGGTGATAATCCCAGGGTTCTGGGACAGAGCCCCGCATTGGGCTCCCTGCCCAACAGGAAGCCTGCCTCTCTCTCTCCCGCTTCCCCTGCTTGTGTTCCCTCTCTCAGTATGTCTCTCTGTCAAATAAATACATAAAATACAAACACCTCAAATGTATTTCTCAAGTAATAAGACTTGAAAGCCCAGATGACTCCCTGATCCATGGGCCGCAGAGTGTACGCTGTGTTAGCAGGCACGAAAACAACATTAACCTCATCGCGCATCCCCGTCAGAGCTCTTGGGTGACCAGGTGCATTGTCAATGAGGGTAATATTTTGAAAGGAAATCTTCTTTTCTGAGAAGTAAGTCTCAACAGTGGGCTTAAAATAGTCACTAGACCATGTTAAAAATAGGCGTGCTGTCATTTAGGCCTTGCTGTTCCATTTACAGAGCACAGGCAGAGTGGATTCAGCATAACTCTTCAGGGCTCTGGAATTTTCAGAACGGTCAGGGAACACTGGCTTCAACTTCAAGTCATCAACTGCATTGGCCCCACCCAGAGTCATTCTGTCCTTTGAAGCCAGGCATTGACTTTTCCTCTTGAGCTATGAAAGTCTAGATAGCATCTTCTGTTTTGTCTACATTGAAAATCTGTTCTTTAGTGTAGCCCCCTTCATTAATGGTCTTAGGCAGATCTTCTAGATAACTTGCAGCAACTTCTCCATCAGCACTCGCTGCTTCACCTTGTGCTTTGATGTTACAGAGACGGCTTCTTTCCTTGGGCCTCATGAACCAACCTCTGCTAGCTTCCACCTCTTCTCCTGCAGCTTCCTTACCTCTCTCAGCCTTCATGGAATTGACGAGACTTGGGCCCTTGCTCTTAATTATGCTTTGGGTTAAGGGAATGTTGTGGCCGGTTTGATCTTCTATCTAAACCACCAAGCTTTCTCCATATCGGCAATAAGGCTGTTACACGTTCCTACCATTTGTATATCCACGGGAGTAGCACATCTAATTTCCCTCAGGGACTTTTCCTTGCCTTCACAACTCGGCTAACTCTTTAGAGCAAGAGGCTAGCTTGTAGCCCATCGTGGCGTTTGACCAGACTTCCTCACTAAGCTCAGTCATCTCTAGCTTTTGATGTGAAGTGAGAGACACGTGACTCTTGCACTAGAACACCGCGAGGCCATTGCAGGGTTATTCCTTGGTCTGATTTCAATATTGTTGTGTCTCAGGGAATATGGAGGTTGGAGGAGAGGGTGAGAGACTGGAGAACGGCCAGACAGTGGAGCAGTCAAGAACACACACAACTTTTATTGATTAAGTTTGCCATCTTTTTTCTTTTTTTAAGATTTTATTTATTTATTTGACAGAGAGCGAGCATGAGAGAGGGAACACGAGCAGGGATAGTGGGAGAGGGAGAGGCAGGCTACCTGCTGAGCATGGAGCCCACAGGGTTCGATCCCAGGACCCTGGGATTATGACCGAGCTGAAGGCAGACGCCTAACGGCTGAGCCACCCAGGTGCTGCAAGTTTGCCATCTTATATAGTTGCAGTTTATGGCACCCCTGAACAATCACAATAACACATCCAAGATCACTGAGCACAGATCATCATGAAAAACCAAAATGTGACACAGAGACATGAAGTGGATAAACAACACCAACAGGCTTGCTTGATGTGGGTTTGCCACAAACCTTCAATTTGTAAAAAACACCACAACCATCTGAGCCAGGTGCAGCAAAGCCAAGTGCAATAAAATGAGGTCCACATGTTGTGGTGTCTGTCATCTGCGGCTGTGCAAGTGTGAAGGCCACAAACTTACGAGTGCGCTTGAGGATGAGAAGGAAGGCCAGTGTGGTGGGAGCAAGGTCAGCACAAGGTAGCCTGGTGTGTGCGAGAAGACCTGAAAAATGGCAGGAGCCAGGTCAAGTACAGCAACGTGAGCAAGTTTTCATCAAATCCCCAAGGGATGCTTACTTAGGTTTTGCACACATTTGAGAACTGAGGACGATGGAGAAAGAGAACTTGGCATTGGGAAAAAACTCCATTTCAAAGTTCTTCTTCTTTTATTTTTTTAAAAAAGATTTTATTTATTTATTTGACACAGAGAGAAAGCAGAAGCAGAGGGAGTGGGAGAGGGAGAAGGAGAAGCAGACCCCCCTCCCCCCCACTGAGCAGGGAGCTGGATGCAGGGCTCAAGTGGGGCCCGATCCTAGGACCCTGGGATCATGACCCGGCCGAAGGCAGATGTTCAACCACCTGAGCCACCCAGGAGCCCCCAAAGTTATTCTTAAAAAAGTGGTTCTAGAAAGTGTAGAACATACACAAGTTTAAAATACTACCACATCCTCTTACATGCCCATCACCCATCTTCAACACCATCAACTTAATTTTACAAAGCAAACTGAAAGTAGTAGCCAGGAAGGAAGGAGCAAAACCAGGGAAGTGCTGTGTCCATGAAGCATGTCAGAGAGAGAGAGAAAGAGAGAGAGGTAATCAGTGGGGAATTAAGGCAGAAAGGTTGTGTATGCTTAGCAGGGGTCATAGTCCTGTGGCCCCATGGGAACCCCACAGTGACACAGCGAACATGGTGGTTATGTGCGGGCAGCTTCCCTTCAACCTGCGTCCTCTGTTTCCTCTTTCAGACGATCTTCAGTGGCTACTGTATGGATGAGAGCTGGGGGTGAGGTTTGGATCTGGGTTCAGGGAGTTTATCTGGGGAGTGATAGCAAAGGGTTTGGAGAGTTTTATCTGGGGGGTGATTAGGGGTTCATGGAGTTCATCTGGGGAATGATAGGGGCATTCAGGGAGTTTATCTGGAGGGTAATCGGGGAGCAAGGGGAGTGGGGCAGGGAAGGAGCAAAAGCATGAAGAGTGTGTTATTGAGCTGGTCAGCACTGTGGTTAACTGGGGCTCAAACTGGCTGACCATAACCTGAGGAGTTCCTAGGTAGAATGTATCTCAAATTGTCCCTCAGAAGAACAGAAGGCTAGGCCTTCTATTCAGTGGACTCTCACTCCCATTTCTGGAGGGTTGTGCCAGGAACATCACCCTCCTGTATTTCTGGGCTGCTCTGCACGCTGGCTGAGGGAGTGCACCAGGTTCATGCAGCAGAAAGCAGGAGATGCAGTGGCTGCTGAGGGGGGCTGCTGTCAGTGCATGGGGGTCTGTTTGCTGCAGCCACAGCCCAGTCCACGGTGGGCCACGGACACTTAGTGTGGAGCTAGTCTAAAGTTGTTTCCTGCAGCTCCTGCCACCTGCACAACAGAATCTGAACTCCTTATTGTGACACTGGCCTCCCTCTCTTACCCAGTCCTGAAACCTGGAAGTCATTCTAAATGCTTCCCTTAGCACCCTCGTCCTTGTTTGCTGCCACCGTCACCCCCTTAGAACAGATAGTCATTCCTTGAGGACCATGATGATGACCTCTTCACCTTTTATTAAGTACAGGGATACCAGATAAATGATGTGTTATGAAAAGTTCATGGTGCCGTAAGCACAAAGGAGTGCACAGAATGGAAATCCTCCCCCCCCTCCCAGTACCAGAGGCTCAGGGAAAACTTCTGGAAGGAGTGATGAAGAAGCTGGACTCTGAGGACCGGGTAGGAATTAGCCAAGCTTACAGGTTTCAGACAAAGGGAAGAGCAAGTGTGAAAACTCATGAAGAGCCAAGCAAATTTAAAACACTGAAGGGAGGTTGGATTATTTCAAGTGTGAAGGAGAGAGAGAGAGAAAGAGAGAGAGAGAGAGATATTGGAGGTAAACAGTGGCCAAATCATGCAGAACCTGGAAAACCTTATTAAGAATATTGACTTCATTCTAAAGAAAATGGGAAACCTGAAGGATTGAAGTAGGAGAGTTTTGGGACTGAGTTGGAGTTTTAGTAAGAATACTTTAAGTATGGAAAGAAGTAAGTGGATCACACAAGATTAGAGGAAAAGAGCAGTTGGGGGAGGGTGGCCGTTGACCACGCAGTAGAGGATGGAGTTCTAGACTAGGGCAGTGGCAGTGGGGATGGAGAGAAATGGATGAATTGTAGAGATATTTAGGGGTAGGCTCAGAAGGACATGGAGGTGGGAAATGGGAGCATGGGAGAAGTCTGTGGTGATGCCCAGGTTTATGGCTTGGCAAATGGGTGGTGCATCAGTTAGCATGGGGTATGCTCTATGGTAGCAACAAACATGCTCCCAATCTCAGTAGCTTAATATAGCAAAGGTTTACTTCTCATTCTTGCTGTGTAGCCATCACAGATTGTAAAGAGAGTTTCCTGTTATCAAGGACCAGTGTGACAGAGGCTGTGTCTCAGTACTTGCTTCCATAGTCACTTGAAGGCAGCAAAAGGGGATGTGGCCAATCCTTTAAAATTAAAACTCAGTGGGGCCACGGTGGCTCAGTTGGTTAAGCATCTGCCTTTGACTCAAGTCATGATCTCAGGGTTCTGGGACTGAGTCCTGTGTTGGGCTCCTGCTCAGTGGGAAGCCTGCTTCTCCCTCTGCCTGCTGCTTCCCCGGCTTGTGCTCACTGTCAAATAAATCAATAAAATCTTTAAAAAAAATTAATACTCAGTGTTCTTTAGCCAAAACGAGTCTCATGGCCTCCCCTCATTTCAAGGGGGGCAGGGACATGCAGTCCTACCATGGGATTGGCAGGGGGGGAATTGGACATGACAGGTGAATGATACCAGGGACTGCCATGGATGGAGAGTGTGCTATTCACTGAGATGCGGAAATTGGTAGGACCAGTTCTGGGGTCCTGCACTTCTCCAACACATCCTGCGTTCTGTGGCCAGAGTCCTTTTCCCAAAACAAAAGTCTCATGTCATTTCTCTTTTCAAATCTCTTTAGAATCCAAATCCCTCTCCCCTACCTGATAGCTGTGTAAACCCATAGCGTGGTCAAGGGTCTTAGCACTTGCCTACCTGCCCAGCTCCATCTGCTGGCATTCCTCTCTGTCCCAGCCACCTTCTCCCCCTTTATTATCCAGCAGGACTCAGAGTGCTCTGAATATGCCTCACTTTCTCAGCCTCCAGACCCTCATGCGTGATTTTTTCTCTGCCTGGAATGCCCTCCTTCACTCTTTGCCTCCCTACGCATCTGGAAAGATTCTATTCCTCCTGTGAGAAGCCTTTCTATATTCCTCCAGGCAGACTTAGGCGCACCTTCTTTTATTCCACTGGTTCATGTTATCCCCATTTCTATTACAGTCCTGACTTTATTTTGATAATAGCATTTAGGTGTCTGTTTCCCTCTATATGTGGCTTCTAAACTCCTTATTCGTTGTCTACTCAGTAGCTATTCCTTACACCTGCCACAGTACACGGTTTCCCTCAGAGGATTCACTTATTCCCAGTGAAGGGATTCAGGTAGGATGGACTCCTGACCCCAGCTATCCCTCAGCTAATCAATACATCGACCTAAGTGACTGGTTCAGGGATGGGTACTTGACCCATTTTAAGGAAATGGGAGAACACGAGTCTTGGGACTTGTAAAGCAGGTACGAGTATAAAGATGTGAGTCTGGAATTGCTGAGCCATTTGATGACTCCCATGGGAGGACCTGGAACTGCTAGAAGGCCACCATCGGAAACAAGGTGATGAAACCACCATGAAAGGCTGTGTGGCACAGGGGGGAAACAGAGTCCTTGGTGACATGTGTGAACTCTTGGATCAAGCATTGCTCACAGCCAGCTCTTCCTCAGGACTTCAGAGTAATGTGAACCAATACCTTCTCCTTACTGCTTAAGCTGGTTGAGTTGGATTTTTGTTTCTTGCCACCTAAAGAGTCCTCACTAGTACAGAAATCAGTAACAGGAGTGTGGAGGCATTTCAAGAGGGAGGAGCCTCCCCCCCAAAGTGGAGTTGGTTCAACCAAGGAGGTAAGATGAAGAGCAGTAAGAACCCCTATATCTTGGGTTGAGAAATTGGTAATCTGATATAGCTAGTTATACGGTTTCCTATTATATCTTGGGAGGCAGATCATGTGCCTGCTGTAGCTGTAGCTGTAGCTGAGATTCTGGAAACTGGCAGGACTGGAAAATCCCCCATCTTTTGCCTCCAGGTACATTACGATAAGCAGAAACAGGGGTGGGGGAATACATTGCATGAGATAAGACTGGGATATGGATTAATCTGGCTCCCTAGCCCTTTCTTCAGCACCTCCTGTTTTCTACACCTCCAAAGGGAATTATCAATCCCATCAGAGATATAGGTGGGATATCAGGCTACAGGTAAGGACCAGACTCAAGGTGCCTCCCCAGTTGTTCTAAGGTATAGTTCAAAATTAAATGTAAGGCTGAATGTCTGGAGGAACGCTAAGGCCCATTTCGTACCAGACTCCAGACCTAGACTAGACTCAGCAAGATCTCTGGTTTTATATACTAGCTCATAGAATATGTCAGAAGCAAATAGACTAGAAGCCTATCAATGGAGTTGTAGTGCCAAAGAAACTCTATGCTCAGATGACAGTGTCTAGAGACTTTTCAACTCTTAGGTCCCCCAACACAGTGAATCAACTTTCATAGAAATAAAACATTAAAGAACTGTAATTCTTAAAGTGTTTATGTACATATGAATTTTATCTAAGGTGTCAATTTTGGGCTTCATCCCCCTCAAATATGACTCCTTTCCTCTGAGATTGGTCTCAAGAATAAATGTCCCTGATGATTCACATCAGCAGGTGACGAGGGAACCTCACTTTGGGAGACATTGCATTTAGGGTAATATTAAATTCCTTATGGACAGGCAGCAGGACTTCTTTTGTCTTCACAGTATCTTGCACTGTGTAGGGCACACAGAATGGGAGCTTGGCAGGGCCTTGTCTACTAGACCTGAAAAGCCTGGGTTTCCAGAGCCAAGGTGGTTTTGGGAAGTACATAGACTATGACTCCATAGACTGATCTCCCTGAATTCCTGCCTCCTGCTCCTTGATTCTGCTTTGCACCTATTGGGGCAGCCATATCCAGACACTGAGTGGGCAGAGAATATATCTGGGATCTTCTCTCAGTGCCCCTTATGGAGGCAGAGAGCTCTGCATATATCTGTGGGGGTGAGGAATGTGTCAAATACTGGAGAGAGTGTTTACTGGGCTTCTCATGTTTATTTTCTTCCTTCCACCACACCTCAGGACAGGGAGTGTTCTGAGAGCCTCAGTGAAGCAATTATACATTTCTGGCATGTTGGGTGACTTGTGTCTCAACTTCACACACCATCAAAGGCCTTGGAATTGTCAAGGTCAGGATATTTAAAACCACATTCTTGGGAGTGTTCTGGACACTGCCAGCTCAGCTCAGGAAGAGAGACGTGCCTAGAGGACAGCTGTCAGGGTTAGTGCCCACAGTTTATGGCAGGTCTAACAGCATGCAGCAGTTATGGGTATGGCTGTGTTGTTATTTAGTTCTAGTTGGTAATTGCCAAGTGACCACAGATTTCTCTTTATTCATTCTCCTAAACATTTAATTCAGCACCTACTGTATGCCAGACACCAGGGAGGATACAAAGATGTGTAGGCACAAATTTACCCCAGATGAGCTCACAGACCATAAAGGAACATAGTGGTCCTGCAGAGACTCATGAACAATAATCACACCCACAGGCAGGGTATTATAAGCTCACTAAGGAAGGATATACAACTTGGAATGGTGGAGATGATGGAAGGGCATAGGAAAATCTTCTGGGAGTAGGGTCTTGGGCTGAATATATAAACTGAAGTAAGTTAACCAGGCCAACTTCAGTTTCTGGCCAAGATGGAATAACAGGGGTGGAATTTACCCTACTACCTGAAGCAATGAGAAAGTTGTACAATATATGTGAAACAATGGTTTTGGATATTAGCACAGGACAATGGTCCTCAGGAGAGGGAAAACAACCCAGGTGAGCCCTGCAATTGTTTCAGCCTACAGTCTTGAGAGAGTTCCTAGGGTGTAGCACAAAGAGGAGGACACAGGTGAAGTTCAAAAGTTTCTCAGAGTTGAAAAGATGGACAAGGGAATCTAGGGAGGCCAAGGCAGCTACAGTTTTCAGGGCAGAATACCAGAGAAGAGTGAGGCACGGAGGAGGGAAGGATGAGAGGAGAGAGGGAAATAGAGAAAGAGATAGGAAAGGAGATATCCAGAAATCTGCAGAGGGTTCCTTTGAGTCTTTCGTTGAGTATTGGTCAGAGCATGTGTATATGGAAACCACCTGAGTGAGGGAAACAACCATGAGAAAAGGAACATAGGAATTAATCTCTGGAGCTCACACAAGGCAAAGAATAATTTGTATTTACTAGCCAGAATGGCAAACCTCATACATCACAAGGCATCAGACAGAATACTCAGAAGGGGATTACCTCAGTCGTGGGGCAAAATTAACTCTTGACTAAGGAATATGCTGGTTCCAACTAACAAAACTTAAAAACAAGCCTTAAAAGTATCAAACTACTTTCAAGTAACTTAACTGTGTCCCAAAACAAAGCTCAAGAGTATTTATAGGAATTTATAGGACAAACATGTCCAGCATCTAACAAGGTAAAATTCACAATGTTTGCTATTCAGTTCAAATCACTAGGTATGCAAATAATCAAGAAAATATGACCTATGACAAAAGAAAGAAATCAATCAATGGAAGCAGACCCAGAAATGACATAGATGTTAGAATAAGGACATCAGTAGACATTAGTTGACAAAGACATATAATGTTCAATAAAAAAAAAAGACATATAATGTTCAAGAAAGTAAAAGAAAGATTAAACATGTTAAGTAGTAGCATGGCAGATATAAAAAAGATCCAAATCGGGGTGCCTGGGTGGCTCAGTGGGTTAAAGCCTCTGCCTTCAGCTCAGGTCATGATCCCAGAGTCTTGGGATTGAGCCCCACATCGGGCTCTCTACTCAGCAGGGAGCCTGCTCCCTGCCCTCACCGCCTGCCTCTCTGTCTACTTGTGATCTCTGTCTGTCAAATAAGTAAATAAATCTTAAAAAAAAAGAAAAAAAAAAGATTCAAATCAAACTTCTAGAGATGAAAAACAATATGAAGTGCAAAAACACCCTGGATGGGATTAACATCAATTAGACACTGCAGAGGAAAACACTAGTAAATGTAAAGACAATTATAGAGACTATCCAAAATGAAATACAGGGTGGGGGGAAAAGACTAAGGAAAGGAAAAAAACAAAACAAAACAAAACAAAACAGAACATCAATAACCTCTGAGAAGACTCCTGGGGCCTAACATATGTGTAATTGGAGCTTCAGAAAAAGGAGGAGGGCAGAAAATATAATAAAAAAAATAATGATGGTTAAGTTGGAAGAGCATGAGACTGCTCATCTCAGGGTTGTGAGTCTGAGCCTCATGTTGGGTGTACAGATTACTTAAAAGTAAATAAGTTAATAAAAATTTAAAAAATGACCCAATATATTCCAAATGTCATGAAAACTATAAACCCAAGAAGGTCAATGAACCCCTAGCACAAAAAACTGAGCTGTATAAAGGCACATCATAATCAAACTGCTTAAAAGCAATACTAAATAGAATATCTTACAAAAAACCACAGGGAAAAAGACATCCTATAAAGGAACAAAGATAAAATGACAGCAGACTTCTTTTAAAAATAATGAAAGCCAGGGGTCAATGGAACAACATCTTTAAAGTACTGAAAGAAATAAAGGTCACGCTAGAATTTTATACCCAACAAAAATAACTTTCAGAAATGAAAGTGAAATTTCAAGCAAAATGTGAAAAAATTCATCACCACCAGACTTACATTATAGGAAATGTTGACAAAATCCTTCAAGCAGAAGGAAAATTATAGTGGATCAAAGTCTGGATCTACACGAGGCAATTAAGAGCACTAGAATTGAGGTGTCTCATCTAACAGATGAAGAAGGAGTAGTATCAGTAGGGTATTACAATTTTGAAACCCCAAAGAATAGTGGATCTAGGCAAGCATGAACAATGGTTGACAATATGACAAAAAGGGAGACAACCAGATATCACATGCATCGATAGAGACACACTTCACCATCTGTGTAAAGAAACCTTGACCAAAAAGCAGAAAAATAGTGGTCATAATAGTCAAACCTGATTCTAGATCTAACTACCAATTTACAGGATGTATAAGGGGCAGGAAAACATTTAAGTGACACCACTTGGTTTTAGTAGACAAACAAACCCAGATTTGGGAAATTCTGTAGGATAAACCACCAGATTTTTTTTTTCCATCAAAAACAAACAAGGAAACAAACAAACTTGCAAGGAGATAGAACGAGAAAGAGTGACAGTTACGTGGAGGGGGATCTGTAGACAGCAAGGGACTTAAGTAACACATCAGTCGGTCACAACATGTGGTTCTTATTTAGATCCCTAATTCTAACTGAAAAGGGAAAAACTGGATGGCATTCAGGAGAATGTGAACACTGACAGGTATATGAAGGAATTATTGGAGGAAAAAAAAAGTGAGCCAGGCCAGGAGAGGAGGAATTTCACTCCAGAGGGTGGGGACAGCAAGGGCAAAGGCGTGCCCTCTTAGTGAGCGGGGAGCAGTCTGGAAGCTTCCTGCTGCATACACGTCTTCTCTTACCTCTAGGCTCGGGCTGGCTCTGCTGCTCTGGTTTTGGAGCTAGGAGAAGACCGAGTAATTGACATGGAGACTATTTATGTCAATGTTTTCTGGCCTCCTGGGTGTAGAGGCTGCCTTAAGAGGAAGTCCTGAGGGTTGTCAAGGCCATTCTCAGCAACAAGGGACAAGGACTGAGCAGCGTGGGTGGGACAGAGGCTTTGAGAGCCCTAACCTCATCCCCACCTCCCAGGTCTGCCCCAGGGGGAGAAGACCAAGATGGGGAGACCTAGCAAAGAGAAGAAGAGGAAAGAAAGGAGGGAGGAGAGCCCCAGAGGCTGGGGTCAGAGCTCAGTGTGCATTCGGGGCTTTCAAAGTGCCGCTTGACTTCAGGCTCTAAACATCGAGGGGCATGCTGCCCTCCCCCCTCATGCTGCCTGCAGGCTGGGTGGAGGGCAAAGCTTTGAAAAAGGACGGAGAAGCGGGACGCTCTGGCCACTGAGACTACAGAGTTTGCTTAGGTTGACAAGAAAGCTGATGTAATGAAATGGCTGAAGGACAGGCCAGGGGACCTGACCCTGGCTTACCCATGATCACGCAGGGTTGACCACAGACACCAAGGGGCCCCTATTCTGTGGTTCACTGTTGTACCGCATGCTCAGTGAGAGACAACAAGAATCTTATGAGCTTAATGGTAACTCATTATGCCGGGCCCTCTTTTAGGTGTTTTACATATTCATTTCATCTCCTCAACAACCCTTTGAGGAAGTTACTGTTATTAAACCCATCAGAGAGATGAGGTAACAGCCTAGAGAGGAGAAGTCAATTACTTGAGGTCACACAGATAGAAAGTGGCCCAGTTGTAACTGAACCTAGGGAAAATCTAGTTCCAGAGCTCACGCTCTTTGCCACTCCCCTGAACAGCGGCAGCGACCTGGGGCCAGGCCAGTGTCAGCCCACTCCCCAGACCGAGCTTTGTGCAGCCTCTTCCTTTCCCCCCCAGGCCAGCTGGGGCTCAGGGCTGGAGGCTTCCTGGTGCTCTGGAAGAGACCTTGGAACCATGCTGGGAAAGCCACCCTGTGCACGAAGGGCTGTTCGGGCCCCAAGGCTGGGGGAGAGTTTGCCAAAAACAACAGCAAGCCTTCCCTAAACTGTTCTCAACTGCACAGCCTGGACGCTGGGCTGCTTGTCCGTGATTCTTATCAGCTCTCCGACAGAGAGCTCTGAATGGTGAGCATTCCGATCCCAGAATATTAGGTGAGAACTGGGGAAGGGGGTGCTCCTAAGGCAGCACCCTGCCAGGAGGAGGGCTCGGAAAGGCCCGGATGTGAAGCCCAGCCTCGCTCTTGGTGGGCAGCTGGGGCCCCTCCCCAGGTTCTGGCAGAACACCCTTGAACAATTTAGCCTGAAATAGCATAAGAACTTCTTTCCCATTTTTTTTTCCAGGCTTTTGGATGAAATTATATTTTACAAATGACTCATTATTATATTTATAGCTTCTCTCCAAATGATTCAAATTGTGGTTTGTCGCCTCCCTGTCTCTCAGCTCCCCCCAGCTCGACAGGGAGAAGTGCTGTTTACTGTATGGCCAGGTGTGGCTGCGGAGAGCAGCTCTGCCCTCCCTATAATTACGTTTGCCTGAGCCCTGACAAGCACCCCAACGCGGTTAGTCATGTGCAGCCTTTGTTCCAGCATGTTGTTGGGAGACAGTATCCGACATTAACTCAGCTTGGAATCTGCTCCTGGAGGAAGTGCATGTGTGTGGTGGGGGGAGTGGGTGCGAGTGGGTAGCAGGAGGGGGAGGCCTGTTCTCAGGGAGGCTGTGACAGAGGGTGCCTTTGTGAGGGCAAAGACGGGGGAAGCTGAAGCTGCGGTTCCTCAAAGCCCCGGGAGAGGAGGCTGGGGTGCGATAGGGCCTGCTTCTTGGTGGGGTGGGCAGTACTCTGCCCGCACCTGCCACCCCGAGCCTCCAGGGAGGAGTCGAGAGGCAGCCGGTGGCTCAGACATCTCAGGCTGGGCTAGTGTCACGTTGTCGACACGTCACGGTTTCTTGTGAGGAACCACTCTAGCTCTTTCTGGAAGGGGCGCGCGGTGGGGGTGGGTGTCCTTGAGTTCCCTCCCCCCACCAGAAAGCTGCTCGCTGAGTGTCTGCTCAGGTCCCCTCTCCCCACTCACCCTGGCTGATCCTGAGCTCCCAGGAAGGTGTGGTCTTGTGGTGCAGCTCTCTCTCACACAGGCCACCTTGGAGAGGAAGGGTGGAGAGGAGTCCGGGATGAGGCCCTATTTACTCTACTAGGTGCCACTGGGATCAAAGTCCCCCTAGTCTGCTCTGCCTGGGTACTAAGAAAAGGTAAAAGGCCAAAAAATGGGAAAGATCATTTTGGCATTCCTGGTGACATTCTGAGCGTCTCACAACAACCCCCTGCTCCTTGGGGTCCTTGGATCTGAGGGGTGGAGACCCGCAGATGCCTCTGGCTGGCTGTGGGTTGAGGGCTCCGGACCAGCGGCAAGGAGAGTCACCCCAAGCGCCCACAAGGCCCAGAGGAGGGAAGGGAAACAGGCCACTCCAGAGGGAACCGGCTTCCCCGGAAACCTCTGCACACCCCTTCCTGTGCTTTAAAGGAACATTGGCTTCTTGGCGGTAGAGGTCCTGCAGCTGGGCCGCCCTGGCTGCACAGGAGGCCGGGTGGCGTGTGGTGGGAAGCCTGCACTTGGACGTGGTTTTAACCCCGGGGCTCTGTTTGTGTCCCCAGATTGCCCGCCCGGGTTCCTTCAGGCCTGATTCCATTTTCACTTCTTGGCACTGCCTGAGTGAGTGGGAAGGGGACTCGGGAGGAGGTGATGTGGGAATGGGTGTGGATGAGCATAACGTAATTATTGGTGAAATCAGTATGAAGCCTTAAGCAGATGACTTCCATCTGGGCTCAGCTGGGTCCCTGTGAAGCGCCTGAGCTGGTCCTGAGGCACAGCAGGGGCCGGAGACCGGGAGTCCTGGGACCTCTCCCTGGTGGTCTATGGAGGTGGGGAGGGGCCCTAAGTCTCTCCTCAAAGGGAAGGGAAGGCTGAGAGGAGGACCAGAAAGGGTTGTATGAGGCAGAGTGGCAAAAGGAAGGGAGAAGGTCAGGTGTGGCCTTACCTGGGCTGTGGGTGACCTGAATGTCCTCCTCAGGCCTGAGGGAAAGAGAGAATTTATTGGAAAGAAGTGCTAGGGGCTCGTGGCTGGGTCAGTCGGTGGAGTGTGCAACTCTTGATCTCGGGATTGTGGGTTCTAGCCCCATGCTGGGTGTAGAGATTACTTAAAAAAATAAAATATTGAAAGAAAGATGGAAAGGAAGAAAGGGTGAGCAAGCTGCCTCTTACCTCAGGTGCAAGCCGAGCCAGGGCTGGGGGGCTCTAGCCACAGGGAAGCCAGCTGGTGGTCAGACTGAGGGGCAGCCAACTCGGCCAACTGAGGCCACCTTTGGAACACCTTCTTTATGGGGTTTGTGGTCTGTGGTAGTCCTACTTGTGTTGGCCCTTTTCCATCAGTCTTTCGACAGCCATGTCAGTGGACTGAGAGTGTTTTGAACATTATTATAGAAGATGCCATTTTCGAATGTGTGCTCATGGGCTACACCTCTCCTCCCTGGCGTCTCTCCTACTCCCCGCCCCAGCTGTGCGCCCACTTGGAACCCCATTCCACGCTTCATCCAGGCAATGCTACACGCATCCTGTGGGCAAAGCTGGAGGCTGGCTCGGAATAAAGGCCATTCATGGAGAAAATACATTATTTCAGCAAAAAGGGGCTTTCGTAGCAGACGAGCAGCCCATGAAGGATTTGCTCCATTGTACGTTGAATGAGGATGATGATTTTAGAATGTTGACTGAAAATCAAAGTATTATTTTGGACTTATCTGTATACCTCCTTATTTTAAGTAGCAACTTCTTACATCTGAGGTGTTTTTAGTCTGATGGGGTGAAATGAGAGATGATGAGACCAGCTTGCACACACTTCTCAAGGTGTGTTCCCATCCATTATCTCACTCAAGGCTGGCTCTGGTCTTCTCCACTTTCTTTCTAAGGATATGGAGACAGATGAAATAACTTGCCCAAGAGCGCACAGCTAATGAATGATTGAACTAGGTTTATAACCAAAGTCTAAAGCCTCCTGGTCCAGTGGTAACCCCTTTGCGATTCTTCTGTTTTCCCCCTAGTTGAGAAGGAAGCGTATGCCTCCAGCAAGATGGGCGGAGTCAGCAGAGACACTGACCACTGAGTCTGAGAGCAGGTGAGGGTGTGCCCTTCATTCATTTATTGTTTTTTAAAGATTCTATCCATTTATTTATTTATTTATTTGTCAGAGAGAGAGAGAGAGAGAGAGAGACAGAGAGCGTGCGTGCACATAAGCAGGCAGAATGGCAGACAGAGGTGGAGAGAGAAGCAGTCTCCCTGCTGAGCAAAGGAGCCCAATGCGGGATTCGATCCCAGGACCCTGGGACCATGACCCAAGCCAAAGGCATTGTGGTAAAATATATGTAACCTGAAATGTACCATTCTGCACGTAGCTCAGGGACAGTAAGTACATTCACATTGACAGTAAGTACACTGGCGACCTCACTATTACCCATCTTCAAAACCTTTTTCATCTTCCTAAACTGAAACTCCATACCCACTACACAGTCATTCCCATTCTCCCCTCTTCCTAGCCCCCAGCAACCGCTAATCAACTTTCTGTCTCTGGGAATTTGACTCCTCTGGGCTCATCATGTGAACCCAGAGGAATTTGGGTAAGTGGAATATTGTAAGTGGAATCTTATAATATTTGCCCTTTTGTGTCTGCCTTATACTTATTTTTAATTGGCTCATCACTTCCAATGACAATAGAGGTGGTGCAGGTGAGTAGCACCCTATGCCCAGAGAGGAGTAAAAAAACAGAAACAAAACCAAGAGAACAAAACAGGGAGAGAAAGAACAGGACGGATTTGGGGTGGATTTCTTGACTGTCAGGGGTACCAGATGTAAGGGGGCGGTGGTGGAGGGTGGATAGGAAGAAAGTGTTACATAGAAAACAGAGTGCTGTGCTTTATCATCCCAAGGAGGGGTAGTGTCGTCCCTGGGTGGTAGATGCCTCCTTTTTGAGGTTTATGCTATGATGGATCCTGATGGGGAAGCTACTCCAGGGAGAACAGTGTGGTCCTCTGACCATGCAGAAGGCAATACAAATGGTTCTGCAGGAGAAATCCACAGGATCTTGGAATTTGGGTAGAAGGGTCTGGAAGAGAAGAGGCTGGAGAAGATAGGATATGCTGGGACTTAGGATGAAGTGAGAAATATCTCGAGGCAGGGGAATGGTTGATGAAGTTTTAGGGGAGTAATGTCTATGCATGGATCCGAATGTGCTTGCTGTGGTCCCCTTCCGTTACCCCAAACTTTGAGTCAACATCTGCTTCTGCGTCCTTCAGCCTTCTGCAGGTCCAGGGGCAGCTGTGGGATTAGGAAGGGAACAAGGGGGCAGTGCCAGGAGGGAGGGAGGGACAGTGGCTGCAGCAGGTGAGACGCAGATGGAGACAGAAAAGCAGGGAATCAGAGCCAGAGGTCACCAGAGGAAGCACAGACCCTCTGCGAACTCTGGGGACAGAGATGGTGCTGGGGGCAGGAGGCTAGGAGGATCGCGAGGTTGGGGGGACACAATGATGGAGTCCCTACAGTAAGTGGGGTGGGGCTCAAGTCATTTCCTTGAGTACTAGGTGGCAGGCATTCCAGGTAGACAACTGGAAGGCAGGCTTGGATGTGGATCTTCTCTTCCTGGGAACCTAGTGGCAAGATCTAGCCAGGGCACAGCTGGGTAATTTAGGAAGCAGGGGCTCTCTGAGGCCCCCTCAGCTCAGCTCACTGCCTTTGGGATTTCTGTGTGCATGGGGAAAGCTATTGTATTTTGAAAGATGGAGATGGAGTTAGAACCAAAGCCCAGCCCAGAACATGTCTTGAGCTTTCAAAACACCATTCTCTTTAAACTCATCTGAAAGCAGAGAGCTGGGGCTGCGACCAGCTCCAATGGAGATGGATACTTTCTGGACCTCCTAGACACAGCAGGAGCCCAGTGAGAGGGTCTGGCTGCTCCCACCCAGAGACCCCAGAGAAGCCTGGCATGGAGAGCAAGCTTCATGTTGCCGGGAACGCTTGGAGTTTTCCTAACCGAGTCCCGGGCTGAGTGTGGGCTGGGGTGGAGCCCTGCCTGGAATTAGTGATGCGCCCTGAGATCTTGGGACCAGCCTGCGTGGTGGCGGTGAGGCCGACCAAGGACATTTCCACCCCCCCCCACACCCCCCAGTCCTCTCCAGTCTTGGCCCAGAGAACCAAGGCTCACGGCTTGTCTGGCTGGTCCTCATTTGTGTCCCAGCCCAGTAACCCTTCATCAGTGGGTCCTGGAGAAAAGGGCCTGGCTTGGCTCACACTTGAGGAATGTTTGCCAAATGTGTTAGTTGCCACTAAAAGCTTGCAAACTAGGGTGCAGGATGCCATGGGGCTTGGGCTGGCCAGAGGATATGCTCTTCAGAAGTTCCAGAAGTTCCCTGCCCGCTGGGAGCGCGGAAGGTCCCTGCAGAATCCGAGGCAAGCCTGTGCTGGGGCTGGGCCAGCTTTCCCTCTGGCAGGCCCCTCTGCTCTGGGGGAGCTGTGTGTTCTCTTCTCCTCTGGCAGCTTGGGAAAGACCAGAGGCCCTTTCAGGGAAAGGAGAAAGAGGAAACGGGCTTGAAAAAGCGGCAGTGAAAGCCCAATTCTGAGCTTCAGCTGCCGACCTAGGCCTGGAGTACAAATGCATTTTCTACTCAGGAGAACGTGGAGTGTTCTAAAAGGTTGTTTTGGTTGGGGTGGGGGGGCGACTATAGAGACTCAGAGCTTCAGCGTGTGGAGGATCTTAGAGACGGGCTAGTTTAGCAACCCCCCCCCCCCATTTTGCTGGAAGGCTAATTTGAAACAGAATGGAATCTGGCTGGGGCTGGGATGCCTTTTTTCTTCAGAGGCCCCATTTCCTGAAAGAGTGTCCGATTTTATCCATTCACTCGTTGCACTCCTTGGTGCATTTTAAAGAGAACTCAGGGGTCTCATCTGGTGTCTTTGAAAGTAACAGAGCGTGGGGTTTGCAGGGTGTTTTCAGCTTGGAGCCATAATTTCTGTTTGTTCATCTAAAATGATCGCTCACCACAGGCTTATTGCCAGGTTTCCCTTTGCACGTTATCAGGCTGGGCTTGTGAATGGCTGAGGGAAGCCAGAAGCAGGAAAACTCAGGAAAAGCCTGTGCGAAGGCAGGGGCTGGTGTGGTCTGGGAGGGTCGGAAGGTCGAGGTCGTGGTCAACAGGCCTGTGGTTAAGGGTGAATGTCTGAGTCCCTGCACGGGGAGCCTCACTGCTGAAAGACCTGGGCTGGGCGTCTGGGCAGGGCTGCAGGAAGGCTCAGGCCCAGGCCCACTGTAGAAGCAGCTAAGGCTGCCTTAGGATGAAGGCACCTAGGCTGGTCAGGGAGGGCTCTGGAAGCTTAGGGAAGAGCAGACCTAGAAGAGGGGTCAGCCAGCCTAGCAGAAAAAGAGCAGAGAGACAGAGAGACAGAGAGACAGAGAGATTAAGCAAGTGGCACTGAGGTGGGGCCTGAATTAAATTATAAATTTGGGGAGGGGCCCAGGAGGCTGCCAACTTTGATTTCATTTTCTGGACAGGCGTTTGGGTTACTTCTTAAACCCGCCACCCAATCACCAGAGAGTTAGCATCTTCTGATAGAAGCAGCTCTTGATTCTTGAGACATATGCAGCTGGACTTGGGGACAGCACACACTAAGTGGGGAGTGGGAGGGGACATACACATGCTGGTGGAGGAGATGAAGGTCTCTCTGGGAGGCAGAGTTGGGGAGCAGACAGTCAGGGCTTCTGGCTCATTGTGGGGAGGGGGGCAGTATCTGTCTTGCTCCCTCTGTGCCTCTAGTTCCCTGTCTGGGCACCAGGCACACAGAAGGCACTCACTACTTAACTGAATGAACCCATGGAATGCTCTTCTCTTGAATCCCCAAGTTACCTGAAATTTTTCTTCTTTGGGATTTAAAACTAATGGAGAATATTTGCCTACCTTGTGCTTTCCCCTATGGGAAGGATCTTCTGTTGGTGTGACACAGGGCACTGAGGCACTGTTTTGGAAGTGATCTCAGCATAAAGACCCTCCATGTGGGGAGGAAGGGAGGCCGGAGGAGGGCCCACCTGGCTGTGGGATGCAAAGGGTAGAGGGTGGACTGGAATTCGCCCAGCTCTGCCCACTGTGGCAGGGGTCAGGACAGGAGGATACATTAGTAACCTCCCAACTGCACTGGGTTTTTCCTCTAGGTGACAGCTCGGGGCTTGTGCCCCGACCCAGCAGATGACCAATGGAGGGAAATAAAGTGGAACTGAAACCGTACCCCTGACAAGGTTTAATCTTTGAAATTGGGTACTCAGGGAAGCTACGGGTTGCCTTCCTTGGACAATTTCAGAGCCCGTCTTCCTGGTTGTGGAAAGGGTGCTTCGCCCAGAGAAATCTCACCTCTCCTCCCAGCTCTTCACCCCCAGAAAGCCCCCCAGCCTCTCCTGGGCTTGGTTTTGGAAGTGATCTTTAACCTTACTCTCCCACTATAAGCCCTTCCTGGAAGGCTTGGTACAATCTTCCAGAGGCAGGGATCTCAGGAGGGTCTAAACATTTCCTTTTCTTCAGAGGCCCTCGGAGTTAACTCCGCGTGGGCGTGATCTCCTTGTAGCTACATACCCTCCTAATATTTGAAAAATCTGTGCTGGTTCTTACGGCCTCTAGATCTTGTATTTATTTTCCTTGGTTCTGTCTGAAAAGGCCACATCGGTTCCCCCCCCACCCCCATCCCACCAAATTAGGTCCTCTGGGCTAAACTCAAGCACCTCTCCGCTCTAGAAATGGCTGATTTTCTTCCCGCCGTCCCTACCAAATTATTTCTTCAATCGTCCGCCCCCCGCCCCCCGCCCCCGCGTGCTGGGCGTTCCGGGACGCAGAAGCCCGGCCGTGGGGGCCCCGGCTTTGCCCCCTCCGCGAGAAGTTAGTGGGGAAGCCTCAGTTTCTCCACGCACGCTCTGGGCGGCGGGGGGCAGGCCTAGGGGGCCCCGGGAGGGGACGCGCGGGCGGCGGGGGTGTGGGCGGGGACGCCTCCCGCCCGCGCTGCCCAACGCGACCCGGCCCGCCGGGCCCGACGCCGGTCAGTCCGGGCGTCCGGGGGCCCCGGGGCAGCGCCGCGGGAAGGGAGCGCCGGGGAGGGAGTCCCGCGGCCGGGCCCCTCGGGGAAGGGCTGGAGGCGACGCGGGGAGGGGGCCGGAGGAGGAGGGAGCGTTCCCGCAAATCACATGATTTTCCCGCTTATATAAATCACAGCTTGTTTTTCTCCACTGGCTGCAGACTTAAAGGTGCAGTGTCTTCTTTCTCTCCCCAGGGCCGGGTGCCTCGGGGCAGGTGGGGGTGGTTTCTGCCGGCCCCTGAGCTACACTGGACGGGGCTTCACCCCCGAGGGTACCAGGGCTCCCGGTTTGGGGAGCACCCCACATCCATCACCACCCCGGGGACGTGTCGTTTTAACTGGAAACCGGGGAAGGACCTGGAAATTCTATCACCCAATGAGGAGGCAGTCCCGGGCGGGCGAGGTCGGTCAGAGACCTCTCTGGAGAGCGCTGATGCCCAGGATGCCTGTGAGGGATCTTGAGCCGAGGGGTTAAGATGAAACTGACTTGTGGGAGATCTGTGTGGCCAAAATCAGGCTTCTAAGGCTGATGCTTTTTATTCTCACCAGCCCTGGCTATTTGTTTGAGGCTAACATATGTGGGGGGAAAAAAATCAACACAGGTATTAAGCACCTACTATCTAAGTATTAGGCACTGCAGGGAGAAACCAACACCTGTTAGTCTTCACCTTCAAGTGCTGTATACTATTTGGGCGATGAGATACAGACTTGGGAGATCTGAAATAGCACTGCTCCATTTCAATGCTGTTCCAGGCAGTAGGCAATTACTGCCCCTTGAATAGTACAGATAATGAGTGGTGCAGGCTTCCAGGGAGGGCTGGGAGAAAGCAGAAGGGAGGAGGAAGGAGAGGCGCAGCCTGTGGGGGCCCCGGGGGCCACGGGTGGGCCTGGGAGGAAAGGAGCATGGTGTTAGGATGTTGCACGGGGGGCAGTCCTTTTGGGTAAAGGGAGGAACTGGAGAATGGAGGCCTAGGGCCTGAGGCTGGAAAGCCCTAGAGGTCAGATGCGGACAGCCTGGAGTGCAGGCCTGGGCAGATGTGGTTTGACAAAGGCATTGTGGGATCTTCTGAAGGTGCAGGACAGGTAGATGGTGCCAGGCATAGGCAGCCTAATCTGGAAGCCCTGAAGGAACCAGCTGGTAGCTTCTGCAGAAACCAGGCAAACACAAAGGTTCACAGTGCTAGGATGTTAAGAGAAAAAGTAGAAATGAAAAGTGAGAGGTAGGAGATATTTTTAAGAAGGAATGAAGGTAGTCGAGCGATTGTTTATTTGGGGAGGAAAGAAATGACCAAAATTGATGGCGATTTTGAGCTTGGGAGGCAGGGAGAAGAGGGCTACCCTATAGCTCTATAGAGCTATCATTTGTAAGGACAGTGGGATCTTAACTGGGAACTGTCCAGGGGGCTGGAAATCAGGACAGAAGAACAGCATGGAGGAAATAACCGAAAGGATGAAAGAGCTACTACAGATCTGAAAGGAAGCTAACAGAAAGGGAAAAAGAGAAAGAGGCCAGGGAACACCCACGTTTGGGAGGAGGAGCCAGTGGCCAGGCGGTGGAGGGAAAATGCCCTCACCTGGGTGAGTAGGGGCTCTACCTGAACTTGGGTGTTTACTCTCTCTAAACCTTAGTTTTCTGATCTGTAAAATGGGGATGATAATACCTGCATCGTATTCTGTTTGGATTAAAGGAAACTTAGGAAGCATCTCACACATGGTACGTGCTTGGCACATTGCAAGTGCTTAAAGCAAGTATCCTGCTCTCTGCACTTCTCTCCATTCTCGGCCCCTCCCTCATTTCCCTGAAGTGGCAGGCACTGGAACAGAGTATAGTTCTCTCTTTAAAAATTTAATTGGGCTGCGGGTGCCTGGGTGGCTCAGTGGGTTAAGCCGCTGCCTTCGGCTCAGGTCATGATCTCAGGGTCCTGGGATCGAGTCCCGCATCGGGCTCTCTGCTCAGTAGGGAGCCTGCTTCCTCCTCTCTCTCTCTCTGCCTGCTTCTCTGCCTACTTGTAATCTCTCTCTGTCAAATAAATAAATAAAATCTTTAAAAAAAATTTAATTGGGCTGCTGTTGCTGTTGTTTTTCTTCTTCTTTGCCCCCCTTCTGCTCCCCCCACCACCCGTCCTTGTCCTCTGGTTGTTGCTGATTCTCTTTTTCCTTCTAGAAGAAACACAGTTTTGCTTGCATGACTAATTATTTGAACCGGATATACCTTCCATTAATAGAGGAAGGAAATAATAAATTTGTTTCCTAAGGGCCTCTTAGCTGAAGATGACTATTAGCTCATTTGATCTTTCCAGCAGCCTGCAAGTTTCAGGAGGGTAGGGATTATGAGGTCCCTCCCCACACCTATAGCTGAAGAAATAGAAGAATGTCTCTTAAAAGTTTTGTCGTTATGTTAGAGAAACACCTGTCTCTCTATACGGTTAGGTCAAAGATTTCCGAACTTTTATTTTTAGGCTCTTCTTTTTGGAAGTAGATTTTACCTGGCAGTCCAATAAAACAGATACAAAAACCAGAGTTCTGGCTTCAGTGGAGTGGGGGAGGTTCTGAGTGTCCAGGGCTCGGCTCTGCTCCCACTCCTGGCCCCCGGGGCCTGTCTGGGCAATGGGACTTTGCTTCTGGGACAACCCAGAAGCACGTAGAGCCTCTTTCTCTACACACAGCTTCTTTCTCTTCCTTTTTAGCTACAAACTTCCTGACTTCAGAGGCCAGGCTGGAGCGCAAGAAGGCTTGGTGGACCTGTGGCTGTGCTCACCATGTGAGCACGTGTAGTCTCTGATGGCGATGCCGGCGGCTTGGCCCTGCCTTCGTTTTGGAGGCTGGGGGTGTGGGCCAGCTTAGCGGGACCAGCACGGCTCCGAGGCAGAGGGCCAGTTTGCCCTCTCTGGTCAGACCCTAACAACAGCATCCCATGTCACCAGGGCTTGGGAACTACCTTGGCTGGGGTGTACTGGCCTGCTCTGCTAATGTGTTTTGGGTCTTTATTTCCTCTTTTGAGTGTGTTTCTTGAAAGGCAAACTCTTTGGTATAAAAAAAATCCAACAGTTTATGGTTTTTAGAATGTTGACTTGCAATAAATCAAATATTGGTGACATGAGCTGCAGATAGTTATGTAAAGCTGTGAAAGAGCCACAGATAATGTACTCTAACCGCAATACTAATTATTGTCCTGTACAAAGCAGCCACTGGTCCGGTAAGAGTCATCTCTCTGAGTGGTATCAGTTCCCCAGGAGATAAGAATTATAAAAATGATTAAAAGAATTTCATATGATTTTTACCGTTAAAATAAAATCTCAGCAAACCAACATCCTAATCTTATGCTGTTATTTATTTTTTCCACTGCTTTATCTATTTATTCACATTACAAAGGTAATACACATTAATGGTAAAAATGGAGATGGAAATCATTCTGAAGGGTGTAAAATGAAAAGTCCCCTCTCATTACCCATTCTTATTCCCCTGAGATGACTGAAGTTAATGGTTTCTTGTGACCCAGAAATTTTTTGTTAAATGTGTGTATGTGTATACAGCTAATCTAATATTTTTCCACAAATTGTTTAGTTCTACATTTTTTTTCACGTAAATATATATGTTGACATACAGGCCTATCATTTTTAATGATTGTCTAGCTCTGGTGTTTCACTGAATATTGCATATAATATTCCCAAATTGTGTTGCTTCCATTTCACCCCCTTATAAGCTGCTACAAAAAGCATCTTTGTATATATGGTTGCACACTTGTGCATGTGCTAGTACATATGTAAGATAAATTCCTAGCAGTGGAATTAAGTGAAAGTATATATACATTAAATTAAAAAAATTTATTCTGTACTACTTGAAACATAAACAAGAAAAAGATATAAAGAATAAAAAGAACTTGGGGTGCCTGGGTGGCTCAGTTGGTTGGACGACTGCCTTCAGCTCAGGTCATGATCCTGGAGTCCCAGGATTGAGTCCCACACCGGGCTCCCAGCTCCATGGGGAGTCTGCTTCTCCCTCTGACCTCCTCGCTCATGTTCTCTCTCACTGTCTCTCTCTCAAATAAATAAATAAAATCTTAAAAAAAAATAAAAAGAATAAAAAGAACTTAAAAAACAGCATTGTCCTCACAGGGAAATGTTCCTTTGTACAGTCCTGCTTGTCATCCCTTCCAAAAAGGATGCCAAAAAGGACGCCAGGATCCTGAATTGGTATTTATTATTTTCATGCAATGATTGGAATGTTTTTACATGGTATATTAAGGGTACTTTGCTGTATATATTCTTCTGAGACTTGCTTCTTTTCCTCAGTATTATATTTCTGACATTCTTCCATCTGTATACCATTTTTGAGTTAATTCCCTTTCAGTACGAAATAACTTCAAATTACATGAATATACCGCAACTGATGTATCCATTTTCTTAATGGACAGTAAGGCTGTATCAGTTTTTTTCCTGCTATAAACAATGCTGCTATGAACATTCTTTAGGCATTTATTTTTAAGTAATCTCTACCCAACATGGAGCTCAAACTTACAACCCCGAGAACAAGAGTGGTGAGCTCAACCCATGAGCCAGCTGGGAGCCCCTCCTATGAACATTCCTGTGTGTATCTCTCTGTTGTCAGTAGGTGGGGACTTGTGTCGGGTATTTATTTGCCTAGGAGGGAATGGTTGGTTCTGGGAATAGGAGAATCTTCGAAGATTTCAGAATTTGTTCTTCAACATGGTTTTACACTCTTAAACTTGTCTTCAGTTTTTCCACATGTTCACTAACACTTGGTATTGTCCAGCCTTTTAATTTTTGCGTATTTGATAGCTGTGAACTATAGTTTTCATTTATATTTCTCTGTTTACTAGTGAGATTGGGCGTCTTTCATATATTTTGTGGCTGTGCATGTTTCCTCTTATGTAAATTGCTTTTGCCCAGTTTTTTCTGTCGGAGTGTTTGTCCTTTCCTTGTTGACTTGCAGAGTTTCATTATATGTTGTGCTTACTGGTCTGTTATGAATTAAATAATATCTTTTTCCCAGTATGTGAGTGTCTTTTCACTTTTTTTTTTTTTTCAAAGATCCACCCCCCATTTCTTTTTAGTAGTCTCATTCCAAGCATGGAGCCCAACTTGGGGGCCTGAACCCATGACCTTGAGACTGAGACCTGAACTGAAATCAGGAGTCGAATGCTTAACTGACTGAGCCACCCATGTGCCTCTCGAAGACCCCATTTTTAAAAAAGATTTTACTTATTTTAGAGAGAGAGAGAGAACGCATATGCATGAGGTGGGGAGGAGCAAAAGGAGTAGACGACTCCCTACTGAGCAGGGAGCCCCACGTGGGACTCAAACCCAAGACCCTGGTACCATGACTTGAGCCGAAGGCAGAAGTTTATCCAACTGAGCCACCCAGGAGTCCCTCAAAGACCCCATTTTAAAGTAATCTTTACATCCATTGTGGGGCTCGAAGTCACAACCCCGAGATCAAGAGTCCTACACATTACTGGCTGAGCCAACCAGACACATGGATTGTTTTCTCACTTTTTAAATGGAGATTTTTGATGGGCAGAAGTTGACTTAATGTAGTTGAATTTTGTATTTAGATTTTCAGTATCGTTAATTGCCCAATTTATACTTCTGTCAATAGTGTACATGACTGCCTGTTTCTCCCCACTTCTGATGACTGGGTATTATTGGTTTTAATTTTTGTTAATCTGATATTTATTTAATATTTGTTAATCTGGTGTCTGGTTGTTTTACTTTGTCTTAATTAAGTGAACCTGAGTGTATTTTCACGGGGCTACTGGCCTTTTGCTCGTTTTAGTCTTCATTTTTCAAATGGGTAGTTTGCTTTTTCTTAATTGATGTTCCTGATGGATTTGTAGGAGTTTCTGAATGTTAAAGAAATTTGCTTCTGTCCCACCAAGTGTGTGGTTGGATGCTGTGTGCCCTCAACTGCATGCAGCCTGTTGATGACGAATTGGGGAAACCTTGGCCTGTATAACACATTTACCGTCTTTGGCCCTTGAACACTTGGCCATATTGACCAACAAAGTAAAAAGCTGTTTTTGGAGACTCAAAGCCAGTGCAGTTCTGTGTTAAGTAGGGAGGACTGAGGTAGAGAGAGAGAGTGTGTGTGTGTGTGTGTGTGTCCATCTGATGGGGAAGCATAATAAATATGAAGACTGGGGAGGAAGTTTGAGTTGGGGCATCTGTGGTGGGGCTTATAATCTTGTTTCTCAAGTTGAATGTTGCTAATGCCTGGATAGGTAAGTCCAGGTGTTTTGGGTAGTGTGACTCCTCTGGGCTGGTAGGGAAAGTAAGGGAATTGAATAGTTCTGGGGGTCTAGCATGGGCCAGGCACAGTCCCGGGGAGGCATTATGAGGTGGGGTAGAGAAAGCTCTGGAAAGCTACCCTGGTCCGGGTCACATGGCAATAATCGGCCAAGCTAGAATCCAGCTCGGGACCAGCTCACTCCCCAGTCCAGCTAGGCAGTATACTAATGGTCCTACTGTGATTAGGCTCAATTAGGGGAGGACTTGGATTTTATAAAAAGATTTGTCAGAATCTTCTAACAAGAGAGTAAAATTAGGACATATTTTAAATAGATTGTCATCTCAACAGTGAAATGTCACATTTCTATGTTTTAATGCTAGTAATTGGCTTAAGTAGTCCTTCCAGGAGGACACAGGTAAATGAACAGTAATTGTAATTGGACTCTATTGAAAAAGAGCAATAGTCTTTTTTTTTTTTTTTTAAGATTTTATTTTATTTGACAAAGATCACAAGTAGGCAGAGAGAGAGGAAGGGAAGCAGGCTCCCTGTTGAGCAGAGAGCCCCATGCTGGGGCTCCATCTCAGGACCCCGGGATCATGACCTGAGTGGAAGGCAGAGGCTTTAACCCACTGAGCCACCCAGGCGACCCCTGGAATCATGGTTTTTGATGGAAATTTCTTACTTGGGGTAAATAACTACCACTCAACTTTAATGGGAGGGCCTGAAAGCCTTCACGGAGAATATAAATTCCAGAGGTCTGTCCAGAACCGACATGAAAAATCCCTCTCCTGAGTTTGCTGCCCCTCAAGATAAAGCAGCTTCCTCAGTGGGTTTGGAGGGTTTGCTTGCTACATCACACCTGCCACTCTTCCCACATGCTCGTCCATGGATGACAAAGGCCAGGGAAGAGGACATGGCATAAATGTTTTCTTGGTCCAGCAAACCTGTCTCCTGCAGGGACTGTCTTCATTCACAAGACTTTCATTTTGGTTGTTTGTGCCATGATGACAGTGCCAGGCTTTCAAGAATGTAATTTGATGATCATGGTTAGAATTCACCACCCATCTATCTCCAGGGATATTTTGAGGGGGGACTTTTAGTGTGCTTGGCTTCTAAATATATTATTTTCTTTAAAAAAAAAATCACCAACACACCTACAAAAATTAACGCTAATTCTTTGGACTCACCTAAATTCTCAATCCACCGTTAAATTGCTGGTTCTTTTATCTGGGCTGGAAGAGGACCTCTCTTTCTAACCATTAAAAAAAATATCTTAGTGGTTCTTCTTTTTCCCTCTAGTTCCTCTTGATAAGCAAAATAACTTATAGCTCTAGACAATTTCCAGGTTTTTGGCTAGTCACCTGTCAGAGAGATTTTACTTTTCAGGAAGAGGAAATAAAGGAAAACTGATGTATATTAAAGTGCACCTGATCTAAATTAAATCTTTGCCCCCGTTAAACTGGTGTTTGGGGTCCATCTGGTGGCCAGAAGGTCTTACCACAAGTCGTGTCTTCTTGTTGCCCTCTTGTGGCCAGAGTTCGTATGACACCATAAGAATCCCCCTGCCTTAGGATTAGCGAAATGATGGTAAAATCAGGAAGAAGTGAGTTAACAGTTAGTTTACGTAACACCTATAATGCAGACAGAGCTCAAAGGTAAACTAGTAGAATACTGGCACTGGCACGGTATCCTGTGGTTGCTGCCTACTGCCCTCAGAAAATCCAAATTTACAATTTTGTGTGAAATGGGGTGTGAATATATGATGTATTCTCAATGATTAATTTTTGATCTTTAGCCTGTGCCAGAATCACAGAACTTTAAAGCTGGAAAACATTTTAGATATTAGTCAGCAAAATTTTATTGAAATTTTTTCTATTAGTTTCTATACTAGAGATGTTAGGGACTGAAGATGAATTAGGTATGTGTAAGCCTTGTCCTTAAAGGGTTAAAAGTCTAATGATAAAGACAGTTAAATAAGTAAATGCCATGCAGTGTGCAACAACAGTGGAAGAGCACGCATGCTGTGAGGACACAGACACAGAATGGCCACCTCTACTTGGAAGTCTGTGAGGCCTTGGAAGACAGACAGGTGGAAGCACTTCATCTTCGTCTTGCAGAATAGGGAGCTTTACAGGTAGGCTGGATGAGGATGGGGATGGGAGAGGGAGGCCTAGGCATTTGGACAGCTCATCCAAGAAGGTGGGGTTGCGCTGGGTGTCCAGGTACTTGCAAATATGATTGTAGCCTATGGTGCGAGGTACACTGTATTTGCTCCCTGAATCTGTGAATGCGTGCATGAATGATAGTGGTGGTGGTCGGATGGTGAGAGAGGAGGGTGACGAGGTTAGGTGGTGGGCAGGTCATAGCACTAAGGAATGTGACTGTGAAGCTCTAAGAGCTGAAGGAGGGTGAGCTGGAGGGCCACTAAAAGTTTTAAGCAGCAGAGTTAGAAGATTAGACTTCTGGTTTTAAAAGAATTTGGGTAGAAGAAGGAGGCAGAGAACTAATTAGCGGGCTACTATAATAATTCAGTGGACAGTGATGAACACTGAAGACAGTGGAATTGGAAACATTGAGGGAAGAATGGGTTTGAGTACTACTTATTATTTATATTTTTATTTTTCCAGTTTTATAGCAATATAATTGACATATAAGTTTATATTAAAGTGTACAACATAGTGATTTATATAGATGCTGTGAAATGGTGACTACAATAAATCTAGTTAACATCCATTACCTCCCACAGTACAATTTTTTGGTCTTGTGTTAAGAACTTTTAAGAGCTATTCTTTTAGCAACTTTCAAATATACAATACAGCATTGTTAACTACAATCATACTGTACATTACATGCCCAGAACTTATTTATCTTATTACTAGAAATCTGTAGCTTTGGACCACCTTCACCTAATTCCCCCACCCCTTATCCCCCACCACCAGCAACCACCAATCTGATCTTTGTTTTTATGAGTTTTTTTTTTTTTGGATTCCAAATGCAAGTGAGATTACATGGTATTTGTCTTTCTCTGCCTGACTTATTTCACTTAGTATAATGCCTGCAGGGTTCATCCATGTTGTTTCAAGTAACAGAATTTTCTTCTTTGTATGGCTACATAATATTCCATTGTGTGTGTGTATGTGTAAGTGTGTATCACAATTTCTTTATCCATTCATTCATCCATCCATCCGTGATACTTAGGTTGTTTCCATGTCTTGGCTATTATGAATAATGTTACAATGAACATTGTGGTGCAGATATTTGAGATTGTGATTTTGTTTCCTTCAGTATATATCCACAATGGACTTGCTGGATCACATGGTAGTTCTTTTCTTAATTTTTGGGGGAACCTCCATACTGTTTTCCTCAGTGTCCGTACCACTTTACATTCTCACCAGCAGTGCAGAAGTGTTCCCTTTACTCAATCCTCAACACTTGTTAGCTCTTGTATTTTTGATGATAGTCTTTCTAACAGGTGTGAGGCAAAATCTCACTGTGGTTTTGATTTGCATTTTCCTGATGATTAGTGATGTTGAGCATCTTTTCTTGTACCTGTTGGCCATTCATATATCTTCCCTGGAAAAAATGTCTATTCAGTTTCTCTGCCCATTTTTTTTTAAAGATTTTATTTATTTAAAAATTTAAAAAATTTAAAAATAAATAAAATTGAGAGATCACAAGTAGGCAGAGAGGCAGGCAGAGAGAGAGAGAGGAGGCAGCAGGGAGCCTGATGCGGGACTCGATCCCAGGACCCTGAGATCATGACCTGAGCCGAAGGCAGCGGCCTAACCCACTGAGCCACCCAGGCGCCCCTCTCTGCCCATTTTTTAAGAAAAAAAATTTTTTTGCTACTTAGTCATATGAACTCTTTATATATTTTAGATCTTGACTCCTTATTAGACATATATGGTTTGCAAATATTTTCTCTGATTCCATGGGATGCCTTTTTATTTTGTTGATGGCTTCCCTTGCAGAAGTTTTTTAGTTCGATGGGCTCCCACTTGGATTATTTTTGCTTTTGTCATCTTTCATTGTCAAATCCAAAGAAATCATTGCCAAAACTGACGTCAAGGAGCATACCCTCTATGCTTTCTTTTAGGAGTTTTGTAGTTTCAGGTTTTACACTCAAGTTTTAAGTCCATTTTGAATTGATTTTTGTGGATAGTGTAAGAAAGTGGTACAGTTTCATTCTTTGGCATCTGATTGTCCAGTTTTTCCAACAGCACTGAAGATCCTTTCCCCATTGTATACTCTTGGGTTCTTTTGTCATTAATTACTTGACTTAGTGTGCATGAGTTTCCTTCTGGATTCTCTATTCTGTTGCATTGTTCTATGTGTCTGCTTTTATGCCAGTTCCATACTGTTTTGATTACTGGGTACTTTGTACTATGGCTTGAAACCGGGAAGTATGATAACCTTCAGTTTTGTTCTTCTTTTTCAAGATTGCTTTGGGTATTCAGGGTCTTTTGTGGTTCCATACAAATTTTAGTTTAGTTTTTTTTTTTTTTTTTTGTATTTCAGTGGAAAAAGCCATCAGAGTTTTGATAAGGATTGCACTGAGTCTGTAGATTGCTTTGGGTAGTATAGACATTTTAACAATATTCTTCCAATCCATAAGCATGGACTATCTTTCCATTTATTTGTTTCTTCTTCAGTTTCTTTCATCGGTATCTAATAGTTTTCAACATTCAGATCTTTCATCTTTTTGGTTAAATTTATATGTAGGAGTTTTATCCTTTTTGGTGCAATTGTAAATGGGATTCTTTTCTTAATTTTTCTTTCTTTTGGTTTTTTATTAGTGTATAGGAACACAACTGATTTTTGTATATTGATTTTTATTCTGCAACTTTATTGAATTTGTTTATTAGTTCTAACAGGTTTTTTGGGTGGATTCTTAAGGGTTTTCTATATAGAATATCATGTCACCCTCAAATAGAGGTTACTTTTACTTCTTCCTTTCCAATTTGGATGCCTTTTATTTATTTTTCTTTCTTAATTGCTCAGCTAGGACTTCCAGTACTATGTTGAATAAAAGTGGCAAGAGCGGCATCTTTGTCTTGCTCCTGATCTTGGGGAAAAGGTTTCACCTTTTCATCATTGAGTATAATGCTAGCTGTGGGTTTGTCATAGATAGCCTTTCTCATGTTGAAGTTCATGACCTCTATATCCACTTGGTTAAGAGTTTTTATCATGAATAAAACTTTTATTTGAATTTTATCAAATGCTTTTTCTGGATCTATTGGGATGATCATATGATTTTTATCCTTCATTTTGCTAATGTGGTATATCACATTGACTGATTAACAGAAGTTGAACCATTCTTGCCTCCCTGGAATAAATCCCACTTGATCATGGGATGGGGGTTGGGAATGAAGAGTGGGCTTAGACCTGGGGATGCCATGAGGAACTGTGATGAGGTGAGCAGAGGCAGAACCAGGATTTTTGGGGCTGAAGCATTTACAGTTTGGGGGTCCTTTAAGAAAAAAATATGCAAAATTATGTACAAAATTGCCCATTTAGATACCTGTTAAATCACAACCAATTCGTAATGCTTTGGAGATTGAGAATATTTTCTTCTGATAAATTTCAGACAGTTTTCCAGAACTTCACGGACAAATCCTTTCTGATTGGAACCTGGTTCACCTCCCCACCAAGATCCCTCTACAGCTTCTGGCACCTCCCACAGGCCGGCAAGTAAGGGGTCCAAAGGCTGCAGCTTTGTTAGCCTCCCTGTGAATCACCTTTGGAGGTGACTAGGGCATGGGGTGATGGTATGGTACAGATCAGAGTTGAGATATAAGGATTGGAAGAAGGAATTCTACACATTGCCTAAGGATAAATAATAAAGGGAGTGGGGGCAGAGTATGGGGATATATGATGTTTTATTTTTCAGATCTTGTAAAAACAAACAAACAAACAAACAACAAACACTACATCGAAACAGCTGTGTTTAAGTGTGGTGTCTCCCTTCCCACCACGGTGAGCTGGAGTAGCTGAGTAGGTGTTGGGCTGAAGAGGCCCCACCATCTTGTCTCCAGAGTCACAGAGATGGTTTAATGAAAGGGATACCTGGAAACTCTGAGTTTTGAACATGAATTAGTCTATTAGCAACAGTTTTACTCTTTTAATTTTCTTTATTGCAAACACATAGAAGAAACAGTCATTTGTGTACCTGTGAGAGGCAGAGGCAGAGGGAGAGAGAGAGAACAGAGAGCTTGTAAGCAAGCCAGGGTTCACTATCTGAGTAATTTTTTCCTTGTAACTTTTTAGGTTGGCTGCTAAATCTTATTTTAAACTAAATATAAAAAAATCACCTATACTGATGAAGACAGTTATTCTAAAAGCCATTTTATATTTGGTTATTTCTCTAAAAGACAAGGATGTTATGAGGAAATATCTAGGGCAGATTGCCTTTACAAAGCAGACAGTTGAAGGTGGGCTAGGTCTAGAAAAGCCTAACCTTTTCCCCTGTAGTGCAACCTCCCTCCCTGCGTGTCTGTCTGTTTAATGATAGGCAGACAGACATTCTCTTAAGAGACCCG
This sequence comes from Neogale vison, assembly GCF_020171115.1. Taxonomy (NCBI): domain Eukaryota; kingdom Metazoa; phylum Chordata; class Mammalia; order Carnivora; family Mustelidae; genus Neogale; species Neogale vison. The sequence continues at coordinate 89,077,222 of NC_058102.1, forward strand.
TGAGCTGCCGGGAACTGAAGGTCCGGCACAAACGGTGAAAGCTCTTAGAAGGGAGAGGGACGAATGATAGTCCTTATGATAAAACCTCATGAACAGAGTCGATTGATGATAAGAAACAGAAGACATGTGTGAGCAGACAAATTTAATCAGCCTTGGACACAGCTTACTTGCAATTCACAGAAATGTAGTAACCCATCTGTAAGTTTTAATCAATTTTGTGAGTGTATCTATCAGACTTCAGCAGGTTGTTACCTAGCAGACTTCAGCAATTTAGAGCAACTTATTTTATTAGATCCCTTCCGGATGGTAGCTGTGGGACTTAATTTTTTTAAAAAACGGAGAAAGGTAGAGTGACGGGAGATCACAGTCTGGCTTGAGGAGCCGGAGAAGTGAGGTGCTGCTGCGGCCCAAGTACATCAAGCCTTTAAGTGGGGAGCGTGAGTGGCACTTGACTAATGAGTAACAGAAGGAAGACTGCGGAAGCTGTTGACAAATATGGACTCCCACACTTTTTGCTGAGGGACACCATGCACGGGGGCTAGTCACCAGCCTCATCTTCTCTGCGCTCAGAATGGAGCAAGTCACACAAACGTGGGTGGAAAGCTGTGGCAGGTAGAGTATGGCTCCCTAATCCCTGGCATCTGTGAGTATGTTAAATCATACAGTGAAAAAGGACTTTGCCGAGGGAATTAAAGTTATGAACCTTAACAGAGGGAGATTATCCTGGATTATCCAGATGGGTTTAAGGTAATTCCATCGTAATCACATGAGCCTTTCAAAGTGGAAGAGAGAGGCAGAAAAATGAGTCAGAGAGATGTGATTGAAGAGGCAGGGGAGACGAAGCTTGAGAGGGACTCAAACCTTGGCTTTGAAGTCGGAGGAAGGGGGCCATGAGCCAAGGAATGTGGGCAGCCTCTAGAAGCAGGGAGTAGCACTCAGATGGCAGCCAGCAAGGACGTGGGACCTGTTGTTCTACAACTGCAAGAAACAGAATTTTTCTGACAGCCTGAATGAGCAAGGAAACAAGTGGCCCCTAGAGCTTCGAGAAAGGGATGCAGCCCTGCCCACACACTGGTGAGACTGTGTCAGACTTCTGACCCATGGAGCTATATGATAATACACGAGTTTAAGTTCACTAAGTTTATGGTCATTTGTTACAGCAGCTAGGACACTACTTAATTTCTCATGTCTGTGGCCCTTTACTTTTGGACCACCATAGGCCCCTTTGAGAACCTGAGGAGAGCTATAGATCTTCTCTCTAGAAGAGTTCATATACGCACAAAACTGAATACAATTTCAAGCGGTTCATGGATGCCCCAAAGCACGTCTTATGGACCCAGGTGAAAACCCTTTGCAGATGATAATGTTCAGAGGAGACGAGCAGGGTAAAAGGAGGCTTCCTAATATTAAGTCTCATCATCTCCCACCAAAAGCTATCCCTGAACCTGGGAGAGCACTTAGCTAGGTTGTACTGAGCTAATTCAGTTTTAATGATATGAATTTCCTAGATAGTGAAACTGAATGAATCATCGCAGCCTGATCTTTTACTGATGGGCTCCATGAAATGAGGTCACACCACTGAGTATGACAGGCAGTTTTCACCAGACAGCTACTGATATCTAGTGATTTGAGGATCACTCCAAAAAATTAAAATGTAAAAGTCACTAAGAGTAGGTATTGATTTTCTCCCAGAGAATATGCACAGGAAAAAAACCCCATAGTTATTAGTAAATTTAATTTACTAAAAGTCAGTGAAAACACTGTTTTGGGGAATATTAATGTTATGTAGACTTCTCATTTGTTTAGAGCAGTCCTGTCCAATGGAAATATAATGTGAGCCACTTAGGAAATTCCAATAACCACATCAAAAAAGGTAAAAGGAAAAGGTGAAATTAATTTTTTTAAAAAAGACTTATTTATTTGACAGACTGAGATAACAAGTAGGCAGACAGGTAAACAGAGAGAGAGGGGGAAGCAGGCTCTCCACTGAGTAGAGAGCCCGACGCGGGGCTCGATCCCAGGACCCTGAGATCATGACCTGAGCCGAAGGCAGAGGCTTAACCCACTGAGCCACCCAGGCACCCCAAGGAAAAGGTGAAATTAATTTTAATAATACATTTTATATAATCTAATATATCTAAAAAACTAATATAAAAATGTTAATGACATATATTCCATTCTTTTTTTTTTTTTTGGTCAAATTAAGTCTTAGAAATCTAGTGTGGATATTACACTTACAGCGCATCCTCAACTGGGACTAGTCATATTTCAAATTCTTACTGACCACACAGGAGTAGTGGTGACCATATTAGATGGCCCAGGCAGAGAATAAGGAAGCACTGAAATTGAATTTTTAAGGTGTAAACATTATGTAATTAAATATATATATATACATATGTGGATGTGTGTGTATATGTGTATATATATATATATATATATATATATATATATATGAAAAGCCTCAGGCTCTTACTAAGTAGAGGAATGATTGTCACTTGCTATTCCCTTTGATCTATACACAGTGACACCACCTGGCAATAATATATGAAGCAAGAAAAAGAAAATCTAAAGATTATTTTTTCAGCAGATTTTCATTTATCTGGTTGACCCAAAGAAATAGTATGTGACCTTCTCTGTTCATAACAGGTCTTAAATACACATGGTTATTTTTTCCCATTAAAAATAGAATTTTAGTATTGGAAAAGACTTCTAAAATCGTTTACTTTTTAAAGTGAGGAAGCATGGGGTGCCTGGGTGGCTCAGTGGGTTAAGACTCTGCCTTCAGCTCAGGTCGTGATCTCAAGGTCCTGGGATCAAGCCTGGCATGGGTCTCTCTGCTCCGCAGGGAGCCTGCTCTGTGCAGCCCCCGCCCTCACCTGCCTCTCTGCTTGCGATCTCTGTCAAATAAATAAATGAAATCTTTAAAAAAAATTAAAAAATGGGGCACCTGGGTGGCTCAGTGGGTGAAAGCCTCTGCCTTCAGCTCCAGTCATGGGCCCGGGCTCCAGGGATTGAGCCCTGCATGGGGATCTCTGCTTGGCGGTGGGCCTGCCTCCCCCTGCCCCTCACCCCTTATCCCCCCCACCCCCCACCCCTGCCTGCTTCTCTGCCTACTTGTGATTTCTGTCAAATAAATAAATAAAATCCTTAAAAAAATATAAAAAGAAAAATAAAAAAATAAAGTGAGGAAGCACAGGTTAGAAGATGGAAAAAAAAACAAAGAATAAAGATAACTTTCTGGCCTTCCTTACATGGGGTTTTTATGTTCTAGTTATTATTTATTGAGCTACTAATGTGTCACACTAAAATCATCATTAATCCTACAACAACTTTACAAAGTAGATCTTATTTTCCTCATTTACAGGTGAGGAAATGGAGAACTGGAAGTCTCATAGTAATGTGCCCAAGGTCAGAAAACTCATTACTACAGAGCCAAGAGGCAAAACTACTCTTTTTTAGCCCAAAGCCCTTGTGGTTTCTAATAGGCCATGCAGCTTCTGTCGGGGGGTGGGGGGAGGGGGGAAGGAGAGGACCACAAAGTATGAAGTACTCGTGGATGAAGGGAAGGAGGGGTGAAGGGAAAGAGAAAGAGCAAAGACAGGAGAGGTGGGGCACAAGTGAGGAAATGTGGTCAGATGAGATGTTAGAGCTGGAAGGGTGGTTTCTTCCCCCTCCATCAGCTCAGATGCCCATCCTTGACAGCCAGCCAGGCAAGTGGGCTTTCGGGAGGTGGAAGAGGACGACATTGGTGAGGTGCTTGACTCCTTTATGGCTGGTCACATAATCTTTGCCCATTGCCTGATGTGTTTTTCCTGCCTGGGACTCTGAGGATGGTTAAGAACAAAGTGAGGGCTAAAGGCTTGTGCCCTCCGTCCATGCAACGTCCTTGAGCCTCTTGCAATCTGCAGCACACACTCAGTCAGACCCAAGAAACATCTGGGATCTGCTGTCTTCTCCCTGCATATATCTTTTGCTGATGTTTCGTTTCATATTCATAGTTTAGCCTTTCCTTTTTCTTTGTGCTAAAGTTTCCCAAAGTGGAAAATTATTTTCTTACAGGATGAAAACATGTGAATGACACAAAGATACACTCTGCAGGGAAGATAAGCACCACACTAGTCTTTGAAACAATGATAAGGACAGACGTGTGTGGCCACTGATTTGGTTATCCTCAGGGCAGAATATTGCTGCTGTGGCCTGCCACTTAGTGACAGCCAGACCAGCTACAGGTTTTAGGCATGCATCATGCTTTTTTCAGGTTCCACCAAACATACTGTTCCAAAGCATATCTGCCAAAAAAAGGGGGCGGCAGCAAAGGCCAAATAGAAAATGCACATAATAAAAACCACAAATGCAAGGGGTGTTTTCATCTACACTTCTTTTGGGAAAAGAGTCAATTTTAGGATATATATGGTGGTTGTGATTGTATTTTTTTAAAAGATTTTATTTATTTATTTGACAGAAAGAGATCACAAGTAGGCAGAGAGGCAGGCAGAGAGAGGAGGAAGCAGGCTCCCTGCCGAGCAGAGAGCCTGACACGGGACTCGATCCCAGGACCCTGAGATCATGACCTGAGCTGAAGGCAGTGGCTTAACCCACTGAGCCACCCAGGTGCCCCAGTGATTGTATTTTTTATTAAATATTTTATTTATTCATTTGACAGAGAGAGAGCGAGAGAGAGAGAGAGAGAGCACAAGCAGCGGGAACAGTAGGCAGAGAGAGAGGGAGGGGGAGAAGCAGGCTCCCTATTGAGCAAGGAGCCTAATGTGGGGCTCAATTCCAGGACTCTGGGATCATGACCTGAGATGAAGTTAGATGCTTCATCCACTGAGCCACCCAGGTGCCCCTATGATTGCATTTTTTAAAAAATGAGTAAATTGCAAAATGTTGGAGATAATCTAAATATGTACACATTGGAGAGAGAATGAATATTCATAATAGAGAAATATACACATAATAAAGTACTAGGCAGCTTTTATAGAGTGACTTTCAGGATTTACTGCTCAGTGAAAAAAGCAAAGAGCAGAAGAGTATATCATATGCTACCTTTTGGGTAAGGAATAAGGATAAATAATATACATGTATCTGCTCACTTTTTACAAAAATATATACTGGAAAATTAATGAAATTTGCCTACAGGAGAGAGGGGACAGAATGGAAGGGATACAGGAGAGAATGACGATTCTCTGGATAAGCATTTGTATATAGCTTTGACTTTTGGAACCATGCTAATATTTTACATACTTATAAAATAAAGTAAAATCAGTAAGTTTGGGGGAGAAATTCTAAAACTGAATACAAACAGAAACAAGGAAACTGAATTGCACATCAAATGGATAATCAAACAGAATAAAAAAGAACTTATTCAAGTAATGTTTGAATGTAGTACCTTGAGTATATATATAGATATATATCTATATATATATTTCCTCAGTCTAAATACAGAAAAAACCTGCAAAGAAATCCTGAACTCCACTTAACAGGTTTATTGCTATTCGTGGTACAGATGTAGCAATTCTGGAACTATTTTGTATATAATATAGTATTGAGCAAATAAGAAACCATACTGACACTGCTAGGAGCCAGAGTTCTCAGTTTTGGAGAGAGGATATACCAATATGGAATTTGGGAAGGAGGACGACACTTAGGTGCTGGACTGGTAAAAATTCAGGCTTTTTTCTTTCTTTAAAACAAAACAAAAACTACTTCCTTGGTATATTTGGTGAAAGAGTGAGGAGCAATGAAGAGACCTGCTTCCTAAATCTTGGTTTCTTTTTTTCTTTTTAAAACATTAAAAAAAAGATTTTATTTATTTATTTGACAGACAGAGATCATAAGCAGGCAGAGAGAGAGAGGGAAGCAGGCTCCCTGCTGAACACAGACACCAATGCGGGGCTCCATCCCAGTACCCTGGGATCATGACCTGAGCTGAAGGCAGAGGCTTTAACCTACTGAGCCACCCAGGCACCCCTTTTAAACATTTTTTTGTTTATTTGACAGAGATCACAAGTAGGCAGAGGCAGGCAGAGAGGGGCTGGGGGGCGGGGCGAGGGGAGCAGGCTCCCCACTGAGCAGAGAGCAGAGAGCTGAAGGCAGAGGCTTTAACCCACTGAGCTACCCAAGTGCCCCTAAATCTTGGTTTCTAAGAACACTACCTTCTAAAAGAAACTGAGGGCTTCTTGAAGTGTTGACTATTCTGTGGCTAAGGCAAGGAAATGCAACAAGGGCCTGGAGCACTTGCTATGCCAGGAAGTAAGGAAGCCAGTTGATGGGCCTCCCCTGGCCAAACCAGGGATAATTTGAGCATCAAAATAAGCAGTAATGTGAATGGACTATATCTCCTTGAACAAAAAAGACTCCATGAATTCATACTGACATTGAAAACAAGCAGACAAATGTCACAAAGGGCAGGGAGAAGGAAGGCTTTTTATGGTAGAATGCCAAGTAATCAATGTAGGAGGAATGGCAAGAGTTAGAAAATCACCATTTATGCGTTTAGCATAGTAATAATCTATTTAGGCAAGAATCATCAGTGGGTGCTGAAAGTTTGTTGTAGAAAATTTACTGGGGAACAGGATATTTATATAGCCTCAAAGTATATATCTATCATTATTTATTAAATAGAAACAGAAAAACAAGTCAAATCTAGCTGAAACCACTTCCTCTGAGAGATCAAGATCGAAAACATCATCACAAATAATACAAGCTGATGTGTCTCTTGAAGTGATGGACATATATTGCTTGTGTAGTGTTTCTGCCCCAAATGTATAATCTGAAATGAGTCATGAGGAAGTAACCGGAACAGAACAGTGGTCCTGTATTCTTTAAAAATGTTACTGTCATGAAAGACAAAGAAAGGCTGAGGAATGGTTTCAGATTTAAAGAGACTAAAGAGACATGATAATGATGTTATAAAAAAACAAACAAGGGGGGCGCCTGGGTGGCTCAGTGGGTTAGGCCGCTGCCTTCGGCTCGGGTCATGATCTCAGGGTCCTGGGATCGAGTCCCGCATCGGGCTCTCTGCTCAGTGGGGAGCCTGCTTCCCTCTCTCTCTCTCTGCCTGCCTCTCCATCTACTTGTGATTTCTCTCTGTCAAATAAATACATAAAATCTTTAAAAAAAAAACAAAAAACAAAACAAAAAAAAAAAAACAAGGGCAGCTGGATGGCTCAGTCAGTTAAGCACTCAACTTGATTTCAGCTCAGGTCTTGTTCTCTGGGTCATGAGTTTGAGCCCTGCATTGGGCTCCATGCTAAGTATAGAGCCTACTTTAAAAAAAAAAAAAAAAAAAAGAAAGGTAAAAACTCCACACAAAGATGTTATTAAAAAATAAACAAACAAAATAAAGAAAAGTAAAGAAAAAAAGAAAAGGGACGTGATAACTACATGAAATATGTGGTTCGGGAATGGGAAAAAAGATTTCTCTAAAGGACAATACTGCAAAAATTAGTAAAATTTGAGTATGGACGACATTAGATAATAACATTGTCTACATGTGAATTTTCTGATTTTTATAATCGCTTTGTGTTTGGGTAAGAGAATGCCATTATTCTGTTTTTTTTTTTTTTCTCTTTTCTTTTCCCTTTTTAAAAAAATAGTCTCCACACCCAGCATGGAGCGCAATGTAGGCTTTGAACTCACGACCCTGAGATCAAGACCTGAGCTGAGATCAAGAGTCAGACCACTTAGCTGACTGCACCCTGAGAAGGCCATTGTTCTTAGGAGATACATGTTGAAGTACTTGGAAAAGAGGGTCATAAACTTCTGCAACTAAGTCTCAAATCAAAATAAAACCTGAAAATTTCCAAATGACTATAATTTCTTCTTGAAAAATATAAAATACTATAGACATTTCTATGGAGGTTTGAGGCCTGACCCCACATTTTCCCATCAAATGGATTTTCTTTGGCTTCTTCTTCAGTTATAGGAGTAGATAGAAAAGTAAAATGTAGTATAATGCATCTACTATACTTTTTAGGCTAAAGGTAATAAAGTCTATATCCTTTTTTAAGGAAATGGGACATTTTCCAAGGTACTAACTTCTCCAAAGTTAGTCAGACTCTAGTCTGACTCACTTGGCTATGAGAGAGAAAGAGAGACATTCAAGCTAAAGTGATAATTGCAGCAAGGGACACAAAATTTCCTGGCATGCTACACATAGGACACATACTGGGATTAGGCCTCAGAGAGGCCAGAGCTGAAGAGTGGCTGTGAATTTAAGCAGAAATATGTGGGCCTTAGCTCTGTGGTTGGGATCAGTGTGATTGGGTGATACCTTACACTTATCTGTGTCCAACTAGTCAGCCTAGGGATGGGCTACTCTTTTTTTTTTTTTTAAAGATTTTTATTTATTTATTTGACAGAGAGAGAGATCACAAGTAGGCAGAGAAGCAGGCAGATAGAGACGGGGAAGCAGGCTCCCTGCAGAGGAGAAAGCCCAATTTCTCAATCCCAGGATTCTGGGATCATAACCTGAGCCAAAGGCAGAGGCTTTAACCCACTGAGCCACCCAGGCACCCCGCGACTGGCTACTCTTGAATCAGGCATGTACTTTTGTCATGATACTCTTGACTGAAAGTAATAGAAAATCCAGTTCAAAGTCATTAAAACATTTGCTATCTTATGTAACAATAAAATGGAGATAGGGCATGTCCTCAGTGACCTCATCAATGGCCCAGATTCCTTCCATCTTTTTGTTCTGTCATCCTCAGCATGTTGGCTTTTCCTCTGGAGTCATGAAAGCTGCCACAGCTTCAGGGGATAACAGGACCAGGAGACAGAAAATGAACTATCCTATTTGCGTTCCTGTCTAAGAGCAAGGAACAACTTTCACAAAAGGCATTCAGCAGACTACCCTTCGGTATCTCATTGGCTGCTGTTGGCAAGGGAAATGGCAGTTATCACAACTGACTTGAACTGATCAGGATTAATCTTCTTAAGGCTTAAGGCTAACTACAATTTTCATTCACATAAATTTTCCATTTAAATGAAAAAAGGGAAAAGGGGACTGATATTGGATATACTGACACATTCCTTGGCCCAATCAGTGATTATGATAGTAGGTAGTTATATTGTCCAGTAAACAGCCTTTTAGGGAAAGGAAATCTGCACAAAAACAAGTTTTCTTAGAAGACGTGAGCTGTCAAGTAATTATTGGCATTTCTCAGATGTTACTTTGCCACATTTCTTAACTAGCGATGACGGTAATTATCTGATGGGTACATTATTTTACTTATTTCACTTGATAAATAATATTTTTGTTATATTATATGCATATACAATACTTGTGAAAATTTTAAACCATAAACTAAGAAAATAATTGCAGTTGTAAAGAGGAATGAAGAATAGTATATTTACTACAATGGAGTGATATTTAGGCTTACTGGTAAATTAAAAAAGCAAGGAGGAGGGGCTTCTGGGTGGGTCAGTTGGTTAAGCATCTGCTTTTAGCTCAGATTATGATCCCGGGGTACTGGGATTGAGACCCGAGTTCCTGTGTTGGGCTCCCTGCTCGGTGGGGAGTCTGCTTTTCCCACTCCTTCCTCCCCCCGACTCATGCTCTGTCTCTGTCTCTCTCTCTCTCTCAAATAAATAAATAAAATCTTGAAAAAAAAGCAAGGAGAAATTTGAAATAAAAAAAAAATTCCCTTTACAAAAGCATCAAAAAGAATACTTAGAAATAAATTTAGCAAAAGTATAAAACTTATACTCTGAAAACTACAAAATGCTGTTAAAAGAAATTAAAGAAGACATAAGTAAATAGAGAGACATCCAATACTGATGGAATGCAGATTTAATATTGCTAAGATGAATGACAATACTCTCCAACTGATCTGTAGATTCAATGTAATACCTATCAAAATCCCAGCTGGCTTTCTCTCAGAAATCGACAATTCATATGGCAATGCAAGGGATTAAGAGTAACTAAATAATCTTGAAAAAGAAGAACAAAGTTGAAGGACTCACACTTCCTGCGTTCATACTTACTGTAAAGTAATAGTAATCAAGACATTGTGGTACTGGCAAAAGAACAGGTATATAGATCGATGGAATAAAATTGAGAATCTAGAAATAAACTATTACATTTATGGTCAATTGATTTTATTTTAATTTAAAGATTTTACTTATCTATTTGACTAAGAGAGAGACAGCATGAGAGGCAACACAGGCATGGGATGGGGGAGAGGGAGGAGGAGGCTTTCCAGGATCCTGGGGTCATGACCAAGCCGAAGGCAGACGCTTAACGACTGAGACACCAAGGTGACCGTAGTCAATTGATTTTCGAAAGGGTACCAACACAATTAAATCAGAAAAAAAAAAAAAAGAATAGTTTTATCAACAAATAGCACCAGGACAACTGGATATTCACATGCAAAAGGATTAAGTTAGACTCCTACATACATAAAATTCATAAATATGAATCATAGACATAATTGTAAGAACTGAAATTGTTAAAGTTGTGGAATAAAATATCAGAATAAATCTTTGTGGCCTTCGGTTAGGTAAAGCCTTCTCAGACATGATGCTAAAAAGAGTACCAAAAAAGAAAGAATAAGTAGATAAATTAGACTTTAACCAATAAAGGACACTCTCAAGAAAATGAAAAGAAGTGGTGCCTGGGTGGCTCAGTGGGTTAAGGATCTGCCTTCAGCTCAGGTCATGATCCCGGGGTCCTGGGATTGAGGCCCATGTCGGGTTCCCTGCTCAGTGGAGAGCCTGCTTCTCCCTCTCCCTGTGCCTCCCACTTCACCTGCTTGTGCTTACTCTCTGTTAACTAAATAAGGAAACAAAATCTTAAAGAAAAAAAAAAAAGAAAATGAAAAGAAAGCAGAATGGGAGAGAACATGCTTAAATCACAAGTTGATAAGGGACTTGTACCCAGAACATATAAAATAAACCTCTTATAATAGCAACTGAAGACAAATGACCCAATCGATATATGGGTGAAGGATTTGAACAGACATTTCTCCGAAAAAAATATACCAGTGGCTGATAAGCACATGAAAAGATGCTCTACATCATTAGTATTAGGGAAATTCAAACCAAACTCACAGTGAGATACTGCTTCACTCCCATTAAGATAGCTATTAGAAAAAGAATGGACACGGGTGGGGGAAAAAAAAAAAAAAAAGAAAGAAAAAGAATGGACAATAACAAGTGTTGACAAGAATGTGGAGAAACTGGAAACCACAATGCTGGGGAGAAAGGATGTAAAATAGTGCAAGCTCCTTTGGAAAACAGTTTGACAGTTCCCCTAAATGTTAAACATGGAGATACCATATGACCTAGCTGTTCCACTCAAGAGAAATGGAAGTGTAAGTCTATGCTACACAGATGTTCATAGCAGCATGATTCTCACTAGCTAAAGAGTAGAAACAACCCAAACGTCCATCAACTAATAAATGGATAAATAACATGTGGTATACCCACATAATGGAACATATTTAGCAATAGAAAGTAATGAAGTACCAATACATATACAACATGAACGAACCTTGAAAACATTTGGTAAATAAAAAAGCCAGACTCAAATACTGCATATTGTATGATTCCATTTACATGAAATATCCAGACCAGGCAAATTTATACTATAGAGACAGAAAGTAGATTAGTGGTTGCCTATGGCTAGGGAGAATTGGGGGGCCATGAGGGGATAACTAAAGCATGAAGGGTATTTGGGGGTTATGAAAATGGTCTAAACCTGTAGTCGTGTTGCATAATTTTGAGAATATACTAAAAATCATTAAATTGTGTACTATATATTTTTTAAAGATTTATTTTTTAGAGAGAGAGAGCCTGAGAGCCCGCATGCAGGTGGGGAAGGGCAGAGGGAGAGGGAAATAGACAGTTCCAAGCAGACTCTGCCCTCAGCATGGAGCCTGACGCAGGGCTTGATCCCACAACCCTGAGATCATGATCTGAACCAAAACCAAGAGTCGGTTGCTCAAACAACTGAGCCAGCCAGGCACTCCTAAATTGTACACTTTAAATGAGTGAACTGAGTGCATAGTATGCTATCATTTGTTTTAGAAGATTATAATTGCTTATGTATATAAAAATGGAAGGATAAATAATAAAAATAAATGGTTATTTATATAGTGAGGGAAGGACAACACAGGCTGGAGAGGGGTAGAAGCTAGATTTTTCTCCGACAGCTCTTGTTTTATAGACTTCACTTTAGAACCATGTAAATATTTTATGTTTGTATAAAGCAAAGCTACATTAAAAATGCAATCTCTAAAAATTGCAATCAAGATTAAACAAATTAATCTAACTATGTATTGAGTTGGTGGCATAACCACACATGTGAAACCTTTCCAAGTGGCTTTAAAACACAGTAATAGACTACACATCCATAAGGAAATATACCCTAATAACAAAGGGCTTAAAGAAAGCCCCCCCTAGCCCAACAACACCAAAAAACAAAACTGTTTTCAGTAATCATATTGTGGTTGTAGTGCCAAGATTGTATTCTGAGACTGTTATTTGTACATGGTGTTATAAAGCAAATGAGTAATTATGTTGATTTTAGGCATGGGAAAAGGAGACACAGATGTGAGACTGATGAGGGTAGTCCTAACTTTCAACTGGACATATGTGTTATGTCTTTAAAACAACAACACATTTCAGGGCTCCTGGGTGGCTCAGTTGTTTAAGCATCTACCCTTGGCTCAGGTCATGATCCCAGGGTCCTGGGATGCAGCCCTGCCATCAGGCTCCCTGCTCAGCATGGAGTCTGATTTTCCTTCTTCCTCTGCCCCTCCCTGACTCATGCATGTTCTCTCTTTCTCTCTCTAATAAATGAATACAATCTTTACACAGCAATGACGACAATGACACATTTCATAACTTCACCCACTCTAAAGGTCTAGAAACCAGGAACATCCACTACCAATAAACACCCTACCAGATTGTGGCCTCTGAGATACCATTTCCCATTAAAAAAAACCAGGATTCCTTGGAGAGATGGCTGATTCTGTGTCTGCTGCCGGAAAGGTTGAAGATCAGTCTGGAATGACTTGTCATTTAGAAGGGAAGGAAGTTATCAAAGACTTAGAGCATTGTGTGAAAGAAAACAGAAGCTAATTTGAAGAGATTCCCACTGGCTAAAGATAGGACAATATGAGCATCAGTAATGATGATAATTGAAATGGATTCAGCACATCAAATATGTTTAAGTTAATGAGTTAATAATAATTCTGAAAAAAACCCTTTTCACTATCTGTCAGTCTTTGATGAATGTGAGAGAACTCATCATTTTGAAAATTGGTAAATAAAGAATTACACATTAATCCTGACTTTCCTGTTTGAGTTGTATTTCAGGGAAACCAAATGCATTTTAAGGGAATTTTCTCTTTAAAGAAGCATTTCAGCAAATAAATAAATGCTAGAATAACGCTATTTTGTAAACCCTAATTAATGTGTCTAAGTAATGATAGTCAACATCTGTTAACAGCACAAAAAGCAACTGGAACTTTCATACACTGTTTCTGGACATGTAAACTAGTAAACCACTTCGAAGAACTGTTTGGTAGTTTCTTTTTTTTTTTTTTTTTTCATTTTATTCCGGTAGTTTCTTTTAAAGCTAAACTATCATTTTCATTCCTAAGTATTCACCCAGAAGAATGAAAATGCCCACAAGACAACATGTACAAGAAAGTTCATGGCAGCCTTATTCATAGTAACCCCAGGCTCAGTGGGTAGAGGGGAACTAACTGTAAAGACTCATGAGAAAACTTTCTGAAGTGATGAAAATAGTCTTTACCTTGTTTTGGGAGCAAGGTACATAGAGGTATATAATTGTTAAAATTAACTGAACTGAACAGTTAAGTTTTGTGCATTTTATTTTATCTTAACTGTGGTATTTGAGCTCTATTTATACTGTTGTCCCAGGTCCATAAATGTCAGGGTCAGGTCTACTTTCAAAACTCCTAAGCTCAAATAACCCAGTCACTTACCCAAGTAAATTGGGAGAGGGAACCGGGGTTAGGGGTGGGAGCTGGGGGTTGGGGTGGGGGTGGGTAGAGAGAGAGAGAGAAAGAGAGGAAGGGAGGAAGGAAGGGAGAAAGACCTATAGCTTAGGAAATATATGAATGAATTGTAATGTATGGACCTCAATCTAACTGTAAAACAATGCATAAGAATAAAAAATTTGACAATTGGGGCGCCTGGCTGGCTCAGTGGGTTAAAGCCTCTGCCTTCAGCTCAGGTCGTGATCTCAGGGTCCTGGGATCAAGCCCGGCATCAGGCTCTCTGCTCAGCGGGGAGCCTGCTTCTTCCCTTTCTCTCTTTCTCTGCCTACCTCTCTGTCTACTTCTGATCTCTGTTTGTCAAATAAATAAATAAAATCTTTTAAAAAATTTGAACATTGGATATAATTGATTTCATAAATGAATTGTTAATAATAGCATTGACATTGTTTCAGAATCATCCTTATCTGTTAGAGGTATATATTAAACCATTTACAGATAAAATGTTTTGGATTTACCTCAAAAATTGGGTTGAGTGAAGGAGTGGCTGGGAATATAGATGAACTAAGATTTGATATGAGTTGAAGGTGAGTAGAAGGGTACACAGGAGTTCATACTATTCTCTCATTTTTGCATAAGCTTGAAACTCACTTGAAATCCCACAGAAATTTCCACTAACATTTAAAAAATATTGTTTCTATGTGTACTTATACGTAACTTATATAGATAGCATTACAATGAACATGATGCTTTGTAACAAGCTCTTGTCACTCAAAAGTATATTTAGACTCTTACTTATATAAATTTTTAAGTTGGTTCCAATTTTTAATCAATATTATAAAGAGCATTCTTACACATGCATATTTTCTGGCCTATCTGATGATCACTTTTAGATATATTCCTAGAAAGTAGCACTGCTGATTCAAAGGAATTTGTATTTAACATTTTGATACATGTTGCCAAACTGTACTTCAGAAGGGCTGAACATATTTATACTCAGACAGAGCCCTATCTCATATCTCTGCTGACACCAATCTTTGCAAACCTGTCTATTCCAATGAAAACATGTTATCTCATTGCTGGGATTATTTGTATTTCTTTTAAAAATTTTTTAAAAATTGGGACGCCTGGGTGGCTCAGTTGGTTAAGCAACTGCCTTCGGCTCAGGTCATGATCCCAGCGTCCTGGGATCGAGTCCCACGTCCGGCTCCTTGCTCAGCAGGGAGTCTGCTTCTCCCTCTGCCTCTGGCTGCCTCTCTGTCTGCCTGTGCTCGCTCTCTCTCCCTCTCTCTCTGACAAATAAATAAATAAAATCGTTAAAAAAATTTTTTTTAAAAATTGTTTTATTTATTTACTTGTCAGAGAGAAGAGAGAGCTCAAGCAGGGGGAGCAGCAGGCAGAGGGAGAAGCGGGGTCCCCATTGAGCAAGGAGCCTGTCTCCGGACTTGATCCCAGGACCCTGGGCTCATGACCTGAGCTGAAGGCAAACGCTTAACTGACTGAGCCACCCAGGAATCTGGGATTATTTGTATTTCTTAACTAGCAAGAATATAACCATTTTCATATGCTTATTTGGTGTGTCTGTGATTTGCTTATTTATGGTCTTTAGCAGATGTGTTTGTTAGGGTATTCAACCTTTTTATTGACATATAAGGGCTCTTTGTTTATTAATGGTATATACTTTTTCATGTATTTTGCAAATATTTTCTCTTGGGTTGTTGTTTCAACTTGAAGTCTAATGTGTTCGTGTGTGTGTGTGTGTGTGTGTGTGTGTGTAGGGTAGTGGGTGGGTAGGGTTTTTCCCCATGATCTTTTCCCCCAATCTTTACTTTTGTGTAGTTTAACCTAAACTTTAATAGTATTGGGCTTTAGAGTCATGTTTAAGAAGTCGTTTTTCACCACAAGGCTATCTACACTGGTTTCTTTCTTTTTCATTTAAAACATCCTGCATCTTGGGCATCCTCTTTTGTCAAGATACATCTACCTCATTCTTTTCAACGGTTGGACTGTAATGAATTTTAAAGATCAGTTATTCTCAGTCTTTTTTTTTTCATTATTGTTCCATGAAGCCTGTTTAGAAATTTTTTTCTTAATTATCCCTTCCACGAAATTTTGATACCACATATAAACTGTACTTTATGTATATATTTATGCTTTGTATATAAAAAATAATTTTTTTTGGTCCCCCCTCTCCACAGAATCAATTTTCACCTCTTGGTTGTGATATTGCTTCTTTGAGGTTGCATGGTATAGCTATTCCATAACTTAATTATTCCACATGTGTATACTATTTTTGATATTCCAGTGCTCTATTGTCATCCTTATCTTTATACATATATTTTGTTTGTGTAGGATAAATACCTAGAATTGAAAAGCTATGTCAAAAGGTATTCACAATTAAAAATTTAGCAGATATTGTTAAATATTGTATCAACTATACACCAACCAATATATATTGAGAATCAGTCTTGCTTTAATTTTCACATTTAAGTCATGAACCCATTTGAGATTTATTCTAGAGTGATGAATAAGGTAGAGATCTGATTATTTCCCCCCCTAAATCTGGCTCATTGACCTTAAAATATTAAATACTTTATTAAATTAACCATTTCTTGATTTACCATATATTAAATATGGCAAATATGTTATATATATATACACTTAAGTTTTGGATTCTGTTCTATGACTGTTCAGTCATACTCTATCACCACCCTATGTTTATTATTCTTGCTTTATAATATGTTTCAGTAACTGATTATATTCCCCTATTTTTCTTGGTATTTAAATGCTTTTTTTTTTTCCTCTCTGTGAACTTTGGGGGTAATCTTCCTAGTTCCCAAACAGGCAAACAACAACAAAAAGTTCTTAAAATACCACTGGGATTAAGATTGAGATTGTACTAAATTTAGTACAAATTATACTAAATTTAGTGGATTCATTTAGTGAGAACTGTGGAATACATTACAGAGTACATTCTAGAGTAACAAATTTAAAATAAGGCATAGAGGGGCCCCTGGGTATTTCAGTCAGTTAAGTATCTGCCCTTGGATCAGGTCATAATACCCAAATCCTGGGATCATTCCCTTTTACAAATGGTTAAACATGATCCCACTGGCTGAAAGTATTTCTATATACTACAGGAATCCCATCTCACTTTTTTGCTTCAAACAGTGCCTTGATTTATAGTTATTCACATTAATTATTCTATTACTCATCATACTCATTATTAATCTTACTAGTTATTCATTATATATTGTAAACATACTATTATATATTATATTTATTCTTTCACAATAGATGAGGGCAGGTACTTTGTCTTACATAGTTTCTGTATCTTACAGTACTTAATGGATGCTTGTAATTACTGAATTAGTAAAGAGGAGTATGGCCTTTCTGAGATGTTCTTAAATTCTATAAAAACAGTATAAACACAAATAAAAATAGTAATAGATGAATCTCATATTATTGCCTTATAGGGAGCTTAGGGGGAATTTTTTCTCAGGCTTCTATACTAAATTATACTTAAGCAACTTAAGAAAAACTCTAATAGATCATATGAAACTTAGAACTACGTTTCCTTTTGTTTTAGTTTCTAGGAACATCAGAGACTAATTTGTGGTGGCACCCCTCTAGCAATTACAAAGGACCTTTTGGCATGATTTTTTTTGGATATTAACATATGCTTGCCTTTATTTTGATCTTGTTTGTTTTCCAGTTATCTTTTGCTTCTTCTGGTCATTTTCTTCTACTATAGCATATATCTCTTTCTGAGCACGCTCAATCTTTTGTGAGACTGGTGGGGCATTGATAAATAATAAGTATCTATAAAATATATTTTAAAAACAGGTCTTACAGGTTTTTAAAGCATCTAATTTCTTTTGATCTCCTACTTCACAGAGAGTTATAATCAACTTCAAGGTTATCAGGAGAGAACTTCCCCAACTTCTTTCCTTACTTGTAAAGTTATTCACATCTTTAAATGAGCAACATTTTATATGTCCTTATAAAATATATATCATGTATAATACAGATAAGCAGAAAGCAGAATACCTAAAGAACAACAACAAAAAAACCATCATGTGGTTAAGAACCTACATATTGCTGCTTTCATATCCCACTTTTCTCTCATAACAATGTATTTTACATATATTTCCTTATCACTAAATAGTCTTCTAAATAATTTTTAATGGTTCAAAGCATCCCACTGATTATGTATCAGGCCAGCCAATCAGACTGCAACTCTACATTCCCTTCCTATAAAACCTGAAGATGTTCTTCTTTTTAAAAAATATTTTCTATTTTTATTTATTTATTTATTTTTATTTCTATTTTTCTATTTTAATATTCTAAAATATTAAAATATTTAAAAAAGATTTTATTTTTCATAATCTCTACACCCTGCATGGAGCTCAAACTTACAATCCTGAGATTAAGAGTCACATACCTCAGGGACTGAGCCACCCAAGAGCCCTTCTATATGCCTATCTTCAAGCCAGAGTGTCACTTGCTGCTTATCCAGGACCCCACACTGTGCTGTTTGCCTCCAAATGAGAAAGGTAATTAAAGAGATTTACTTTCTGAGGAGCCTCCCCTCCATAACAGAGATTCCATCAAAAAGCAGTAAAACCTGAAGATGTTCTTACTGAAACTAATATAAGTGAACCTCTCTTATCTGCAACCATGTTATCCATGCCTAAGAAGTATGTACTGGTGTAATATATTTCACCAGTCTTTCATTAGTGGACAAGCTGAAGTGAACTCCATCTAGCTTAATATATGTATGCAGTTGTGATTATTTCCTTTTGAGAACTTCCTAGAAGTATACTTTCTTAGTCAAAGTATATACACATTTTAAGTTTATGTAGTTCTAAAGTGCCTGGGGGAGGGGAGAGAAGTACAAGTTTCTATCCCCACCTGCAGTGCCTATTTAGCTGAGCCCTTGCCCAACACATATATTATCTGCTTTTTAATCTTTTCCAATTTAATAGGTATTTAATATTCCATTTATATTACTACTAATGTGGCTGAGGATACCTACTGTTGGCCATTTGTATCTATATCTTTCTTACTCTTGCTTGTAATAGTTTTAAAATTACTAACATCCATAATCCATCTTGACATCCTCCTACCAGTTCCACCTCCTAAACTAATTTATGTACTTAAAGTGTGAATCTTATCTCCTCTGTTTCTTTAGGGAATTATTCAATCAGTTATTTGCTTTCTCAGCAGTATGTTTAACCTCTGACTACTAGTTTTTCCTCTTGTAATAATAAATATCACTAAATGTCCTCTTGTTCAGGAAAAACCCCAACTTTTTTCTTTTATTTGCCATTCTTCTCTGGTTACTGACCCTTCTCTTTTCCTTTACATCCACACTTCTTGAAAGAATTGTCTTCACCTGCTGCATTCCCTTCATCTCTGTCTCTTCACTACAAATAGATTTACATTAAGATCTTCAAAGCCTTCCTTGTTGCTAAGATTTTAACAACAATTGTATCATATATATATGATATAAAGCCGGATACAAGATGATTTTCCTCAAATAAGGTTAACTGTGTAAAAAACATTTGTGCTGGGAAAAGAAGTGATAGGTAATAAAATGAAAAATTTAAGTCACTGCCAGGCAGTTGGAATGACTGGTGAATTTTCTTTTTCCTTTTCTTGTAATTTTCCTCAACTGAAAAAAAAAATTACCTTGCTATTAAAACACAATGCAATGTGATACTGCAATTACCAAGTTTCATTTTCTACAAGGCAGAAGAAAATCAGAGAAGTGACAGGAGTCACTGGACCACACTTACTTTCACCGCAGGGGGCAAGAGCAGGTGGGCATGACCCACAGCCCCAGGGCAGGTGTTCCCGCTGCGGGTCACGACTAGAAAACCTCCTGATAGGACAGTCTTCTCTTAGAAAAGCCCTCTTGCCCTTTTCGTCATCCCAAACAACCTCTGAGCATCTCAGCCTCTGCAGCTTAACGGCTGCAAACCTGGGAAAACCGCCAATCGCTTCCAGTTGTCCTGGTAACAGCCAGCAAACCCAGCCCCGCCCAACCCAGCTCCCGCAGGTCTTCCCAGAATGCTGCGCGCCGGCTCCCTTTCACTTCTGGTTCACGGGGCCGACTCCTTCGGAAGTAGATTCCTGTCGGTCGCTGGCGGGCGTTGTCGTGTATTCCCGCAGAGGGCTGTGGGGACCGTTTTGTTTCTTTCCCAGCATTCCAAAATGACTGGAAAGCTGAGGAAAGGCTAGAAACTTACCGAATTTTTGTTGGCCCTCGAATAATAGATTAAATGTTATTAAAAACCATGAGAGACTATGGACTCTGAAAAACAATCTGAGGGGTTTGAAGTGGGGGTGGGTGGGTGGGAGGTTGGGGTACCAGGTGGTGGGTATTAGAGAGGGCACGGCTTGCATGGAGCACTGGGTGTGGTGAAAAAAATAATGAACACTGTTTTTTTCTGAAAATAAATAAATTGGAAAAAAAAAGAAAATGAAAAAAAAATAAATAGATGTTAAATTAATGTTAAAAAAAGCTGAGCAGCCATCAAAAGAAACGAAATCTTGCCATTTGCGACAACATGGATGGAACTAGAGCGTAACATGCTTAGCGAAATAAGTCAAGCGGAGAAAGACAACTATCATATGATCTCCCTGATATGAGGAAGTGGTGATGCAACATGGGGGCTTAAGTGGGTAGGAGAAGAATCCATGAAACAAGATGGGATAGGGAAGGAGACAAACCATAAGTGACTCTTAATCTCACGAAACAAACTGTGGGTTGCTGGGGGGAGGGGGGTTGGGAGAAGGGGGGTAGGGTTATGGACATTGGGGAGGGTATGTGCTTTTGGGTAAATTGGAAGGGGAGGTGAACCATGAGAGACTATGGACTCTGAAAAACAATCTGAGGCGTTTGAAGTGGCGGGGGGTGGGGGGGTGGGAGGTTGGGGTACCAGGTGGTGGGTATTATAGAGGGCACAGCTTGCATGGAGCACTGGGTGTGGTGAAAAAATAATGAATACTGTTTTTCTGAAAATAAATAAATTGGAAAAAAAAAGCTGAAAGATGGAAAGCACTTTAAAATGATAGCAACTTCATGTATAGCTATGATATATTTTAAAAACTTCCAATAAAAAAGCAACAATTTTTGCTTTAGAAAACGAACAGAAGCACAAAAGGAAACAAAACACCCAAATCTCATCCACATAGAAATAACCACTGTGAACACTGGAGCAGTCTTCTAGACCCTTTCCATGCATATAGCAAATGAGATTTCAAAATGGAATCACATTTATGTCGATTTGTAACTTAATTTTTATGAATATACTTAAAAAGGCTACAACAACATGGTTTCATGTATTCCATTGTATCTCTCGGACATTGAAATTTTCTATCCTTTTTGCTCTTAATTAGTGCTGCCGTTAGCTAAAATCTTTGCCCATACTCTTATTTGTGGTCATTACTTTTCTCTTTTTAACCTAGTCCTTTGTATTTGCACTTCGTTATTGCTCTCCTAACACCTTTCCATTCCACTCTATGTCTTTATACTATAAAGGGATGAAGTTACACAAATTGCGCTGAAAGCTTATTCAATTTTTTAAAGTTTACTTTTCTTATTACAAAGGTAATACATGCTTATTGTGAACACTAGGAAAATTCAGAATATAATAAAAATATCCCAATACCTAGGCAACTACTGATCATATTTTGGCATATTTTTCCTAGTTTTCTTTGTTGCCTTCAGTGATGAATGTTGAAAAAAAAAAGTTTGTTAATTTGGTAGGGCAAAATTACAGCTTTTAATTTGCATTTATTTTCTTATTCATTTAGCTGAATGATATTTCAAATAGTATTTCATGTGCTTACAGGATATGGTCAATGTCAGGGCCCATCTTCTCCATCTAGCCTTTCCTGAGTATTGTGGACCCATTACAATAACTCTAATAGTGTAGTTTTCTATATGTTTATGTTTTAGTTCCTTAAATAGATTAAAAGTTGGCTGTGTGGTCCTGGATAAATTATTCAATATGGCTGAAACCCACTTTTTTTTTTTTTTGATCAGCAAAATAGTGATATTAATACTTATCTTATAGGGTTGTAGTGGAGGTTAGAAGTAATGTATCCAAGGTTAACTCAATAAAAAGTGGTTTAAGAAAACTATTATAATTTTAGCAATCTGTATGTAGGAGGTGTTTGTAGTTTTGTAATATTTCAAATTTCAAATGATGAATAATCCTAGCATCCCATCCAATTTGCTTATTTTTCATTTCCCCCCTCATTAGTGCATTAGTTTTGCCCTTTAATGCTGTTCTTTTAATGGTTATCTTTGTGATCACAGCATGTATCCTTGATTAAATCCACTACAAATTAGTGCTTTTACCACTTCCTGATCAATACGAATGCCATGTTGCTGCAAGTGGCAAGATTTCATTTTTTTTTTTAACGACTGAACAGTTTTCCATTTTTTTTAAAATACCACGGTTTCTTCATTCATTCATCAATGGACACCTAGTTTGCTTCCATATCTTAGCTATTGTAAACAATGCTGCAGTGAACATGAGATGGATGTTATCTTTTCAAATTAGTGTTTTGTTTTCTTTGGGTAAATACCCAGAAGTGGAATTACTAGATCATATGGTAGTCCTATTTTTAATTTTTTGAAATATCTCTATACTGTATTTCAGAGTGGCTTCACTAATTTACATTCCCATCAATAGTGCACAAGTGTTCTCTATTCTCCACCTATTCACCAACATTTGTTATTTCTTGTCTTTTTTTTTTTTTATAATTAGCCATTCTAACAGGTGTGAGGTGATATCTTATTGTGGTTTTGATTTGCATTCAATCAAGATATTTATTAAGCATCCATGACACATAAAGCACTGTTCATAATCCTCAAGGTCTCTTGAGCCTATATTATTTCTATACATTTCTCACATAAAGCATATGCTCCTCTTCAACCTCATCAATTCTCTTATTATTGTTTCCTCAGTCTCTGCCATTATGTTTGGGCCATCTTAGTAGGTGCTGAATAAATGCGTGAACTGAACTGAGTAATTTCGTGGAAAAAGAGGGGTGCCTGGGTGGCTCAGTTGGTTGACTGTGTACCTTTGGCTCCGGTTGAGAGCACAGGAACCTGGGATCTAGCCCCCACTCAGTGGGAAGTCTGCTTCTCCCTCTCCTTCTGCCCTTCCCTGTGTTTGTGCACTCTCTGTGTCTGTTTCTCTCTCTCGAATAGGTAAATAAAATCTTAAAAAAATTTAGTGGAAAATGAGAAATACTAATTAGTTAAAACCCGGCAGGTTGTGATGAAAATGATAAAAGATGCAGAGTACTTTGTACCTTGGGAGATCAGGAGAGAATAATTTTGATTAAGGTATCTGGGAAAGCCCTGTGGGATAGGTAGATTTGATCAGGACCTGGATCATAAGGACTGAGTAAAGGGGCTTGAAAATGGAAGTGAATTAAGGGTTGGAGGTAGAAGTAAACTGGTTGTGTTTTGTTAGCATAAAGTTATTTGGGGTGACAAGAGTGCAGGGTGGGCCATTGGGCCCAGGTGAGGTAGAAAAAAATTTGAAGATACTGATAGGACCAGTAATTATAATGGCAGCTTTCAAACTTTTCTGAAAAGCACTGCTTTGGAAATGGCTTGGGACATCAGGAGATGGGTGGGCCAGATTGCAACTGGCCTGCTGGTGGAAAAGTCAGGGAGTGGTGGGGGTCCCTGGGTGGCTCAGTGGGTTAAGCCTCTGCCTTCACTCAGGTCATGATCTCAGGGTCCTGGGATCAAGCCCCACGTGGGGCTCTCTGCTCAGCAGGGAGCCTGCTTCCCCCTTCTCTCTATGCCTGTCTCTCTGTCTATCTATGATCTCTGTCTGTCAAATAAATAAAATATTAAAAAAAAAAAAAAAAGTCAGGGAGTGGGAGGATGCCTGAGACCTTCGGAGCGTGAGGGGACTTTAGTGGCCAGTACTGAGGATTGAGTGTCCACGAGGAGGTGGGCTGCGGAACTATGCTTATGAGGATCCGCCAACCACGCTGAGGGTTCCCAGCGAAGCCCACAGCAGCCTTGGAGACAGACGCCAGCCAGTGCAGCGCCCAGGTTTGACTCCCTCCGCGGGGATCTGGAGCCCCGCCTCCATTCCTTCCCGCACCTCTCGCCCCGCCCCACCCGCGCTCTCGCCCCGCCCCACCCGCGCTCTCGCCCCGCCCCGCGTCCATTGCAGTGCTCGGAGGCCCAGCCGTCCCAACGTCCTCCTACGAGCTCTGCGGCCGTCGCCCTATCTGGGGCCCGGTGGGCTGGGCGGAAGGAGGTTCGGCGCGGCCAGGTTGGCTGGAGGGCTGTTGCCTTTCCCGGATCTCATCCCCCGCCGCCCGAGGCGGGAGGTGAGGCGGCGGCGAGGTCCCCGGGCGGCATGGCAGGAGCTGCGGACGAGCGCCCGCCGGGTCCCGCGGCGGAGGAACAGCTGCAGCAGCAACACGTCGCGTGCCAGGTCCTACCCGAGCGGCTGGCTGAGGGGAAGCCCGGGCAAGGGTTCCTTTCCAGCTTCTTCACCAACAACCAGAAGTGCCAGCTTATGCTCCTGAAGACTCTGGAGACAAGTAGGAGCCGTGGCCCGGGTGCCGGGGGTCGGCTGGTGGGCCCGGATGGTGTCTGAGACCCGCAGGGCAGGGGTCTCTGGGTTCAGCCCCATGAGCAGAGTTCAGGCACCTCTGCGTAGGGTCTAGGTAGATTCAGCGTTTTGGAGCGGGAGTGGCGGCGGGGACGGGGAGCAGGTGGGGCCTCAGTTTGCCTTATTAGAGGAGGTGTTGACGCCGTGTTCAGTCCTACTCTTGCTTGTGGAATGAGGAAGGAGTTGGATGGGAGTTTGCCTTTTTCAGTCACAGGCACTGATCTGACAGGTCCTCTGATTTCTTTTTAAAATTTATTTTTATTTTTATTTATTTATTTGACACAGAGAGAGATCACAAGTAGGCAGAGAGGCAGGCAGAGAGAGAGGAGGAAGCAGGCTCCCCACTGAGCAGAGAGCTCGATGCGGGGCTCGATCCAAGGACCCTGGGATCAAGACCTGAGCCAAAGGCAGAGGCTTAACCCTCTGAGCCACTCAGGCGCCCCAGGTCCTTCGATTTCTTATATAAATTATGCAGTGGTGTGAGGACTTCATAGTCCTGGTGAAGCAACGTTGTAAAGAGTCACGTTAATTAAGGCGTGACTGCTGAGGGCACAAAAGCAGTTTTGCAAACCGTTCTTCATTGCGAGGGGCTCTTAACCTTCATACATAGATGGGCTTCCGAGTGTGGAAACCTCTGAAATAGGCTATGAAATCCTGTGTGTATACATCTGAATGCATTTTTCTGGGGAACTTCATCATATTCCAAAAAGGCCCGACCCGCAAAGGGTCAAGAACTGCTGCTGTGGGTTAAATAGGGGACACACCTACCTGCTGACCAATTTCTCTAGTCCCAGGGACATTGCACTAGAGATTTCTTAACTCCTTTACATTGATATATGGATTTTCTAAGTTTACTTCAGGTATATTTAGAAAATAAAAAGTCTTAAACCTGTTGGTCCTAAAGCAAGGTTGCTATCTCATAGCTGCCCATTATAGTTCAAAAGTCAATCACCTGAAGATTCTCCAATCTTCTTATTTGGGACTCAGGGGGGTGGGAAGAAGAGTGGTAATGGAATCATGAGGTTGTATTCACTTGGAAATGTATATTGAATGCCTCCTAGGTTCTGGTGTGGGGAAATACAAAGATGGGTAGGGACCAGGACTATACCTTTTATGAAGTGGAACATAGTGGAAAGAACATGGACTGCAGAGTTAGATGTGGGTTCAAATCCTGGTCCCTCTCCTTATCAGGTGTAGAAGACTGACTTAACTCTCTGATCCCCTCTATCCTTATCTGCACACACACACAAAAATGGGTAGGGATAAAAAGCCTACCCATGAGGAATAGGCTTTATGAATGGTAAGTGTGAGCATACTCAGGAGCTGAGTAATGGATAACTGCTTACAGTGGAAGAGACAAACAGTGGAGGAGATATGGAGGTAGAATGTGAAGGTGGTGGTGGGCTGACCATGAGCCCCAGGAGGAATTTACAGGCCTCAACGCTCCCCTGAAGGGATGTTGAGAGAAGTGTTAAGTGGTATTAAAGCATCAACCTGTAACTTAACTATGCTGTTCCTAGGACTGAGCCTCAGGGAGATCTTTGTTCCCTTTTTCATTAAAGTAAATCCATTTTACTTTATTTAATATTTTATTTATTTATTTGACAGACAGAGATCACAAGTAGGCAGAGAGGCAGGCAGAGAGAGAGGAAGAGAAGCAGGCTTGCTGCAGAGCAGAGAGCCCGATGTGGGGCTCGATCCCAGGACCCTGGGATCATGACCTGAGCAGAAGGCAGAGGCTTTAACCCACTGAGCCATCCAGGTGCCCCAAAGTAAATCCATTTTAAAGATTTTATTTATTTATTTGACAGAGAGAGAGATCACAAGTACACAGAGAGGCAGGCAGAGAGGCAGGCAGAGAGAGAGAGAGGGGGAAGCAGGCTCCCCGCTGAGCAGAGAGCCCGACTCCGGGCTTGAGCCGAAGGCAGAGGCTTGAACCCACTGAGCCACCCAGGCACCCCGTAAATCCATTTAAAATACTGCAGGTCTTATTTGAAGTATCAGACCCGCCCCACCCTCCCTACAATTATTATTGTTATGATTATTTTTTAGTAAGAGGACTATAGATTTTGGAATCCACTTTAACTTTGTAAGGCTCTCTTAGTTGCTTGAATAATAATGAACTTGATACGGTTCCTGACACTTGGCACACACACACACACACACATACACACACACACTCTTCTTATTACTAATAATTGTATTACTGTTAACACTCTTAAGAGGGGGGCAGGTTACTAAAGTAGTAACCTATGCCTTTTTCATCTCTCATTACTTTTTTTACTCACTTGTTTTTGCTTTCAACCCTTAAAAAAAAACCAACCTTGATTTCTTTTCTTTTTTAATTTTTTTGCTTACTTCATATAATACTCTGCCCATTTGTACACTCAGTCGAGACCCCTATGTGAGAAGTTAATATTAGAGGCATTTGGGTTTGTTGTTCTTTCCTGCAATTATCTCAGGCTTATGGCTGCGTAGAAGGGCCCTCGGGAGTCATCTAGGCCTTTCCACCCCATATAGGAAAACCTCTGAGCCATCACTGACCAGAGAGCTTATAGACCTCTGCTGGAACAGGTTACTGATTCTTTGAGGCTCTTTGAGGCCACTTGTATTTTTATTAACAGCTTTAATTGTTGGAAAAATCCTTTCTCATACTGTAACTTCTGCTCTTTGGTCCTTGTTCTGTCCTCTGGAGAACTGTTGATGGGATCTATTTCCACGTGGCACTCCTTCAAAACCTGAAGCCATTGTGGTCCTAGTTCAGTTTTGTATTCTTTCCAAATCCACAACTCCTTTCTTGCTTCTTACTGAACAAAGTCCTGTACTGTTCTGGCTGCCTTCTCTCGTGGAGAGCTTCAGTTGGCAGGTCCTGTTTAGAGTGTGGTACTCAGAATGGGATTCTGTTAGCCTGTGGTCTGACCAGGAAAGATGCCGGTGGGGCTCTGTAACTACCTTCTAATCTGGATACTGTGCTACTGTTCCTTTCTATGGATGTGGCCCCAAACTCCCTCATTCTTTTGGTATGTGCTTTAGTATGCTGTTTTTGATCATGTAACTAAAAAAGAGCTTTCAAATCATTTTTGGTATTATTGAAGATGTTCAGTAGTACCCATCTTGGTATTTGTATCAGTGTTTTAGCTCATTGAAGACTTGTTTTTATGTTAATTTAAGCTTGTCTTTTCATATCCATTTTTACCACTTTTAAGATAGTATTACTTCATTAAGATTTGTGAGTTACTTTTTGATAATTTACTGCTTTTTGGATAATTTAATTGGTGCTATTTTTTCCAATTAGCATGCTTAATTGAATCAATATCTTTTTAGATCCCTATGTCAAACTTCTGCTTGATGCCATGAAGCACTCAGGTTGGTAAGTAAATGTTTTTAAAGTGCTGGTCTCTATTCAGGCTGCTGAAAACATAAAAACCCCATACTAGAACTACTTATAGGTTTTTACTTCAGGCCACAAAACCTTTTCCATGTGGTAGGTGGTGGGGATGGGCTGTATTCTTTCCAGGTAGGTCTTGATCTCTGCATATACCTTCTGTCCTAACTGTAAATCTCTGGCTTTACCATTCATCTCCGTTGTTTAGTAAAGACCACACATAAAGTCTTGTAAGTAATTGCCAAACCTGGCTTTTCCTCTCTTCCAGCCCCAGCATTGTCCTTTGTGGAGAAGAAATCTCAGCTCGTTATGCAGGAGCCTTCCAGGGGTTGTTTAACTTGGAGGAGATTAGGGAGGTGACTTTCTGGCCCGAGGGGAGCAACTCCAGGGTATTCCCAATATGGTCTTAATCAGTGGACCAAATGCTTTATGGAACCATGTCATGGAATTTGAACTAGGGTAGATTTTGCAGGGATGATTTCCTTATATCATAGGTGAGACAGTTTAGTCCTGAAGGCTTCCCAAGATTTCCTGTGTGTTAGTGGTAGAGGGGATTTATGACAAGGGGCTCCTGACTCCTTGCCCAGGGCTGTTTCCCCTGCACTGAGTGCACACTGCTTTTGGACATTTTATCTTTAATGCTTTCTTGCCTTTTAGTGCTGTTAACAGAGAAAGACACTTTTCTTGTGAAGACTGTAATGGCAATGTCAGCGGAGGCTTTGATGCGTCAACATCTCAGGTAGGCATTATTGCCAAGTTGTTCTCTTTCCTGATATTTGCCAAGGACCTTAGCATGCTGGCCATTCTGTAGACTTTATGTAAGATTGAAAAAGTGAATAGTTATGGTTCTTACTCTTCAGGAGCTTATGCTCTCCTAGGGGAGATAAGACAATGATAAAGTTAGGCAGGTTAAACTATTTTAGGGGGGTGTTATTACCACCATGGGATGGTAAGGTGATTGCAAGACAACTACAGATTCAGCTAGAGGGTATAAAGCTGCTTCTGTGGCAAAGAAGATGAAGACTCTTACCCAAAGAAGGGGTAGCATGAGCAAAGGTGGTGTGTTGGGAAAGGACAAGGTGTATTTGGAGAGTGGCGTGTTGTCTAACATAGCTGGGGGACAGGAATGTGTGGAGAATACGGGGAAATAGGATTGGAAGAAAAGGAAAGCCATATGGTGGGAGGCTTTGAATGCTGAGCTGATACATCTTAGAACATTTTCGACTAGGGGAGTAAGTTTTCTCATCTGGAAAATATGGGTAGTGATTGTATCTATCTTATAGTATAGTTATGAGAATTAAATGAGATACCTTGTGTAAGGTGCTTATCATAGTAGGCATAGAGAGCATTCAATAAAAGTTTTAAGTAATCAGAGGGTTTTGGCAGCATCTTGGAGATGGTAGAAGAATTAGGGCATGTGATGAGGGTAGATGAAGTTTTTATAAGTAACACCTTCCATCTTGAAGATACAACCCTGTTTGATAATACTTAGTTGTTTCCCCCTGGGGAATTTCATATGTATTTTGGTTATTTATAGGTATTTTGTAGTAATAATGAGAAAAAGAAACATAACATTAAGTGTGAAAGGTCTGGGTTTTGGAGTCTGGTAGAGTTGAGTTCAAATCTACTTCCCCTGCTTATTAGCTGTGGGGCTTGGGCAAGTTATTTGCCTTATTCTCAGTTTCCTCATTTGTAAAATGATAATAACAATACTTGCAGCTCTCAAAATGGGTCTTGGTGACTTCATTTCTCCCTTGGGGCTAAATAGAGTGGACATTTCGAACTTTCAGCTTACTTCTCAGCAGTGTTGAGCATAGTTGGGTACTTTCACCTTTTATTTTTTTTTTAATTCTAATTTGTATCATGAACTGTCTCATTCATACAGAAGAGTAAGAAACCTGTGTGCATGCTTTTGGTTGTAGTAATAAAATGAGTACCTTTGTAACTGCCACCCAGACTTGAGAAATAGGACATTGCCAGGACTTCAGAAGAATGTGCCCCACTCTTGGATCACATTTCCTCTCCCTTTCTTATTCTGACTCTTGTGATAGTCATTTCCTGCTTTTCTTAATGGTTTTATCATAGACATGTACAGTCAAACAATATGTTATTTAGTTGCCTGGCTTTTAAGTTTTATGCATGGAATACTTTGTAGTTTGATGAAATCATACAACACAGAGTCTTCTGTAACCATTATTTTGTTGAGATTCTTTCATGTTGTACACAGCTCTCTTTTCCATAGTTGGACTGTTACATAGTCCTCCACTGTATCTGTATACAGCAGTTAGCCATACTTAATATTGTTTCTGACTTTGTTATTATGAACAATGCTGCTGTGAATATTTCTCACCTTTTTTCCCGGAGCACATGTGCAGAAGTTACTCCTAGGTATTCGTCTAGAAGCAGAATTGCTGGGTCATATAGCATGCGTACCCTTGGCTTTTGCGGGTAATGCCAGATGCTTTCATGGGTAATGCCAGACACTCTCTTCCCCTGGTCCCTGGTATGTGACACTTTTCTGGTTGCTCTTTTGCTAGCTCACCTTCCTCTATCAGCTGCTAAATGTTGAAGTCTCTTAATCCTTGATGTTAGATTCCCTTCTTCTCTTCCTCTACAGTTTGCCAAGGGGATCTCATTTATTTCCTTAGATCGGAGCTCTCTTTTGAACTTAACATCTATATATCCAAATGGCACTTCACACCTACACTTGGATGTCTTAAAGGCACCTGAGACCTCACAGATTTGCCCAAGTCCAAATTGATGGTTTATACCATCCCCTATCCCCATCCAACTTTGTGTTGTAATTTTGCATATCTCAGTGAATTTTACCACCTCCCAACCTCTTACCCAAGCCAGAAATATAGAGATCATCTTTGTATCTCTAATTCCTTTTCCATATTTTACATCCATCACCAACTTTTTGTCCTGTTTATCTCCTAAGTATTTTTTGGGGAGGCATCTCACTATCCCTGCTCAAATACCATTACCTGTTGCGTAGAATACTTCTTTAACCTTCAGGAAGTCTCTCTGCATCCAGTTTTGATCATCTTCTGCTTATTTTCCCCACTGTAGTCAAAAGGATAAACAAAAGCACCACCCTGTTTCACTCCTCCCTTTCTGTGACTTCCACTGTTCTCAGGATAAAGAGTGATTTGGCTCTAGCCAACCTCACCAGCCTTATCCTGTGCCTGTCCCCTATAGCTCTGTGCTACAGCAGTATAGGCCTGCTTTCAGCTTCTCAGACCTTCTAGAACTTCAGCACTCCTTGCCTTTGCACAGGTTGCTCTGTCTGGAATGCTCCCCTCCCCACCTCTCAAATTTAACTCCTGTTTATCCATGAGATCCCAGTTTAAAAATTCCTTCTGCAGAGATCCCTTTCCCAATCCTCTAGACCAGGTCAGGCATTCTTATTGTATGTCCTCATGACATCCTGGATTCTTCTTCATGACAGCTGTCATGTCATATATTTAAAGATTTTGGTAAATAGTTGATTAATTTCTAGCACCATTTATAGATTATACATTAGAAATTATAATTATAGATTATAAATTCTAAGTAGAGTATAAATCTACTATTAGGTCTCTAGAAATATTAGTTGAAAGATGAGTGTTGGATGAATGTATATAAAATAGTGGGCATGTATCCTTGTGTCTGGCTCATAGTAAGTACACAATAAATGGTAACTGTCATTATTAGGATCCCTCTCATGTCTTTATTACTCTTATAGGGTCCTGCTCTGTGAGCTGTTGGCTTTTTGTACTTCTTTCTGAAGGTCTTTCTGAGGATTTTCCCTGGCAATTCTAGTAGAATGAGACAGTGGTGGTCATTCATTGTTGATTCATTGCTCATTCAGAAACTTGATAAGAAGCAGTTGACATGTATTCTCATTTAATTCTCACAATTCTATGAGGTAGGTGCTCTAATTATCTCCTTTTTATAGTTGAGGAAACTGAGGTGCAAAGAGGTTAAGAAACTTGCCCAAGGTCACCAAGTTAGTAAGGAGTGGGGCTGGTGTTGGAATTTGCTTCATTCCAAAGCCCACTCCTAGTATGATGCTATGGAGTCCAGTAGCCCACCAAGGATGGCATTTAAGTGCTACTGTAGTTCAGAGACAACAGGGAGAAGTTGGTTACTGAGAGCGCTAAGTGGGGCATGTACGTTAGGACCAGGCCTTGATGGATGGGTAGGTGTGGGGTTGAGGGAGGATATTGGGTGGAGGCTCTCTAAGCTGCTGAGCCATCTCATACCAGAGAGAAGATGGGAGTTACAGAAGGTGAGTAGGTGTTAGACATAATGGAACTTCTCTTATTTTGGTCCCTCCTAGATTGTTTTGTGCCAGAACAACATCCGTAATCAGGCCCATATGAACAGAGTGGTCACCCATGAGCTCATTCATGCCTTTGATCACTGTCGCGCTCATGTCAACTGGTTCACTGACGTCAGACATTTGGCCTGCTCTGAAGTGAGTTTTATTATAAAAAGATACTTTCTCCCCCTGAAACACTCTGGTTTGAACATTTAATTGAAGTATAATGTCTAAGACTCTGTCTTCTTCTGCCCCTCACTTCCCCCTCAAATAAATAAATCTTAAAACAAACAAACAAACTAGTTGAAGTATAATTTACTTAAACATACTCCTTTTCCTCCCATCATGGTTCATGTCACTCTTAGATGTCCATTTTTAATTCCTGAACACAGCTTTGAGACACAACAAGAGATATTTTAAGTATCTTCTTTGAATTATCTTAATGATAACTTTTAAGTCTTAGTGATAGTAATGACTCTATAATAACCATTTTTAGTATATAATACATATATTTCATATACATTAGTATATAATATATGTAAGGTTTTATAGGCGAGATAAACATGACACCAGGCGAAGTGGGTGCAAGGCAAGGTTTATTTCTTTTTTATTTATTTTTTTTATTTTTATTATTTTTCTTTCTTTTAAAAATTTTTTTTTATTTTTAAAATTTCTTTTTTTTAATTTATTTTTTATTTTCAGCATAACAGTATTCATTATTTTTGCACCACACCCAGTGCTCCATGCAATCCGTGCCCTCTATAATACCCACCACCTGGTACCCCGACCCCCCCCTTCAAAACCCTCAGATTGTTTTTCAGAGTCCATAGTCACTCATGATTCACCTCCCCTTTCAATTTCCCCCAACTCCCTTCTCCTCTCTATCTCCCCATGTCCTCCATGCTGTTTGTTATGCTCCACAAATAAGTGAAACCATATGATCAAGGCAAGGTTTATTAAAGGCACTCTTCAGTGAAGTTTCAGGGCCCAGGAGACAGGGAGCCAAGAAAGTTGCACCGGAAGGAGGTGGGCACTCTCGGGGGAGGTTCCACGACTCTGGAAAGCAGTGGTGGAAGTTGCGCTGGGAGGGAGTTGGCGGGGGTCTTTTATCTGTCTCCTGCATAGGTATCTATGGAGTTACCTATGGAGACGTGACCTGGGCATACATCCTTTTGGCGGGAGAGTCAAGGGTTAAGGAAGGGGGGGTAGGCTGGAAGACAGCGGCGAGACCCCGTGGGGGTCTGGCGGTGACCCTGTGGTGGTCATTTCCATTGCTGCTCCTGCACGGAGCCTCCGGAGCCGACGGTCATTTCTATTGTTCCTCCTGCACTCCCGGAGCCCACCGACCCAACAATATATATCTTACATATATAATAATATATGACATATATTATTATATGTGGTATATAATAATAATTTTTAACCACTTAACCAAATAACCATTTTTCCCTGTGGAATCAACTCTATAATATAAAAACTAATGCTAGTTAACTCTGGCTGAAGACTGTGCCAAACACTGTTCCTTTTGTGCATTCTCCCTGAGTCTACTGAACAGTCCATCCAGGTAGATGCTATGATCAACATGTCACACGTGTCGAAAGGGAGGCATTGATTGAGATTCGTGGTTAGTACATGGCAGAGACAGGATTATAACCAGGGTTCTTAACCAGCCTATTGTGCTGCCTTCCATAGGCGGAGCGCCTTGCTTGCCCTTGAGTAAAACATTTAGTCTCAAAAATACGACATAAAATTTTTTTACTGCTAAGCACTTTGGGTTGCTCTCAGAGGGGCAATATATTTATGCTCTTAGAGAGTCATATGTACTTAATACTTGCATTTCAGTAATTGAAGAGTGCAATGTGCTGAGAAGTAAAAAAAAAAAAATATATATATATATATATAAAATGTATATATATATATATATATAAATGTAAGTGTACACTTTGTAACTTAGATTATTTTCTTTTTCCTTTGAAATTAGTAAGCAGCCCCACTGCATCTAATTACACCTCCTACTATTTGGAGAGTAGAGGTGAAACCCGAGTTTTTAAATAGGTCTCTCCCTTGGGTGCTAGGGAAATGAAGGCCTGTCAGCTAGCTCCAGTGTGTTCTTGTGCTTGGAATATTCTTGCTTCAGTTTCAACAACTTAAGTTTTCAAAGGACAGTTGAGGCCCTGGAGGAAGGCATGAGTTTATACAGGTTTAAGGGAGGTTCCAAGAGAGTTTCATTGTTTTGGGCCAAGGGCGGGAGGTTCCTATTCTCAAAGTGTCTTAGATGCTGATACATTTAAGTTTAAGCTTACGTTGAAATTCAGTTTGTAGATCTTTGAAAGAATGCTATTTTGCAGTCCTTTTGGTAATTTCTAGAAATGTTGTTTTTTGTGGAGAGCATGGACTTTAACTCTGAGGTCCAAATTTTTGGCTTCTGGTTTCAGAAGAAATTAGTTCTTTCAATAAGGTTATGGTGTGAAGTTTTGAAAATTTCCTTTGATAAACGATTGGCCTTCCCCCAACCCCCAGTTTATTTTGCATTGTCTAGCCCAGCTCATGGATATCTGCTCTTTTTCTTAACGTAAGAATAACTTAAAATAGTTCTTATGTCAGAGTTCAAGACATTCTTGAAAAAGGTCCAATGGATACTCTAGTCTCAGAAAGACATGCTAATTTTAAATTCTTTTATAAAACCTTTTATAGAGCAGGAGAACTTACTTTCTTTCTGTTTGCCTCTGTCTCTGTGATAGGTTCGAGCTGCTAACCTTAGTGGAGACTGCTCACTTATAAATGAAATATTCAGATTGCATTTTGGATTGAAACAACACCATCAGGTAAAACTAACATATGAATCACTTAACCGTCCAGAGTGCTAGGAGTGGAAATAACGCACAAAGTACATTTTGTATTTGAAATGTGAAAGAACTACTTCTATGGGGAGAATACAGAACGTGTCCCGTGGAAGCCAAATGGATGGAGCTGAGTTCCACTTTTTTTTTTTTATTTTTTATTTTTTATTTTTTTTTAAAGATTTTATTTTTTTATTTGACAGAGAGAAATCACAAGTAGATGGAGAGGCAGGCAGAGAGAGAGGGAAGCAGGCTCCCTGCTGAGCAGAGAGCCCGATGCGGGACTCGATCCCAGGACCCTGAGATCATGACCTGAGCCGAAGGCAGCGGCTTAACCCACTGAGCCACCCAGGCGCCCTCCACTTTTTTTTTTTTTTTGATTTTATTTATTTATTTGAGAGAGAGAGAGAGCATGAGAGGGGAGAAGGTCAGAGTGAGAAGCAGACTCCCCGTGGAGCTGGGAGCCCAATGCGGGGCTCGATCCCGGGACTCGGGGATCAAAACCTGAGCCGAAGGCAGTTGCTTAACCAACTGAGCCACCCAGGCACCCGAATTCTACTTTTTAATGATGGAAGCTGTGTGACTAAGTGAGAGATTTTAATAGTGAAAAGAACCATACGATCTTGTTCTTGGGATCCTTTTGGAAGCAGTTAAATGAAGAATGGATGCAAAATCACAGCCTGTCGGACTGTGCTCTCCACAGTCTGGGACTTGTATTCTGGAGATAAAACAGTCATACCTTTCGGAACAGAGGCTGCCCTACAGCACAGGTTAGGGCTGAGTAGTAGGGCACTTTTACAGGCTGTGGGCCATGATAGCAAAGCTTTGAATCAGCACAGCCCTGACGATGCTCTCTCTCCTCTTTTTCCCTTGGGTAGTTGTCGCTGAAAATGAATAGAACTAGCAACAGGAGGGAAAGTTCAGGGAGGTAGTGGGAGCCTGGTTGAGGGAGAGCAGTCTTAGAGAGTGGAGTCCCTGTGTTCGTACAGCATGTACCCAAGAGACACCGACATTAATGACAGTAACCGATTGCAAAATATGGTAATATCGGCCAGTTTTAACAGGAGTGCATTACATTTGGAAAGATAAACCTGAACTGTGGTCTATACATGTGTCTCCCAAACCTTTAACTCTAGGAGACAAATTTTTGCTATCTTTTTTTTCCCCTGGAAGGGAGAAATGTCTTCTTCTGGCAGTTGCTGTCATAGCTCCATATGGTTCATCCTTTCTTCTTCCTTTACGCCTGGGGTTTATTTTTAAATCAGTGTTTAGTGTAACTTAGGTAGAGAAGCACTGGTTTATATTCTAATGCCAGTGAGCATCTCCAGCTCCGGCATACTGACCAGGGTGAAGTAAAACAGGAAATAAACACAGAAGATGAATGATTGACAGATTGCACAGCTGTAAGGACCAGTTTTTTTTTTTTTTTTTTAAGATTTTATTTATTTGAGAGAGAGAGAGAAAACGAGAGCGAGTAAAAGCAGGGGAAGTGGCAGGCAGAGGGAGAGGGAAAAGCAAGCCCCCCAACAAATAGGGCCCTGGGATCTTAGGGATCCTGGGATCCCAGGACCCTGGGATCATGACCTGAGCTGAAGGCAGACGCTTAACCGACTGAGCCACCCAGACGTCCCTGGTTATTTTTCATGAAAAGGTTAGATGCCATTCTTTTGAACTTTAGTTTGTGCTTGTGGAGAAATAAATGATTTAAAGCTCTCCAAGAATTGGAATTGCAGGGACGCCTGGGTGGCGCAGTTGGTTGGACGACTGCCTTCGGCTCAGGGCGTGATCCTGGAGTCCCAGGATCGAGTCCCACATCAGGATCCCAGCTCCATGGGGAGTCTGCTTCGCTCTCTGACCTTCTCCTCGCTCGTGCTCTCTCTCACTGTCTCTCTCTCTCAAATAAATAAATAAATAAATAAATAAAAAAAAAAGAAAAAAGAATTGGAATTGCAGGACCTTCTGTTTCTTTTTTCTTTTAAGATTTTATTTATTTATTTGACGGAGAGATAGAAAGAGAGAGCACAAGTAGGCAGAGCGGCAGGCAGAGGGAGAGGGAGAAGCAGACTCTCCGCTGAGCAGGGAGTCCAGTGAGGGACTCGATCCCAGGACCTTGGGATCATGACCTGAGCCAAAGCAGACACTTAAGCGACTGAGCCACCCAGGCACCCCAGGACCGTCTGTTTTTTTTAACATATTTAGAATACTGAGAGATTCTAGCCTATTAGTATGTAACATTAGATAATTTGTTGTCTTAAATAGAGAATTTAATACCCATGCAAAGAATGCTCAGGAAAAAAAAAAGTTGTTTGATTTTTTTCTCCTGAAAAATTGAGACACCTTCAAATTTTGTGTATATATATGTGTAGCTTCCTATTGCCTCCATGGGAGATGCCCCTCTTGAAGGAAAGATTATCTAGTATTAGTCAACTGCAAAGTAAAGAGAAAGGCATAGAAATAAAGTATATCTTAAATCTATTGAAATTTTACCAAAAATCCAACCAGAACCTTATTTATAGATTTTGTTTGTTTGTTAGTTTTTTTGATTTTTGCAAATTGGGATTTACTGTTTGTTGGACTGCAGAGAATGACATCTGGTTGTATTATTGGAAAAGATGAAAAAATGGAGGAGGTCTTATTTATACCTAAATAATTTTAGATCAAGCTAAACATATTCCATAATTTAAGAGTTCTGTTTCTACTTTAGAATGATAGAAATGAATAAAATAATATGAAAGGGAATTAATTCTTCTTTTTCCATGAATTTTTAAAACTTAAATTCAAGTAATTAACACATAATGTATTATTAGTTTCAGAGGGAGAGGTCAGTGATTCATCAGTTTTATATAATACCCAGTGCTCATTACATCACATGCCCTCCTTAATGTCCATCACCCAGTAACCACATCCTCCCACTGACAACCCCTCCAGCAACCCTCAGTTTGTTTCCTTTGATTAAGAGTCTCTTATGGTGGGGCGTCTGAGTAGCTCAGTTGGTTAAGCCTCTCCCTTTCGCTGAGGTCATGATCCCAGGGTCATGAGACTGAGTCCCGCCTTGGGCTCCCTGCTCAGCAGGGGGTCCGCTGTTCCTTTTTCCTCTGCCCCTCCTCCCTGCTTGTGTTCTTTCTCCCTCTCTGAAATCAATCAATCAATCAATCAATCGTAAAAAAAAACAAAAAAAAAGAAGTCTCTTATGATTTGTTTCCCTCTCTGATTTTGTCTTTTATTTTTCCCTCCCTTCTCCTATGATCCCGTTTTTTTTCTTAAATTCCACATATGAGTAATTATCTTTGTCTGATTGACCTATTTTACTTAGCATAAGTGTCGCCGCCGGCACGACAAGAGGGAACAGGGTTGAAGGATAGGAGAATGAAGAAAGGGAATGTGGGGAACAGGAGGGACACAGGCGAACGTATCAAGCAAGTGCCAAAGTTTATTTTGCAGAGTTCTGATTTATACCACACAGTAAGAGAATCGCCTTCTGTACATCTACTTCCTCTTTTGGCCTGAGAGTAGCTGGCCATGCAGAGATATCAGGCAGCCTTGACCTTCGTGGTTTGGACACTTAGGCCATAACTCAATATTCTCAAAACACAGGAGGCTTATTAGCTTAGTCTTGAGACAGCAGCTGCAATGGCAACAAGCCAAACCTTACAATGTTCTCAACAATCACCAGGGAGACACGGTGGCACTCTAGCTCGCTACCTGTGAAAGTCCTTGGTTGAAGAGGTTCCCAAGAACTGTTGCTGTATTGGGTTAACCCCTTCTAGGCACGAGGCTCCCAACACATAAGATCCTTTAGTTCCATCCATGTCCTTGCAAATGGCAAGATTTCTTTTTTTTTTTTTTTTAATGGCTGAGCAGTATTCCATTGTATATGAATACCACATCTTTATCCATTCATCTATTAATGGACATTTGGGCTCTTTCCACAGTTTGGCTATTGTGGACATTGTTGCTATAAACATTGGGGTGCAGGTGGCCCTTCATTTGTATCAATGGGGTAAATACCTATTAGTGCAATTGCTGGGTTGTAGGATAGCTCTATTTTCAACTTTTTTTTTCTAAAGATTTTATTTATTTATTTGGCAGAGAGAGAAAGATCATAAGTAGGAATAGAGGCAGGCAGAGAGAGAGGGGGAAGTAGGCTCCCTGCCGAGCAGAGAGCCCAATGTGGGGCTTGATCCCAGGACCCTGAGATCATGACCTGAGCCAAAGGCAGAGGCTTAACCCACTGAGCCACCCAGGCTCAGCTTTTTGAGGAACCTCTATAGTGTTCTCCAGAGTGGCTGCACCAGCTGGCATTCTCACCAACAGGGTAAGAGTGTTTGAAAGGGAATTAAGTCTGACTGTGGTCAGACATTATATAAAATGTTATTATTTCATGATTTAAATTGTCATTTAAATTAAAGCCATATACTTTTCTTTCTCCTTAGACTTGTGTGCGAGACAGAGCCATTCTTTCTATCCTGGCTGTTAGGAATATCAGCAAAGAGGTAGCCCAAAAGGCTGTTGATGAAGTTTTTGAATCTTGTTTCAATGACCATGAACCTTTTGGAAGGATCCCACATAACAAGACCTATGCAAGATATGCTCATAGAGACTTTCAAAACCGTGATCGGTATTACTCAAATATATGAAGACATTTTATAAATGGAACTTCTGTGATCTGAAGAAAATATAGTTCTTAAGTGGATAAATGTAAAATGTATGTGATCAATTAAATACAGATAAAAGAGAGGAGGTACTGATTCTAGCATATGATCAGAAAAAGTAACTGTGGTAAAAGTGAAACTGCCTTAAACTCCAAGGCAAAAATTGTAACTTTATAGTTAACCATTTGGTAGGTAAGGTAAATAAATTACATTTTTGTATTTTTTATGTTGTACTTGTGTTTTTTATTATTTATGTTATTTTTAGATTGTGATTTGTTTTTGTTACATGTGAATATTTAAAAATCTGATTATGAAACCCATGAAGTGTGTCCTTGTATGAAGTTGATATGTGACCACTTGGTATTTACATTAAATGTAAAGAAAATGTACTGATTTTATTAAAAGACATTTATTGAGATGTTATCATGGTCAAAATATGCAAAGAATTAAAGTTGGGAATGGTTCATTCAATGGTCAATGCCTCCCTTTTTCCTCTTCTTTCAACTGTATGTGGGGACTATGTGGCTTAACTTTCCAGGGATAAGTTCTGATTAGATTTTTCTTCTTTTGTAAAGGCAGTGCATTAAGTTTATAATGTAACTAAATTTAATTTTTTTTTCTGAACTTAATTTTTATGTACTTATAAGATTTTTCATATAGTTATTCTCAAATCTTTTGTCAGGCCCTGTGTCTTGAGTTTTAGATTCAGAAAACAGGTCATCTTGTCTGTTCCCCTTAACTGGTAGCTGCATTTTCCACCTATCTCTGGCAAATGGTTATTGGCCTATGTCCAGACTTAAAGACAGTGATACCTGTATGTAGATGTGGCTAATTAAGAATTTAAAGACAATGAAGTTAGGATTATTTCTTGTGAATTAACATTTGATTTAATTATAAAGTGATACCCAAACTTGATAACTTATTAAACATTAAAACGAGGTTTGAGGATTCTGGGAAGACGGTAGAGTAGGAAATAACAGAAATCAGTGTCACCACCTAGACAAAATTGCACAGGCAGAATCTTAGATAAATATTTTGAAACTTGAGTCTGAAGGCTCCTAACTTCCAAGGAAAGGCACGGATGGTAAATTGCAGTTAATTTTGATCAATTTCAGCTCTTAGCGTTGTAGTAGCTACCCATCTCCCACCACTCTGCCCTATGGCAGACAGTTATATATGTGTTCCTGGAGTAGCTTGTACACACATTGTGGAGCCACAGTGGGCAAAAGGTACCCTGTCTTCCATATATTTGGGACCTGCTCTGATTGCTGCTTCTGAACACAGAGGTTTGGAGATAGAGATGGTGGCATTGTTGCACCATTTTTGCAAAGTGCTTCCCAAACAGCTGAAAGGTCTTCAAAGGGCTGGTGCCTTTTGTTGTCCTTCATTTTCCCCTTTTGGTATCTAGACCTTGAAGACTAGGCCATTCAAAAACAATGGCAGGGGCACCTAGGTAGCTCAGTTGGTAAAGCATCTGCCTTCAGATCAGGTCTGAAGGTACTGGGATTGAGCCCCACGTTGGGCTCCCTGCTCAGTGGGCAGCCTCCTTCTCTCACTCCCTCTGCCACTGTCCCTGCTTGTGCCCTTTCATGCTCTCTCTCAAATAAATAAAATCTTAAAAAAAAAAAATAAAAAACCCAAAAATAATGGCTTATGCAGGGCGGGAATTAGAAAGTCATCAGGCATGCTCAGGGAAAAGCATAGCCTCAGAAAAACCCAAGAAGACCAAGTTTACACCTCAGGATGATCCTTGGCACAGAGACAGCCTGCAACAATTAAAAGCAGAAACAAAAACTAACACTCAACCTGAGGAAGCAGAAGAATCTGATTGATTTTCAGAGCTACCACATTATTAGATTCAGGTGTCCTGTTTTCAACCCAAAAAATCACAAGGCATACAAAGGATACACAAGACATACACAAGAAAGTGTGGCCCATTCAAAGGAGAAAATAAACTAACAGAAATTTTCCCTGAAAAGACCTGATGGTGGGTTTAGCAGACAAAGAATTTAAAACAACTGCCTTAAAGATGCTCAAAGAACTAAAGGCAAATGTGGAGAAAGTCAACAACTTATGTACAAACAAAATGGAAATATCAATAAAGAGATAAAAAACTTAAAACCAAAAAGACTTGGAAAGTACAATGACAAATGACAAAAATCCACTTGAGGGATTCAAATGCAGATTTGGTCAGGCAGAAGAAAGAATCAGTAATCTTGAAGAAAAGGAAAATTATTGAATCTAAAGGACAGAAAAAAAAAAGATAAAAGAAAATGGAACAGAGGCTAAGGGATGTGAAGGGTGCAATCAAGTTGGCCAGTGTATGCATTATGGAAGTCCCAGAAGGAGAAGAGAGAGAAAGAGACACACAGAATATTTGAAGAAATAATGGTTTGTAACTACACATTTTATTTTCTACATGATTTTAGAGACTTAATACATTAAAGAAGTTACTAGCTTATGTTTGGGGTCACACATATATAAATATGTAATTCTGTGGCACCAACAACTGAAAAGAAAGAAGACAGTTTTGAAGGAGCAGAATTTTTGTATGTTATTAAAGTTACACTGGTCTAAATTCAAAACAGAGTGTTAAAACTTTCTGATGTTAAATGTAATCTCCATGGTAACCACAGGAAAATAGTTATAGAATATACACAAAAGGACATGACAAAGGAATTTAAATTTCACTACAAAAAATCAAGTAAACACAAAAGAAGAGAACGGTTCTGTACATGGGAGACAAAAAAGCTGTAAGGTATATAGAAAAATATGTAGCAAGATGCCTGAGGTAAATGTCCTCCTATCAGTAATTATTTTATTATTTTAACGTACTAATTTTTTTATTCTAAAAAGAGAGAGAGAGCATGAACAGGGAGGGGGCAAAGGAAGAGGGAGCAAGTATTCCCAAGCAGACTCCATGCTGAGCATAGAGCCTAAGGCAAGCCCTGGTCCCATGACCTGAGCTGAAATCAAGAGTCATGTGCTCAATCAACTGAACCATCCCGGAGCCCCTCAGTTATTATTTTAAATGTAAATGGATTAAACTCTCCAAAAAAAAGATTGGGAAAAGATTGGCAGAATGGATTAAATAAAAAATGACCCAACTATAAGATGTCTACAAAAGACTCAGCTAAGATGTAAACACAAATAGATTAAAAGTGAAACAATGGAAAAGGATATTCCCTGCAAATACTAACCAAAAGAGAGCAGGATAGACTATACTAACACTGGACAAGATAGACTTTAAATCAAAAGAGTTTATAAGAGAAAAAGGGATGTTATATATTAAAAAAAGCTTCAATAGAGCAAGAAGACATAACATTTACACACATAATAACAGACCACCAAAATAGGTGAAGCAAAGGGGGGAGAATTGAAGGGAGAAATAGACAGTTCTACAACAATAGTTGGAAACTTCACTACCCCACTCTCCATAATGGATAGAACAACAAGACAGTTGATAACCAAGTAAACAGAGGATTTGAACCACAAAATGAACCAACTGGATCTAACAGATATACACAGGACACTCTAAGCAACAACAACAGCATACACATTTTTCTCAAGTGACATGGGATATTTTCCAATATAGATTATATGTTAGGCTACAAACTAATATATCAATCTATTTAAAAAGATATCTTATAAAGTATCTTCTCTGACTACAAAGGGATGAAAGAAGAGATTGATAACGGAAGGACAATTGAAAAATTACAATATTTGTGGAAATTAAAGAACATACACAACAAATGATCAAAAAAGAAATTACAGGGAAGTTAGAAAATACTTAAGGCAAATGAAAACAACCACAAAGTACCAAAAATTATAGGGCACAGCAAAAGTGGTGATAAAGGAAAAATTTATAGCTATAAATACTTACATTAAAAAACAAGAAAAATCTCAAATCAGCAACCTAACTTTACAATGTAAGGA
Organism: Neogale vison; assembly: GCF_020171115.1. Taxonomy (NCBI): domain Eukaryota; kingdom Metazoa; phylum Chordata; class Mammalia; order Carnivora; family Mustelidae; genus Neogale; species Neogale vison. The sequence continues at coordinate 89,120,978 of NC_058102.1, forward strand.
GCTAGACAAAGAAGAAAAAACTAAATCCAAAACCAGCAGAAGGAAGGAAACCATGAACAGTAGAGCAGAGACCAGTGAAATAGAAAATAGAAAAATAATAGAGAAAATTATAAAACCAAAAGGTCAAAAGAATTGACAAAATTTCAGCTAGATGGATTAAGAAAAAGAGACTTCAAATTACTAAAATCAGAAAGTGGGAGCATTACTACCAAACTATAGGAATAAAAAAAAATTATGAGAGTACTGTGGACAAAGGTACACACACATATTAGATCACCTAGATGAAATGGACAAATTCTTAGAAATGCAGCACCAAACCATAAAGAATAGAAAATCTATAAGAACTAAAACTAATAGGGAGATTGAATCCCCAATAAAAAATTTTCTGGGGGAGATAGTTCAAGTTGGCAGAGGAGTAGGAGATCTTAGTTTCATCCGGTCCCAGGAATTCTGCTAGATAGCTATCGAATCATTCTGAACACCTGCAAACTCAACCAGAGAGCTAAGAAAAGAGTAGCTGCAACTCTACAAACAGAAAAGCGACCCCTTTCTGCAAGGTAGGAGGTGTGGAGAAGAGAATCTGAGGTGATATATGGGAAGATGGACCATGGGGTGGTGGAGCCTCTGTAGGCTGGCTACTGGAAAGTGATAAAGCAGAAGAGCACAAAATCAGAACTTTTAGAAGTTTGCTTCCATGAGGGGTGCTCAGGTGGTAAAGTCGGGCAGAATCCTAGGTGCGACAATGTGGTGTCAGGATCTCCAGGGTCACAGAAAGACTGGGGGTGCCTGAGTACAGCAGAGTTCTAGGCATTGAAATGGGGAAGCTGGCTGCAACTAGCAAGCCCAAGAGTGGGCTTTCATCTGGGGGTTGCCCTATACCTCAAACTGCAGCATGGTCATATGACTGCTCTCCAGGCAGAGGCCCAGCAAGTGGCAGAGCTGCAGCAAGACTCCCCTTCCTCCCCCAAGAGGACAGCATGGGAGTGCACCACAGGAGTCTGCAGGGTTTGGAGACTTAAAATGGGGTTATATGCCTGAGATAGAAACACTTGGTCAAAGGCTGGGTGAGCATGGAGTGTGGACAGAGACCAGGGAGAGAGGGGTGATCGAACACTTTTCCCTGAGGGCTCACTGAGAAGTGGGGCCCTGAGATTTTGGCTCTGGGGCTGGAGATTGGGAGGCCACCATTTTCATTCTAATCCTCTAATGCAGCTCGCAAAGCCTTCAGGGAACAAAAGCCACAGAGATCAATCCAGAGCAGATTACTTAACCTGGCCCCCTAGCCAGGGCAGTGCACATCTGCCCGGGGCAAAGACACCTGAAAATCAGTGCAACATGCCCCTCCCTCCCAGCAAGAACATCCAGCTAAGACCAAGTTTACCAATCACACAACTGCAAAACTCCAGCACTAGGGAAAAATATAAACAGAATTCATCTTTTTTCCCCCATAATTCTTTAGTATTTCAATTTTATTTTTTTCTCTTTCCTTTTTCTTTAAAGATTTTTAAAATTTATCTGACAAACAGAGATCACAAGTAGGCAGAGAGGCAGGCAGAGAGAGAGGGGGAAGCAGGCTCTTCACTGAACAGAGAGCCCGAATTGGGGCTTGATCCCATGACCCTGGGATCATGACCTGAGCTGAAAGCAGAGGCTTTAACCCACTGAGCCACCCAGGTGCCCCTCTCTATCCTTTTTCATTGAATTTCTTATTTTATCAACTCCTTTTAAAAATCATTTTCATTTTAATGAAAATTTAATTTTCATTAATGAAAATTAATTTTCATTTAATTTAATGAAAATTTTAATTTTCATTTTTGCAGTTACAGTCTACCCTTTCATTGTATTTAATTTATTTTTGTACATATGTATACGTTTTTCTTTCTTTACAATTTTGGGATCTAGTTTTCTAACAAACAGACCACAATACACACAGATTCCAATGTATTGCTCTGTTCTGTTCACCTGTCTGATGACAGTCTCTCTCTCTTTTTTAATGTAAATAATTTTTTTTTTTCAGTTTTGGGTCTCTTCTGATTTGTTTAATGTATATTTCTCTGGGGTCATTGTTGCCATTTTAGCATTTTGTTCTCTCATTCACTGTTTTTTTTTTTTTTCTGGACAGAATGACAAGACAGAAAAACTCATCTCAAATAAGAAAACAAGAGGCAGTTCTGACTGCCAGAGATCTAGTAAGTATGGATATAAGTAAGATGTTGGAACTAGAGTTCAGAATAATGATCATAAAGATAATATCTGGGAGGAGCACCTGGGTGGCTCAGTGGATTAAGCCTCTACCTTCAGCTCAGGTCATGATCTCAGGGTCCTGGGATTGAGCACCACATCAGGCTCTCTGCTCAGCAAGGAGCCTGCCCCCCACCCCAACCTACTTGTGATCTCTGTCAAATAAATAAATAAAATATTAAAAAAAAGATCATATCTCAGCTTGAAAAAAGCACAGAAGACAATGGGGAATCCCTTTTTGGATAAATAAAAGAACTAGAATTTAATCAAGTATAAATAAAAAAAGGCTATTAATGAGATACAATAAAGAATGGAGGCTCTGTTAGGATAAATGAGGCTAAAGAGAGAATTAGTGATATATAGGACCAAATGATGGAGAATAAAGAAGCTAAGAAGAGGAGAGAAACAACTACTGGAATCATGAGGGGAGAATTCAGGAGATAAGTAATACCAAAAGCAAAACAATATTAGAGTAGAAGAAGAGGAAAGAGACAGTGGCAGAAGGTATATTGGAACATATTATAGTGGAGAACTTTCCTAATCTGGGGAAGGAAACAGGCATTCAAGTGAGGAGGCACAGAGAAACCCCCTCAAAATCAATAAAAGTAGACAACTACATCCATATATAATAGTGAAACTTGCAAGTCTCAGAGACAAAGCAATAAACTTGAAAGCATCTCAGGACAAGAGGTCTATAACCTACAAGGGTAGGAACAATTAGACTGGTAAAAGACATATCCACAGAGATCTGGCAGGCCAGAGAGGACTGGCATGATATATTCAGCGTGCTAAGTGAGAAAAATATGCAGCCAAGAATACTTTATCCAGGTAGGATGTCATTCAGAATAGAAGGAGAGATAAAAAGCTTCCAGGAAAAACAGAAACTAAAAGAATTTTGGATCACTAAACCTGCCCTGCAAGAAATGTTAAAAGAGATCCTTTAAGTGAAGAGAGAGCCCCAAAATAACATAGACCAGAAAAGAACAGAGACAATATACAGAAACAGTGACTTTACAGGTAATACAATGGCACTAAATTAATATCTTTCAATAGTTACTCTGAATGTAAATGGGCTAAATGCCCCAATCAAAAGATCCAAGGTATCAGATTGGATAAAAAAGCAAGACCCATTGATATACTGTCTGAAAGAGACTCATTTTAGACCCAAAGACACATCCAGATTTAAACTGAGGGGGTGGAAAACCATTTATCATGCTAATGAACATCAAAAGAAAGCTAGGGTGGTAATCCTTATAACAGACAAATTAGATTTTAAACCAAAGTCTGTAATAAGAGATGAGAAAAGACAATATATCATAATGAAAGGGTCTAGCCAACAAGAAGATCTAATAATTGTAAATATTTATGCCCTGAACATGGGAGCAACCAATTCTATAAATCAAGTCATAACAAAATTAAAGAAACACATCAATAATATGATAATAACAGGGGACCTTAACACCCACTCATTGCAATGGACAGATCATCTAAGCAGATAATTCAAAAGGGAACAAGCGGTTTGAATGACACACTGGACCAGATGGACTTCACAAATATATTCAGAACACTCCATCCTAAAGCAACAGAATACACATTCTTTTTAAGAGCACATGGAACATTGTCCAGAATAGATCACATACTGGGTCACAAATTGGGTCTCAAAGGGTACCAAAAGATTGGGATCATTCCCAGCATATTTTTGGACCACAATGCTTTGAAACTGGAACTCAATCATAAGAGGAAAGGTGGAAAGAACTCGAGTACATGGAGGCTAAAGAGCATTCTCCTAAAGAGTGAATGGATCAACCAGGAAATTAAAAAAGAATTAAAAAAATTCATGGAGACAAATGAAAATGAAAACACAACTATTCAAAACTTTTGGGATATAGCAAGGCAGTCCTAAGAGGGAAGTATATTGCAATGTAGGAGGTCCTCAAAGAATAAGAAAGGTGCGGTGCCTGGGTGGCTCGGTGGGTTAAGCTTCTGCCTTTGGCTTAGGTCACAATCTCAGGGTCCTGGAGTTGAGCCCTGCATCGGGCTCTCTACTCAGCAGGCAGCTTGCTTTCCCTCCCCTCTCTCTATGCCTACTTGTGATCTCTGTCTGTCAAATAAATTAATAAAATCTTAAAAAAAAAAGAAACAAAAAAGTCTCAAATATACAACCTAACCTTACACTTAAAGGATCTGGAGAAAGAGGAGCAAATAAAGCTTAAACCCAGCAGGAGAAGAGAATAAAGATTAGAGCAGAAATCAATGAAATAGAAGGGAAAAGAACAGTAGAAGAGATCAATGAAACTAAGACCTGGTTCTTTGAAAGAATTAATATAATTGATAACCCCCTGGCCAGACTTATCAAAAAGAAAAGAGAAAGGACCCAAATAAATAAAATCCTGAAGTAAAGAGGAGAGATCACAACCAACACCAAAGAAATACAAACAATTTTAAGAACATATTACTAACAACTGTATGCCAACAAATTAGATAATTTGGAAGAAATGGATGTATTCCCAGAGATGTATAAACTACCAAAATGGAAACAGGAGGAAATAGAAAACCTGAACGGACCCATAACCATCAAGGAAATTAAAGCAATAATAAAAAATCTCCCAACATGGGGCGCCTGGGTGGCTCAGTGTGTTAAAGCCTCTGCCTTCAGCTCAGGTCATGATCCCAGAGTCCTGGGATTGAGCCCTGCATCGGGCTCTCTGCTCAGCAGGGAGCCTGCTTCCTCCTCTCTCTCTGCCTACTTGTGATCTGTGTCTGTCAAATAAAAAAATAAAATCTTAAAAAAAAAAAAAAAAAGCTCCCAACAAACTAGAGTCCAGGGCCTGATGGCTTCCCATGAGAATTCTACCAAACATTTAAAGAAGGATAAATACTTACTCTTCTGAAGGTTTTTCCAAAAATAGAAATGATGGAAAACTTCCAAATTCTTTGAGAGGCCAGCATTGCCTTGATTCTCAAAACCAGACAAAGATTGTACTGAAAAGTAGAATGACAGACCAAAATTCCTGATGAACACAGATGCCAAAATTCTCACCAATATACTAGCCAATAGGATATAATAGTACATTAAAAGAATTACTCACTATGACCGAGTGGGATTTATTCTGGGCTGCAAGTGTAGTTCAACATCTGCAAATCAATTCATGTGATACAATACATTAATAAAAGAAAGGACAAGAACCATATGATCCTCTCAATAGATGCAGAAAAAGCATTTGAGAAAGTACAGCGTCTTTTCTTGATTAAAACTCTTCACAGTGTAGGGATAAAAGCCATATAGGAAAAGTTCACAGTGTCATTCTCAATGGGCAAAAACTGAAAACATTTCCCTTAAGGTCAAGAACAATGCAGGCATATCTACTATCACCACTGTTGTTCAACCTGGTAATAGAACTCTTAGCTTCAGCAATCAAACAAAAAGATAGAAAAGGCATCCGAATTGGCAAAGAAGTCAAACTCTCACTCTTCACAGGTGACATAATACTTTATGTGAAAAACCCAGAAGATTCTACCCCCAAATCACTAGAACTTATACAGGAATTCAGCAAAGGGACAGGATATAAAATCGATGCACAGAAATAAGTTGCATTTCTATACACTAACAATGAGACAAAAGAAAGAGAAATTAAGGTGTTGATCCCATTTACAATTGTGCCAAAAACCATAAGATACTTAGGAATAAATCTGACCAAAAAGGCTAAAGATGTGTACTCAGAAAACTATAGAACTCTCATGAAAGAAATTGAGAAATTCACAAAGAAATGGAAAAACATTCTGTGCTTAGGATTGGAGGGACAAATATTGTTAAAATGTCTATGCTACCTGGAGCAATCTATACATTCAACGTAATCTCTATCAAAATATATCAACTTTTTTCACAGAGCTGGAACAAATAATCCTAAAATCTATGTGGAACAAGAAAAGACCCCAAATAGCCAAAGACATGTTGAAAAAGAAAACCAGACCTGGTGGTATCATAATTCTGGATTTCAAGCTCTATTACAAAGCTGTAATCATCAAGACAGTATGGTACTGGCATAAAAACAGACACATAGATCAGTGGAACAGAATAGAGAACCCAGAAATGGACCCTTATCTCTATGGTCAACTAATCTTCAACAAAGCAGGAAAGAATGTCCAATGGAAAAAATACAGTCTCTCCAACAAATGGTGTTGGGTAAATTGGACATGCAGATTTATCTGCATTCATCTGCCACATGCAGATGAATGAAATTGGACCATTTCCTTATACCATACACAAAAAGAGACTCAAAATGGATGAAAGACCTAAATGTGAGCTAGGAATCCATGAAAATTCTAGAGGAGACCACAGGCAACAACCTTTGTGACCTTGGCTGCTTCTACTTTTTGTTAGATATGTCTCCAAGGGAAGGGAAACAAAGGCAAAAATGAACTACTGGGACTTTATCAAGATAAAAAATTTTTTGCACAGCAAAGGAAACAGTCTTCAAAAACCGAAAGACAACTGGAAGAATGGGAAAAGATATTTGCAAATATCTTATCAGATAAAAGTCTAGTCTCCAAAATCTATAAAGAACTTATCAGCTTAACACCCAGAGAACAGAGAGTCTGATCAAGAAATGGGCAGAAGACATGAACAGACATTTTCCCAGAGAAGACATCCAGGTGGCCTACAGACACATGAAAAAATGTTTAACATCACTTGATATCAAGGATATACAAATAAAAACCACAATGAGATACCACCTCACACCAGTCAGAATGGCTAAAATTAACAAATCAGGAAACAACAGATGTTGGTGAGGATGTGAAGAAAGGGGAAAGAACCATCTTACACTGTTGGTGGGAATGTGAACTGGTGCAGCCACTCTGGAAAACAGCATGGAAGTTCTTCAAAAAGTCGAAAATAGAGCTACCCTACAACCCAGCAATTGCACTACTGGGTATTTACCCCAAAGCTACAAATGTAGTGATCTGAAGGGGCACGTGCACCCGAATGTTTATAGCAGGATGTCCACAATAGCCAAACAATGGAAAGAAGAAATCAGAGAGGGAGTGAAACCATAAGGGACCCCCCTCCCCCTGTATTTATTTATTTATTTGACAGAGAGAGAAACAGTGAGAGAGGGAATACAAGTGGGCTTCCTGTTGAGCAGGGAGCTGAAAGTGGGGCTTGATTCCAGGACCCTGGGATCATGACCTGAGCTGAAGGAAGACAATGAGTCACCCAGGTGCCTCACCATAAGGGACTCTTAATCATAGGAAACAAACTGAGGGTTGCTGGAGCAGAGAGGGGTGGGGGGATGGGGTAACTAGGTGATGCACATTAAGGAGGGCACATGATGTAATGAGCACTGGGTATTGTATAAGACTGATGAATCACTGACTTCTACCTCTGAAACTAGTAATACATTATATGTTAATTAATTGAATTTAAACACAAAAATACAAGTGAAAAAATTTAAAAATGGCATGTTTTAGTAAACATCCAATATATTTATACAAATACATAAATTATACATATGTAGTATTATGCAGACATATTATGTGGGTTACAAAATATGCACAGAACTACGAAGTTTGTGGTAATAATGACATAGCCTTTGGCAATACCAAATTTTTTTTGCAGATTATACATCAGGTCTGATTAGACCCCTATTTTATGTCATAATGGAGCTAATTTAAGTGGAATGGAAGACATTAGAATCTTGATGTTCTCTTGATCACTTCAAAAAATTTGCACATTACAGTGAACTTCCACTCTTTCTTCAAGCCTGGCATACTGCACATTTCACACATAAACAGTATGATTGTTCTCCCAGGTAAAAATCAGAGGTTCAGAGGTATAACTTCTTTCTTATTTCTTAATACAAGACAAGTGAAAATTGGAGACTTACTGTTTTATTTGTCCCACGGACACCACTCTGTCAGCCTGGGATACATGTGTCCTCAAACTACCCCAGGTTGAGTGGCCCTGGCTGCTGCACAGAGAGAGTGCAGAGTATAAGTGGAGACCAACACGGACACCAAACATGAGCTGCTTGTCTGTTGATAATTAGAGCAGAGATCAGTTGGAACCAAGATAAATAATTACAATCCAATTTAAATACTATATATTTCATTCCCACCTCTTGTAAATTAACAAAGAAAAATATTAAAAATAATAATTATATTCCCCAAAGTTTTGGTATTACAAGTAAACATGAATTAGAGTTATCTTGGAAAGAAAACTTTGTGACTGATCCTCTGGCCAATATGCTAGACAGCACAAGACCCCTTAACTGTGAAGACACAGTGAGAAGTCAGCAGGTCACCACCTAGAAAAAAGTGTTCAGCAAAACCCGGCCATGCTGACACCCTGGTCTGCAACTTCTGGCATCAGAACTGTGAGAAGTAAATGTCTGTTAGTTGAAAGTGGTGTTTTGTTACAGGAGCTCAAATGGACTAGGACCAAGAACAAAGATAAACTGGAATATTTGAGCCACATCGTCTACCACAGTATTACAGAAGATGCCCAAGAAGACTTGAATTGGCATCCATCTCTCCATATCTCTGCCCAACCATTAGTTTTTCAAATGAATATGGCTGTTTCAATGAAGATGCTGAACTTCCCACATGTAGCAAGGAGCATCACACCCTTGCCTCGCTTTTGCAGATACCTTTATTGTACCATCTTATAAAGTAGTTTATAAATTGCATCAAGTCCATGAAAGATATTATATAAATTCAGAGAAGATTTGTTTCTTAATATCGTATGAAGTACTAAAATGGCTGTCTTGAAAGAAATGGTTATAAATAAGCTAAAACAATGATAGTTTTGGAGTGAAAAAAAAAAAAAAACTTCAGACAAAGGAAAGCCCTGAACCTGATGATTTCACCAGTGAATTCTATCAAACATTCAAAGAAGAACTAATACCTGTTCCTATTAAACTTTTCCAAAAAAATTTAAGAAGAGAGTATGGTCCCCAACTTATTCTGAGACTAGAATTATCCTGATACTATCATGATAAAGACACGACAAGAAAAGAAAAATACAGACCAAGATTCCTTATGAACATTGCTGAAAAGATCCTCAGAAAAATGCAAATTGGATTCAGAGGTATATTAAAAGGATTACATATCTGACCAGATGGGATTTATTTCTGGAGTGCCAGGATAGTTTAACGTGTGAAATTTGATCAATGTAATACACTATGTCAACAAAATAATGGGGAAAATCTCACATGGTCATCTTAGGGGATGCAGAAAGAGCATTTGATGAAATTCAACACCCTTTCAGGATAAAACAACTAGAATAGAAGGAAACTACCTCAACATAATAAATGCTACTATCTGTAAAGCCTACAGTGACTATCATACTCAATAGTGAAACACTCTTTCCTTACTGTTAGGAACAAGGCAAGGACGCTTACTTTTCCCACTTCTATTCACATATAAGTGGAAGTCCTCACCAGAGCAATAGGCAAGAAAAAGAAGTAAAAGGCATCCAAATCAGAAAGGAAGTAATAAAATTAACTTTGTTTGCAGATGATACGATTTTGAATGTACAAACTCTCAAGATTACACACACGCACACATACTTAAAAGTAATAAATTCATCAAAGTAGTAGGATATGAGGTTGACACAAATCAGGTGCGTTTCTGTACACTAAGAATGAACAATCTGAAAAGTATAGCCCCCCAAATTAAAAACAATAATTCCATTTATAATGGTATCATAAAGAATAAAATACTCAGGAATTGACTTACCTAAGCAGGTAAAAGACTTGTACAATGAAAACAATAAATCATGGCTGAAAGATACTAAAGAAGACATAACTAAATGGAAACACATCCCAGGCTCATGGACTGGAAGAACTTAATATTGTGAAGATGTCAATATTACCCAAAGCGATGTACAGCTTCATTGCAATGTCTAAAAAATTCCAATGACTTGTATTTTGCAAGAAGTTAGAAAAACCCATCTTAAAATTCTTATGGAATCTCAAGGGAACCTGAATAGCCAAAACAATCTTGGAAAAAATGAACAAACAAAACTGAGGTCTTACAGACTAATGGGATAGAATAAGGACCCCAGAAATTAACTCATATATATGCTCAAATGATTTTTGACATGAGTGCCAAGACCATGTAATGGGGGAAAAGACCTTTTGGTGCTGAGAAAACTAGATATCCATATGCAAACTAATGATTGGACCTTTACCTAATTCTATATGCAAAAACTAACTCAAATTGAATCAAACTGGGTTAAAGACACAGGACGTAAAAATCATAAAATGTTTCTGTTTGCTAAATTAGACTTCATTCAAAATTAAAGACTTCTCACTGAAAAATATTAAAACAATGAATAGACAAATATCAGGCTGGAAGAGAATACTCATTTGTCTGACAAGGGACTCTCATGTGAAAATACAAAGACTTTCTCTAACTCAATAATAAAAAGACAAACAACCAAATAAAAAAAGTAGACAAAAAATTTGAACAGACACTTTACCAAGGAAGATACATAACTGGCCAAAAAATATGTGAAAATGCCTAATATCATTAATCATAAAAAAAAAAAGGAAATTAAAACCACAATGAGAAACCACTATACACCTTCCAGAAAAGAAAAAAATTTAACAGGCTGCTGACAATATTTATTAAGACATGAAGCAAACAGTATTCCTGTAGGAATGTATTCCTGGTAGGAATGTAAAATACTATAATCACTTTGGAAAAAGGTTTGGCAGTTTTATATAAAGTTAAACATCCACTTATCCTTTGACTCTCCTATTCCAGGCTAAGCATTTTATTTAAAAGAAATGAAAAAAGAATCCTCAAAAAGACTTGCATAAGAACGTTAGCAGCCTTATTTATAATGCCTAAAAAAGGGAAACAACTATCTCTCAACAAGAGAATGAAAAAACAAATTGTGATATATTCACACCATCGTACTTCTCAGCAATAGAAAGGAATGCATTACTGATGCCTGTAATGAGGTGAATGGAGCTCACAGACATTTTGCTAATTAAAAGAAACATAAGATACAAAATAGTATATATTTAATGATTCTGTGTGCCTGAAATTATAGAATGAGCAAAAACGAATATGTTTTTGAAAAGAAAATCAGAATAGTGGTTGCCTGGAGGATTGGGGAAAGGACAAAGAATTGATGGGAGGACCGAAGTAGTTTTCTGGGGTGGAGGAAATGTTCTATATTTTCATTTTGATGTGGGCTATATAGATATAGCCATTGTCAGTGTTGTACAGTGAATCTTTGGGCAGGAGGAGAGTTGGTAGAGGGATAGATTAAGCAGCATGGCCGAGTGATGGGTTCAAAGATATTCATTATACTGTTCTGTGTATTTAGTAACTGTTTAAAATTTTCTACAATAAAGTTTTTTTTTTTAAAGGAGGGAATAAGTTAAAGATTAGTATGCACTGAATTCTAAATATAATAACATTTCTTAAAGAAAAATATGTGAGAACTGGTATAACCACATAGCTTTTAGCTAAGCAGAAAAACTGAATGCTAAACAATTAGGAAGCCATTGTTTTGTACATTTCTGCCCTTGGAAGAGAGAAGGAAGGGCAGACTGAAGAATGAAACAGGATAATCTTAGTTTGCAGCAGTCAGACCTGCTATTTCAACTATTCACCCTCTCCTTCTCAAGGGGATAGAGATATCCAGCCAACATATTACCAATCCTAGTTATTTGCTAATTAAACTCACTTCAGAGCAATACCCTGAGTGTATAATTAATTAAATGTTAATTTATGTTGATGATACTGTTGCGCTTGAATTTTTAAACTTTTTTTCTGAATTTAAAATATTTGAGAAGCAAGAGCCAAGCATTTTGCTAATAACCTATATTTTTCTTTCTTCTTTCACTTCCCTGCTGATTTCTGCTTCTAAGTTTTATAATTTGAGTGTTCGAATCTCCCAAAGCAGAATCTGGTTCTATAGAAATCACCAAGTAGAATATTTGGGATCTTATAAGGACAACAGTGTTCATTCAGCAAGTACCAATGTTAAGTTTAAAGGAAGAAAAAAAATCACATAACCTCCTAAGTGGCCAGTGACAGCTTTTCTGAGTGCTAACTGCATTCATATTGCCTCACATTCAATGTGGTAAAATAAGAGGAAAAAGATCAAACTGAGCCAAGAAAACTCTCCTGCTATATGTTTCTTTTTCTGGAAATTAGTAAGTCACAGACCCCTAGTGCAAAAGCCAAAGCTGTATGCACCCTCCATACATGGATCTGTAAGGTCAAAGTCAGACATGTGTGGAGGGGTCAGGCAGGCTGCTGGAGTGGCCTCTTCTCAGTAGGAGGTGTTGAGGAGCCTCAGAAGAGTCCAGAGGCTGGCCTCAGGGCCCCTGGAGGCAACCACAGCTGCTCCTCATTCTGTAACCACTGCATGAAGAAGAGAATCGATCTGAGCAGAAAAATAAACATCGCATTGATTCGGTAAACATTTATCGAACACTCACTGTTTATGATGCACTCATGTAAGCAGTGGGGACACTGAGGTGGCCAACACGGATTAGACTTTTATCATGGTAGGGCACAGCTGCACCACAAAAGAAAAAAAATGTGGGGTTATATGGGGATATTTAACATGGCATCCAGGTCAGAGAAAGTGACATATAACTGAGGCCTGAAGTGTGAAGAGGGGTATCAAGTCAAGGAGGTGGGGAAAGAGATTTCCAGGCAAGAGGAGACCCTTTGTGTTAGGGCTTTAGAATGGAGCAGGGAAGATGGGAGAAGGTCTACAGAGAGGGATAATGCTGAACAACGTATCTGGTCCCCAAGGAAACTTGCACCCAGTTCCCAGGGAGAGGAGAAGCTATGTGACCTGAGTGCCAAATCAAAAAGTTAAACAGCGCAAAAGAATGAAATATTCTATAAATGGTCTGGGGAAAACTGGAGACATCTGAAAACAATTGAATTAAATCCCTCTATCATTCCTATACCAAAACAAATCCCAGAGATATCAAAGATGTTAATAGAAAAGAAAGCCATAAAAATACCAGGACATGGGAGAATTTTTTATCATCTTAGAATGGGAAAGCCTAAAGTAACACAAAAATCATGACACCATAAAAAATGATATTGATATCCTTAATGGCATTTTTATAATCTTCAAAAAATAAAGTTAAATAAAAGATAATGTTTTCTTTTTTTTTGCTGTTTAGTTAAAAAAGATAATGTTTTCAACAATATATCATGAAAGATTTGATGTCATTCATAATAAAATGATGATTATAATTTTTTCTATTTATATAAAACCCAACTCAACAGAAAAATGGACAAATGACATGAATAGAAAGTACAAATGGGTACCTCTTAAAACATAAGCCTTATGTGATCTTAGTTAGAATAAGAGATGTGTAAACCATGAAACGACGTTTTCACTTGTGAGATTTACAAGAGTCAAAAACATAATGTACATTAAACTAAAAAGAAACTATCAACAAAATAAAAAGGCAACCTGAGTGAGAGAAAAAAAAATATATATGGGGTTAACTTTTTTTTTTTTTTAAGATTTTATTTATTTATTTGTCAGAGAGAGATCACAAGTAGGCAGAGAAGCAGGCAGAGAGAGAGAAGGGGGAAGCAGGCTCCCTGCTGAGCAGAGAGCCCGATGTGGGGCTCGATCTCAGGACCCTGAGATCATGACCCGAGTTGAAGGCAGAGGCTTTAACCCACTGAGCCACCCAGGCGCCCCTGGGGTTAACTTTCAATTCAAAATATATAAAGAACTCATACAACTGACAGCAAAACCCCACAAATAATCAGATTAAAAATTTAAAAATGGGCAGAAGATTTGGATAGACATTTTCCCAAAGAAGACATATAGATGACCAACAGGTACTTGAAAAGATGCTTGATATCACTAATTATCAGGGAAAAGAAAATCAAAACTAAATGAGATGTCCGCCTCATACCTGTGAGAATGGCTATTATCATCAAAAAGGCAAGAAATAAGAAGTGTTAGGACATGGAGAACAGGGCAGCCTTGTTCACTGTTGGTGGGAACATAATTAGGGTAATTGATGTATATATGGGAATAACACACACACACACACACACACACACGAATATTATTTAGTTGTAAAAAAGGAATGACATCTTGCTATATGAGACAACATGTATCCATCTTGACGGTATTATGCTAAGTGAAATAAATCAGACCAAAACCACAAATACTGTCTGATCTCACTTGGATGTGGACTCAAAAAACAAACAAAAAACTCCATACACTTATTGTTCTTCTTCATAGTTTTTTCAAAACTATTGCATTAAATAACCAATGAGTCTTTGTTCTAAGTTTGAACAAATAGTTACAGTGTTAACCTGGATGTTGTTAAATATACGATAAATTTATTTCCATCAGATTAGTTTCGCTTTTCAAGCCATAGTTCATAGTTCACAATAACTCCCCAATCTCCACCCCCGACCACTCCCAGCAACCTACAATCTATCTCCTATCTCTATAATGTTGACGACTGTGAGTACCTCAGGATTGCATGTGAGGATTAAATTAGTTTACCTGTGAAAGACCTGCCAGAGAACCTGGTACACGTATGACTAGAGGTTGAAATCTAACTGTACAGTAGAACTCTGAGATGATGGATATGTGCTTTCTCTGAACCACCCGATGTAGTGTACACTAGTCACATGTGGTGGCGTATTGAAATGTGGTTAGTCGGGCGCCTGGGTGGCTCAGTGGGTTAAGCTGCTGCCTTCGGCTCAGGTCATGATCTCAGGGTCCTGGGATCGAGTCCCGCATCGGGCTCTCTGCTCAGCAGGGAGCCCACTTCCCTCTCTCTCTCTCTGCCTGCCTCTCCATCTACTTGTGATTTCTCTCTGTCAAATAAATAAATAAAATCTTTAAAAAAAAAAAAAAAGAAATGTGGTTAGTGTGACTGAGGACGTTGAAATTTAATTTAATTTTAAAAAAAATTTATTTTTTCAGTGTCCCAAGATTCATTGTTTATGCACCACACCCAGTTCTCCATGCAGTATGTGCACTTCTTAATATCCACCACGAGGCTCACCCAACCCCCCAGTCCCCTCATCTCCAAAACCCTGTTCATTTCTCAGAGTCCACCGTCTCTCATGCTTTATCTCCCCTTCTGGTTTCCTCCCCCAATTCACTCTTCCTTCCCTTCTCTTAATGTCCTCCATATTATTCCTTATACTCCACAAGTAAGTGAAATCATATGATAATTGACTCTCTCTGCTTGACTGATTTCAGCATAATCTCCTCCAGACCCATCCATGTTGATACAAAAGTTGGGTATCCATCTTTTCTGATGGAGGAGGCATAATACTCCATTGTATATATGGACTATATGTTCTTGATCCATTCATCTGTTGAAGGGAATCTTGGTTCTTTCCGCAGTTTGGTGATTGTAGCCATTGCTCCTCTGAACATTGGGGTACATATGGCCCTTCTTTTCACTACATCTGTATCTTTGGGATACATACCCTGTAGTGCCATGGCAGGGTCATAGGGTAGCTCTATTTTTAATTTCTTTAGGAATCTCCACACTGTTTTCCAAAGTGGCTGCACCAACTTACACTCCCACCAGCAGTGTAAGAGGGTTCCCTTTCTCCACATCTTCTCCAACACTTGTTGTTTACTGTTTTGTTGATTTTGGCCATTCTGACTGGTGTAAGGTGGTTGATGTGGTCAATGTGGTTTTGGTTTGGACCTGATGGCTAATGATGATGAACATTTTTTCATGTGTCTGTTAGCCATTTGTATGTTTTCTTTGGAGAAGTGTCTGTTCATGTCTTCTGCCCATTTTTTGACACAATTATCTACATTTCTTAGCCACCTGTAACTAGTACTTCCTCTGTTGAACAGCATGGAACTAGACCTTGGAGGAGAGGCCTGGCCTGAAGTTACAGATGGAGTTATTGCCTTTGGGTGATAGTTGAAGCCATAAAGAGAGGAGCATAAGTAAATGGGAAGGGAAGAGGGCAGAGGATTAGAAATTGGGGAATACCAGCATTTAAGGTTTGGTCAGAGAAAGAGAGATGGAGAAAATATTGTCAGAGAGTCCAGAAGGGGCGGTGTCCTGTAAGAAAAGCAGAAGAGAGTTCCAAGAGGGGAGTGGTCCACCTGAGTTATGTACCATTGGCTGAGTCAATACACTGAGAGCTGAAATCCATTGATCGTACCATGTGTTCCAAGGAGGCCTTGTATCTTTGACGGTGGTGGAGCTTGACCACCTGGTGGAACTGAGGCCCCACTTGTAGTTCCTTTGCCTTCTCTGGCGAACACATGCAAAAGGCCTTAGGTAGGCACTAGCTTTGGTTGCTTTATGGGTACTGGAGGAATAAATATTTTAGTACTGATTCTCATGACTAATTCGGCAGAGATTTTAAAGACGACACTCCACGCATTGTTTTCTACAAAGTATCCCTATAGAACATTATTAGAAGGCATTGGAAGATTATGATGGCTGTTTCCACATTGAAATATTAATGTATGAGTCAAATGGATGGTTTTTGAACCTGAAGGATCAAATAGTTTCACTTAATTGTATTAACCAAATTGATTTTAAACCAGCAGAATTATTTGCAGTGCTCAAGAAGTCATTATGCTTCAACCAAGCGAGATAAATGGGTCACCTTGGGATTTGCAGCTGGAGTTTGCCTTTATGACAATACATTGGGAACAAAGTCATTAGTCCTAAAGAGATTCTCTCAGCAAAGGTTCACCCAACCTGTCTTGATTAATTTTTCAAAAGCACATGAGGAGGTTTACCAATTACATTTCCAAGGCTTGATTGGATCAGCTTCACATGGTTGCACAGTCTTCATATTGCTGCCTTTAGCTCCGACTGACTACAGTGGTTAAAAAAGGTCTGATGGAAATGAACTATGAACTAAATTCTAATACGATCTAAGTGTGTCTGCTTTAAATTAGGCATATTTGAGATGCTGCATTTAAAATGATCTAATGCAAATCTCAGGCTGTTTTTTGAAAAAGACGGGGAGCAAATATTAATTCCTTTTGGCCTCTGAAAGACATTGTGGCAGAAAACAGTAAGATATTGGGAGAGGGGAGAGTAACCCACTGCAGACAAGTTCTTAACCCATTAAGACAAATTCTTCCTTCACTGTCCCTCTCCTCCTTTGTTTCTACAGCAGTTTTCATTATAGCAATGTGGTTGTAAGTGAGCTGCATTTCACCCATATTGAAACAAATTACTTTTTTTTTTTTAAATTTATTTGACAGACAGAGATCACAAGTAGGCAGGGAGGCAGGCAGAGAGAGAGGGAAGCAGGCTCCCCGCTGAGCAGAGAGCCCGATGTGGGGCTCAATCCCAGAACCCTGGGATCATGACCTGAGCTGAAGGCAGAGGCTTAACCCACTGAACCACCCAGGCACCCTCAAATTGCCTTTTCTTTTCTGGCTTCTCATAAAATCTTGCTCCTCAAAGTGTGGTCCTTTTCCTAGCAGTAACTGTATCAACTGAGAGCTAGTTAGAAAAGCCCAGATTTTTACTAAATTAATCTATATTGATTCACCGGCACATCAAAAGCAAGAAGCATTCCCTGAAGGGACTGGATGGCCTCAGGACAGTGGTTGGCCACCCCAGCTGCATATTTAAATCGCCTGGGCTGCTTTTAAGCCGTTAGGTTCCTTGGGATTCCAACCTCAGGGATTCTGATTTAATTGGCCTGCAGGTGGAGCCTGGGGATCCTTGAGTTTCAAAACTTACGCTGGGGACTCAACTCTGCAGGCTTGAGATTCACTTCCTTAAAAGCTGAATGTGTCTAGGTGCCCTTATTTTCAAATTTACCATCCTAAAAACAAAACAAAACAGAACAGTTTTAATATATTTCATATAATATCTTTGTTGCTGCATAAAGGAAGCCTAGAAACTCAGGATTTCTTTCATTCAATCCATTCATTAATTAAATAACATTTTTTTTTTTAAAGAAGGAGATGTTTTTTAATCTCATGCCTAGCTGTCCCAGCTATTTCAATCTTGCTTTAAGCTTTGATATAGTAAGACCTATTCAGTGTCTCCCAAAATGTGAGGGAAGACATACAAAACAGAGAAAGAGGAGTTTTTGCTTTATTTATTATTTTGGTAGAGTAAACACTGACTATCACAAGAGAAAAGAACTTTGATTATAACATTCAGTGTACAAGTGAAAATAGGTAAGTTTGCCAGATAAAACACAGGAAACCCGGTTAAATTTGAATTTCAGATTAACAGTGGATGCTTTTTTATTCAATAGTTCAGTAATTTTTTTGTATAAGTATTTAGTATGAGTATATCCCACGCAAATACCTGAGACATACTTTTATTTGCTAAATCTGGCAACTCTAACAATAGACCATGTAAAATGAGGAGTAAATTATATCTATAATTAGTAAAAATTGGCACCTATATTTTCTGCTTGCAGGATGTTTAGGTAAAATGCCGTTTGTGAAATATTTTACAATTTAAAGAGTGATAACACGCTCCCTATTACAGCTCAATAGAAAAATTGCATTTTTTTACCCAGAACACCTCTTCAAGGTGAAGATTGAAACACAATTCTGTGCATTCTGATGACCATTCTACTGATAATTATTACTAATTTATGTGTAAAAAATGGAACCAAAGCATAACACTGCCTCTTAAGACAAAAACAAAACAAAGGGAAGAAGGAAAGGCAGAATTGAACAATCTGAGCTGCTGGAAAATCTGGCCAGGAGAGGGTGCCAATGTATCACTGATGAATTTTGAGTCACAAACGCCTCCTTTTTGCAATGCTTTGTGCAACTTAGATTTTATTGAAATATTTATTAAGTCGACCTCACCATGCAGTGTTGTTAAAGCAGATCAGAAACTAAACACAGTTCCAGGGTGATGTTGAGCACTCCCATTGCCACAAACAATGGATTTCTTTTACAAACCAAGATCCTAGCCCCTTTTGGCCATTGGAAGTGCTGTGCTTCTGGGTTAGTCTGGGATCCTTGGGTCTCTGCAAGTATGTGCAACTGTGGGAGGGATCAGAGGTCCAATGAGCAGAGGCGTTGGCCAGTGGAGTCTTACCAAGTGAAGGAAGTAAAAATCACATTTGGGTGGGAGATGACTGTGGCTGGCCTGACTTGACTCCTAAACCAGAGAACAGAGGGTCACGTGCCAGGGTTCTGTCCTCAAAGATATGTATAGGTCTAGTTCATTTCAGGACAATTTTATTTTCTCTACAGTACGCCTATATGGACAGAGAAGGAACATTCATCGTGGGCCTGCTTTGTGCAAGGCTCGGCAGCTTCTATGTTTGATTTCACTTTGGGCTCATGACAACCCCTGTGAGGTAGGTGTTATTTTCATCTGTTTACAGATAAAAACAAAACAAAACAAAAACCCTGAAGCTGTGGGAAAGGACATGTTTCCATGGACACTGTTCTTGCAAACAGTGTATTGCTTTAACCCTTGTACAATACAATGTTTCCCAAACTTTCTTCTGAAAGACACTGGTGCCCTTCAAGGTTTCTTGAGTTTTCCTTATGAAATAATTTTTGCAAAATGTTGCAAACCTTAATCATCTTTTAGAATTTCACAACACACAAAAATGTGCTAAAGTTTCTTAAGAAATTCTGTGGCAGTGAAACATTGAACTTTGTACAACTCAGGTATCTTAATCTTGATTGGCTAATGAGACTTCTCTCCATCTTTTTTTTTTTTTTTAAAGATTTTATTTATTTATTTGACAGACAGAAATCACAAGTAGGCAGAGAGGCAGGCAGAGAGAGAGAGGAAGGGAAGCAGGCTCCCTGCTGAGCAGAGAGCCCGATGCATGACTTGATCCCAGGACCCTGAGACCATGACCTGAGCCGAAGGCAGAGGCTTAACCCACTGAGCCACCCAGGCGCCCCTCTCTCCATCTTTAATAGAACACCCTCAGTATTGTGAGACATGCTGTACATTTTGTGGAACATGGTTTGAGAAAACATGGGTCTGATGACTACATATAAGAAATACATTTCATGTAGGAATTAAGGAAATTGTTTCATTATTAATATCCTCATCATCCCAAAATGTATTCAGCTCCTTCTGTTTGTCGGGAATTGGGTTAGGACCCAGAGGTATGACACGGGTCTTACTGTAGAAGTTTTACGGTTCCAATGAAGAGGTAAAAATGCTGTTTGGATGGGAATGTAACTTTAATTCCTGGAATCTCATTCCTCTAATTTTTAGGGTTGGGTGATGTTAGCAGGTAATACAGTTTCCAATGATTTCTTAATGCGGCATTCTGTTTTGTTCCCCCTAGTGAACAATTACCTTTTTCTTCCATTAATTTAATATGGCTCAGATACTTGGAGGATGAGAAATTTCAACATTTGATTATGAGTAAATCCTAGATAGAAATCATTAAGAATCATACATCTTTGACACACCCTGGGAAAACAGATGTTTTCCTTTTCACACACAACTGCACGCACGCGTGCACACACACACACACAGTTTCATCTCATCAGTGCATCATATCTTCATGTCATTTGTTAGATGAACAAAAGCAAATGAAGGATGTGGATCTCTATGTCAGGGATTGGTCAAAGGATTTGGAGTTTGAAGAATGAAGAATTGGAGGTTTTTTCAGTAATTCTGATGGCTGGGAAGTTCTCACTAAGCCAGAGTAATCTGTAGCCTTTCTTCTCTAGAGATGTGGTATTTCACCTGATCCTGGCACCTCTTCTCTGAGAACCTTTTAAAGCCTTATCAAGCAATGTAGCAGGCTACCAACAGGGAAAATGAAATTAATTCATAGTTACACCACTAATAGAGGAGTTGGAAATGAAATATTCAGTTGTGATTAGATATGCAAAAGGAAATGTAAAAATGATGAAATATAATCCAGATAATTCTATCTTGAAATATACTTTTCTGAGGCATTCAGATGCCTATAACAAAAAATAGATTTTTCTTCCTGAGTCACCTTATGTAAGCCAGTCCCCTGACTTCACCCTATGTGTCCTTTTGAAGTAGGACTCTGCAAGGAAAGGCCCTGGCCACACAGCCCTGCTTTGGGAAGTATCATAACCTATGACCTCTGACTATCATGACCTCCATCTGCCAAATTCATCTTCTTGGAGAGAATAGACAAGAGGCTTTATCTTTTCTTCTACATATCTTAGCAGCCTTCTCATCCTATTAAACCAACAGGCCTTATTTATTCAGGTCACAAATAACCGAGCAGTGTAGAAATAATAGGATACTGGTGGCAAATTGTGTCTTTCCACATCATGACTGTAAATAACTTACCTGAGACAACTTTTCAGAAGCCAATTTCAGTACAATGTTTTAAACCAAAATCCAACGAAAGAAGTCATTTTTTTTTCACATAATGCAGTCATGATTAAGAATGATTATTTTCTCTTTATATTGATAACGCCTAATCTTATCCATTTTATGAGTTTCACTTTAATATTGAATAACAGTGGACATTTCAGGAAACGTGCTTGCAATGGAACTATGAACTCACTTGGAATTGCAGAGAATGTTCACATGGGTGTTTTTCACGTGAAACTGGAAGTGGCTCATGACATTACTCTGGATAGTTTCCTAGGTGAACAAGACACATATCTGACAATACAAATAGGATGATTCGTGTCTTGATCTAAATTGGCATCATTTTCAGGCTTTCTGCCTTGATATCTCTCTGTTTCATATAAGAACACTGTGCCAGAAAGAAAGAAACAGATCAGTTTATCATTTAAACATTAAAATTCCCTACATTAAGAAATTGAGGATGCAAAACAAAAGGAATTGCATCTGAGAGTTATTGGCTGCAATCTCTTCTAGCACCACTGGTAAGTCACAGATCTAATATAAACTTGTTAGGGCAATGTAAGGAACTGAGGACTCTGTAATCACTTGTCTGTGTCAAGTTTTCAACACCCATAACTCTAGTTGTGGGATAAAATCATTCTTAGATTCAGTTAACCAAAAACCAATACTTGTATTTGTTTCTTCAACAAGTATTTATTGAGTACCTGTTTTGTGCTAGGCATCATAGTGGGCATTGGGATATGGTGAACATGATGGACAAAGTCCCAGTTATCTTAGAGCTTACTTTTCAGTGGGGATAATGACAATAAGTAATTTTACATAGAGTCTGTAAAAAAGATAAAATAAGTAATGTGGTTGAAAGTGAGGAGGGCACCTGGGTGGCTCAGTGGGTTAAAGCCTCTGCCTTCGGCTCGGGTCCTGATCCCAGGGTCCTGGGATCAAGCCCCATGCTGGGCTATCTGCTCAGCAGGGAACCTGTTTTCTCCTCTCTCTCTCTGCCTGCCTCTCTGCCTGCTTGTGATCTCTATCCGTCAAATAAATAAATGAAATCTTAAAAAAAAAAAAAGAAAGTGAGGGGTGTGGGTAAGAAAAGTCCTCTGTGAGGGAGTGTTCAATAAGATGGAGTCAGTTATAAGAAGGTAAAGGAGAAGAGCATCTTAAACACTGGAAACAGCAAGTGCAAATGCCCTGAGGCAGTGGCAAATTTGGCATGTTCAAGGCACTGGAAGGAACTCTTAAAGCTGGAGTGTAGTATGTAAAGGTTTGAGAATGAAAGATAAGGAAGGAGAGGCAGGTAGAGATAGGCTCTGTGAGATATTGTAGAGCCCTGGTGAGGAGTCAGGATTTTATTCTATGTGTAGTCAAGAAACTGTTGAAGAGTCAAAAGAATGGTTTTAGCCACTGTGAGGAGAATGACTAGGAGCAAGAGTGGGAACAGGAAGACAATTTGGGGTATTTCAGGTAAGCCCAGGATCTTTGGACTAAAGTGGAAATAGTGAAAGTGTAAGAAAAGTGGTTGATTCTAAAATATACTCTGGAGGGAGAAATAATAGAATATATTGGTGGATTAGATGTGGGGATTGGAGGGAAAGAGGTACTTGTCCTGAGCAATCTACTGAGGTGGGAAAGAATGATTTTAGGGGGTGGAAATTTAGAATTGGATTCAGAAGTGGTTAGTTTCACATGTTTATTGGATGTCAAAATCAGATCTGTCAGAGCTGAAGATATAATTGTGGGCATTATTTGCATATGGATGGTATGTGAAAACCAGGGGCTAGACTGACTGACCTTAGGAGACAGTGTGGATCCAAGAGAAGATGGTCCAGAACAGCATCCCAATTGTCACAGCAATTCAGAGGTTGGGAAGAGAAGGAGGAGCCAGCAGAAGAGATGGAGAAAGCATAGCCAGCATGGTAGGTGGAAAGCTGCAGAAATCTGGTGTTATAGAAACCAAAAGATAAATTGTTTCAGGAAGGAAGTGTGTACTAATGCTGAGAGATACATTAAGAGGACAACAGGGAAGAAAAATGATCATTACATTTGTCTCTTAAAGGTTATGCATGACCTTCCTTGATCAGAATGAGAGAGAGAGTGAGACTTGATCTTTTTCTTTAAAGAACTGATGATGTCGTCACAGACACAAAACCAATCCTAAGCAGCACTCCATTCTGTGGTGACATGTAACGTCTGAGTACCTGTGTTACTGTGGAAACCCAGGTTGTTTGTGGACTATTACTCTCTCTAGCTTTAAGGGCCTCTAGAGGTCAGGTAGGCTAAACTTTCACCTTAGGCCTTCTTCAATGGGCAGACAATTGTCAACATTTGCACGAACATTTCTGGGGATGGAATTTCATCTTATAAGAGAGTCCAGTCTCTGGTTGGATGGCTTTGGTTTCTGAGGGCATGGAGGTTTATCATGCCAGGATTTTTTAATGTATGTCTTTACATGCTATTTCTCCCTTTTATCCTTCTACTGTGTGTGTGTGTGGGGGGTGGGGAGGTGGTGGGGAGTAGAAAGAGCATGGGCTTCTCAGTTAGATAGACAGAGGTTCATATCTTGACTCTAGCACCTGTAGTTGTCCAGTTTTAGGCAAACTAGTTTACTTTTTGGGCATCGGTCTCTTGATTAGTAATGGGGACAACACCACATATTTCATAGGGTTATTATGGGGGCAGAATGAGATGGTCTGTGTAAAACACTCACCAAATGCCTGGTAAATAGCAGGTGCACAGTAGATGTTCAAGACCCTTCCCTCCCGTAGTTCCATGGTGAGACCAGCTCTTGGCTTGGCTGGGGGCTTCCAATGGGGAAACTTTCTTGACATTCTCCTTTCATCCTGATCACACAAGTTTTATTCCTCTATTTTCCTTAGTGTGTACCTACATCCATAGCATTGTGACTGGTCACTTAATTTCTCTCTAAGAAATTAAAAGATTGCAAACCTTTGGAGACTGGGAAGTGTTTTCATTTTCAGGAAGATAAAATAGCATAGTGATTAGGGGTGTAGCTTGAAGCCAGATTGCTTGGGTTTGACTTTCAGCTCCATCTCAGCTGAAAGGTCTTGGGCAATTTACTTAATCTCTCTGTGCCTTGTTTCTTCATTTGAAAAATGGGTGTAATCCAGATACTGAAAAATTTGAGTGAGGATTAAATTAATAGTTCTGATAAAACCTGGAGCAGTGCCTGGCTTGTAATCAGCACTCCATAGAGTGTCATTGGAAGAATGGTCTCTGAAGCCTCTGCAGTGCCTGATTTGGGGGTAGGCTCTCTAAGGGATCTAGTCTGGAAGGACTCTACAAAGTGACCAAACAGAGAACATGGCTTACTGCCTAGATGGGTAAATAAAGCACAGATAATAATATTATTGTAGATGATCTTTAAAAAAATAAAATTTCTAGGGGCTAGGTGGCTCAGGTTGTGATTCCAGATTCTTGGGATTGAACCACGTGTAGTCTGCTTCTCCCTCTGCCCCCACACTCCCTCATGCTCTCTTGCTCTTTCTCAAATACACAAATAAAATATTAAAACAAATGAAATTTCAGAAGTTATACATAAAAATATTCTTGTTGTAAAAGATCTAAAAAATAGGGGTGTCTGGCTGGCTCAGTTGGTAGAGCATGCAACTCTTGATCTTGGGGTTGTAAGTTTGAGCCCCACATTGGGTGTATTAGGTGTGGAGAATAGCTAAAAAATAAAATCTGAAAAAAAAAATCCAAAAAATAGAGAATTTTGTCAAGTAAGAAGAAAAAAAAGTCCTCACTCTTTCCCTAGTTCATCACTTCCCCACATATACTACAAGTAAATTTATTACGTAGCTTTCCAACCTTTATTATTTTCTGCATCTACAGTTTACTCTTGGTGGCTCAGGTGTGTGTCCTCATGTCCATGGATTGAAAAATAAAATTTAGGGGCACCTGGGTGGCTCAGTGGGTTAAACCTCTGCCTTCGGCTCAGGTCATGATCTCAGGGTCCTGGAATCAAGTCCCGCATCGGGCTCTCAGCTTGGTGGGGAGCCTGCTTCCTCCTCTCTCTCTGCCTGCCTCTCTGCCTACTTGTGATCTCTCTCTGTGTGTCAAATAAATAAATAAAATCTAAAAAAAAAAAAGAAAAATAAAATTTATTGTCCCTTCACCAAAAATTCAGAGATTACTTAAGTAATTAAAAATTAGTTAAAATTAATTAAAATTGATTCTAAGTTAGAAATTTACTACTAACCACTCATTTAAACAATTGCTTTACACCTGAGTTAAACCTTTTGTTTTCTTTTCAAGATGATTTGTGTGTAAAGAGACTGCCTTTCAAGGAGTGTTTAGAGACAAGGAGAAACGGTGCCTTCTTCAAAAATTCTCTCCTACTATATTCCAAGCTATTGTCTGAATAGACCTGAAGTTTGTAACTTAAGCTATTATTGCCAGAAAGCCCCTGCAAAGTTTCAAGTAAGCACAGTTCCTGGGCAAGGCGGTTTATGGGGAAGGAGAGCCCTGAGACTCTCGGGAAGCCCTTTGGTGCCAGAGTGTAGCCGTTGACTAATCTGGCTCAGGGCATCAGAGACCCAGCTCTGACTTGAAAGTGTTAACTCTGTTGGTTCTTACTCCTTGATTTGTCATGCTCTGGTTCTTCAGTGAAAGCTCTTCTCTGAATTCAGACTCCTTTTATATTTTGAAAAAACAGTAGGAGGAGCTCTTTGGATGAGGTGAGGTTATAGTCATCTTTTGATAATAATTTTTTTTTAAATTTCTAAGGCACTGTGCATAGACCTAGAGGCATTTTATGTGGTAGGTTTTAATCTCTTTTTAAAAAATAAATAGAAAGGGACACATGAATTTTTATTAAATCATCGATCTAAAAACAAAGCCCATGGTAGCAGAATGTTGCCCCATATTTTCTAATAATGCTTTATTACTAACATTTTTTTTTTATTATCCTAAAAACTAGTTTCTTCTCTTCTGATTCTATGATAATAAAAAATGATTGGTTGGCACATTATTATAGCTGTTTTAGATTTGAAGATTTATTTTGGGACTGGGGTCATATCATTTGGGAAAACATGATTGTATGGTCATAGCTGTTGCTGTTTTCCTAACTGAATCTTTTAATTTTGATAATATTTTAAGAATTTTATCTACTTAAATGTTCAAATCATTAATTAGGCCAATGCTTAGAGCTTAAGGCTCATTGTGTTTGGGACAATACGTTTCATATCTGTAATTCAGGGATCCTTACCTGGTTGATCAAAATAAACTGTGAAACCTCACTGGTTGAAATCTGGGTAGATCCTGCTGTTATGTTTCTCTGTCTCCTCTGTGGCTAGTATTTTATGTAGAGGTTAGCAGCTATTAAACTCTACCCCTAACATTTCAAATGATTATAGTGTTTTAATGAAATACAAAGCAGTTTTCACAAAGAGGTATAATTGGAAAAGAAGTCCATTCATTCAGTTTTGCATCAGTGAACAAATATTTGTTGAGAACTGGACATCACACTAAGTGGTGTGCTAAGATATGAAAGTCACAGCTATCTTAGTTCATGTAAAAAACTTACAGATTCTGCCTCTGAACTCCAGAGAGCCCTGGGGAGCATGAAGGAGGGACCCCAAATGTGGACTGGGTTGGTGAGAGGGTGGTCAGAGAAAGTCCTTGAAGATGACTCTTGAACTAGGTCTTTAAAGATGACTTAGAATTAACTAAGTAGAAAATATGTAAGCTAACATTTGTGTATGGTGGCAGGGGGAAGGGAAATGGTTGCGTAAAAGGACAATTTAGACATTATGTAGTTGAAGTGGAAATATAGTAGACTATAAGCACTTAAGAATAATTTCAGGGAAATACAATGTGGCTAAAGAATTGAGTGCAAATGAGTTGTGGTGAGGTGCAAATCTGACAGATATTTTAGGACCAGACTAGATTAGGAAGGGTCTTGTAGACCATCATAAGGAATTTGGAATTTATCTGGAAGGTTATGGGAAATTATTGAAGCATTTTAAACAAGAAGGTAATGTGATAAAATCTGTATTAAGAATCCAATCTGAAACATTTTTGGAGAATGAATCGGAGGACACAAGGTGGGTAATAATTAAGTATTTGCCATATGTCAAGGAAAAATGGTATGGTCTGGAACTAACAAGGACAGAGAGAAGGAGGGAGATTCACAGAAGATTTCAGGGACAGAATATATAGGATTTGGTGGACAGTTGTGTGACAGCAACAACAACAGGAGAAGTAGATTTCAAGGGAAATAGGATGAATGGACATGCTGAGGTGGGAGCTCCTGTGGTACAGTCAAGAGGTAATGCCCAGTAGGTAGCGAGAATGTTGGGACTGGAAACTTTGTAAGAGATATGAATCAGAATCACAGATCAGAGGTCATTAGCATTAAATAACAACTGAAGCATCAGGCACAAGTGAGGTCCTTCAGATGGAGTGAGTATAAGAGAGAAGAGCATCGAGCGCAACACCATAGAGCACATTTACACAAGAAGATAGATACAGGAGAAAAAGGAAGGTGAGAAGATGGGTAGCTCTAGGAGATAGTGGTGTACGGAAAGCCAGAGAAGAGAGAGATCCGGTGTATGGTGGTAGTAGTAAATAATATGAGCTTCAGATCAGGCAGACCTTGTTTCCAGTCAAAGTTCTACCCCTTACCAATTGTGTGATCCAGGTCAAATTTACTTACTCTCTCTATGCCTCATTTTCTTCCTTTGAAATGAAGAAGTTTTG
The DNA here is from genome assembly GCF_020171115.1 of Neogale vison. NCBI lineage: Eukaryota > Metazoa > Chordata > Mammalia > Carnivora > Mustelidae > Neogale > Neogale vison. Next base: position 89,149,222 of record NC_058102.1, read on the forward strand.
ACAGTCTGTTTCCTCATTTTGAAAATGGGGATCATAATAGTATCCATCTTAATATTGTTTTAAAGATTAAATGGAATAATGTATAAAAAGTGCTCAGGATTGTACCTAGCATAGGGAAAGTTCTCAAAGAATTAAAGAAAGTTGGAAGACATCCCTTAGACTGTGATTCAAAGGAGGTCATTGGTAACTTGATGAGCTTCAGTGGCATGGTGGACACAGAAGCCAGAATTGTGTGTGTGTGTGTGTGTGCGCATGGACTAAAGGGGGTAAATGGACTGTGAAGAGATAGATGATGATGGGTATATGGGAGTTCACTGTACTATTGCCTTCTTTTCTGGATGTTTGAAAATTTCATAATAAAATTTTTAGAAGAAAAACTTAAATAAAGATCATTAAGTATAAAAAACATCTTACTCTTCCTCCAAAATATTGAACACATGATAGAAATAGCAGAAACCTGTAGTGAGTTGGAAGACTCAAGACTTTGCCTGATGGAGAGAAGCTGACCAAAGCTCAAGGAGGAGGATTTCCAGAGTTTTGATGTTACCAAAGGGAAACTCAATTGTTCCTGTGTATTAATCAAACTCAGAGTATGTATATATCAATCTCCACACCAGTATAACCTTTGGAGTTGGGCTTCTGTATTTAAACCCTGGCTCTACCACTTGCTGTGAGATCTTCTTTAACCACTCTTTGCCTCAGTTTTACAAATTTATAAAATAATCGTAATTCTTCCTACCTCACATGGTTGTTATGAGGAATTCATTTAAGGTACTTTCAGTAGTGTTAGGAATATACTAGAATGCTAAAAAGTATTTTATTTTTTTCTATTCATAATTCTATATTTCTATCTAATCTAATACCTTTCTACTTAAAAAAAACTTACCTTGAGTAATTGTTTTCCCTAAGGGAATTCAGAAGTTATGTTACCTTTCTTGCTATTGTCCTTCTCTGGACAGTGGCAAATATAAACGATGTTTCTCAAGACATGTATGTTCACACCCACCCACCATGTACACACACATAATACAAACATAAAAATTGCAAAGACACATTAACTCCTCCCTTAACACTCCCTCTTTCTCCAGTAGCTACAACGGAAGCTAGTTCCACTTTCAAGTGTCAGAAATTTTCGTGGTGGGGGCACAGGGGCAGGTCAATCCAAGTTGGAAACAGATCTTGGTTGAGCTCAAGTCCCTTTGAGAACTATGCATTCACACAAATACCCAAGAAGCTGGCTTGACATAGTCACACCAATGCCCATGTGTGGAAAGGGAGGAACTCATTCTTTTTATTTTAAATACTTTTTAAAAAGTAGGCTCCACACCCAGCATGGGGCCCAGCATGGGGCTTGACCTCATGACCCTGAGATTGAGACCTGAGCTGAAATCAAGAGTTAAACCCTTAACTATCTGAACCATCTAGGCACCCAGGAGGAATTCCTTTAAATTCACAAATCTACAGAGAGCCTGGGCCTGTCCTTTGTGATTGTTCATGCCCCCACCCATTAGGGGAGGGCTGAATTGGAACTGAGCATCTTTCATGCTTGTCTACTATTTTCACCAAAGAAATGTGTTTATTAAGTCATACTATTTTCTGTAATGGTTGGAATAACAACCAGTTTCTCTGGTGTGGGATGCTCTCTACCCTTTCTTCATTTTACCAAATCCTATTTATCCTTTGAAGTCAATCTCAACTCCTGAATGGGAGGGAATAAATGAAGGTGATTTTTCCATGAGAATCAAGCAACAGTGACATAGGAGTCATGCAAAAGGACTTCCTCTGAGATATACATCACTTAATTGAGACAACTGCTACCATGTTAGTCAGGATAAGCTATACTATGTTGCAGGAAAATATTGTCCTGGAATCTCCAGGGCCCACACCCTAAAGCTTCCTTTCTTGCTTAGGCTGCAGATCTAATTTGAGTGGGCAGGTGGTGAGGCACAGAGTGTAATGTAGGGTGGTGGTGGCTTTCTGCCCACATAGTCACCGAGGGACCAGCCTGACAGCAGCTCCACCATCTGGAATGCCTCTGTCCCTGCTGGGCAAGAGATAAACTAGGGAAAGGCTGAAGAATTGTATAGTGTCTTGTTACCTCCTCAACCTACAAGTGATGCAAATCACTTCTCACATTTTATTGGCCAGAACCAGTCATATGGCCCTTTCTAACTGCAAGAGTGCTGGGTGATGTAATTTTCTGAATATCTAGTAAGAAAGGTAAATCTATATATGGATGAGGTTGGATGATGTCTATCAAATTAACATAAATGTTTAGGCTGCTGGGGTTCTGCATATAGGTGGAGGCTGTGATGTGAGACATGATGGTTTTTACTCCCAGAAACCACAGAAACATTGCTGGGACTTCTGGGTACTGGCTAAATGTATTCGGGTATATTTGGCTTTTGGATAATGAGATAAACTAGAGTCAAGACCCAGCCTCACAATCTATGAAAGCCCAAGGCCTCAGATAGATGGCTGAGAATGGACTGTGCATACCAAATAGACATATAAAAGCATGCAACAGAAGAAAATCAGGACCTCCCAGTCCTCAGTCATGGGCCACAGGAAGAGTTCTGAACTAAAAAAACCAGGGCACCAACACATCATTTTTTGGTTAGTAACTTGTCCTTTACCTTAACATTTGGCTTCTTTTGGCAGACAATAACTCTGAGCAATAATAAATCAATTGGAGTCAGCTGTCCAATAGTTTAGGTTATAAGATTTAAATGTAGGAAATGGTAATTTATTCATTTATGCCTGTCTTACTGTTAAGACATGGAAATATACCCTTTCTTGTAAATAGAAAATAGCAATCAAAGTGCCCTTGGCAAAGAAGCAGGTCCTCCTCTCCCCAAGAGGTAACTTTAAAATAGGACTTGAATTGGCTTTGAATATTTACATAAGAAGATTTTTAAAACCAAGAAATTTTTTGAAAGTTAAAAACATTATTAAAATAATGAACCCTGGATGAAGGAAATCTGGGCAGAGTGGATTGTATTAGTAGAAAAGCATTTGGATAATTTCATTACATAATCGAGCCAAGAATTCTACTGGTGTGGCTTCAGAGGCAAGGTCTTTTCTAAGTCGGATTCCCTGTGCTTCTTTGATGACATGAATCCTTTCTTTATGCAGTTAGAGAATGATGGTGAGAAGCATATCTTGCCCAGTAGGAAACCCACAGAGTGATGTTTTTTGGGCCTGCTCTTGGAAGATATTTTACTTAGTGCAAATCCTCAGTGGGTCAATAAATGATGACCCATTCATCCATTTTTTTTTCTTCCAAATTACTTAGTAGCTGAGATTCAGTGTCGCAAGGTGGTGTCAATGTGGCCCATAGGCCTTTTACTGCTAAAATGACCACAAACTCAATTTCTCACTTTTCTCACTTTTAAACATATGAATTTAGAAACGACCTAGTCTAGATAAAAATCTGAAGCTGATCCCACGCAAAAAATGAGCTGTAACCCCAGATGACTGCATTTTATATTTGCACTGGAACTTTTCTTTTCCATGTGGCTGGCAGAAAGAATAAATTTTACTGAGGCTTAATATTTGTGAATCATCCATTTCAGTATTATTTAGACCAAAAATGGAACCTCAACGACTGTTTGGGCTGCAAATATCTGGGCTAGCTGGGTGGACTTTGGGTCTAATCAGGCAGATATACTGTTTCATTTGAAAGGGAAGATTAAGGTTCTGATCAGATGGGCAGGCATGCCCCCAGTGGCTATGAAAGTTTGACATGGGAACTAATTTTTTAGGTGACCTGTTTGTTAGTGGATTGTTTCTAATTCTAATGAGTTTTGCTTCCCTTGTAACTGAGGTCTAGAATGAATCTTCTGGAAATGAGGACTCCAGTAGATCATAATGTGTCTGTTCATATTCCATTCCAAAGCAAGTTATTTGGTCATTCTCAAAGTATACTCCATCCATGGAGATGGTGGAGAAGGAAAGGAGTGTTTCTGAGCAATATTCTAAACCAACATTGAAAGCATTGGGTGAGGCACACAGAAGATGACTGTCAACCTTATCTCCTGATCTCCTGAGCAGGAGGAGCACGGAGGCAAGTCCTGAGGAGTTGGGGAGGGATGGAGAAAGTCTTTTAGTTGTGCAGTGTGGCCCTGTGGGTCTCTCCATGTATGATATTATAGTTGTGAATGGCACTTAGGGACCAAATATTTTAAATTTTAGTCCATGTAATATATATGAATATGCTAAGGCTGTACTTATATAAATGAATATCATTTATTGAGCCCCTGCCACATGTTTGGCATTGTGCTAAATGATTTTCATGCTTATTTCAGAGGTCAACAAATTTCTTCTACTAAGGGCCAGACAGTAAACAGTTAAGGTGCTGAAGGTCCTATGCAGGCTCTGCTTGAGTTACTCCATGCTGCTGTAGTTGTGTGAAATCAGCCATACAAATACAAAAGCAGACAATACCGAAATGAATGAGTGTAGCTGTGTTCCAATATCACTGCATTTATGGACTCAGAAATTTGAATTTTACATAATTTCACATGTTATGAAGTATCTTCATTCTTTTGCTTTCTAAAAACCATTCAAAAATGTGAAAACTCTTCTTATGTGGTGGGATGTAAAAAACAAAAGCAAAAACGAAAACAGGTGGTTGACCAGATTTGGCTCATGTTCCATAGTTTGCTGATCCCTGCTTTATCACATTAAGTCTTCACAGTTTACCTTGTGAGGTAGTTACATCATCCCATGTTATAGGTGAATACTGAAGAAGTTTAGTACAGAAGTCCCCCCTTGCCCGTGGTTTTGCCTTCTGTCGTCTCAGTTACCTGTGGTCAACCACGGTCTGGAAGCAGATGATCCTCCTTTTGACATATTGTCAGAGGCGAACAGTAGCCTAACGCTATGACGCATGCCTACCCCATCCACCTTACTGCATCTCATCACATAGGCATTTTACTATCTCACATCATCATCAGAAGAAGTGTTAGTATAGTACAAGAAGCTATTTGAGAGAGAGAGAAACCCAATTCATATGGCTTTTTAAATTTTTTAAAATTTAAACTCAATTAACTAACATCATTAGTTTCAGATGTAGTGTTCAATAATTTATCAGCCAGTGCTCATCACATCACGTACCCTCCTTAATGCCCTTAATTACCCCATCCCCCCATCCACCTCCCCTCCAGCAACCCTCAGTTTGTTTCATAGAGTTAAGAGTCTCTCATGGTGACAGACAATTATCATATGACTTCTCTGATATGAGGAATTTGAAAGGCAGGGCAGGGGTCGTGGGGGCTAGGTAGAGAAAAAATGGAACAAGATGGGATCAGGAAGGAGACAACAGTAAGAGACTCAATCTTATGAAACAAAATGAGGGTTGCTGGAGGGTGCGGGGGTAGGGATAGGGTCGCTGGGTGATGGATATTGAGGAGGGTGTGTGCTATGGGGAATGTTGTGAAATGTGTAAGCCTGATGATTCACAGACCTGTACCCCTGGTGCAAATAATACATTATATGTTAATTAAAAAAAAATCCTTCTCATGGGCCCTCTGGGAAAAATAAAAAAGAGTCTCTCATGGTTTTTCTCCTCTCTGATGACTTTTATTACAGTATATTGTTATAATTGTTGCTTTTTATTATTAGTTATTATTAATCTATATGCCTAATTTAGAAATTAAACTTTACCATAGATATGTACATATAGGAAAAAAAGTACATAGAGGGTTCAGTACTATCTGTGGTTTCAGGCATCCACTGGGGGTCTTAGAACTTATTTCCCACAGATAAGGGGGGGACCACCATATTTCTGCTAATCTCTGGCAATTGGATAATATCACATCAAGAAGTTAGTGTGATTTTTTTTGCTTTTGGCTAATGACAGCTCATAATCTATAACAGAACAATACAGTTTCCAATGTTTCCTGAGTGTATTTTATTTATTTTTATTTTTTAAAAGATTATTTATTTATTTATATGAGAAAGAGAGAGAGAAGGAGAGGCAGAGGGAGAAGCAGACTCCCTACTGAGTAGGGAGCCCAGCGTGGGGCTCAATTCCAGGATTCTGGGATCATAACCCGAGATAGAGGCAGACACTTAGCTGACTGAGCCACCTAGGTGCCCCTCCTGAGTATATTTTAAATATCATTTATATCATAGAAGGAAAATATGTTTATCTTATTTTTCATGATTTTAAACATATTCTAATTTATTTGATTATGACATACAACAAATAGCTCATATACACTTCACTTCCATTTAAGTATGTTTTGTTTGTGCTAATGTTAAAACATACTGCTTTCTCCTGAATACACTTTGAGGAAAGAGAAGATGGTTTGAAGTGATGCCGGGGGATATCAGAAAGTAGAAAAACTTGGCCATTTTTAATGCGGGTAATTGGGAGGTGGTGGAATGTAGACAAATCTGAATGCACGTGAATGCACACATACACACACAAACACACACACACAGCACACACACACACACACCCTCCAGACAAAGAATTCCCTTTCTGAATTTGGCAAAACGTGGAAAGGTTACAAAAGGAAGATTTTTTTCTTTCCCATACTCAGTGTGGTGCATTACTAATGCCTCAGTGAGTTTAAATAAAACAATGGGACTCATAAGAATTCATACATATTTCCAGCATATTACATTTTATACTGTAATAAAATACCTTTATAATATGGATTTTTTGGTTAAATGCCTTAAGATAGAATATGAGCCAAATAATGTTCCTTGAAACACAGTCTCTCCATACAATAAAGATCTGATCCATCACAGGTATTAGTTTTAGCTGCCAGGGCCTTTCTAAATTTAAAAATTTGAAACTTCTAATTTAAATAATAGGCAATTAAAAAATTTCAGAATGCATTCGTTGCATATGACCAAGACATTTAGGCCAAGAAGCCCATGTATAAGGATTGAAGAATGTCGTGTGCCGACAAACAACACATCCATTATCTGTTATGTTTAAAAAAATCTAAGTTGCCTGGCATGGCTGTGTCTAATTACATATCACAATATCAGTGGGTAATTGTGGTTTCTATGAGAAAAATTTGTTCCAAAGTCAAAATGTCATCTTGCTGTCAAATAATCCTGCCGATTACTATAAACAGAGCTGGAGAATTGTGCTGTGACCGAGAAGATGTGATGTGAATTGTGTTCATTACCCAAGACACGACTTCCATTGTAATTACACAGCTACCACTATAGCTTCCTTCTGCTATCTCCTGCTTGCCTGCTGCCACACATACAACTGATTAACATTCGGTCAATACAGCGCCTTTCATACCGTTAACCTCGGAGCCAAGTGAGGTCATTCCTTCATTATGATGGATTCTGTATTAACACAGCAACCTACATCAAGGATTAATATTTCCCTTTTCTTCATTTATGGTTAAATTAGTAATTAGTCTAACACCTGGGTTCCATTATATTCTTGTTTGTCTGATCCTGTGTTGAAAATTCAACTGGCTTACAGGAAACTTCAGAACCCTCTTGCCAAGGAAGAGTCTTTCCTCTCTGGCTACATCTGCTTTACAAAGTAGAAAAAAAAATATTTGGCATCAGGTATAATTTGAATATGAAAAACATTAGTGATAGGAAATGAACCAAAGGAACATATGGTCTAGAAAGTACATATCAGTTTTTGGAAATTGGGATTAGACTACATGAAATTTCTAGAAATTTGTTTATTGTGATGGGAACCTTGAGTCTGAGGTCATTCTGATATTTTGGAGTTTTATTTTCACAATCCTTTAGTGTAGTTTCTTATTCTGTTTGGTGAACTGTCATCAACAGCCACATTTTATGTAAGCCTGTGCTTTGTTTTCTTATAGGTAGCTATCTGAACTTTTGAAGTTCGGATAGAACTTCAATTATTATAGAATTATTATAGCCAGACACTTCTAAGAGGAAAGAAAATTATACTTTTAAAAAATGGCCTCTCAATATGAAGAACGACAAAATTCAGGAAGAGGCAGCGATGGGGACAGTTAATGTCTCTGAGAATCTCTATTAACCTTTGGGGTCTGTGTCAATTAATGTTTTTATACCTAACAACACTGGAATATTATTTAGAAGTTCTATGGTAATTAGTGGAACATTTTACGAAATTTTATTTTATGCTTCTCTGGCTGTCTTTGGAATGGAAGTTTGAATTAACTTGGCGTGCTTACAGTTTTCACCATGGACGACTGAATAAAATTCCTAGCAGATAAAAGAGCAATGAGATTCACAAATCCAGGCCATCTTTTAAAATAGGTACTTCTCAAAAAAAAAAAAAATTAGGTACTTCTCTGGGGCAAGTAGTCTACCAGATGCTCCAGACAGTCTTTTCAAACTCTTTCAAACACTTCGAATAGCCAAGTGGGTGCTGTTGTCCCAATTAGAGATGAGGAAGCTAATCTTCAGAGAGATTAAGTGGTATGCTGAAGGTCACATACCCAGCAAGTGGTGGAGTCAGAATTTAAGACCACATTTGCCTGACAGAGAGCCCATGCTCTTTCCATCATGATCTACTGGGCCATTCATTCATAATACATCCAAGTAGAAGAAGACAACAATTGTGTGCTTCTTCTGGGAAAAACAAAGGCAAATACTAGGAGGCAAGTATTTAAAGTGGAATAAAATCAATTAAATTTTTCATTACATAGAACAGCATGCACCCCGGCCTACCCTGGGCATTATTTAACAAGGGGACTCTCCAGTGCCCTAAATAGATATTCAGGTATTTCTAAGTGTAGAATTTACAGAATGAATAGACTATATTTTATTTTTCAGAACATGAGCTTCATACTTGGGCATGGTTTCAGTTATTCTGGGGGGAGGGTACGAGTGCATCTTGCATTAGAAAGTAGCAACACTACGAGGAGTATAATCTTGCAGTTCATCAACAGTTTATGCTGTGAATATTGCATCTAAACAGGAAACGTTGCCATGCCAGTGATCGATTTATTGCCTCTCCACTTCAAGTCCATCCATTATCTCCTGCTTTATGAAAATAAGAGTTGGACCCGTGAAACATTTCTCCTTTGCCAGCTGGCATGATATCAGCTTTGTCAGTAGGGGGTGCTAGAGGGATACTGGGGCAGAAAGTTTGGTTTGGTTTGGTTTTGATCCTGGTTACAGGGTGTTCTCTTGGCAAACTCCCATTCTGAGTGTGACTTCAGCCTCAGTGTACTGCCAGCAGTGCAAGGCATGGCTTTCTTTACCACTTGGCTTCTGTGGTGTGTGGTATCTCCAGTATCTGGCTTTTTTAGTGAATGCTTGGCTCCTGCAGTGCGTGGCAACCAACAGCAACCAGCCTCTCTCTAGAGAGCTTTCCTCTGGTAACCGCTTGTGCAGCTAACAGCCAGTTCCAAGGCATGGTACCTCTCCGTCAATGGCTTTCTCTTGCATCCGGAGGGTGGATTTCCAGCAAGTTCCATCACTGAGCTAGGATGGTGCTCTTTCCAATAAGGTATGGATCTCAACACTAGGAGGAGGGAAGCTCTGCCTTGGGGTCTTAATCTCAGCCCCAGGGATAGTAGCTGCTAATTATATTCTTTAGAGTTTTTTTTACTTCTTACTAGATTATGCCCCATTATTGAATCTTCTGTTAAACTTTGTTAAAATCGCTGTGTGAAAAGTACTCATGAAAGAAATTGAGGAAGACACAAAGAAATGGAAAAATGTTCCATGCTCCTGGATTGGGAAGAATAAATTTTGTGAAAATGTCTATGCTACCTAAAGCAATCTACACATTTAATGCAATTCCTATCAAAGTACCATCCATCTTTTTCAAAGAAATGGAACAAATAATCCTAAAATTTATATGGAACCAGAAAAGACCTCGAATAGCCAAAGGAATATTGAAAAAGAAAGCCAAAGTTGGTGGCATCACAATTCCAGACTTCAAGCTCTATTACTAAGCTGTCATCATCAAGACAGCATGGTACTGGCACAAAAACAGACACATAGATCAATGGAACAGAATAGAAAGCCCAGAAATAGACCCTCAACTCTATGGTCAACTAATCTTCGACAAAGCAGTAAAGAATGTCCAATGGAAAAAAGACAGCCTCTTCAATAAATGGTGTTGGGAAAATTGGACAGCCACATGCAGAAAAATGAAATCGGACCATTTCCTTACACCACACATGAAACTAGACTCAAAATGGATGAAGGACCTCAATGTGAGAAACGACTCCGTCAAAATCCTTGAGGAGAACACAGGCAGCAACCTCTTTGACCTCAACCGCAGCAACATCTTCCTAGAAACATCACCAAAGGCAAGGGAAGCAAGGGCAAAAATGAACTATTGGGATTTTATCAAGATCAAAAGCTTTTGCACAGCAAAGGAAACAGTTAACAAAACCAAAAGACAACTGACAGAATGGGAGAAGATATTTGCAAACGACATATCAGATAAAGGGCTAGTGTCCAAAATTTATAAAGAACTTAGCAAACTCAACACCCAAAGAACAAATAATGCAATCAAGAAATGGGCAGAGGACATGAACAGACATTTCTGCAAAGAAGACATCCAAGATGGCCAACAGACACATGAAAAAGTGCTCCATATCACTTGGGATCAGGGAAATGCAAATCAAAACCACAATGAGATATCACCTCACACCAGTCAGAATGGCTAAAATTAACAAGTCAGGAAATGACAGATGCTGGCGAGGATGCGGAGAAAGGGGAACCCTCCTACACTGTTGGTGGGAATGCAAACTGTTGCAACCACTCTGGAAAACAACATGGAGGTTCCTCAAAATGCAGAAAATAGAACTACCCTATGACCCAACAATTGCACTACTGGGTATTTACCCTAAAGATACAAACGTAGTGATCTGAAGGGGCACGGGCACCCGAATGTTTATAGCAGCAATGTCCACAATAACCAAACTATGGAAAGAACCTCGATGTCCATCAACAGATGAATGGATCAAGAAGATGTGGTATATATACACAATGGAATACTATGCAGCCGTCAAAATAAATGAAATTTTGCCATTTGCGACAACGTGGATGGAACTAGAGCATATCATGCTTAGCGAAATAAATCAAGCGGAGAAAGACAACTATCATATGATCTCCCTGATATAAGGAAGTGGTGATGCAACATGGCGGCTTAAGGGGATAGGAGAAGAATAAATGAAACAAGATGGGATTGGGAGGGAGACAAACCATAAGTGACTCTTAATCTCACAAAACAAACTGAGGGTTGCTGGGGGGAGGGGGGTTGGAGAAGGGGGGTGGGATTATGGACATTGGGGAGGGTATGTGCTTTGGTGAGTGCTGTGAAGTGTGTAAACCGGGCGATTCACAGACCTGTACCCCTGGGGATAAAAATACATTATATGTTTATAAAAAAAAAAAAGTAAAAAAAAAATTGCTGTGTGATTACTTTCTTTCCTCCTTTTGTTCTTTCTTTCTTTCTTTTTATTTTATTTATTTGATAGACAGAGATCACAAGTAGGCAGGGAGGCAGGCAGAGAGAGAGGAGGAAGCAGGTTCCCTGCCAAGCAGAGAGCCCGACATGGGGCTCAATCCCCGGACCCTGGGATCATGACCTGAGCCGAAGGGGCAGAGGCTTTAACCCACTGAGCCACCCAGGTGCCCCCTCGCTGTGATTTCTATCTCCTGGTTGGACACTGACTGATACAGCTAAGCAGTAATGTCCTGGGAGTTAGACAATGCCTAGGAGTTGCCGATATCTTTAGTCATCTAGGAAATGTACAGATAGGCCTGGAGAGACAGGGGGAAAAGAATGTGTTGATATTTAATGGATTTTGGGATAGAAAGATGATTCAAGAGAAGGATGAATTCTTAGGTGGGCATTAGTTCTCTGTGGTGTGCAGTCAGAATGGCTAAAATTAACAAGTCAGGAAACAACATGACTTTGGTGAGGATGTGGAGAAAGGGGAACCCTCTTACTCTGTTGATGGGAATGCAAACTGGTGCAACAACTCTGGAAGACAGCATGGAGGTTCCTCAAAAAGTTAAAAATAGAGCTATCCTATGACCCAGGAACTGCACTATTTGGTATTTATCCAAAGGATACAAACATAGTGATCTGTAGGGACACATGCATCCCCAAATGTTTATAGCAGCAATGTCCACAATAGCCAAACTATGGGAAGAACCCAGATGTCCATCGACAAATGAATGGATTAAAAAATATGTGGAATGTATATACAATGGAACATTACTCAGCCATCAAAAAGAATGAAATCTTGCCACGTGCAATGAGATGGATGGAACTAGAGTATATCATGCTAAGTGAAATAAGTCAGTCAGAGAAAGACAGTTATCACATGATTTCACTGATATGTGGAATTTAAGAAACAAAACAGATGAACATAAGGAAGGGGAAGGAAAAATAAGATGAAACAGAGAGGGAGACAAACCATAAAAGACTCTTAACCATAGGAAACAAACTGAGGGTTGCTGGAGGGGAGATGGGTGGGGAGTGGGGCAACTGGGTGATAGGCATTAAGGAGGACATGTGATGGAGTGAGGACCTGGTCTTTTTTGCAACTAATGAATAACTAAGTTCTTCCTCTGAAACTAATAATACACTATATGTTAATTAATTGAATTTAAATTAAAAACTCTGAATGTGGTTTTCCCGCACACTTAGGGAAAATGTTAGAGACTTCACAGTAGCCTATAAGACCTGTCATGACCTGACCAGCCTCTGACCTCTGACCTCTGACCTCACTTCCAATCCCTCTCCCATTGCTCACTTCAGGGGCTCCAGCCACATTGGCCTCTTTATGGTCCTTGACCACCCCAGGTATATGCCTGCCTCAATGCCTTGCACCTACTGCTCCGTCTTCCTGGAAGGTTTTCTTCCATATACCTGCCTGACTGATGTACTCTCTACCTACAGGTCTTTGCTCCATTGTCACTTCAGTGAGGCCTTCTGTAATCACTCTCTTTAAATTTGTGAGCTTGACCTTGTACTCCCTATCCCTTATCAGTCTTCTCTTGTTTATTCTTCTCCATAGCACCTTCTAAGATGCTACATAATTTGTTTATTTATTTTGTCTCTTGTTTGTTACTCTCTGACTAAAATACGTTTCATGAGTCAGGAATTGAAAACATTTTTTTCAGTGCTATCTCCTTTGTATCTAGACTAATGCTTAAATACTTATGAATGAAAGAATGAATGAACCCCTTATATAACTAGGGCTGAATATAAATCAAGCTTATGTACCTTATCAAAATTTTAATTTATATTTTTGGGTGTGTGTGTGTGTCTAGTTACATGACCAGAATTAAAGAGATGTTTGCCTTTGTGTCTTGAATGAGGAATTCCTATAATTAACATGTTTTAAGTGGTTTTTTGCCTATGTTTTAAAATTAGTTTCAGGGGTCGCCCGGGTGGCTCAGTGGGTTAAAGCCTCTGCCTTCAGCTCAGGTCATGATCCCAGGGTCCTGGGATTGAGCCCCGCGTTGGGCTCTCTGCTCCGCAGGAAGGCCGCTTCCTTCTCTCTCTCTCTCTCTCTCTCTCTGCCTGCCTCTCTGCTTACTTGTGATCTCTGTCTGTCGAATAGATAAATAAAATCTTTAAAAAAAATAAAATTAATTTCAGTGGAAATGTATCATTTTTACCTCCCATAGGCTATCCTTCATCTCCTTCTCCTCTCCTCCTTCTTCCTAAGATTTTTTTTTTTTTTTTTTTTATTTGACAGAGAGAGAAAGCACAAGCAGGGGGAATAGCCAAGGGCGTGGGAGAACTAGACTCCCTGTTGAGCAGGGAGCCCTATGCAGGACTTGATTCTAGGACCTTGGGATCACAACCTGAGCCTAAGGCAGATGCTTAAAGGACTGAACCACCCAGGTGCCCAGCTGTCCTCCTTCTTAACAGCACCCCAGTTTTGCCTTGATGGGATTACCAGTCAGGGTCATGATGGCTCCTGACCTAAGCCAGGTGGCTGGAAGGCAGTTATATTCATGGGAAGAGTGATATAGAGACCCCACATGGCTAGCACTCTTTATCTCTGCAAGCACTCCCTGAACTGACCATTCATCAGGTAGGTTCTGCTTCTCTTTTTCTCTGGGGTTGCTCTAGTCTCTGCCCTTCCTGAATCTGGTCCACATTTTGTTCCATCGTGTGAGTTACCCTAACTTCTTCCCACATTCTTTTTTTTCTACTTAAGTTAGGCAATTTCTATTTCTTGTAACCAGAGCATCTTAACTAATAAAATAATTTATTTTATCATGAGGGTAGGATCTGTATCTTGTACGGGTTGGATACAATATGCCTGGATCAGTTGTTCTGTAGGAAATAGGCTTTTTAAGATACTGACTATATAACATGAAAATGACAATTTCTGGCAATATATTTCAATTCTTATAGGCTAAAGGTATTTAGGCAAATCAAATCAAGAAATAGAAAGGATGTAACCTCTGCTCACGTTATATTAGATACAACATATTTTATTTTAGATGCTTCCTCTAGATTCTTTGTCCCCATCAATAGCTTCAGAAATTGTAATTGATATATTTAGATGCTGGCAAAGAAGGGCTTACTTATAGAGGAATTACAGAGGTAGTAAATTTACACAACAAAATGGCAAATTGCAGACTGTTTTGCCATACAGAGAGCACCTTTATTCTATAATAGCTAGAATAAATTTTAAAGAACAATGGAGAAATTCTCCACATACTTTATTTCCAAAACAAGAGCGAACTATTAACTGGCATAATCACAAGGTTAAAAAAAAAAATCTGTTGATGATGAGGTTGAGAAATCTGGCACATTTTCCATTCAAATTAATTCAAGACATCATAATAATAAATACTGCTAAAATCTCACAAAATCTGGAAAATAATATCTGATAAAAACATAGTAGAGTATTAGGAAAATATGTTCTTTTTAATGAAGATATAATTGACATATGACATTAGTTTCAGGTTTATGACGTAATGATTTGCGATCTGTGTATATTGAAACATAATGTTCTTTTTTAAAAAAATTATTTATCTATTTATTTGACACAGAGAGAGAGAGTAAGAGAGAAAGCACAAGCAGAGGGAGCCACAGAGGGAGAGGAGATGTGGGCTCCCCGCTTAACAATGAGCCCTACATGGGGCTCGATCTCAGAACCCCGGGATCATGACCCGAGCCAAAGACAGTCACTTAACTGACTGAGCCACCCAGGTGCCCTGAAACATAATATGCTCTTGATAATAGAGGTGTTTTCAGGTCAAATAACTTATTTTTTCACTGAAAAGTTGATGCAGATGTTTAGCTGATGGTACGTATAAAATAAACTTTTAGTGAGTTAACTGTTTTAATAATAATACTAAAAAAAAAAAGCCTAGGACTGTAAAAAAGTGTGTGTGCATGTGTGTGTGTGTGTGTGTGTGTGTGTGTGTTCTTTGTTTTGAATTAGGTAATAGGTCTAATGAGCATTTCAAAAAAGGTGGTTTCATTTGCATTTTTAAATTCCCCTGCTTCAGCAATGTTTTATACTCTATCTAAAACAATTGATATTTCCTAAAAAGGACTGATTATCTGGTATGGCCATTTTGGGAATCAGATGAAAAAAACTTTTTACTGTTAAAAATTTCAAACATACAGAAGACCACAAGGAGAGTGAGAATAACATTAGTGTGCTTTACAATCACTGGGAGGGCTTGTTAAAAAGGATTGCTGGGATCTACCCCCAGAGTTACTGGTTCAGTAAGTCTTAGGTGGGACCTAAAATTTGCATTTTAACAAATTTCCAGATGATGTGGACATGGATCGTCCAGGGACCACACTTTGAGAACCACTGGTATAATGAAGTCCCAAGTACTCATCCTCAGCTAATTATCAACACATGACCAACCTTGTTTCATTTCTACTGCTCACTCATTCCCCTCCTCTCCAGAGGAAGGTTTAGAGTTTAGAGGCAAATTCCATCCATCATATACTTTCATCTACAAGCTCTTCTGAATGTATCTCTAAAGCAGAGGTTGACAAAACCCATTCTGTTGTCTGTTTCTGTAAGTAAACTTGTATAGGAATACAGCATAGCCATGTGTTATGTGTTGTTGATAGCAGGTCTCAGGCTACAATGACATAGTTGAATCATTGCAACAGACTGTAGAAGCACAAAGCCTAAAACACTTATCTGACCCTTTATAGACAAAAGTACTGACCTAAAAATTTAATGCAATTGTCTTTTTAATTTTTTTATTTTTATTTTATTTTTTTTAAAGATTTTATTTATTTATTTGTCAGAGACAGAGAGAGAGAGAGAGTGAGCACAGGCAGACAGAGAGGCTGGCAGAGGCAGAGGGAGAAGCAGGCTCCCTGCTGAGAAAGGAGCCCAATGTGGGACTCGATCCCAGGATGCTGGGATCATGACCTGAGCCGAAGGCAGCTGCTTACCCAACTGAGCCACCCAGGCATCCCCGCAATTGTCTTTTTTAAAAAAGATTTATTTATGTTTAGAGAGAGAGAAAGCAGGAGTGGGAGGGACAAAGGGAGAGGGAGAGAGAATCCCAAGTAGACTCTGCATTGAGCGTGGAGCCCCACATGGGGCTCAGTCTGCGGATCAATCTCACAACCCTGAGATCAGGACCTGAGCTGAAACAAAGAGTCCAATGATTAACCGACGGTGCTACCCAGGCACCCCAGCACAAACATCAAGCAATATTCAGACTTCTTTGATTGTCTCATGGTTTTTTTCACTGTTGACTTATTCCAATCAAAATCCAGATCAGGTCTACATATTGCATTGGCCGAGAAGTCTTTTATGACTCTTTTATAGATTCCCTGTCCTTTATTTTCTTATAATTTACTTGTTGGAGAAAGGGGGTTTGTTATTTGCCTTGTAGACCTTCCTGCATTCTGGGTTTTGCTGATTGCATCCTGAGGGTGTCCTTTATTTCCCATAAGTCTCTTATATTTCTTGTAAGGAAAAGTTAAGTTAAGAGACTTGATCTGATTCAGATTGACATTTTTATGAGATTCCTTCATAGTAGGTGTTGGGTATTTCCATTTGCATCACATCTTTTAATGGTATTAGGACCGACCAGTGGTAACTGCTGTTATCTACCTGATCTGTATATTGGAGACCAACAGCCTTCTGCCTGATTGTTGGCCACTGATGTTCATTGCCTGTATCAATAGTCTCAACCTTGGCTGCTCATTAGAATCATGGGAGGAGATTTTAACTCTGCCCAGTGTCATTCCTAGGCCCCTCATCATGTAAATTAAGTCAGAATCTCTGGGGGTGGGATCACGGCAACATTAGTATGTTTGAAGCTCCCAAAGGTGATTCCCAAGTGCAGTCAAACTTTAGAACTGTTGGCTTAAATTCTTTATTGTGACATTCTGTTATTTTTACTACGTTTTAGCTGAGATTTTCTTTTTTTCCAGATTAACTGAGATGCAATAGACATATAGCATTGCATAAGTTTGAAGTGTTAAAGAAAATTTGATATACATATATATTGTGAAATGATTACTGAAATAAGGTTAGACACACCCATCACCTCACATAGCTACTGTTCTGTGTGTGGAAAGAACTTTTAATATCTACCCTTTTAGCAACTTTCAAGTATATAGAATAGTATTGTTAAATATAGTTACCATACATCTCCAGACCATTTTCATCTGAGAATGGAAGTTTGACCCTTTGACCACTTTCTCTCATTCCGCCTGCCCCTGGCAACCCCAACCTGTTCTGTTTCTGAGTTCTTTTTTCCTTTCTTTTTTTAGATTCTATGTATATATGGAGAGCATACAGTATTTGTCTTTCTCTGTCTGACTTATTTCACTTACTGTAATACCCCAGTTTTTCAGACTTCTGTTTTTGTATATGGCAGGATTTCTTTTCTTTCCCCCCAAGGCTGAAGACTATTCCACTCTGTGTGTGTGTGTGTGTGTGTGTGTGTGTGTGTGACATTCATCCGCTGACAGATATTAGATTGTTTCCATGCCTTGGCTATTATGAATAATGTTGCTATGAACATGAGAGTCCTGGTGTCTATTTGAGATACTGATTTTTTTCCCTTTGGATTAATACCCAGAAATGGGATTACTGGATCATATGGTGGTTCTATTTTTAATTTCTTGAGGAACCTCCATATTGTTTTCCATAGTGGGTGCAACAGTTAAATTCCCAGTAACACTTGTATGCAAGTGTTCCTTTTTCTCTTTTTGACTCATCTGAGTCAGCATTTGTTATCTCTTACCTTTTTGATGGGTTGTCATTCTGACAGATGTGAGGTGATGCTTCATTGTGGTTTTGACTTGCATTTCCCTGATGATAGTGTTGTTGAACAACTTTTCATGTACTTGTTAGCCATTTATATATCTTCCTTTGAAAAATGTCAGGTCTCTTTCCCATTTGAAAATTGGATTGCTCCTTATCTATATTTTGGGTATTAATCCTTTATTAGATATATGAATTTACAAATATTGTCTTCCATTTGGTAGGTTGCCTTTTCATTTTGTTGATGGTTTCTTCAGCTATATAGAAGCTTTTTAGTTTGTAGTCCCACCCATTTAGTTTTGCTTTTGCTGCTTGTACTTATGGTGTCATATCCAAAAAATCATTGCCGAGACCAATTTCAAAGAGATTTTTCCTTGTTTTGTTTTAGGGCCTTTACGATTTCAGACCTTAAATTTCAGTCTTTATCCATTTCAAGTTAATTTTTGTAAGTGGTATGAGAGAGGGGTCCAGTTTCATTCTTCTCTCTGTGGAAACCTAGTTTTCCCAACACTGGGATTTTCTTATTAGACCTTTCATTGACCATTTGGCTACTTGCACATGGAGAGTAGGCAGGCAGAATAAATGCTTCATTATTTTTTTCTTTACCAATTTTCAGAACAACAAGTTTGGGGGACCATTATTTTTGTAGTAATGGTTGGGAGAGGGTCCACCTACTCCAAGAATCTCTTGATATGATACCTCTGGGAATTCTTCGATATGGACCTCATGATGACATGTATACTGCACTGTCTATAGGTACAAATGAGGTCACATAAATTGATCTTCACACTTGGATGATTCTTTGTGCCATCTCCGTTTCTGTAGTACTCAGCTCCCCTGCAGGTTTTCCCCTCTAATTATTTCTAAAGTCTCCTGGTAGTATCTTTCATCCACCCATCTTTTCAACAGATATTTGTTGAATGCCTGCTACATGCCAGGCACATGTACTCATGAACAATTCTAGTCGTTCTGGTAGTACTCTGGCTGCCTTGACAAGGAGCCTTACCATTGCCTCTCAGGTTGATATGCATCTTGAAAATGCCAATGCATGTGCCAAGACTGCTATTGGCCAGTCCTTCCCACCCAGCAATCGTGGCTGTGTTAGCGCAGTCCTGGGTTATGGACAGCAGTGGGGAGATTTCTCCTTCCTGTCTTGGTTTGTCATCTGGGTTCTGGAAATGTACTCCTTTGTGACCAGGTTCTCACTGAGCCTTTTAGGAAAAGCACTCCTTTATCTGTTGACTTCATCATCATCATCATTATTTTTCTCCTGGGTCTTAGAACACATCATCCTTTGTCCTTGTCTCCTCCTTTTTCTTCAAACACCCATGGACTAAATCCCTTCTTCTTCTCCTCCTCCTCCTCCTTCTTCTTCTTCTTCTTTTTTGTTTCAAATTATTATTCAAATTCTAGTTAACTAGCATGCAGTGTAGTATTAGTTTCAGGTATAGAATTTAGTGATTCATCACATGCATAACAACACACAGTGTTCATCACAAGTTCCCTCCTTCATACCCATCACCCATCTAGCCTGTCCCCCCAACCACCTCCCCTCTAGCAACCCTCAGTTTGTTCTCTATAGTTAAGAATCTATTTTCTGGGGCGCCTGGGTGGCTCAGTGGGTTAAAGCCTCTGCCTTTGGCTCAGGTCATGATCCCAGGGTCCTGGGATCGAGCCCCATCGGGCTCTCTGCTCAGCATGGGGCCTGTTTCCCTCTCTCTCTCTGCCTGCCTCTCTGCCTACTTGTGATCTCTGTCTGTCAAATAAATAAATAAAATCTTAAAAAAAAATCCATTTTCTGGTTTGCCTTTTTTCTTTTCCTCCCCTATGTTCATCTGTTTCATTTCTTAACTTCCACATATGAGAGAAATCATATGGTATTTGTCTTTTTCTGACTGACTTATTTCACTTAGCATAATACTCCCTAGCTCCATCCACATTGCTGCAAATGGCAAGATTTCATTCTTTTTTGTGGCTGAGTAATAGTCCAATAGTCCAATATACCACCTTTTCTTCATCCATTCATCAGTCAATAGACATTTGGGTTCCTTCCATAATTGGCTATTGTTGATAATGCTGCCATAAACATCAGGATGCATGTACCCTTTTGAATCAGAATTTTTGTATTCTTCAGTTAAATACCTGGCAGTGTAATTGCTAGGTTGTAGTGTAGTTCTATTTTTAATTTTTTGAGGACTGTAAAACCCTTATTATTTAACTAGTTTAACAAATCAGAAACAAAACAAACAGAACAAACTTCCCATCCATTTTTCCATTTATTTATTTATTTATTGTTAGTCCATCCTTCCTATCACTTCATAAAAACAAGCCTCTGGAGGGATCACTTACTTGTCAGTTCCATAAACAGCAAGACCATTATTTCTCAAACTTGAATGAGCGAATTTATTACCTGACAGTAGCTTGCTAAAATGCAGATTCTGATGCAGCAGGACTGGGGTGGGGCTGAGGATGTCCCTGTCTTCCTTCCTTCCCTCCTTCTTTCCTTCTTTCTTTCTAGATTTTGTTAATTTATTTGACACAGAGAGAGAGATAGCCAGAGAGAGAGAGAGCATATAAGCAGGAGGAGCGGCAGGCAGAAGGAGAGGGAGAGGGAGAAGCAGGCTCCCCACAGAGCAGGAAGCCTGATGTGGGGCTCGATTCCAGGACCCTGAGATCATGACCTGAGCTGAAGACAGCTGCTTAACCGACTGAGCCACCATGGACATCCCCAAGAATGTCCATTCCTAACAAGCTTCCAGGTGATGCCTTCGCTGCTGGTCTAAGGACTATGTTTTGAGTAGTGAGGAACTAGGCTTTGCATTCCAGTTTTGGCCCAGCTGGACACTCTACTAACCAATGACCGTACTATATATTACGTGATACAAAAACTGAATTTTCCAATATGGGGCTATTGCAGGTTGAAGAGGTAATGCAGGTTGCTCTGCCTTTGCTGTCCAGGTCCTGCTGATCTTCATCTGTCAGGTGGATCTGCTCTGGGATGTTTCTGAAACCAGAGTTCTGATCTCTGGTGTCTGCTTATAAGGTTTCTCTCCATTGTAAGTCAGCGATTGCCAGTCCTGGCTGCACATCAGAATTCCTGGTAAAGTTGTTTTTTTTTTTTTTTTTTTTTTTTTTTTTAAAGAGTACAAAATCTCTGGGGGTGGGACCCAAGCATTTATATTTAAAAACATCTCCCCAGGTGATTGATTCTCATGTTGAGAATTAATGTTCTAAATACAAAATTTTTCATTTTGGTGTTGCTAAGATTTGTTTCCCCCAAAATGGCTCTGCAAAGAGCTTGCTATAAATCCTTATGAACCTGAGAATTCTTACTTGGTTTGTGTAGCACCATAGTTCTGCCTTTCCCCAGTGCTGAGCTGCTGGAGGTTTGGTTATAGGTTCTGCTTTCTTTGTATATTTGCTGACCAAAGGAAAGACTGTTTATTTCACCATCTTTCATGAGACGAACAACTTTCCTTTTTGTAGCCCGAGCTGAAAACAGGATTTTACTATTAGGCAGAAGCTTGGATACCAGGAAACATTCCGTGTTATTAAATGGCTGGTTATTTATCTTCAGATGGTTTGCATTGGGTGTTTTTCCTGATATAGGCAGTGGACAAAGTTTTTAGGCCCATCAGAACAGAGGCAGCAAAGTCTGTTGCAGGCATCAGCCAGAAGGAGGAAAAGGAGGAATGGAAAGGCCAGTTTCTATTTAGGATTTAAAAGGCTTTAAAAGGTTGCCAACTGAGAAATGAGTTGTGCTGCTGCCCAATTATCCATCCACCTTTTTTGGTCCACTGGCTCCCTGGTATCTGTGTGCTGAGAGAAAGAAATGATTCTAGGGCTGAGATTTGGAAACCAATCCTTAGAACTGTTGGCCAGATTCTAACATTAAATGTGCTCAGGTTTATCCCTTTTCAGTTTCTGGAAGCATCTCTCTGTGTACTGAGTGCTGGGTTTAAGTGTTTCTTCCTTTTTTTAAAAGTGAAATAAATATATTTCCATTCCCCCTCTTTTTCCTGGGCTGAACAAATATATATTGTTTCCAAAACTTTTCCTTGCCAGGAGAAAAAAGGGAGAAGATATGGAGTCTGAAATCCTGCTCTCTATAAACCATCAGCTTATAAAACTCTGTCAAGAAGTTCTCCGAAAGGAACAAATGTTAAAGTCATTTTGGGTTTGAACCATGTGATTTGAATCCAGGCTCAATGGCTTCTGTGTTCCTGAAGAGGCATTGTGAAGAAGACAGGTTGGGATAAATCATACCGTTGTGGACCTGGACATGCAGAGCAGGCCTGGTGCCTGAGGATGTTTTGCTCATGTCAGGACCTAAGGGGGTGGGACCTCAGAGGGAAGAGTGCTGGACAGCCCAGCTGAGCCAAATCTAGCCATTAGACCAGAGAGACAGAGCCATTTAGGTCTCCAAGGAGAGAACACAATTTCTGGTGAGTTCCTTTGTGGGGAAATGACACACCCCTTGAAAATCCCTTACCTCATAGAATTTCCTGGTGGAGGCTTCTTTTATTTGTTTTCTTCAAAACCACCAGGTTAAGAGGCGTGTGTGTGTGTGTGTGTGTGCGCGCGCGCGCATGTATAGGGATAGACAGGAGAAGGCTGAAGGATATAAAAACTTGCAGACAGAATTGACTTTGGGGCACTGAGGGAAGAAGGGACTGAGCATTTATTGAGCATCTCCTACATTTTGGTGCCTTATAAGTCATTGTAGTAATCCTTATAATAACCTTTTAGCCTTTTATAGCTATGAATATTACAGTTATTAATCATGAGGAATTTTAATTTGAAATTAAAATAGGAAGTGAACCTGACATATGGAAAGTTTCTCTTTTTTTTTTTCTCCAGTTTCCCCTAAGGATGGCAGCAGAATGGCGATTCATTCTCTCATTTCTCTGTTAGGAACCAGGTTTACTAATACAAAAACACGGGTAAGTGCCTTCTTCAAAGAACAATGGAGAACCCAAGTTGGTTTTCTTAAATCATGGACTATCATAACAAATACAGTCCACAGACAAGATAACCCCTTGGTATGTGGGTGTTTTCAGGGGGTGTTTTCTCAGAGAAGACTGAGAAAATATGGTAACATTCTGGCTTATAAAACTTCTGAGTCAGGTGTGAACTGGAACATGACCTTATTCCTAATGTTGGACCTCATTCCTCCAGTAAAATCTAAGATTCTTCTTGACCAAACATTCTTGTCTGTTTTTATTTTATTTATTTATTTAGTTTTTAGAATATTTTATTTATTTATTTGACAGAGAGAGAGAGAGAGAGAGAGAGATAGAGAGAGAGATCACAAGTAGACAGAAAGGCAGGCACAGAGAGAGGAGGAAGCTGGCTCCGAGCTGAGCAGAGAGCCCAATGTGGGGCTCGATCTCAGGACCCTGAGACCTTGACCTGAGTCGAAGGGCAGAGGCTTTAACCCACTGAGCCATGCAGGCACCCCTCTTGTCTGTTTTTAAACCCCCAAAGACTCTGAGACCTAAGGGCAGGTCTAGATCTTGGGAACTATAAATACTCCTATTTTATAGAGGCAGAATTTGAGGCTCAGGAAGTGTATTAGTTTTGGGGAAGTCAAAAGTTATACATGGATTTTTGAATGTCTAAGGTCATTGGCATCCCTAACCCCCATATTTTTCAAGGGTCAACTGTACTTTGTAAGTGATTATTCTCCAAGGGAAGCAGTATGTTGTAGGGGAGAGTTGCAAGACCACTGTAGCTAGTGAAACTTGATTTCAACCTTGGCTCTGCTTTTTGCATGTTATAAAAAGGGGGCCTGGACAGAGATTGCTGAATTGCAAATAACGCATCATTAAGGGAGAACTTCCAGGCATTGGGAAAGAAGATATTTCCAGGTTGAGTGTACCTTCCAGATGTCTCTCAGATTCTTTTAATCATTTAGTTCTCTTTGATAAGAAATTAAGAACTCTTTATAAAGTTTTCCCACAGAAGAGAAATTGTATTTCTGTATATTTTTAAAAAAAAGACTTTAAAATTTCTCCTTATGTAGAAGGCTGTCAAATTACTTTTTTGCAAAAAGATTCAGAAGATGGAAAACTATGCATGCCATAATTCCAGGGGTGAAAGCAGAAAGGACAAAATTTTTTTCTTTTTTTGCACCAGAGTAAATATGTCAAGTATGGCCATATTTGCATATGTTGTATTTTAAAATCATGCTTAAAACTGCCTCATATATTCTGAATCTGGCAAGTGGAAGGCAAGGAGGTCACCTGTACAGCTGGTACAAGTAATGGAATTCCCACTAGGCACATTTAGAAGCTCCAAAATAATGTGACAAACAGAGCACTCCATCTGTTGGTTGCCCATTGAGATAAGCACCAGATCTACAGACACTTTAATATGGGCCTTGTATCTTGAGGGTAAACATTTATATTAAGTATCTTTAATTTTATTTGCTTTCCATCTAATTATTCTAGAAACAGTCACAATTATGAACTATACAGGAGTGCACATGCTGGCGAACAAATATAATATTTCATTCTTAATTATACTACACGAAGAAAAAAATAGAAACATGTTTCAACACAAGTTGCTTTATAAGTCTTGCATTATTAAATCTGTTTAATAAAAGTTGGGTGGCAGTTAATTCAAGATATTCCAAGTGACCATGAGCAGCTTCATGAAGAATATTTGAGATAAGAAAATGTAACAACCATTTCTAAAACAGGTGTCCTTTTAAACACTTTGGATCATTGAAGAATAAACATAAGTAATGAAGTAAAGCTTTTTTTAGTGAATTACAAAATTTAACATATAACTGAATATAGATGATAAGATAGGTTGGATTGCTGCAAATTCTAATAGCTGTCACTTCACATCAGTATTTTTTGACTAATTCCAGTAGCCCTCACTAGGAGCAGCTGTTCTTAATTGATATATGTCCATTGTGAGGTGTGTCACAAGTAATTTGTAATTACTAGTGGTGACCAAAGTTTTAAAATGAATTACTCACCAGAAATTAGAGGAAACTCTAAGTGATCTGTATAATGAGGTCATCCTAAGGACATGGGACTCAGGCATTTCTGTGAATCTTCGAGGATGAGAGAGAGCTGGAAAAGGGGGAATTGTATATAATCTTCAACATATTTCATCTGTTCCAAAGCCCTTTTATGTAGTTCATCAGATATGATGCAGTGGGTATAATAAGGTTGGGAACTGCCAAATACTTAAGCAAAGTTTGCTCATGGTGCTAGGGACCCCTTGTGAGCTGGCGTGATAGAATTACCTCTGCTTTTTGCTTAGCTTCTAATGGCTCTCCAAGATAAGATAAGATGCTTCAGGTTTAGAGAGGCCCTGTTTTTGCTATTTACCAAGTAAGCCTCCTGCAACACTTGTGGAAGGATGCTCACCAAGGAAAGTGCCCTAAGAATGTGTATTTTTAAAAAAAATTTTGTTTATTTATTATTTGACAGAGAGAGGGACAGCGAGAGAGGGAACACAAGCAGGGGGAGTGGGAGAGAGAGAATCAGTCTTCCTGCTGAACAAGGAGCCTGATGCAGGACTAGATCCTAGGACTCCGGGATCATGACCTGAGCCGAAGGCAGACCCAGGAATGTATATTCTCCTGCACTATCAAGTAAGAGTCCAAGAGAAGCAAAGTGAATGTTGACAAAAGTGAAAAAAAGGTAGGAAAAATTAAAAAAATCAAATAAAGTAGTGAAAAGTAATAATAGACTCTTTACTGAGCTGTTTACATATTCATTAAGTGCTTTAAATATACATTAATCCTGACCATATTCCTCTGAGGTATTATCTCCATTTTACAGATGGTGTACTTAACCCTCTGTGAGTGTAAGAACCTTGCTCAGGGTCCCAGCTAGTGGGTGACCGAGTCAGGTTCAAACCATGTCTTTGTGATGCCAGTTGCCATAGTCATGTCTATCGTGTTCTATTGTTGCAATGTTAAGAGTTGCAACTCCATGGAGTTAACACTCAATGAATGCTGTTCAAAAGATATAATAAAAATGGTCATTTTCTACAAAAACGAACTTACAGTTTCAAAGCCTATTACAGATTGCAAAACTTTTTGCACATACTGGTTCACTGACCACTAAAATAACTGGGGAATACCCTCTCTATGTGTAAGACTTGTGTGTTTGTGTATGTGTGCTGAGAGGGAGTGAGAAGAAGGGAGAGAGTGATAGAACATTCTATTCCTGTTACTCAGTATGTGGAAACAACATAAAAAATGTAAAAACTTGAAAGACCTTCATTTCGACTGACCTGAAGATAAATAGATAATCTTTCCTAATAAAATAAGAAATAGAACCCAACTCTGACTCTTTAGGCTTGACGCAATTCTTGGCTTCTTTTAAATTTTTTTTTTAAGATTTAAAAAATTTATTTAATTGACAGACAAAGATCACAAGTAGACAGAGAGGCAGGCAGAGAGAGAGGGAGAAGCAGGATCCCCGCCAAGGAGAGATCTCAATGTGGGGCTCGATCCCAGGACCTTGGGATCATGACCTGAGCTGAAGGCAGAGGCTTAACCCACTGAGCCACCCAGGTGCCCCCACTTCTTTTCAATTCTTGATTGATTGTCCTTGGAAAGCCAGTTTGTGCTCCAATTGGTCTGAATCCAGCACCTGTGAACCTTAACCCACCCCCAGGTTGTATTACTCCTGACTTTTGGGCAGAAGGTGTCAATGGATTCTTCTATGTAAGGACCTGTGACCAAAGAGGCAGAAGAAATATGAGGGGATGATAGTGAAAACTTTTTCAAAGTATCGGTTACATATTGTATGTTCACTATTTAAAAATATTAATTAGGTTTTTGTGCACTACACATTTTGGGGAACAAAAGATAAGTTACAAGTTTGACCTTCAATGATCAAGTTGTAGAGGGATCAATTATGAAGTATTTACATGTGGAAATAACTTAAAACACTGGACCACAAGGTCAGCTTCCTTTCTTGGTGACTACCCATACTTGCATTAACCAAGTCCACAACCAATGACAGCTTGTCATGGTTGAACGAAAATGACTGTGATCCCAGAACTGGTTCAACATCTTCTTGCCTAGAGGAGAAAATATAAAGCGATCTTAGAGAGGAGAAGGGACCTCTGTAGAGAAGGCACAGTTTATGAAGTGTTATATTAGGCTTCTGGTCCTTTCCCCTTTCTCCTTTTGGGGTATGAAGGGTCTTTGACCTGCTCTCTTTGCATCTTTCACCAGCCTCAGGGGTCCCTGAGAGTTTCCCGTTGGACTTGAAAGGCAGTTTTAGAACATGAAGCTGGTGCCTTCTTTAGGAATTCCCATGAAGTTGTGGGGCTTACAGATGTGCTTTACCACAACTAGGTATGAAAAAACCGTGGAGTGGTGCAGCTGAGAGGAATGGCGTGTATCTGGGTCCCCACCACATGACGTGGCAAGGATGCCTGAGTTTTCCTGTGTGCCCGGAACCCACCTGTAGAATTGAGTGGGGCAGCAGTATGGTTTGCAACCCTGCCCTTCCCCAAGCTGTAGAGTCAAAGGGTAGGAGTAGAAGGAAGCTGGGAAGAGATTTGGATGATGTTGACTGAGATAGTAGTTCCTGAAGTGAATCAAAAGATGCTTCTGGGCTGGGCCAACTTTGGTGGATTGGACTAAATTTCCTTTTTTTCTTTTTTTTACTGTCAAGCAAGAGTGGAAGCTTGTCAAAGAAAAGTGTGTGCAGATATAAAAATAAAGAGTTTCACGTTTTCATATAGCTGATTTGTCATTGTCCAATTCATACCACTTATAGTGGATTTGTTAAATCTACAGTGAGGCAGTTATTGAAAGCCAGGCTTTGTTGAAAAGAACATGCCTTTCTGAATTCCCAAAGCTTCCTTTTATTATTAATTAATTAATTTATTTTTATTAACATATAATGTATTATTAGCCTCGGGGGTACAGGTCTGTGAATCGCCAGGTGTACACCCTTTACAGCACTCACCATATACATACCCTACCCAAGGTCCATAACCCCACCACCCTCTCCCTCCCCCCTCCCCCCAGCAACCCTCAGTTTATTTTGTGATATTAAGAGTCTCTTAATGCTAAACCCTCTCAGGAGGGTTTGTCTCCCTCCTGATCCCATTTTGTTTCATTTATTCCTTTCCTACCCCCAATCCCCCCACGTTGGCTCTCAACTTCCTCTCCAGGGAGAGCATATGATAACTGTATTTCTCTGATTGACTTATTTCGCTAAGCATAATACCCTCTAGTTCCATCCATGTTGTCGCAAATGACAAGGTTTCATTTCTTTTGATGGCTGCATAGTATTCCATTGCATATATATACCACATCTTCTTTATCCATTCATCTGTTGATGGACATCTAGGTTCTTTCCATAGTTTGGCTATTGTGGACATTGTTGCTATAAACATTTGGGTGCACATGCCCCTCTGTATCACTACATTTGTATCTTTAGAATAAATACCCAGTAGTGTGATTGCTGGGTTGTAGGGTAGCCAAAGCTTTCCTTTAAATAACAAAACTCTCAAATTTGGAGGCCTGAGCTTAGAGCTCAGGAAGAGCAGGGCATTGGGAGAGGCCAAGGCAAAGTACTGGTCTGAGGGCCTTGATCCAACTTCTCCCATTACATTTGAGAGTCTTTAGGGAATGGGGGTTAGAAGTAATCAAAGGTCTGTAGGGAAATCCTGAACAGGATTCTTGCACATCAAGAGGCGTTAGGATCCAGAGGGAGTTGAGATCAGTCAGAAAAAAAAGATACTTTTTTTTTTGTGTGTGTGTGTGTGTGTGTGCATATTTGGGTCAGAGAGTGGTGAGACTGATCACTGCTTACAAGCATGCAGGGATCCTTCTGGTGAGAAGACTAGACATCCTTCACCTGGTGAACTTGGTGAGGCTATGTGACTTGCTTCGGCAAATAAAATGTGAGCAGAAATGAAGAGTGTTTCTTCTAGGCAGAAAGGCTAAGAAACATAACTGGACATGCTTAAAAAAAACCACAAAACACAAAACCCCAAACCAACAAACTACCTTTTACTATGGTGGATGCATGTGTTGAGGTGGAGCTCATATTAGACTGGACTCCTCAGCAGCTGTGATAAGCAGATGCAGCCTGTCAATTTATGATGAGCAAGAAGTAAACATTCTTCTAATTCAACTTTTGGCTTATTTGTCACTACAACATACACTGCCTTTTCTGACCAATACACAGTGTGAAAATTTATCCCCAAGACATAGTCTATACAACTCCATTTATCTGTAATTTGCTGAAGAGAGCAGCTGGATTAAATTCCAAAACAAAGGGGGGGCCATGTGGCCAAAGTCTCTGCAATAATTTAAGGGCCTACTTACTCCCTTTTTATGACCCTATTATTTTCTCTTTGTATTATAGTGATTGGTGATGTATTTAACTCCTCTACTAGGTTGAAGATTCTTTGAGAATGAGAAGCAGGTCTCTATTTTTGAATGAAACTTACTCCTTCTCCCTCCCCAACAAAAGTTTCACAAGTTAGTTTTTAAAAAAGATTTATTAATTTATTAGAGAGAGTGAGAGGGAGAGTGTATATGTGTGTGAGTCGGGGGAGGGACAGAGGGAGATAATTTTCAAGCAGACTCCCCTCTGAATGTGGAGCCCATCATTGGGCTCGACCCCATGACCCACAAGACCTGAGTGAAACCAAGAGTTGGTTGCTCACTCGACTGAGCCACCCAGGCACCCCAAAGTTTCACATAGTTATTAGTGAACCAATCTACTAGTACAGAAGCATAGAAATAGGAGAAAAATCAATTTCCCAGTAGAGCATGTCCAGTTGCTCTGATAGTAGTGGTGTTTTCAGCATGATATGGTAAGACGTTGGTGGCCTTGATACAGAAAGGAATCTCATGTATAATTCTCATGTGGCATCTCATGTATAATTCTTTATAGACCCGGCTTCATTCTTTTCCAGTGTCTCCTCTCATTGGAGAGAGGGAGTGGGATGATTGGGGGAGTGAGATCATTGGGGGAGTGGGATGATTCTGCTTTTGTTTCTTGGCCAAGAATCACTTGATCCTGAAAGTCTGTGAGAAGACATGGTGAGGAGCAGTGTCAACTGCACATACCACAATGGTCAAGAAAGGGAGAGAGAGGAAAGCTCATTCTTTAAAGGTCTTATAAATGAATGGTAGAAACTTGTTTAGTCTGAAACCACTGAAAACAGAAGCACAGTAGATATTTTGGATGTTATGATTTCCTAAAATATAAAAAAATTCTTGTTGAATTACAGAGATACCTATCATGTAGAAAAGAGCCTTTCTCTTCAGTGGTCCTATTAAATGGAGGCTCTGACAACTGTATACTCTTCAGATTAGGGGAAAAATAACCAAAAATTATCATTAGCTAACATTTATTTAATATTTACCATGGGCCAAATACTGTTCTAAGCCTTTTACACTTATATCTTCAGATCAACCCTAAGAATTAGGTACTATCATGATTCTTAATTCTGAGATAGGGAAAATTCAGCACAGAGAGGTTAAGTAGGTGGCTCAAGGTCACACAGTAAGGTAGTGAATTCAGAATTTAAATCTAGTTTCGCTCAGAAAGTTTGCTTTTAATTCCTGTGCTAGACTACTCAGTATGCAGCAGAAATATTTTTGAGCCTTCTTCAGCTTTCAGCTGCCCTGAGAGCTGAAGAAGCTGGGTGTTACCTCCATCCATAGTGCATGTTAAGGAGTAGGACTCAGGTCTCCTTCAAACTGATTAGACTAGTGGTAGGCTGGTCAATGGTTTGCACAGCAGAATATTAGATTTTTTTTCCTCTAGAAAATGTAAGCCAAGAAACAGAATATGAAAAGAGTTAGGGTATGTGAAAGGCAGAACATTACAAATTGATGATTTTTGAGCTGTGTTGGGGACCACCTGTAGCCAAGGAAGTTCCCACCATTGCAAGATGGTGCCTGGCCAGGTGCCAAAACAGATCTCCACGTAAACAAGTCAATATCAGCGGCAGCCCATGTGGGGGAGGAAAAGCAGACCCTGGATAGACTAACTAGGGGAAGCCTAGCAGCAGGTCTGTGATTGGATGTCTTGAGAATATCTGTCTTCTGATAGGGTGCCCTACTGCATATAAGCAAGTGTGGTATGAGAATAAAAAAAAAAGCAACATTAACAAGAGACCAGGCTACGTGTCGTTCTTGCGGGGCGAGAACGACAAATGGTGCCGAAACCCGGGAGATATTAAGAAAAATAGAAAAACCTTGCAAGGGAGAAGTCCACAGGTAAGCGGGGTAAAACCACGACAAAGGTGGTGGGAAACTTGTACAAGTCCGCAATAAGAAGCGGGGTGGCCATAGAGCCGGGATTTCACAAGTCCGCAATAAGAAGCGGGGCGGCCTTAGAGCCGGGATTTAGGGACGAGTATACGCTGAACAACCATTAGATTGGGATGCTAATTATGGGATCTGAACTGTCAAAGTTGAGGTTAGAGGGTGCCCTAAAGGACCTTCTAAAGGCCAATGGCATGCCGTTAAAAACGAGAACTGCTAGGATATTCTTGAATACAGTTGAGACCCTGGCGCCATGGTTTCTGGACGAGGACTTGCTAAATATTCCCCAATGAGACCATTTAGGTGAGGATTTTAAGAAGAGGGATAAGAACAAACCATTGCCGCCGGGAACGTTAGTTATATGGACTCTAGTCAGAGGGTGCCTGGGAGGACGTAAGCCGAGATGTAACTCAGCTATTCAGGAGGGCGCTGAGGCACTCGAGGAAGTGAAAGAAGAACGCTCATTTCGTGCTTCGGAAAGGAGCAGTTCTAGCGAAGGGGAAGAAGAAATGTCGGGGGAGGAGCTAGAGCGGAAGTTCAAATTAAAACTAGGCCCTCCCTGTTCAGCAGTGACCCCTAATGCTCCGCCTCCCTACAATCCCCTGGTGGAGGAGATGACATGTAAATGTCATCCCTCTGCCAATGAGGATTGGAAGACCGCATGGAGGGGGGCCAATAGCAGTTCAATGTTCCCAGTTCTAGAGGACCAAAATCATCAACGATATCACCAGCCCTTGGACTTTAAATTAGTTAAACAATTAAAGGAAGCGGTCATGCAGTATGGCCCTCAGGCAGCATTTACTATTTCTCTAGTGGAGTCCATAGCAGGCATGAATTTAATCCCCGAAGATTGGGGGAATTTAGCAAGGGCAGCCCTCTCTGGAGGGCAATATTTGGTCTGGAAGACAGCATGGCAAGAGTATTCCCAGGATGTTGTACGGCATAATGCCACGGCAGGCAATCCACAATGGAATCTGGATATGCTTATGGGCATGGGGCCATATGCTGGTAAACATAACCAACTGCAATACAACCCTGCTGTATACATGCAGATTGCAGCTGTCGCTACTAAAGCATGGAAGACCCTCCAGGGCAGTGGGGACTTGCAGGGTCAACTATCTAAGGTGATACAAGGACCAAATGAAGCATATGCTGATTTTGTTGCAAGATTGATGCAAACAGCTGGGAGGATATTTGGGAATGTTGACACAGCCATGCCTTTAATTAAGCAACTGGCCTATGAGCAAGCCAATAAATGGTGTAAAGAGGCCATTAGGCCATGGAAAGCTAAAGTTTTAAGCACATACATCAAGGTATGCAGGGATATTAATGACAGCGTTATTCAAGGACAAGTACTTGCTTCAGCCATTACTCAAGGCCCGGATCCTGTATTAATCTGGAGCAGAGGCTCCATTTGTGTTTTCCCACAGGACAAAGA
Source organism: Neogale vison (assembly GCF_020171115.1). Taxonomy (NCBI): domain Eukaryota; kingdom Metazoa; phylum Chordata; class Mammalia; order Carnivora; family Mustelidae; genus Neogale; species Neogale vison. The sequence goes on from NC_058102.1 coordinate 89,182,127, forward strand.
AGTGCGGATTTGGATTCCAGAGAGATTGGTCCGGAAAGCCCCTGAGAAAGAAGATGAGGACAGAGGAAGCCGTAATCCTCCTACTGTCGTGGGGGACTCTGATATTCCTAATTCCCCCGACGGCGACACGTGAATTATGGGCTATTCTGAAAGCTTGGCCCTATCCTTTACCCTTAACTAATTCTTCCTTTATTTCCCCCCCGTTCTTTACCACCAATCAAACCCTAGGCTTAGCTGAAATACTGAGTATTGGTTGTATTGTTCCTTTTTCTGCACTCTGTGTTACCCCTGTAAAATTCTCTAGCCTTAGTCAGATTAGCAATTCCTCCCGACTGCTCTCCCGATATTTACAAGGCACCTGGTCTGAAGACTCAAAATTTTACACAGAGCCTTCTTTCTGAGATCACTAAGGTTAATAGTACTTGTGTACGGCCCGCATCATTTCCAGACATACTAAATGCACTCGACAATGTTTCTAACTTTACTAAACAATGGGCTGGAACGATTGGTCTGCTTGTCCTTCTCCTCATTGGCATGCTACTTCTTACTAAGAAAATATGTCAGTGGAGACGACAACATCAGGAGCAAAAGCGAGCCCTAGTACAAGCTCTGCTGGCGATCGAAGCTGGAACATCCCCCCAAATATAGTTAAGCATGCTGGATCGGTAGTCAAAGACGGGTAAGATCAGTAGAGAAACATACCAACCTAAGACAGGACAGAGATCATCGATATCTTGTGTCTGATGACGGGTAAGGATGTTTTCTGCTACTGACAACCTAAGACAGGCACGATCCCTGCCATAAAACAAAAAAGGGGGAGATGTTGGGGACCCCCTGTGGCCAAGGAAGTTCCCACCATTGCAAGATGGTGCCTGGCCAGGTGCCAAAACAGATTTCCACATAAACAAGTCAATATCAGCGGCAGCCCATATGGGGGAGGAAAAGCAGACCCTGGATAGACTAACTAGGGGAAGCCTAGCAGCAGGTCTGTGATTGGATGTCTTGAGAATATCTGTCTTCTGATAGGGTGCCCTACTGCATATAAGCAAGTGTGGTATGAGAATAAAAAAAAAAGCAACATTAACAAGAGACCAGGCTACGTGTCGTTCTTGCGGGTCAAGAGCGGCAGAGCTGGACCTTTTTGTTTGGCCAAACCAAGAGTGAAAAATCAAAAAAGAAGCATGGGAAAGACAAGGGAAAAAGTCACAAAATATTGCCCATGAAAAAAGTAGCATGTATAACGTTCCACTTAGGTATAATTACACTTGCTTGTGCATAGGTGTAAGGAGGGGCTGGTGCACAACAATATGGTCACCAAATGTTTGGTGGTCAGTACAGAGTAATGGCATTTCAGGTGATAGGTATTATTCCACATAGATTTATGTGCTCTTGACTATTTTAAAATGAGCGCATATAACTAGGAAAAAAAAACTATTTTAATTTTAATCATTAGGATTTTATATAAATCTCTGTATTCCTAGCTACAGTTGAAATTTGAAAGGGCCAGCATTACTGGTTTCACATTTTCACATGGTAACAACGACTGATGCTGGGTCCCTACCCCTTAAACATGGTGGATACTCTCTAACTTCCACAGCTGTTGTTCTTTACACTTGACCTTATTTACTCCTTGATATTCAGTGCCTGTTGCCTGTTGGCATTTGAGGGGCTGTTCTTTAGAGAAAAGTCCCACAGACTTGGGGTTAGCAGCCATGTTGGGTTATGGACAATCTACAGAAGCCGTGTTAGAGGGAAGTCATGCAAGCTCAGGATCTGGAGCAGGGCCATCTAACAGAACTGTTTGTGATGAAATGTGACTAGGGCAACCAAGAAACTGAATTTTAAATTTTATTAATTTTAATTAAAATAGCTACATGTGGCTTGTGGCTTTTGTTTGGACAGTATAGATTGAGAGAGAGAGAGAGAGAGTGAGAGAGAAGAAGGGATGAGAAAATTTTCTGGAAGTGGAGATATTCTATGAAAGAGTATCTAGATAGGATATATTAATAAGTGGCCCAAAAGTCTTATGTAGTCCACCTTCAGACTGTTTTTTTTTTTAAAAAGATTTTGTTTATTTATTTGAGAGAGAGAGAGAGAGAGAAAGAGCAAACAGTAGAGAGAGGGAGAGAGCACAAGTAGGGTGAGGGGTAGGGGAAGTCTCTCTGCTGAGCAGGGATCCCGATGCAGGGCTCGATTCTGGCATTCTGGGATCATGATCTGAGCCAAAGGCAGACGCTTTACCGACTGAGCCACCCAGGTGCCCCCAGACTCTATATTAAAACAGAAGTGAATGATGAGAAAAGGGATTGGTGCAAGAGAATCTCTTTAGAGAGAGCTGTCCACATTCTCCCCATTTCTCCCCTTTTCACCACCTGCTTCAAGTTAAGGAAAGGGGGATTCAGAAGGACTTCCCTGAGACGTGACATGTTCTCTGACTTTGTGAGACTCAGAAATAGGTGCTTGGCTCTCTTTGGTAAATGTAAAAGGAGAGACTGGCTGGAGATGCCCCTGACCACAGAGCAAGGATAAAGCGCTAAAATGGGAGCAGGCTGAGTTTGACAAGAGGGTATCCTTTGGGCTAGAGAGAACTCTATAGAAGGTGGGGTAACTACCTAAGAAGATGAGATACCTTCAATAGGGAGAGTCTTTGTGAGGTCTACTTCCAGAAACTGCTTTTGGAGCAGAGGGAGTGGAAGACCCCAAATATGCCTCCTAAAAGAAAGACACAGCAATGTGTGCTGCCCATCAGAAGGTACCAGCCTCCAAAGACAGGAATACCCATCATACGGCCTTTTCTCCCCCTTTATCTGCCTTGTGTGCCCAGCCTGGTGAGGAGATGGAACAAGAGAGCAAAGGCAAACCTCATCTTCTCTCTCTACAAGAGATTTCCAATAGGAAAAATGGATTGCCTTTTCCTTAGGTGGGGAATGCTATGGGAAATGTTTTACTTTTGGAAGGGAGGAATCAGGAATTCAGTTCGGGAAGGTGGATAACAATTGGCCAGCCTAGTGGAGATGTTGAGGACACAGCTGTATAGCAATTTGGAGTTCAAGAGCGAGAGGCGACAGAAACTTGGGAGTTGTCAATATATAGATGGCATTGAGACCATGAAAATGGATGAGCTCACTTAAGGAGTGAGTCCAGATAGAGTAGAGGATGAGAGCTGAGTCCTGGAACATTCCAATGTTTAAATGCATGGAGATGGGTGGATTCAAGTAAAGTGCTTAGAATAGGTTTGGCACATGCTGAGTGCTCAGAAACTGCTATTATCAGTCTAGAATGACTGATTTTCTAATGGAGATGGAGCTCTTGAGCTCTTAACATTGACCCTAGTCGTTTGTTATAGCTACAAAGGGGGGCCATTGTTCACCATAGGAAGACTATGTGGCAAACTCGCTAATTCAGGTTCTTTATACATCCTTGTTCCCAAGGTTCATTACTGAAGGACTTGTCCTGTTCAAATGTTGCATCTGGGGTGAGAGGAGATAAGGATGGCATCCAAGGAGGAGCCCAGCTGGTGACCCAGAGGGCAGCCATCAACCAGGTGTGGTGTGGAATCTATATTTTGGCATTGTAGCCAGAGCCGAGCATGGAAACCCTGTGGCCAAAATAAGAAGAGACTGATGGTTAAATGGAATGCCACTTTAGTAATTTATAATTCACGAGGACTTGCTGCATCCCAGTCACAGTGTGCGCATCTCTTGTCTGGATTTCCACAAGAGCCTCCCCACCACCACTCTCAATCCCTTCTAGTTCTTGCTCCATAGGATGACTGGAGTGATCTTTAAGGAATATCATTTAGATCATGTTTCTCTCAAGCTTGAAATACTTCTGTGTCTGGCTACTATCAGAATGAAGTCCACATTCTAAGGAGTTTGACCCTGCCTGGTCTGAGGGTCTGAGCCCTCTCTCCCTCTCCAGCTTCATCTTTGGCACCACGCCCCTCCATCCCCCTTCACCTTATTCACACCAGTGTTTTCTTGGGTGGAAATCCTCACATGCTCCAAGCCCTTCTTGCCTCCAGGTCCTCAGGCCTGTTGGTCCCTCTGTGGGTGGTGTTCCTACCCTTTGCCAGGTTCCTGCATGTTTCAAATATCAATTAAACATCTCTTCTGCACAGAAGGACTTCCTGACCTTCAGATCAAATTATGTCCTTCCAGTTATTGTTTCTTATCCTTTCTTTGTAACACTTAATAAAATGTATAATTTTATATATATATTTTTTAAGATTTTATTTATTTATTTGTCAGAGAGAGAGAGAGAGAGACAGAGGGCACAAGCATGGGGAATAGCAGGCAGAGGCAGAGGGAGGAGCAGACTCCCTGCTGAGGAAGGAGCCAGATGCGGAACTCGATCCCAGCACCCTGGGGTCATGACCTGAGCCGAAAGCAGACACTTAACCAACTGAGCCACTCAGCTGTCCCTATACATTTCTTTGTATGTTAATTTATTTAATGTCTGCTCTCTGGCTAGACTTCTCATCCACAGGGCAGTAGTTCACTACCATATCTCCCAGTTCTTGGCAGGATGTTTGGTACACAGACATTGCTCAATTACTGTTTGTTGAATAAATGAGTGCCAAGGGGACCGGAATGTTATCTCTATGGCTTAACAGTGTTTCTGTTGAAAATTTACCTGGGAAGACAAATTATACTCTGGAGGTGGTACCGGAACGGAATTGGAGCCTGGGAGGTGGTTGGGTGATTCTGGCTTCTGATGTCTTTGAATCATGAGCTCCTGATGAATCCATCTCGACTCTGAGGAAGTGTCTGTATGGGTCTGGTCCTTTGCTTTCTCTGAGCATCAGGCTCATTCTTCCAGTAACATCTTCTTTCACCATCCAACTGATTGTGCTGCAAATAGAATCGTAGGTTTCTGGTGTATTTTTGGTATAAATAATTTTTTAAACTTTTAATTTATTTGCTTATTTATTTTTTATTTGAAGTCTTTATCTTAATTCCAGTTAGTTAATATACAGGGTTACATTATTTTCAGATTTATAATACAGTAATTTTAACAGTTCCCTGCTTCTGAAATTATGACTGGTATTTGGGTGTACTCAAATTTCTCAGCCATTTGTTTCAGAATTCTGGTTAAGGTGGGTTACCTTTTCTGACAATTTATTTTAGTTATTGAACTTTTTTTTATTGGTTGATTGATTGCAATTTCATGTTCAGACTTACCTTGAAGTTTGGGGGAATCTCTTTGCCACATATGCCAATGGCACAGTGGTAGAAGGCCTTAAAATACTTGCCAATTCTGGCTTCCTGATGTAAAATTCAGATTTTTTTTTTGAATTTGAATTTGAATTTGAATTTTTTGAATCTATTCTGTTAATAGATTCAATTAAGGCAGAAGGCCTTAACTCATAAAAACAGACCATAACAAACTCAGGAAAGAAAAAGCTCAATAGAAACCCAATAATGCTTTCCTCAATGTTTCTACCTTTCTGTTAATTACCTTTTCGGTCATATAAATAGTGCACAGCAAAAGAACTGACTCTAATTAACGCAGAAATTAGATAGTCATTCTGGCATATGTCAAAATATAGAGCTTACAGTGTGTATTTGCTTAAAGTCATTCTCTTTCAGAAGTTGTTTGGAATACTATTCCATAGACACTATGGAAAAAGTCTGGAAGGATCCAAACAAGAAAATGATCTTTAAAGAAAATCTTTTTTCTTCAAATTTTAATTTAAATTCTAGTTAGTCAACATGCAGTGCAATATTGGTTTCGGGAGTGGAATTCAGTGACTCATCACTTACATACAACACCCAGTCCTCATCATAACAAGTGTCCTCTTTAATACCCATCCCCCATCTAGCCCATTGCCCACCCGCTTCCCTCCATCAAACCTCAGTTTGTTCTTTATTTTTAAGAGTCTCTTATGGTTTGTACCCCCCAACTTTTTTTTTTTAAAGGAAATATAAAATAAGGAAATCTTAAAACTATTGTTTCCATAATTTTATTAATGTTTTTGTGGAGGACATGCTCCCCCACTAAGCCTTGCCAGACCAAGTCAGTAATGAACACTACACGGTTAAATCCTGCATCCTGCATTTGTCATGCTGAGTGAATTATGGGATGCAAAGTGACAATTGATGCAACCTTATGAAACATGCCAGAGCAATGTAGCATTTAAGCTAAGATATTTTAACAGCCTAATTTATTCAGACTGCTTGAGGATAAAAAGTGATTTCATAGGATTTGCTACCATTAATCACTGCAACCTTAGTATTTAGTAGATTGTCGGCAGGTGTTTTCAGGATTATACTAATAACAAAGGAAAACAACAGACGTGCTTTTAATAGTCAAATTATAATTAGAGACAATTAACGTAACATTTTAAATTAGAATAAAAGGGCAGGGTTAGCCCATTATAATATATTATAATTAATGTATTAAACGCAGACACAATAATCTTACTTCATTTTGCAGTTAACTCATTCTGCTTACAATAAGTAACTTGGTAACTGATTCAGACTGAACTTGGGGGAAATGAAAGGCATCATGGCTTACCTGTTGGTGTCTAGGAAGAAGAGAGAATAAGCAATATTTTAAGAGACCTCTGCAAAAGGTTCATTTTAAAAAATGCCAACACTCAGCTTTATTATTATTCTCCTGGGGCACACACTTTGAAATGATATTTTCACACAAGGTAGAATCTGAAATTTGAATTCTGTCATAGACACAAAATGCTGAAAGTCCAGGTCTCACAGGGAATAACATTTAAATATTAAATATCTATGTCCGAGGTGGCGATGACAAGAATAAGAACGATCCCATTTCAAGTGAAATCTCTGTCTTCTTTGTTTTTCAAACTGGGCTAAATTAGCATTTTTGTTCAGTTTGGCCTGAAAAAATACAAAGTAAATATGATAAGAAGCAAATAGTTTGGAACTATAAGGTTCACATAGTCAAAATTATCCCCTGTTTCACTGAAGGCCTCCCTTTTCATGGAAACTTAGAGTTGTTATTTACAGTCTGTAGGGCCAAAATGACTGGTCCATCAGTCAAACTGTGTGCTTAGCGCAGTGGAAAAAACTGAAGAGATGATTAACTGAATTTTTTACTTTGTAGCAAATTGTTCTGATGTCAGAGGAGTGGTCATCTAGTCATTACCTTTTGGCCCCTTCCTTCATTTTTAGGACCTATATGTCCTATATGTCAGTCACATGTCAGTCACCAGTGCCCTGAGGAAGGCCAGCCTTAAGGGGCTACCCTTTCCTTAAATATTTCAATAAGGATAGCTAGAGTCCCCACATGTGTTAGAGTATTTGAGGAACAGACAACAAATAGCCCCTTTTCTTACTTAAGTTATAAATTTGTGGAGAAAAAATAGAAGTGATTGTATATCATATGTATATTTGGGTGGTCACAGAAATGGGTCAAAATATGGTTCAGAAGAAGAGAATGCTCTGCAGCAGGTCCAGTTTGCTGTAGAACGTGTTCCGCCATGTGACCCAGTAGATCTGATGCTACTGGAAGTGTCTGTGTAGACTGAGATGTGTATGGAGACTTGGCGGGCCCCGGCAGGTGAATTATACTGCATACCTCCCTTAGAATTTTGGAGCAAAGCGCTGCCATACTTTGTAGACGGTTATTCTTCTTTTGAGAAACAGCTTTTGGCTTACTACTGGACCTTTGTTGAGACTCAACACTTGGCCATGGGCCACCAAGTGAACATGAGCTGCCTGTTATAAACCTGGTGTTGGCTGGCCCACCAAACCATAAAGTTGGCATTCAGAATAGCATGTGCAGATCATGACTGCTTAGAAAGTTGAATGGGCAGGTGGCTCAGATATCTATGGACCTTTTCCTTGCTGTCTTGTTTCCTCTTTCCTGAATCATACATACAGCTTCCTGGGGTGTTCCCTATGACTAAGGTTGACAGGGGAAGAAAAAAATTCATGCCTCATTTTTTTGGTCTGCATGATATGCTGGTTCATCCAGAAAGCAGATAGCTCACCACTCTGAGGTAACTCTGAATTATAGTAATGAAGGATATTGTACAGTAGTATGGTACAGTACTTCAAAGAATACATCCAGTTATTCATTTTTCCTGGAAGAAGAGATAGCCCAAGATAGGGGTCTATATTAATTCATAAACTATGGCTAGTGGTTTGACTAGATGGCCAGTGACTGAAATATTCAGTGACTGAATATTTGGATCTGTATGGTATGTGCTGGAAAACTTGCTTGTACAAGCACACCCTGAATGTCCATGCTAATCACTCTCTCGAGAATGTAGACTTCCTGTCCTCCCTCTATACCCCCATCAGGCAGAACATGTTGCTTGGGATTTAAGGTTAGGGGCTCTGGAGGTGGCCAACCTAGAGCATCTCCTTTGTAGGAAAGAGAGTCTGGATAGCAAGCCCTGATCTCCTTGGAATGCTAGCTGTGCAAGGAGGGAGAGGCTACAGATAGCTGCTAGGCTAAGTGGTTACACGTAATCTGCTGCACGTAGATCCCAGCAGCAGATGCTTTATCTACTTGGTTGCTCCTGGACACCCTGTATGTAATTTCCCCCAGGAAACCTATGTCTCCATTATGGTCTCTGGGTTATTTTTTTGACCTCATTCAACCATCACCCACACTTGGTTTAATGTCGGCTAGGGGCCCAGCTACACATAGTCTACCCAAGTAGAAGCACAGCTGGAAAACTGGTGACAAGTAGGTATAGGGATAGATTTTTCTGAAGGGATATAGGGCATGAAGATGTTTGTCTCATGTGACCATTCATCAAAAAGCAACCCTAGTAGAGGAGGATCTTAATCATTAGATGAACAAGATGCCCTACTCTGTGGATGTCATTCAGGGTCTTTCCCCAGTCATCCCCTCCTTGCCCAGTGGGCTTGTGACAAAAGGGCCATAGTGTCAGGGATGGAGGTTATAGATGGACTCATCAACATGGTTTTCTACTTATGAAGACTGATTTGCTGGCCTGCCAACAACAGAGGCCAACCTCGAACCCCTGATATGGCTTCATTCCCCAAAGGACGAGATAGCCACCTGGTGGCAAGTTGATTGCATTGGACCACATCCATCTTGGAAGAAGGAGGGCTTTGTTCTCACTGGAAGAGACACCCTAGCTATGGATTTGTTTTCCTTGCCCTCAGCGCTTTTGCCAAAACCACCATCTGTGAACTTACATAATGTGATTTGCAGCAAGGTATCCCCACAGCATTGCTCCTGACCAAGGAACTCATGTAACAGCTGCTGAAGTGTAGCAATGGACTCGTGCTGATGGAATTCGTTGATCTTACCATGTTCCCCATCACCCTGAAATCTCTGGCTTGACAGAATGCTGGAAAAACCTTTCGAAGATTTAGTGTTCATGGCATCTGGATAGGAGCACCTTGTAGAGTTATGGTAAAGCCTTCCAGGATGTGGTATATGCTCAAAGTTGATGATTAATGTATGGTGCTATCTCTTGTATCACTAGGATCCATAGGTCCAGGAAAACCGTGTGAAAACGGGAGTGATTCTTTTTACCATAGCCCATAGTGAGCCATTGTTTATTGAAGTTCGGCATGGGGTATGTGTTGCTCTCAGAGTTCAGGTGCATTTTTACTAATCTACTGGTTCATCTTGTTCCCTCAGAGCAGTAGTCAAGCCCACAGCAACTCTGCTCCTGCTGGATCAGCCCCTTCAGCTTCTCCATGTCCTAGGCCAGATGGGTGCACAGCTCCGTGGTGAAGAGTGCCAACTCCTTCTGCAGGTCATCTGTGTCATCGAGGTTGGAGGTGGTAAGAGAGAGATGAAGGCCTCATTTTGCCATTGCGGGTTCAGTTTTTTTCTTGCTTTCCCCCTTTCACGTCCAGTTTTTCTTCCCAACTGCTGGTCCTTGAGGCTCTACAGAGACTTCCAGCCCACAGCCGACAAGGAGGCAATAGTCTTCCATAGAATGCCTCAACAACTCCCACGACTGTCTGAGGTGTAAGCTTTATAGTCAATCCCATATAGTGGTTCTGTTTGTCTGGCAAAGCCTAAGTGACAGCATCCCCTGGACATCTCTGAGCATTCCCAGGGGAACACATCCTCTTAGTTGTTTATTGGTCTAATTTCCTGCTTCTGAGGATTTTCAGATTCAAATCCTCTTGACTCCCTTATCTATTCCCTTGTCTATGCCCTGAGTCAACCAAAATATATACCACCAGGTCTTCTCCTCATTTACCTCGGATACCACTCATGGAAGTAGGAAACTTCATAAAGATTTTATGGTAAAAAAATGGGAGCTGGGAGTTGCCCTGAAGCAGACCACTCAAAATAAAATATTAGTTTCCCCTGTTTTGAAAAGTTCGGCTCCCTGGCCTTCTGCCAACTGACATTTTTTTCTTTCTTCTTTCACTTCTGTCTTTCTAATCTGCCATCCCCTCCTCGCTCCTGGCAACACAAAACTCCTTCCATACAAAAATGTGGAACTATTCAGCTCTCTCATTGTCATGTCCTTGATCATGCTATTGTGTGAGTTGCCTTTCATAACCAAAGAGACAATCAGAGAAAAGCCATTTTTCTCCCTGAGAGGAAGTTTGCTGCCAGTGAAAAAATAGGGCCCCCTGTCCCCCATCCCCCATATCTTGAACTATTTGACATTAGATCTCACTGGAGAGGGACACCATATTCTCTGTCATCCTGTCTTGGATTTACTCTAAATCGATTTTATGAAACCAAAATCTTAAAAGAAAGATAGGCAAATGATTGTATTAGGTGATGTAGGTACTGCTAAGAAACAGCTTTGAGAGAGCTTTGAATTACAGGCAGTTTTGAACAGCTGTGGGTTGCAACATTTTCCCTGGTGAGTTGTTCAGGGTGCCATTGTGTATAAATTTCAAGCTATACTCTTAGGAGCTTTCATTTAGGAAGTTGATATTTCACTTCTTTAAGAGTAAACAGAAAATCTCAGGCTGCGTCTTATGTGAAATTGTCAGCAAATTCTAGTATTGTCATTCTCCCCTTTGGAAACATATATATTTGTCAATTAAGAAAAAATTTTGAGGAAGCAAGAGAATAGTAGCAAGGTTGGTATTTAAGTTCGAGAAAGGGGAGAAAACATAGGAGGGAGTTGAGGAAGACAGAAGAGTTATTTTTTAATTTATCCAGAGATGATAATAAGAAATCTATTTTAGCAAAAGAATGACTTGTTTTAGCTATGCTGACTTTATCATTATATCAAGAATCTTTATATGGTCCATAGATTTCCCGGGTATTTGAAAAAAGACTCTCCAGATTGAAAGACTGATAATATTTCATTGCCTCTTTGCTATTTTTGTGTTACAGGTCTAGAGCCTCATAATAATTTTTAATTTAACAAACTTAAAAGAGAAGTGAAAGAAAACTGACTTTGAAAATATTTATTTCTTTATTTTAGAGAGAGAAAGTGAGAGCAAGAGCTATGAGTGGGAGGGGCAGAGGGAGAGAGAGAGAGAGAGAGAGAATCTTAAGCGGACCTCCACTGAGCTGGGAGCCCGGTGGAGGGCTTGATCTGACAACCCTGAGATCATGACCTGAACCAAAATCAAGAATCAGATATTTAATAAACTGGGCCATCCAGGCACCCCGAAATTGACTTCTTTTTGATTGGACGTATCTAATCATAATTTTTACACTGTCAATGTGTGGATGTCCTGTCTACATCTTTCTTTTGTTACATGGAAAAGTAGGAAGAAGAGTTTAAGGGAGAGAAATCTGTGGACAACACCTTTCACAGTTGCCATGCAGGGGGACAGATGGGAGAAGCAGAGCTTGAAGGTTCAGTCCCCATAACACTTTGGACATCCAGTGGACTTGATGTCTCCCATTGATAAGACAGGAGCCCCAGAATTCAACTGCTACCAGATTCTAACTTAGGAATTTGCTCATTAGAAGTTACCCTACAGCAGTGGTTTCTTAATCTTTTTTGGTTCCTGGAGGTTTTTGAGATTCTAATGAGGTTATAGACCCTTTCCAAAGATGTATGCACATAAGTATATATGCAGAAAATTACAAACAATATCAGAAGATTTGTAGGCCTTATGAACAGTTAAAAATCCTTTTCTAAATAATTATCTTTGAGAGAATTGCAAGGGTCTTTCTATTTTTGGACACAGAAGTATCTTTTCAGGTTTGGTTCCGAATATCATTCAGTTTTCCTGGGACTCAGGTAAAGAAAATATAGATTCATACACATCACAGTTGTTTAACATAGGCTGAATGGGTTCTAAAAGGAGGGAAGCCAAAGAGAAGCCACATCTGTCTCTTACTACCGGATCCCAGGCGCATAATGGGCACTCAGTAAGTAACAGTTGAAAACTTTTGCTTTAGGCTCTGATGCTGTAGTAAAGTGAGGTAAGAGATCAAAGTGGGCAACAGTGTGCTTTTGGGGCTCCAGTGATGTATGTAACTGTGTCTCTGGTTTCTCAAAGACACTGGACTATCCAAAAAACACGGGACTCTTTGCCTTCCTCTAGTCTTGTTGGTCATGGGACAAAACCTGGGATTGCATGGAAATTTGAGCTGTGGGTAAGGCTACTGGAGGACCAAAAAGACTGAAGGAGAGGTTGATACAGTGATGGTCCAAGTGTTGAGGAAAAAGGGCTAGTCCTTGGACAAGGGAGGCTTGGATGCTTCCTGATGGAGCAAAGTATCCCCAAAGTGGCTCTCATCCAGGTGGAGCCATATGTGTCTCTAGGACTAAACTGGAAGAAAGGGATTATCTAGTTTTTAACCCTTTATGCTAATTCAGTAAAATAGGACCAAGTTAATGTTGGGCTTTCTGAGGGAGCCATTAATTTACAACCCATTTTTAGTGTTAAACTCTGAACTGAGAAATATATACAGGAGTCAGAAATTAACAAACAACTTAAAAATTAAATGAACAAACAGCTTAAGCATTAAAACTCAGTTAGTGAAGACGGCTTGAACCATACACCAAAATGGACTACTAAAAACTTGTCCCCCTTCCCCTCCCCACAACCCCACTCCTTCAACTCTAGGACGTGGGACCCACTTGGGGAACATCCGAGCATCAGAACAGACAATCTGGCTTAGAATCCTAGCTTTGCCACTTACTGGCTTATTTGCTATGTGATCCTGGGCGAGTTATCTATATATAAAATGGGGATAACTGCATCTAACTCACCCAGTTATCACAAGATCAAAATGCTTAGGACAGAGCCTGGCACAAAATAAGCTGTGATTACGATGATGACGGTTATGATTGGATGGACAAAGCAGTGATATGGACACATTAACCCTGCCTGATGGGGTAATTTGAGCCAGGGCATATTAGACTCTGGCTGCATATCATTGGTTAGATTCCTCTCCAGTGGAGGGGCCTATGGGCCTGGGAAATTCCGACTCTTTGTGCAGAGACAGTTTACTCAGTGGTGAGCAGTGGCATGACCCTTTCTCTAGGCCACTTGTCCACTGACACAGGAGGCTACAAACATTGAAATCCGATAGATGTGATTTGACAGCCTGTAGAATCCCTTGGTATAGGAAGATGGTCCACATGAGGGGCTGTGTCTGGACAGAGGACAGGTGGGAGCACGAGAAGCACTGCGGAGATGGACACAAGCAGGGGAGGGGGCCTGCTGGTAGCACAGAGGTAATGGAAGTTCCCGTAGAAAACCAGTAAGTCAGGCAGAGCGAGCTGGACCTGAGTGACAGGAATGTAGACCCTTGGTACTCGCACATGTGTGCCTCAGAATCTTTGCAAATCCCCCAGTTTACAAGGGCCATGATAGCATACGATCCTTCCCCTAAAGATTTCTAGTCCATGTCCTAAAATCATCTTCTTGGATCTCTCCTGTGCCATTCCTGACTCTAAGGATTTAACTGTCTTTTGGAAAAGAATTCCATTTTTAAAGAATACTGTTTTTCAGATATGAACAAATGGCATTGAGAGAGGATCCTGGGATGTCGGCTGGGTTCCTTCAGCAGGGAAATAATTCAGTCCTGCACAGTAGCCTTAGAGTATGTATCATTCAAATATGGGTCTGGGCAGTATTACAAACCACTGCAGGTCATGGGCCTTTGGGGACACTTAAGAATAGTTCAAATTGAGAACACTAAACTAGCTTTTTTTTTTTTTTTTTGAGCTCATTCAGAGCTGTGAGCCCCAGCCCGGGAGTGGGGGGGGGTGTCTACAGCTCAAACGTGACATTCTCATACCACGCTCTATGTAGCTTCTCTCCAAACCTGGTGCCCTTCCTGTGACTCTTACCTTGGATGCCTGAACTAAAACCAGAACTGCCATCCTGTACTTCTCCTTTCCAGGTTGTCTCTGTGAACTCTTCGTCATCCTCCACTGTTGCCTGGTGCTTCTGCTTTCTTTTAAAGCAAAACCTCTCTGAAGAGCTGTGTCTTCCCCACCTCTATGTTCTCACCTCCTGTTCTCTCTTGAGCAGACTCCAGTCAGGCTGTCGTACCCATCCCCCTGGTGGAGGTCACCAAATCTTGCCCCTTGTAGCACTGACACACCTCACACTCCCTCCTTCTGAGACGCTTTCTTGCTTGGGCTCCTCAACACATCATTCTTCTAGTTCTCTCCTCCCTTGTTAGGCTCCTTTTCTCACTCTTCTGCTCTCCTTCTTGAATCTCAAAAGTTTGGATGATGCCAGCCTCAGCTCTTGGTCCTCTTCCGTCTACCTTTTGCTCTCATTATGACTGATGATCAATCCAGTTATTTTTTTTTTTTTAAAGATTTTATTTATTTATTTGACAGAGAGAGATCACAAGTAGGCAGAGAGGCAGGCAGAGAGAGAGAGAGAGAGGAAAGCAGGCTCTCCACTCAGCGGAGAGCCCGATGCGGGACTTGATCCCAGGACCCTGGGATCATGACCTGAGCCGAAGGCAGCGGCTTAACCCACTGAGCCACCCAGGCGCCCCGATCAATCCAGTTATAATGTTTAAAATACCATCTATGTCCTAAATATATTTATAAAAATATATATTTTATACATATTTATAAATATATAAATATATTATATATATAAAATATAGAAAATAAAATAAAATACCATCTACATCCTGATGATTCTAAAATTTTTCTCTCTCATTCTGGTCTCTTCTCTACATTGCAGATTTGCTTTTCCAGCTGCCCACTTCACCATTTTACCTGGATATGGAATTGTCATCTTAAACTTAAGATGGCCAAAGAAAAATTCAGTTTGTCTCCAGACATGCTCCTTGTCCAGTGTTTTCTGTCTCAGTAAATGACACCACCAATTCCTGCTCAGGAAAAGTATTTGGCATTTGTCATTGTGTTCCTTCATACCCTCACATCCTATTCATCAGCAGATACTGTTTGTGCTGCATTTAAAATACACCCTGGAGGCTCCTGGGTGGCTCAGTTGGTTAAGCGTCTGCCTTTGGCTCAGGTCATGATCTCAGGGTCCTGAGACTGAGCCCTGTGTGGGACTCTCTGCTCAACGGGGAGTCGGCTTCTTCCTCTCTCTCTGCTCCTCCATCCTGCTCATGCTCTTTCTCTCTTTCTCTCTAACATAAATCAATAAACTCTTTAAAAAAAATACATTGTGAATGTGAGCACCTCTCATATTCATGTCTTCTGCTTCATCCTGGTCCAAGCCAACATCACCTCCTTCCTAGACCATTTCTGGTATAGCCTGTAACTGACCTCCACTTTTCTTCCTATGGCTTATTCTACACACTGTAGCCAAGTTGAGCCCGTAAAATCGTAACTATGATCTTGTCATTCCCACATTTTGCTTATTGTCTACCTCCTGCACTAAATATATCCCAGCAACTAGAATGGCACCCAGCACATAGTAGGGTTTTAATTAATATTTGTCAAGTATAAGAAGGAAGAGCAAAATCAGGCAGTTGTCTTTATGTTCAGAGCCTCAAATATCCTGTAATGGGATTCTCTCCAATAAAAAAGGAGATTATTTTCTTTCTCAGTTGCATGAGGAGGGAGGTGCCCCACCTGTCCTGCCTGCCAAAGAGAATTCTGCATTCATCTGCTTTGTTTCTTCTCTTTTTAGGAAGAAGAATCCTTGTACCCAAGAGAAGAAAGGAGATTTAGGCAGTAAGGGAAAGAGGGAGCTGGAGGTGGAAGACAGGAGAAAAAGTACAGGATGGGTGTGTTAGGAGAGAGTGTGGAGAGAAGGACACTCAAGAAAAAACACAATTGGGAATTTGCATTTCAGATGATTTCTTTGAACAGATCTCCCCAAAGTGAAATTCCCATGTCAATGAGCCCCTGTCCCAGAAGCATAAGATGGTGCCCATGTGTTGTTGGTATCGTTGACATGTTACAGTTGAAGAAGCAATATTTTGGAGAAGGCAAGTTGTCACACAATTGGCAAATACCTCTTCTGTCCAACTCTAAAGGAGGTGTTTTCCCTCACACGGTGCCAGGACTCAGTGTTGAGAACAACTGAAAATGTGACAAGATCAGCCAGGGCTAGGTGTCCTAGGGATAGAGCTGGGGACTAGGAGAGTGGGCTTGATTCAGGCCTCAGGGACACGAGGAGGGCCACAAATATCCTTCCCTCACAGGCTTGGGAACATACAGACACTTCTCTGACCGCATTTCCCCAGGCTGTTTTCAGCTGACTTTCACGCTCTCAAATTTAACCTTGTCAGGCTTGATGATCAACAAGGTTGCAATGAGTATTCATAGAAATTGGTACAGAAGTTAATGTCCAGATCTGCATGAGATGCAGGCAGAAATGAAGACAGTGACACTTACCAACCTTGACAGAAGGGACAAAAGCCTAAACTCTACAAGGAAGCGTTGCAGTCCTTACCAGCGTGCTGCTGCTTATTTGTGGACCACACACGCACTTGAAAAACCACAGGATCTCAGCGCTGTGGAAATGACAATGACAACTTAAGGAGAGCAGTTGTCACTGTGGGAAGATGCTTAGAAACATGCCCTGCTCTTCAGCATCCTTAGGAAACTCCCCTGTCCTTGGTTTTAGGTCTTTTCTTCTTAGATATTTTCTTTCTTCTCTTAGGTATTAGCTATTTTCTGTGTAAGTTTACAAGATGTATCTCAAATTCTTCCTGGATGTTTAGGGCTGATTGTTCATAAGTGGACGAATGAAAAGAGGTGAAGGAAGGCAAATTTTACAAGTACTTTTTTCTTTTTCTGTACTTTCTGAAAAATAATAATATGGGACACACTCATAGAACCTAGAAGATGATTTCTATTTAAGGCACAGGGGAGAATAGATTTAAAAAAAAAAAAGTCCTTAATGAATATTCAGTATTTCCTCATTAGAAAGTTTCCAGTTTTCTGGTATTAGTTGGTTTTGGAGGCTTGGTTTTGTAGGTCATACATGGAGTTTTGGGTTTCACCACTATGGGCCTGTGTGTTGCCTGGATCCGATCCAGGACCACAAGAGTCCTTCTTAGGGCGTCCCCAGGTCCATCTGTAATCAGAATTGGGCTTCCACAAGAAAGACAGTTTCTTGTGCTTTTATCTTATCTTTTGCCTGGAAATGGTTAGAAGACTATTACCAAAATTATAGGAAATACATCGGAAAAGAGATTAGTATGGGAAAAACACTCTTCTCTTAGATTGTTAGTATGGCCCATAAGAATACCTATTATTCTCTATAAAAGACCCTGAGCTTTGACCTTCAGGTGTGAAAACAATAGCCCAGTCTAGTTGAAATTTAATGGAAAAAATGCAGAGCAAGTATCAGGTAGGAAATGCATTTGGTTATGAGCAATTGAAAGATCTGACCAGAGCACCTTTGCCAAATAGGTTTTATTATATTATATTTATTTTATTTATTTTTCTTATAATAAGAAGCCTACAGGTGGGCAGTCCCTGGCTGAGAAGCATCCCACACTGTATCAGAGTCCCAGCTCCTTTTATACTTCCATTCAGCCAGCCTTAGCCTGGGAATTTTTCTTCAGGCTCAGTGCCTAATGACTGTGAGCTGACTTTTCCATCTCTGGCTGCATATACACATTGCATACTGGAAGAAGGAGGGCCCAACCTGCTTGGCTCTGAGTCTATCTTTTTGTTTGGAAAGGGATGTTCTCTTCAAAGCATTCTACATAAATTCACCAGAACTGAATCTCAGGGCCACCCTGGCTCTAGGGGGGCCTCGGAAGGAGAATATTTTCAGCTAGGCCCTCTTTCATACTGAACAAACTAGGGTTATGTTAGAAAGAAAAAAAAAAAAAAACACAAGGGGATGGATGTTTGGTGAAAAAAAATTTATAGTGTTGTTATTTTGTTCTGTTTTTTGGTCGGAGAGGTTGGGAGTTAGAGTGTGAGTAAATGGTATAATGAATGAAAATCACTTAAGCCAGATACTCAATGGGGATAAACTGCAAAGGAGGGAAGTAGGACATTGTACGTGGGTGTTCTAATGAATGAGGAACTAATTGGGTCAGCTTGAGCAGAGGAACTTGCCCTGAAGAACGCGTATAGCCAGTGGCTGGAATGGTGGTGGAAGGTTATAGAAGCAAGGAGGGTCCCCATCAGGAAATGGCCAGGGAAGATCAGGGCAGAGAGATGATGCCAGAGTTTATGGGAACACATTTTTAAGGCCAAGTCAAAAAGTCATCATGGCTCTGGAGGCCAGAATCTATCTTCCCAAGAAAGAGTATCTTGCTTGTCTTAAAGTGGCCACCAATATAACTCAGACTATCTCAGGAACCTGGTCTGTTTCTCAGATGGTTGCCATTTTTTCTTTTTGGTGGTCACGTAGATTATTGCAGGAGCAATACGACCATGGTGCTGGATTTTGAGCAAGATGACCACAATCATACAATCCCCCTCTCCTAGGAAGATTGTGCTACATCTGCATTGCTTGCAGAACTTGCATCTTGCTGGGGGAAGAACACTAGGTCTTTGCAGTATTGCTGGCTAGTCACCAGGTGGTATACCTGTGGCCACCAAATGGCGAGGCTGCCTGGGGTCTTGGGCTGTGACTTCGTTTTCCTTAGGCCCCTGTTCAGGCCATTGGAGTTACAATGAATTACCCTAGAGTCCATTGCCATAGCAGTAGCTCACCCTGGAGTGGGGGCTGAGGCCACAGGGATCCAGTCCACCAATAGGCTGACTGGGGTCTGTCCTACAGCAATGTATGGGAGCATCAGGCACTGTTCAAAGATGACCAGCAGCTCTGACTTCAAAGGCAAAGCCAGGAAGAAGAACTGAGGCACAGAGTCAGAGTTGAGGAGGAGAGTCCTGTTGTACCATATGCTAATCCTTAGGAATAAGTAGAGAAGAAGATCCAGTTTGTAGACGCCCAAGTCTAGGAAGGCCAGAGCCATGGGAGGCTGAAGAAAGGGATGTGTGCCAAGTCCCATAGTCCTGGCACAGAGTCAGGTGGCACAGATATCAGTTTAGATGGTGGTGGTAGTAGGTGGTGGGTTAGGAGGGAAAGTGTTGAAATGCAAAGAGCTGGTTTTCCTAATATAGAGGCTTGTCTGTCTTACAATGTTGGTCTGATCCTGGCCACAGGGTTAAGTGCGGTGCCTGCCCATGGTCACAGGCACATGATCAGAGGGGCTGTGCCCTTGGAATCTCTAAGGGAATTGTTGGAAGTTCTGTCATTAGAAAGTACTTTCTAATCTATTCAATGTAGGGAGTTGTCCAATTTCTATAAGCGTCCCCTTTTCCGTTGTTTAAAATGGAGACATTTCTGACTTTGTGGCTCCTAGAAGAGATGTTATGAGTCTAAATGAGATTATGTAGTTCTTGGAATTCCACTGAGGAAATTGCTATGTAAATTCAATGTATTGTTATTCATGACGTGTGTGGTTGAGCTGAAAACTCTATGCAAACCTTACAATTAGGCTTCCTATACCCTGCACGGTAATTCTCGTTCTTATAGTAGAAACCACAAACCAATTTTGTCTTACAGAAATGTGCTTTCATCCACAATTTCTAATACACATTTTAAAGACTGGCTGAGTTTTACTGTGAAGGTACATCTGAAAAAATTGATACCATCAAGGAAATGACTGTCAGACGTACAGGGCCATGCATGTTTTATATGCTTACCAGGAGCTGATTATGAAGATCATCAATCCAAACCATCTAACAATTTTCATTTTCACATTACTAGTTCAATTAAGAAATAATTTCCGATAATATGATTGCAAATTATTACATTCCTGAACTTACATACATCCATGCTGTGGGCGTTATCTGATTTTTTTTGGAGTAGTCTTTAATTCTTTAACAGTGGCAATGTTTTCTTTGGAAATGCATTCTGGGTAATTTATGTTGTTTTGACAGTTGTTTCTTTGATATAATTTGTAATTCTGCACCCAGAGTTGTAATATACTTCAGTTTAGATAAACGGCATGGAAATACAGAGGTTATCTATGTAAAATGATTCATATTTCAAAATATGGACTTCTGTAAGTTGAAAAAAAATGCTGCTATTAATCAAACTTTTTATGTTACTTTTTTCCTTGACTGAGATTTGTTGCATTTACTATTGTAACATATTTCCAAAACACATTAGTTAAATGGAGCTGAAAATCATGCATGCATATTTTATGGAAAAAATGTGCAGATATATTTTCAATTTTAAGCTATAAACTATGGCTTTTCTTGGATGATTAAAATATTCTGGCCCATTTAAAATGAGCTACATAATAAAAGGGATGTGCAATAATAATTTCACAATGCTTAATAATACAAAGTGCCTTATCTGAGAAATGCCTTTTAAAGGTTTTTATGCATAATTCAAGCACTTCTGCTCTGTATAGAAAATAAGTGAGTGATATGCAAGCAAATTCAGAAATTGAAAAGTATTTAAAAAATAATTAAAAAGCCAGACTTGGAGATTTCTGCCCTGCTTTGCTCAAATTAAGAACTTCCTTTAAAGGCTTTATGCTGTTGGTGGCTAGGGGACGTAGGGCAGAATGACACAATAGAAAACATTAGGTGCAAACTTTCTCTAATGTAGGTTTTATGGCCTAAAAAAAGAATTACAAAGGGTTATTGAAGTTTGTTAAATATGCTTCTTATTGTCAATTCATGTCACTGAAGAGAGTTTGCCCTTGCTTACACAGGAGAGGAGCTTTTAGATCTTCAACCAGACACCTGCCAGAAGTACCTTTAACATGCAAACTAGCCAAGGGAGTTTGCCTGCTTCTAGTCACCATCAAAGCAGAGAACCTGAAGAAAGATTACGCACATCCTCCTGGCACTGCCCCTGAGCTATCCCTAATGAAGAGGCAGGAAAACCAGGTTAGAGAATTGTACTGTGTTTACTAATGAAGGTTGGGCTATTGTTCATTTACAATCACCCAAAAGATTAAAATAATTTTGAAAGAAGCTTATGGTAAGAAAAGAGGTGTGGAAAATCAGCTCCAGGAGGAACAGATTGATTACTAATCCACAGTGGAGGCCACGATCCCTATATATATATATTTTTTAAACCTGATGACATGGTAAAATAATAATAGAGTTAAAAAAATGACGTATTAACCAATGACTAGCTGGTCAAATGTAATAACATTCTGGAAGATCCTAATTGCTTCAATATGAAAACTTAGTGTGCTGTCTGTAGGTTTTATCTGTCGAACATGGAATTCTGTTTGGGTGAATTTTTATTTGTGTTTGGTGAAGGTCTTGATTCTCTTGTCTAGTTCATTTGAGTTGGACAACCTTAAGATCTTTGTTTCGACTCAGTCTCTCATGAACAAATTTCTGAAAGGACACAATTTATAAATTCATTGCTTCTCAGAGGTTCTTTTCTTAATAATGTAATAAAAAAAGGCATAAATAAAGCCTGGACCTGCTGAACATGGTCTAGATGCAAAGTCATCTGAGGGCAGGGTTTTTTTTTGTATGTGTGAATTATTTCATTAGAGCCTTCCAGAATTTGGGCAGAACTTTGTAAACAGTGTCCTGAAGTCTTGTTTATAAGAAATGTCGGTTGCTCTGAGGTCTATGGCCTCATTCCACCCCTGATCTAAAATCTTTAATGGCACCCATATCTTAATGGATCAAGCTTGAGTGTCCTACCCTGGTGATGGGGAGAAGAGATACAGACAAAAGGATAGAGAAAGGATGTATTGATTTGCATCTCTTTTCCTTCATATTTTCTGGATATGGCCTTCTCCTTGGTCTTGACATCTTTGTTTTAAGGGGTCTACAATCATCACTTCTTTGGAGCTGATTATGACATGCTCTATAGCTCTCAACACAAAACTGAGTAAAGAGTGGCACTCAATAAACATTTGTTGATTGCTTTAACCTTAGAGAAAATGACATCGCCTCTTTTTAATATAACCTACATGGACAAAGGACTTTTGTTATATTGGAGTAATAGTTACAAAACATCTAATATGGCTTTAAGAGTCACCATTTATTAAACTTAAATTTAAAGAGTAAACATTATTTTAGCATAAGTTGTCTTTGGCCAATCATTACATAAATTAAAATGGAAGCATTTTAGCTGGAGATTATTTTATTCCTTTTACCCTTTAAGGACTCACTTTTGAAAAGACAAGATTTACTAGACTCCTTAGCCAAGTTTAAATCAATTACTCTGAAAAAAAAAACTCCCTTGTTTAATATTGCCTTTTTGTCATGTGTTATCATCTATCTATTATCTATCTATCTATCTATCCATCCAACTCTTTAGGAGAGCATTACATGATTAGAAATAATTGTTGGTTGATTGGTTATGAGCAGAGAGTTTGTGTTCTGAAATTGGAGGTTAAATAAAGCCAATGCCACAGTTCAACACAGAGTGTAGGAGGGGTTGATTTGATAGAGAGAGAACCCCATGCAGTGCAGTGAGGGCCAGGTGAGATGCCTGGAGGGCTTTGGACTACCCTTGGTTCCTAATCTACATAAATGACTTTGGAACTGACTGTAAACTAGTTAAATGGTTGGCTGGTGACAAAAAGATGAGGAAAATAATGCATGCATACTAGGCGGCACAAAAGATTTAGAGGGATTTGTATCAGCTTTGTAACCAGACTGACACGTGGGAAATAAAATTTATTGTTGCTAAACATTGAACATTACTCTTGAGAACTAAAGTAATGAACACAAGTGAAAATAAATAGCATTGAACTAACTAGAGCAGCAAGACTTTCAAAAGAACACTCTGGAGAGAGGAAGGAAGGGTTTTTCTCTAACACCGTCTGGATAACACAAAGCCACAATTCACCTACGCAATAGCATTAGGCTAATTGTAACTGCCCAGATGACAGGTCAAAGTGTTCAGTTTTACCCAATTCATTGACTCCTTGCTCCCACATTCTGAAGAAAGCATCAGTATTTTTAAAAATAGACATGTCAAGATTTTATATCCCCAAGCTTTTGAAAATACAGCAAAAATTATAATACAGTTTGGGTATTATTAGAACGGTTTCGATTCAGCATCTGTGTTGAGTGGCGAATAAACCCATTAGACCTCGAGATATTGCCTTGGCAAACATGAATGACAAGAGAAAGTATTAGTTTAGGGAGTAACCTCCCCAAGGAAAGAGTCAAAAACTCTTTTATCACGTGAGACATTAAAAATGGGCATAAAATCTACCAAATTAATTCTCCTTCTGATGTAGTTCTGAGCATATGTAGTGAAATACATTTATTTTTATGTCGTCAATGTGTCCTCTCACAGTTCACCATTAAACTACATTAAACTACCCACGGATCGGTTTTGAACCTCATAGGAAAAAGAAGTTCTTCAGTGTCTTCCCAACAGGCCCCCACAGACACATTAATTGTTTCGGACAATGTCAGTTTTGTCATTCCCCAGGGGCTGAATCTCAAACTATCCCTCTCTTTAGGAATAAGATTGTTTTTCTGTGGGGAGGGGGCACTTCCAACTAAATGTATTTGTCTCTCTTCATTGAGGTCCATCCTGAACAGCTGTGATCAGTTTGTTGGCAAGCAAACCTCAGAAAGATGGTCGAGAGCTTTATCGCCTCATCCTTTCCTGCAGTGAGGATTCCACTTTTAGCTCTGCCACGAAGTAGCTATGGGCTATGGGCCCATATCTATGGGCCACCAATGAACATCATGAGGCCTCCCTTAGAACTTTGTTTAATTCTGGGCGCCCGGGGGGCTCAGCAGATTAGGTGTCTGTCTCCAGCTCGGGTCGGGTGATGATCCCGGGGTCTTGGTGATGGAGCCCCATATCAGGCTCCTTGCTTGGGGGGAGACTGCTTCTCCTTCTCCTTCTCCCTCACTCTCCCCCTCCTGGGCTCTCTCTCTCTCTCTGTAAAATAAATAAATAAAATCTTAAAAAAAAAATAAAGAACTTTTCTTTAATCCATTCACACCAAACATTCCTTGATCCAAGAGATAAGAATGTAATGAGCAGTGGTGTCCCTAGAGTTCTCATGGACAGCAAGGACTGGAAACTTTTCCTTATAGGGCCAGAGAATAAACACTTCAGGTTTAGATTCTTGGAGACTCTTCCAAGAGGCGAATTTGAGAGCATGATGTAGGCATTTAAATAATCGTTTAAAACGTAATTGTTAGAAAAAGTAAAAATCATTCCTAAGGCTGGCACAGAGGCAGGAGCGTTGCCTACCCCCGGTCTAAAGGAGAAGCATAAACAGATGGTGATACCTCAGTGTGCAAGCTGTAGTGACAGTAACGTGAGGTAATAAATTCTCTGGAACTATTTTCATCCTTCAACCTACCAGACAATTCGGTTTCTGGTTGTGTGAGAGTCCTGTGCCCGATGGGGGAACAGGGAGAGCCATCACCCCTTTGTCTTTTCTTTTCATTCCCCCTCCACCATCTTCCTTTCTCTTTTTGTATCTTGGACTTCCAACTGTCATTCCCCTTTGTTTCCACAGCTCTTTTATTGGCTACAAGAAGAGGAGGCCTGGGGGGGAGGGAGGAAGGGAAGGAGAAGGCCAACAAGAATTTTAATTTCCCTTGCGCCAACCTAATTACAGAGCAGATACAAATCCCTCCAAATCTTTTGTGCTGCTTTATATGCATTCATTATTTTCCTCATCTTTTTGTCACCAGCCAACCATTTAACTAGTTTATAGTCAGTTCCAGAGAAATTTATGGAGATTAGAAATCAGCGATCTAAACTGAAGTCCTAGAGACATCTTACCTGTTACTACCTTGGTGGATGGTATGTTTTAATAAATTCACTCTATCAGAAACCTGGTGTCAGTGGCACAGCCTGTTTTATCACAAAACTGTGAACTGCCCCAGGTATGGAGTATAGACAATCAGAATGCCTCATCTAGGTTTGTTCTGGAATCTTTCATCAGCCAGAGACCATCATTTTGGGAATCATTTAGATAGGGAGAAGGAAAATATTAAGAGCCTAAAAAATTCATTCTGTTCTGTTGCATTTCCTTTTCTGTGATTGATTTCGTTTCCCCTGGGAAAAGATACTCTTTGAAGTTGTGCATGAATTTTTCTCTTGGAATTATTAACACATACCATTCCTGACAAGTAGTGTGCTCCCTATGGCAATTTTTGATTTTTCTCACAATTAAATGCAGTTAATATTGATTTGTTGTCATTATTAGTGTTTGTTGGTTTGTTGTTAATGTGACTTGAACACCAGCCATATTTTCTTTTTTGGAATATGGAATCTTAGCATCAGATTTTTTTTCTAAGACATTCTGACCAGAGTTGTCTATGTATGAAAAATGGTGTGCTCGTTGATTTGATGTCTGATCAGACCAGCTCTGCCAAGGCAAATGAAGTGGGAGGATTGGGCTGGTAATCTGTGACGTGAGCCCAAACAATGATATAATATGCATATGTATGGTGAGCTCATCTCAAACTGGTGGACATTGCTGCAAGGAAGTCTTTAGATTACCATTAGATGAACTCTTATATTAAGAGAGAGATGCAGGCTTAATAAATGTTGACCCATGACCAAAACCAATACCATAGTCATAGCAAGTTGGGGTGTGTGTGTGTGTGTGTGTGTGTGTGTGTGTGACAAAGGGGGCAGATGTCTGCCACTTAGTCTTTCTTTCTTTCTTACTTTTCTTTCTTTCTTCTTCTTCTTCTTTTTTTTTTTTTTGAGAGAGAGAGAGAGAGGAAAGGGGGAAGGGTTGGGATGAGGGGGTCCAGGGGCAGAGGGAGATGGAGAGAGAGAATCTTAAGGAGTCTCCTTGCCCAGCACGGAAATCATGAACTGAGTCCAAATCAAGAGTTCGGATGCTTAACCAACTGAGCCACCCAGGGATTCCTGCCACTTAGTCTTGTCCCTGGCCAGTCCTCTATGGACTTATGTCTGGACTTCTTCTTTCATAAAAGAAGAGAAGCCTTGAACTACATTTTCCGTGAGAAGAAGGCAGTTCTGTGGTATTGGAATCTATGGTAGCGAATCGTGAGTCGTCCTTTCACCCCTTCTTTTTTGCAACAAACAATCTTATTTTTTGGGAGTCTCAGCTATAGGGGCTAAAATCATGATTGATTTTAGTTATTGATGGTACTCTCACTCCTTTGGACAGAGTTTCCCTTCCCCAGTGCTCCCCAGAGCCAGTGTGACCCAATATATGGGGAGTTCTGTTCGATGCTTTGCAAGGAGAAATCTGCAGATGGCTTTCTGAGGAAAACTCTCCGACCTTTTTGTCAGTTAATGTTGTGTGAGGAGTTGCTTGGATCCATGGCAGTTTTCTTGTGATCAGGAGTGGCATGCCTAAGAATGAAAAGCTGACAGACAGGAATGGCAAAGCTTAGATGGAAAGAAATTTGATGTTTGTTGGTGTTGTGGAGATGCTGCACCAAATCTGGAACTCTAGTCTACCTCTAGACTTCTTGTCAAGTGACATAAGTAAATGCTTTTTATGGCTCAAGC
Organism: Neogale vison; assembly: GCF_020171115.1. Classification (NCBI taxonomy): domain Eukaryota; kingdom Metazoa; phylum Chordata; class Mammalia; order Carnivora; family Mustelidae; genus Neogale; species Neogale vison. The sequence goes on from NC_058102.1 coordinate 89,208,868, forward strand.
CACCTCTAATTGTGTTTCCTCTTTCTTTCAGTTGCTTGAAGCCAAATGACTTTACTCCCAAAATGAGGAGGGATACTCTCATCCACTTCACCACAAAGCTTGGAGAAATTCTATACTTCAAGGGCCCCAGCTGAAGAAGTAGCGGGGTTTACGGGGGGTGGTAGTGTGGAGCCAGAGTGTGAGGGTGTGGGGGACAAAAGCTGGTGTGGGGGAAAAAGAAAGCATGGAAGAGAAAGGCCTCCTTCTTAAAAGCCTTGGTCTGAATGTGGCATACATCACTCGCGTTGCCACTTCACAGTGAGAATGAGTTATGTGTCTCTACTGTTAAATTAATTAAACAAGGAGGCAGTTAGACTGTGGTGGTTCTAATACTTGATCAGCTTACATACATACCCCAGAACCTAAGCCTGTAAACTCTTCAAGGTTAAGAGAGAAAAATCCAAGGACAACAAATCACAGAAACAGCTAACAAGGCTTTTCCAAAGAAGGAGAATGCTTTAGCTTTAGCAAATCAAATAATACCCTTGCTTTACTTCCACCTTTTCTCTCTAAAAGTCTTTCCTCTTGCTCTTGTTGGTAGAGTGCTCCTAACCACTCTGTTTTTGGCACTGCCCTTTTGGAATCTATTTTTACTCAAATAAACTTATAAGTTTCAAAAATTTGCTCTAGTTTATTTTTCTACCTAATGGCCAAAGGAGAAGAGATGGTTTTTCTCTGGGTGGGTAGCTGCTTCCTAGTTACAATTTTATATCTTGAAATGGGAGAATGGATTTTGGTGGGCAGTCTCTGACCCATCAAGATCCTCCCAGAAATACTTGTTTGGCCTGGGGTTGGGATGGAGAGGATAATTTGCAGAACCCTGGTATTCTGAACTGGATGATGAGGTAAGCCAGTAACACCTAGGTTAACAAGACCAGCTATTTACCACTGAACTTCTAAATGTTAAAGTGGCATTTTCCCCCCTTCCTTGAAATTATCTGCCTATGTGAAATTACTGAATAATTTAGAAAGAACCTTTTCTCTTGTCTAACTACTTAGATTTGGAATGGCCATCACATTGAATTTCTTTTATGATTTTACATACATCATATATCAACAGTCTAAAATGTTCATCATCATTAGCCATCAGAGAAATTCAAATCAAAACCATATTGAGATACCACCTTACACCAGTTAGAATGTCCAAAATTAATAAGACAGTAAACAACAAGTGTTGGAGAGGATGTGGAGAAAGGGGAACCCTCTTACACTGTTGGTGGGAATGCAAGTTGGTACAGCCACTTTGGAAAACAGTATGGAGATTTCTCAAAAAATTAAGAATAGAGCTACCCTATGACCCTGCCATTGCACTAGTGGGTATTTACCCCAAGATACAGATGTAGTGAAAAGAAGGGCCATATGAACCCCAACGTTCATAGCAGCAATGGCCACAATTGCCAAACTGTGGAAAGAGCCAAGATGCCCTTCAACAGATGAATGGATAAAGAAGCTATGGTTCATATATACAATGGAATGTTATGCCTCCATCAGAAAGGATGAATACCCAACTTTTGTATCAACATGGGCAGGTCTAGAGGAGATTATGCCGAGTGAAATAAGTCAAGTAGATAAAGTAATTATCATACGGTTTCACTTATTTGTAGAGCATAAGGAATAACATGGAAGATATTCAGAGAAGGAAAGGAAAAGTGATTTGGGGGAAATCGGAGGGGGAGATGAGGCATGAGAGACTGTGGACTCTGAGAAACAAACTGAGGGTTTTGGAGGGGAGGGAGGTGGGAGGTTGGGTGAGCCTGGTAGTGGGTATTAAGGAAGGAACGTATTGCATGGAGCACTGGGTGTGGTGCATAAACAATGAATCTTGAAACACTGAAAAAATAAAAAAACCCAAACATTTAAATAAAAAAAGAAATATTTAGTACTCCATGTGTTCCAGTGTTTTGGTTTATAAGTAAATATATTTGTAAATAAATATATGTAAAAATAAAACCTCTCAAATGCTCTTAAAAAACAAACTGTAATACATACACCTGCCAAGTCCTTTTATTTAAGAACAAAGCACTTAAAAACATGTGGTAGTTTTTTTTTTTAAGATTTTATTTATTTGACACAGAGAGAGAAATCACAAGTAGGCTGAGAGGCAGGCAGAGAGAGAGAGGGGAGGAAGGAGGCTCCCCGGGGAGCCGAGAGCCCGACGCGGGGCTCGATCCCAGGATCCTGGGATCATGACCTGAGCCGAAGGCAGAGGCTTTAACCCACTGAACCACCCAGGCAACCCAAACATGTGGTAATTTAAAAAAAAAAAGATTTCTGATGGCTGCATGGCTTATGAATACTTAGAAATGGAATTTCAGAATGAGCATCAGACTTATTTTCAAGTGCTTTGTCATAAATGCATTGCTACCCATGTAATAAAGTAATTTTCCCTTGTGTGATAAATATAGCACTAAAGAAGAATGAGCCTGATAAAATGGCTTTTATTAATTCCTGATAAAATGGCTTTTATTAATCTCCTAATGTTTTTTATTTTGTTCCAGAATTATGATTAGTTTCAAGAGAGTAGCAAACAGGTTATGATTGGGGTTGAATATTATTGCTATCCAGATATCTTTCATTAATGCCTGCTGCTTATTTCAAAAACAAAATGCTTCCATTAAGAAAAATCAACGATAATGGCTGGACTTTATTATCAAGAAATTATACCTGTTATGTAAACCTTGCTAATTATAAGTGCTTGAATTCATTTGCGTGATATAACAGATAAAAGGGGCCATTTATTAAAAGAAGTACTTAGCGTTTGTACCAGCCTAATAAAACAGAAATATTAAAAAAAATCCAAGGAAAAAGAAATGTTAATGAGGAATGGAATGTGCCCATGAATGAATTATACTGGGAGGCAACATGGTGTGTGGGATTAACATCAAGTGTTTCATCTTGGAAACCCAATCCCCTCAGCCTCCTTGTGCAGCCCATCCTCATCTTGTCCTCTTTACACCTTCCTTCTTACTTTTCCTGGATGACCTCATGTGTGCACCTGCTCTGGATTCTACTGACTTCTGAACTCCTTGTATCTTCAGCCCAGACCTCCTGTCCATGGTCCAGTCTGCCCTCTGACCTTCTCTGCTTGGATGTACTAGAGGAAGCTGAGCTCTATGTGTCCAAACCAATTTTCTTATCTCTTGTGCTCTTCTTGAATGCTCCATCCTAATTTGAATATCCTAGTGTCACCCTGACTCCTCCTTCCCACCTCATATCCAATCAACCATGTCCTCTTGTTTCTAGTTAGAAATTTCTCTCAAATCTAGTTTCTACCACTCTTTTCCACTGCCTTATGGTTAGTAGAAGTCGTTTTATTGACTATAACCTGTGTATGTGTATATATGTTTTTTGACACCTTTCCCTCCCCCACCTTCTCTCTCCTAGTCCATTCTTTACCTCTGCATCGAATCCAGTGCTGCTCTGGCTCACTAAGGATCTGTGTGTTGGGATTGCTGTGGACACTGGCATTCCCCATCTGTGTCTATTGGTCTGACTCCAAGAGTAAAGCTATTTCTGGCAGCAGTGGAGGGAGACAACAGAGAGGAGGGATCACTTCAGTGAGTGATGTTGTTAGTCTTGATGTCTGTGTGTCAGCGTTGGTGAAGAGGCCATTCCCTCAGTGTGCAGCTTGACTGCTTGAGGGCTCAGGATAGTGCCAGAGTGTCAGGTGAGCCTGTGGTCCTGAGTGTGATGTTTCCATGCAGGATGCTAGCAGCCGGGGTTGGGGGCTGGTGATGGTCCAGACAACTCCCTCAAGTGACTCTTTGACAGTGAACATTTGGAGCAGAAGAGTGTGAAGAGACTTCTTTCTGAGTGTGACAACACTTGGAGATTCTCAGAATAGATGAGACTTTGGGACTAGGAAGTTGGCCGTGGTTGTACAGCCCTGTGAATGGAAGTAGAGGCCATAAAATGGCAAAGATATGGGCACTGTTGTTGCTGTGACTTTGCAGGCTGGTGAGTCCTGAGGGCATTTGCGTTACTCAGGGACAGAAATAAAGACAGCAAAAGACATATAAGCTGCAGAGGGAAACTTTTCTTTCCCCTGTAGTTCTGTCATGCCCGTAATAGTGTAAAATTAATTCCTAACTCATTCATCATATAGATGGTACATGTGTTGGGTAAACATATGTGACAATCTCTCTGTTTGACCAGTTAGTTATCTTCAAAGCCTTTGAGACTATTACCTCTGGTTTTATTTTAATAGAAGTAAAGTATTTTGGGGGCGCCTGGGTGGTTCAGTTGGTTATGCATCTGCCTTTGGCTCAGGTCATGATCTCAGGGTCTTGGGATGGAGCCCAGGTCTTGCTTCTCTCTCTTCCTCTGCTCTTCCCCCTACTTGTGCTCTCTCTCAAATGAATGAATAAAATCTTAAAAAATAGAAATGAAGTATTTCTGTCTGCACTAACTGTATTACCTGCCTTTCCAATCATTATTTGCAAAATGTAGAAATCCTTACTATCTCAAAAATATTACTAATGGATTTCTTAAAAAATGCTTTTTATCAGAGGCAACTAAGCATATGTTGCAGGTTTTATTTCCCAAAGATGGCAGCAAAGAGCTCTCCAATGTCACATGCTCTTATATTATGACTGTAACATTGTTCTCATTAAGTGGTGGGTTCTGTGTCCCCTCTTCTTGCACCCTGGTGGACCTTGGTGACTGCTTTGACACATAGAGTGTGGCGGAAATAATGCTATGTGGCTTCCTAAGCCAGATCATAAAAATGTCATGCATTTCTGCTTTACTCTATTGGGACATTTGTTCTTAGCACTCAGCTATTGCTCTATAAGGAAGCTCAATTAACCCACATGAAAAGACCACCCCAAGTGGCATATGTAGGTGTTCCAACCAACAGCCCAGCTGAGAGTCCAGCTGACTACTAGCATCAATCACCAGATGTGTGAATATAAATCCTTGCAGATGATTCCACTCCTCAGCTGTTGAGCAACTCTCCTCTTTGATGCCTCCTGGTTGAATACTCAACGACGAGAGAGCAAAGACAAACCTTCCCTGCTGTGCTCTGTTCAAATTCCTGACCCACAGAATCTGTGAACATTATCAAATGGCTGTTTTATGCCATTAAGCATTGGGGTGCTTTGTATGCAGTAGTAGTAAAGGGGACACAATATTTACCCTTTTCTGGTTTGTGGACAACTCTGTGAGTTTTGGTCATTTTATAATGTTTTGTAAGTGAATCAATTTGAAGACATTTTCTTTACCCTCTATTGTTGAAGTCTTAATTTGAGAACTGTCTCTGTGAAATCCTTTAGTTCAACCATGCCTTAGTAGTCAGGAGAGACTGTAGGGGTAATTTCCCAAGTTGTCTTTGCACAAAGGGTCAATGAGCCTGGAGAGAAAGAACTCAGCCTGAACAGAAGGACTCTTGCTTAGGAACTTGGTGCCAGGATAATGGTCTAGTGTTAGAGGGTAGATTAACTTTGAGTAGAGTTAAGTATCATCACTTGATTTGCCTTCCAGCTTAGCCACTGCAGACCCAAGCTTGAATTCCAGTGAGGGGAAATCACAATAATAAAAGCAAGGAAAAGGAGAGGAGCGACTTCAGTTGATTTTGTTTGTGCTCAGTGGGTTCTGTAGCACTGGAGGCAGCACTGTCGGCCACATAAGATGACCCTGACTGTTGGGCATTGAATGTCTCATTGTGGACGTGATGGTGTTGACAGAAATCCAGGGCAAGAAAGGGGCACATGGTGCTTGCTATGTGGAAGCTGGGAAGACTGAAGTTCATGCACTCATTCACTCATTTATTCATTCACTCACTGTGTGGTAGGAACATTTCACTGTCTATAAATTTTGTTCTCCTCTTTTTCTATAATAACAAAATTACAGTTGGGCACATGGTTGCCAAAATACCCTACATTTATCAGCTTCCCTTGCAGTTAGGTGTTGCCATGTGGAATGTGAGAAGTGACGTGTGCCACTTGCAGCTCTGGGACTTTAGACACCTAGATATGCATCTCTAAGCTTTCTTTTTCCTTTCTACTGGCTAGAACCCATCAACTCAACCTCGATATACAGATGAAAACAACACTCTGGGTCTCTGAATGACTGTGGAGCAGAGCCATCACTGACATGGAATGTTCACCACTAATTTTTAGGTGAAAAATAAGCTATTTTTTCAATCTTTAGATTATTGTTGAGTCTCTTTGTTTTAGCAGTGAGTCTTGCCCTAACAATATACTCATTTATCCAACAAATACTTATTAAGCTATATATTAGCTTCCATGATAGATGGTGAAATAAAATGTGAGCTTAGAATTCATTGGGGGATGTAGACAAATGAAAATATAATAACAATTTGTGATATGTAAGGGCTCTAGAGGAGAGGTGCATGGTGAAGTGCGAGTAATGTAGCCAGGGGAATTGACCTAGTTATGGAGATTAATGAAGGCCTCTCTGAGCATGCGTGCATGCATGTGCGTGCATGCGCATGTGTGTGCTCACACACACACGGATTGAGTTGAGGTCTTTAGGGACAGTGAGAGTTTTGGGGGTAGGAGTGGGAGGTAACTGGCAGAGACCATATTAGGCAGATGGGGAAGCATGTGCAAAGGCCCTGGGGTAGCAGTTTGCATGATATATTTGAGGATCAGAAAGGAGACTGGTGTGTCTGACATGATAAGAAGGAGTATGGTGCAAGATTTGACTGCAGAGACAGAATGAGGTCTGGCCATCAGGGGTCTTGTAGGCCAACATCTTGGTCTTTATCTTAAGAGCAACTCAAGCTATTGAAGAAATAAAGCAGAGGGATGACATCAGAATTGTACTTTGAAAAGATTTCTTTAGTAGCTCTGTGAGGAGTAGGAGAGAATGCTGGGAGTCCAGTTATGAGGCTACTGTAGTATAGTCCATTTTACTTGGGAACACATGTGCAACCCTTTGGGATGCCCAAGAATAATTTAGGGGGTTGATTTTGAGTTGTGAATTCCCAAACATTTGGGTATGCATGAGGCAAAGAAATTCTATCCTGTGTTTATAGCCCTTGTTTTGCCTGCAGGCTGGTAGGCCAGGGAAGCTCAGATCACAAAGACATAACTCCACTAGCTCTGTGTTGTGAGCCCCGAATTAAAGTACATAGTATGACAATGGGGCAAATATTTTAGGTGGCGGGACCATCCTTGGAAAATCTGGATTGTACTGTATCCTGGATAAACCTCAGTCAGATTTGGTGACTCATGTCCTTCTAGTTAAGGGGAGAATAGAAGCAACATTAGGTTATTTCGTACAACCCCAGGATAGAGCGTGAACACCTCGATGGAGTGCTAAAGCTTAATGCATTATTAAGATGCTTGACTTACATGATGCCAAGCTGTTTCTGGGTGCCAAGGCAACTGATGCTCAGAGGGCTCTTTCATTTTTGCAGTAATGTCACTGGTTGGGTCTTAGGACCTGTGCAGTTTAAGTAAGGACCTTATGCCCTCAGTCTTTTGAAGCTTCACCGTGCATGGCAGACTCTTGGGCTGCTGTTGGAAGTTTTATTTGTTGGTGGTATTGTGCAGTGTGTTCTGTGTTCTACTGTGGTTCTTATGCTTGCTCTTTAATGATACTTCTCAAGTTTTTTCCTTTAGTCCAGCTCATCAATGAAAAGTGTGAGGATGGCAATGATTTAAATATCAATTATAGAAGAAGGGAAATAGAAATTTACAACTATTTTCAACTCAGTCAATTAGGCACAGTTCTGAGGACCATGGGATAGTGACAAGTCCTATGATAGATGACATGAAATTATAATGTTAATGACTAGTATGGTTTATAGCTTACTTTCCCTAAAATTATCTGTATTAGTCTCAGACTGATGTGATTAATGTGAAATAGGGAATATGAAAATTAAGATTAGAGTTGTTCATTTTTCCTCATCTCTAATCTGCAGGGATACATAGAGGTATTATTTGGTTATTATGATTTAAAAAACCATGTCAGTGTAATTCATATTTTAAAAATTGCCTACTGATAATAAGACTGGTAACTTATTGTTGGTTTGTTTTTTGAGGTTTTTTTAAGATTTTATTTTTTATTTAAAAAATTTTTATTTTTTTATTAACATATAATTTGTTATTAGCCCCAGGGGTACAGATCTGTGAATCGCCAGGTTTACACATTTCATAGCACTCACCATAGCACATACCTTCCCCAATATCTGGTAATTCATTGTTTTTAAATGTTGCATTTTTTGGATTGTAAGTGACAATGTCCATCACTAAGTCCAACTGACTTCACTTTTTATCTTTTGAACCCATCCATTTCTCCTTATTTCTATCTTCATAATTTCTTGCTTGCACCATTGAAGTAATCTCCTAACTTGTCTACCTACTTCCCACATACCTGAAGCTAGCTAAAATAGGTTAAAGCACAGTTCCCTGTAAGAATGCCCTCGTTTCAGATACCAGCCTCAAAGTCAGAGGTCTCCAGAGCCACTTCCGCCCAAGCTTTGCTTTATTACATAGGCAATGATTGAATGAATCATTGGGCATCATGATTGAACTCGATCTCTAGTTCCTGGACCAGTTCTTGTGACTGAGGCATGAAACTTCATGACTGGTCCATTGGGAATCAGGTGCCCACCTCTTGGCACATGATGGAAACACCCATTAGAACTACATGGTCTGGGGCACCTAGGTGGCTTAGTTGGTTAAGCATCTGACTATTGATTTTAACTCACGTTACGATCTTGGGGTCGTGAGGTCGAGCCCTGTATTGGGCTCCACACTCAGTAGGGAGTCTGCTTCTCTTTCCCCCTCCCTCAATCCCTCCCCCTGCTCAGGCTCTCTCTCAAATAAATAAATAAATAAATAAATCTTAACACCCCCCCCAACACATGGTCTGAAAAGCATCTACCTAAACCTGCCATTCTTGGAACCTGTTTTAATAAATTTTCTTTAAAGTTCTCTATTCCTCTGTTTCCTTATGTTTATGCATTTATGAAATGACACCAAGGAGACAGAGCCTCTGTTAGGTCCTCGTCTCTCTTTACTTTGTAGTTCCATCTGAATATTCTTAGCAAAGGTGAATTGCCAGTGTCTCTCACTATTTTCCCCCCATTTAATTGATTTTATTTTTTTCAGTGATCCATAATTCATTGTTTATGCACCACACCCAGTGCTCCATGCAATACATGCCCTCCTTAATACCCACCACCTGGCTCACCCAACTCCCCATCCCCCTCCCCTCCAAAACCCTCAGTATGTTTCTCAGAGTCCACAGTCTCTCATGCTTCATCTCCTCCTCTGAATTCCCCCAACTCACTTCTTCTATCTCCCAACGTCCACCGTATTATTCCTTATGCTCCACAAGAAGTGAAACCGTATGTTAATCGACTCTCTTTGCTTGGCTTATTTCACTTAGCATAATCTCTTCCAGTCCTGTCCATGTTTATACAAAAGTTGGGTATTTATCCTTTCTGATGGAGGTGTAATTCTCCTTGTATATATGGACCATATCTTCTTTATCCATTTGTCTGTTGAAGGGCATCTTTCCTCTTTCTACAGTTTGGTAACTGGGGTCATTGCTCCTATGAACACTGGGGTATAGATGGCCCTTCCTTTCACTACATCTGTATCTTGGGGTAAATACCCAGTAGTGCAATGACGGGGTCATAGGGTAGCTCTATTTTTAATTTTTTGAGAAATCTCCACACTGTTTTCCAAAGTGGCTGCACCAACTTGCATTCCCACCAGCAGTGTAAGAGGGTTCCCCTTTCTCCTCATCCTCTCCAACACTTGTTGTTAACTGTCTTGTTGATTTTGGCCATTCTAACTGGTGTAAGGTGATATCTCAATGTGGTTTTGATTAGAATTCCCCTGATGGCTAGTGCTGATGAACATTTTTTCATGTGTCTATTAGCCATTTGTATGTCTTCTTTGGAGAAGTGTCTGTTCATGTCTTCTGCCCATTTTTTGATGTGATTATCTGTTTTGTGTGTGTCGAGTTAGAGGAGTTCTTTATAGATCTTGACTGTTTCCTTTGCTGTGCAGAAGCATTTGATCTTGATGAAGTCCCAAAAGTTTATTTTCGCTTTTATTGCCTTTGCCTTTGGAGACATATCTTGAAAGAAGTTGCTGTGGCTAGTCTCGAAGAGGTTACTGCCTATGTTCTTCTCTAGGATTTTGATAGATTCCTGCCTCACGTTGAGGTCTTTTATCCATTTCAAGTTTATCTTTGTGTATGGTGTAAGAGAATGGTTAAGTTTCATTCTTCTACACATAGCTGTCCAATTTTCCCAGCACCATTTATTGAAGAGACAGTCTTTTTTCCACTGTATATTTTTTCCTGCTTTGTTGAAGATTATTTGACCATAGAGTTGAGGGTCCATATCTGGGCTCTCTACTCTGTTCCACTGGTCTATGTGTCTGTTTTTGTGCCAATACCATGCTTTCTTGGTGATCACAGCTTTGTAGTAAAGCTTGAAATCAGGCAACATGATGCCCCCAGTTTTGTTTTTCTTTCTCAACATTTCCTCTGCAATTTGGGGACTTTTCTGGTTCCATACCAATTTTAGGATTGTTTGCTCCAGCTCTTTGAAAAATGCTGGTGGAATTTTGATCAGGATGGCATTAAAAGTATAGTTTTCTCTAGGCAGTATAGACATTTTAACAATGTTTATTCTTCTGTTCCATGAGCATGGAATTCTCTTCCATCTTTTTGTGTCTTCTTCAATTTCTTTCATGAGTGTTCTCTAGTTCCTTGAGAACAGATCCTTTACCTCTTTGCTTAGGTTTATTCCCAGGTATCTTATGTTCTTGGTGCTATAGTAAATGGAATTGATTCTCTAATATCCCTTTCTATAGTTTCATTGTTAGTGTATAAGAAAGAAACTGATTTCTGTATATTGATTTTGTATCCTGCCACGTTACTGAATTGCTGTGTGAGTTCTAGTAGTTTTGGGGTGGAGTCTTTTGGATTTTCCATATAAAGTATCATGTCATCTGTAAAGAGAGAGTGTTTGACTTATTCTTTGCCACTTTGAATACCTTTTATTTCTTTTTATTGTTTGATTGCTGTTGCTAGGACTTCACATTGATATGAATACATTAATAGTAGGGGATCTTAACATGCCACTCTAAGTAATAAACAGATCATTCCAGCAGAAGAATCAATAAACAGACAAGGACATTGAATGACACATTGGATCAGATGGACCTCATAGATATATACAGAACATTCCACCCTAAAAAAACGGAACACTTATTCTTCTTAAGTGGACATGGAATTTTCTGCAGAATAGATTGCATACTGAGTCACAAATCAGGGCCCCACTGATACCAAAAGACTGAGATTATTCCCTGCATATTTTCAGACACAATGCTTTGAAACTGAAACTCAACCACAAGAAAAAGATTGGAAGGAATTCAAACACTTGGAAGCTAAAGACCATTTTGCTTAAGAATATTTGGACTCTGAAAAACAGTCTGAGGAGTTTGAAGTGGTGGGGGGGGTGGGAGGTTGGGGTACCAGGTGGTGGGTATTATAGAGGACATGGCTTGCATGGAGCACTGGGAGTGGTGAAAAAATAATGAATAATGTTTTTCTGAAAATAAATAAATTGGAAAAAAAAAAGAATATTTGGATTGGGGCACCTGGGTGGCTCAGTGGGTTAAAGCCTCTGCCTTCAGCTCAGGTCATGGTCCCAGGGTTCTGTGATCAGGCCCTGCATTGGGCTCTCTGCTCAGAGGGTAGCCTGCTTCCTCCTCTCTCTCTGCCTGCCTCTCTGCTTACTTGTGATCTTTGTCTGTCAAACAAATAAATAAAAATCTTAAAAAAAAAGAATATTTAAATTAACCAGGAAATCAAAGAAGAACTTAAACAATTCATGGAAACCAATGAGAATGAAGACACTTCTGTCCAAAAACCTATGGGATACAGCAAAGGCAGTCCTAAGGGGGAAATACATAGCCATCTAAGCCTCACTCAAAAAATTTGAAAAATCCAGAATACACCAGCTCTCTTTACACCTTAAGGAACTAGGTAATCAACAAGAAATTAAGTCAACTCCACACACAAGAAGGGAAATAATCAAGATTAGAACAGAGATCAATGAGATAGAAACTAGAGATACAGTAGAACACATCAACAAAACTAGAGCTGGGTTTTTGAAAGAATCAATAAGATTGATAAACCACTGGCCAAACTAATCCAAAAGAAAAGAAAGAGGACCCAAATTAACAAAATTATGAATGAAAAAGGAGAGATCACGACTAACACCAAGGAAATAGAAACAATCATCAGAAATTATTATCAACAGTTATTTGTCAATAAGTTAAGCAACCTAGATGAAATGGATGCATTCCTGAAAAACTATAAACTTCCAAAACTGAACCAGGAAAAAACTGACAACCCGAATAGACCAATATCTAGTAACGAGATTGAAGCAGTGATGAGAAACCTCCCAAAAAACAAGAGCCCAGGACCTGATGGGTTCCCTGGGGAATTCTACCAAACATTCAAAGATGAAATAGTACCTATTCTCCTGAAGCTGTTTCAAAAAATAGAAGCAGAAGGAAAACTTCTAGACTCTTTCTATGAAGCCAGCATTACCCTGATCCCCAAACCAGGCAAAGACACCACCAAAAAGGCAAATTTCAGACCAATATCCCTGATGATTATGGATGCTAAGGTTCTCAACAAGATCCTAGCTAATGGGTTCCAGCAGTACATTGAAAAGATTATCCACCATGACCAGGTGGGATTTATCCCTGGGTTGCAAGGGTGGTTCAACATTTGCAAATCAATCAATGTGATAGAACAAATCAATAAGAGAAGAGAGAAGAACCACATGGTCCTCTCAATTGATGCAGAAAAAGCATTTGACAAGATACAGTATCCATTCCTGATTAAAATTCTTTAAAGTATAGGGATAGAGGGAACATTCCTCAACTTCATTAAATATATCTATGAAAACCTACAGTGAATATCATCCTCAATGGGGAAAAGCTGACAGCCTTCCCTTTGAGATCAGGAAGACAACAAGGATGTCCACTCTCACCACTGTTGTTCAACATAGTGCCAAAGTCTCTTTTAACAAGGAAGTGTCCTCAGGCCAGGATCCCCAGGAGCTCAGGGCCGGCTGGCACCAGGGAGCAGGACCCATGGAATGTGTGTTGATTGGCAGGACCCAGTAAATTTCAGAAAATTTCATAGAAATCTTGAGACTGATTTGGGAGGAATTTCTGTATTTTGGGCTGTTAGTAGATAAGAAATAAATTTCTGTGTGCTGAAAACTATAGCACGGAAAGATTGGTCTTTGTATGAGGGAGGGAGGAAAGGAGAGAGAATAAGTGTGACTATCCTACTTCTGACATTTGTGCCCATAGCCTTCCTCTCTTTTTTGGCATGTCTCCCAATCCAGGCCTTGCCTGGGGACCTCCCAAGCCAGTTTTCTCCCCTACAGAACAGGGCAGGACACAATGCTTGTTAATTTTATTTTTTAGTCTCATATTTAATTGGCGTGGAAATTTAATCAGAAAAATGCCAGGTACACAGGATTATTAAAAAAAAAAAAAGCCTATTAATTAGGTACCCACAGGCTTGCCTCCTCAAGTTAGGTTTAAATCCTGAGGAGAAAATGACATACCGCTCTGTTCCATACCTCCAGGTATGGAAACCACCACCCATGATGAAAGCCTCTGTGAAGATACTGCTTTGGAGGGATTCAGACTGTAGAGAAGAAAAGAGGTTTTGAGAGCTCATTTCTGGATCACTAAACTGGTAAGAATTATAAGGAGCTCCGTTTTCTTTTTGGTTTTATATGAGCATTGAATCCATTTTCCAGCTGTGACAAAATTACTTATAAAGGGCCAAACATTCACTCTGCTAATGACACTTGACATTTCTTGTCACCTGAGAAATAAGGATGCCTAATTTCAGGAGACGGGCATAAAGATGGTAACAATCAGCCCACCGCATGGGCTCTTTGGGGAGCTAAACATTCAAAATGGACTCAGGCTCAGAAACTGGGAAACACATTTCAATTGTGCAATGAAGCCAATTTGTCTGCAGTACTTCTCTTTATGCCCATGGCCTTTGGTTTATCCGCTCCCACCACAATTCAATCAAGGGTGGCCTCTTGCTTCAGGGATGGCCATTCCATTGCCAAGCAGCTAGCCTGTTGTATTGTCCCCTCTCCTTTTCTACCTCTCTCCCCCACTAACCCTCTTCTCTGTCATCATCGGAAGATCTTGTTAAAATGCAGATCCTGAATCAACAGGTCTGGGGTGGGGCCAGAGACTCTGCATTCTCACAAGTTCCCTGGGGATGCAATGTTGTTTGTTTCGGGACCACACTTTGTGTAGCAAGGGATAAGCCACAGAGACAGAGGAAATTATGAGTCCAGATACATTAACTATGACGCTGGTGTGAAGGTCTGGGAATTCCTGCTGCGGAGGGTCTCAGGCAAGCTTTAGTTTTGTCCTCCGAAGTCTGTTTTTATTTTTGCCCTGCTTTCACATCATTTCCACAAGAGAGATGCCTCTTGAGTAGAACCCTTTTCCTTGAGCTAATTTGAGGGGGATTCTATTTCTTCTTTATGACCAGATATGCCGTGGTTGGGTCAGGAAGCAGATACATTGGTATTTAGAGAAAAGCCCCCTGGTCTGAGCTGTATGGGGTACAAATCACCAGGCTCCTCCTCCCTTTGACTGTGGCCTGGCATCTTTCCCCTGTTGCCCCATCTCTCCATCAGGTGACACTCCAAGTCTGTGCATCTGGGGCAAGACCTTTTTCTGACACTAGTAACTTATTCATTCTTTTAGTGACAATTTCTCTAGTTAAGAGATGCAAATTCAAAACAGAAATACTTTCAATACTGTGAGCCAAAGAAAACAGGAAATTTAGCAGTTTGATATCACACCAACCAGAAAATATAGTAAACGAATCAATGGTCCGAATGCTAAAGAATAAATGTATTTGAGGTGAATGGCACATGGGTTGTGATTTTACTACGGCCTGTTCTGATTTCCAGTATGTATCTGCCATAAATAGCAACTGGTGTGTATTCATCTTCACAGAGAGGGGAGAAGCCTGGGATGGGGTGCATATTCGTATGGGACTGTTTGGGTTGTTTTATTGCTTGCCCTCAAGGGGCATTCATACGTCCACTGGGCTCAGGGAGTGAAAAATGCGCTTGGTGATGTAGATGGCCATAGAGAATGGGTTGTGCTCATCACTTGGCCTGAGGAAAGGAAAGGAATCCAGTCTTCGGGCAATAGTTGTGCAATCAAGGCGCACTTACTGAACACCCACTTGTGTGCAAGTCTCCGTAGTAGGTGCAGTGGGGATTCAAAAGTGACCAAAATGCTGGTCTTTCCCTTGAGGCTCTTGCAATCTAGGAAAAATTGTTAAGAAATGGTCTCTTTTTCTCCCTCCACTTTCTATTAGCTGACAACTACACTGACCCTCTTTTCCTTAACTCACTGGAATGCATCTCTGATGATAAAGTTTCAGTCTCAGCCAGCCAGTCAATGGGGGAGGTATTTTTATTTTATTTATTTATTTAAAGATTTTATTTATTTGCGAGAGAGACAGAGAGTGAGCTAGAGAGAGCATGAATGATGGGGAGAGGCAACGGGAGAGGGAGAAGCAGACTCCCCACTGAGCAAGGAGCCTGAAGCAGGGCTTGATCCCAGGACCCTGAGATCATGACCTGAGTCAAAGGCAAACCCTAAACTGACTGAGCCACCCAGGCACCCAGAGGTAGGAATTTTTAATGGGCATGTCCAGTGCTTCCCAACTCTTATGCTGCAGTGATAGTCCACTCTGCAGGCCAGCCTTGTGTCCAGCCTTCCACAATCAGAACCACTCTTTGCTCAGATAACCATAGCCATCTCTCTGGCTCAACAACTCCTTCCACACCCTTTCGACCCTTACCACCTCCCTGCAGAATTTCTCTCTTGGTTTCTGCAAGAGGACACCTGGAGAAGCCATTTCAGAGGCCAAATGGCAAAAAATGATAGAGCTTGATGAGTTCAATGAGTCTTGCCACCCACCAGTCACCCACACATCTTTCTCCATCCTTTTTTTGGAGGAACGATAGTATGTTATGTCAAATAAGCACATCAGTGTTTCAGGGCCAGGGGTGGTATGTCCTGAACTGTGAGCCCCCCAGCCCCCAATTGAATGTTGAAGCCCCAATACCTCACATGACTGTATTAGAGATAGTGCCTTTAAGGAGGTGATTGGGGTTGAATGAAGTTGTAAGTGTGGGAACTGGTGCTCTTGTAAGAAGAGGAAGAGATACCAGAGCCCTTTTTCCACCACGTGAGGATGTAGTGAGAAGGCTGCCATCTACAACCGGGAGAGAGCTCTCACTAGAACCTGACCATGCAGGTACCCTGATCTAGGACTTCCAGCCTCCGGAGCCGGGAGAAAAATCAACGTCTGTTGTTTGAGCCACTCAGTCAACGGTGTTTTGTTAAGGCAGCCAGAGCAGACTCATATAGGGGTGGCTTAGGGAATAAAAGGCAAAGTGAGATGGGCTGGGGGGAGAGCAAGGTGCCTGTGCGTGTCATTGGTGCTGAGACTGGTGACTAGGATGGTTCCTGATGGAATCAGCTTCATCCTTCCCTTCAGAGAGTTTAAAACCCACAACTGGGAACCATGACTTCACTTCTTGTGGACGGTAGCAAGAAAGACTGCCAGTGACAAGATGTATGTTTAATTTCAGGTGTGCTGGCAAGAATATTATCTTACTTTAAATCGCACAGAGGATACATGTTCAATGACACAGGCAGTGTCATATAAAAATAAGCCTTTAGCCTTAGAACCACAGTCTTGAGGAAGTCAAAGTTTGATTCCTGAATATTTCTTAATTTTTTTTTTTTCTTAAATTTATTTGACAGACAGAGATCACAAGTAGGCAGAGAGGCAGGCAGAGAGAGAGGAGGAAGCAGGCTCTCCACTGAGCAGTGAGCCTGATGCGGGACTCGATCCCAGGACCCTGGGATCATGACCTGAGCTGAAGGCAGAGGCTTTAACCCACTGAGCCACCCAGGTGCCCCTATTTCTTAATTTTTGATGGCCCCAGTAAACTGTACATTAAAACCACAGCTTTCCAATCTACTGATCTTATTATTTGGGTTTCTGTTTCTCAGGAGTTATTAGGAGGGAAAACAACTATATCCAAGCTACCAGGAGATGCACAGCCACTGATAATTAGAAAGAAATAAAATCAATGACTAAATGAATGTGCAGTTTACATGCAAAGGTAACCTTTTATTCTTTCCAATTAGGATGTTATTTCTCTGTAGAGTTGGCAGATGAGGCTGTGTTATAAATAGAAGTGATATTTTGTAAGGTTCTTCTAACTGAAATGTGCATGAGGTCAAATTATAATCAAGGTAATATATATAAGTAATGAGCTGAGCCCACATTCTCAGGCATTTATACATTTAGTGGTAATAAATGAGCAGAGATGAAAAGAGAGCTTCTGGACAAATGCAGCAAAATAGTTACTTGTGTAGTTGGAACACAGCATCTTATCTCTTTGTAATGAATGCTTGCCAGTGATAATCAACCTCATTTGTTAATTGTATTCATGATATTAATGAGCTCATTAGCATAACAGTCACATCCTGTTCTTCTGTGGTCAAAGTCTGGGGAGTCACAAGTTTTGCACACCTTGTTGCTATAGATATACTTATGCATCCCAATTATGTACACAGTCAAATGCCATCTGTGTTGACTTTATACAAGGACACCCTCAAATCATTCTTTACTTTTTTTAAGGGTCTTTGAGAATTTGGTAGAGATCTTTTCTTCTCAGAGAAATGAGCTTCATATTTATGACAAAACTTCACATTTAGCTCATGTTATTGGTAAGATGATCTTTTTCTCTCCCGAGTTCCACTCCCTAGCCAGACTTAGCCATGAGCCTGGAATCCAGCAGCAGGAGGAGGATTGACAGACTATGAGCAATTCCCAGCAAGGGACGAAAGGAAAGTAGTGAAAATCTGCCCCTTCTGGGTGGGGGGAAGTGAGAAGAAAGAGAGGCTTCAGAGACACTAGGGAGGAGGGTGGGTGTGTTGGATAAAATTTTTTTTTTTTTTAAAGATTTTTAAAAATAATTTATTTTCAGCATAACAGTATTCATTATTTTTTCACCACACCCAGTGCTCCATGCAATCCGTGCCCTTTATAATACCCACCACCTGGTACCTCCCGCCTCCCTTCAAACCCCTCAGATTGTTTTTCAGAGTCCATAGTCTCTCATGATTCACCTCCCCTTCCAATTTCCCCCAACTCCCTTCTCCTCTTTAACTCCCCATGTCCTCCATGCTATTTGTTATGCTCCACAAATAAATGAAACCATATGATAATTGACTTTCTCTGCTTGACTTATTTCACTCAGCATAATCTCTTCCAGTCCCGTCCATGTTGCTACAAAAGTTGGGTATTCGTCCTTTCTGATGGAGGCACAATACTCCATAGTGTATATGGACCACATTTTCCTTATCCATTCCTCCATTGAAGGGCATCTTGGTTCTTTCCACAGTTTGGCGACCGTGGCCATTGCTGCTATAAACATTGGGGTACAGATGGACCTTCTTTTCACTATATCTGTATCTTTGGGGTAAATACCCAGGAGTGCAATTGCAGGGTCATAGGGAAGCTCTATTTTTAATTTCTTGAGGAATCTCCACACTGTTCTCTAAAGTGGCTGCACCAACTTGCATTCCCACCAACAGTGGAAGAGGGTTCCCCTTTCTCCACATCCCTTCCAACATATGTTGTTTCCTATCAATCAATGTGATAGAGCAAATTAATATGAGAAGAGAGAAGAACCACATGATCCTCTCAGTCGATGCAGAAAAAGCATTTGACAAAATCCAGCATCCGTTCCTGATTAAAACGCTTCAAAGTATAGGGATAGAGGGAGCATTCCTGAACTTCATAAAGTCTATCTATGAAAGACCCACAGCAAATATCATCCTCAATGGGAAAAAGCTTGCAGCCTTCCCGTTGAGATCAGGAACAAGACAAGGATGCCCACTTTCACCACTCTTGTTCAACATAGTATCAGAAGTCCTAGAAACAGCAATAAGACAACAAAGAGAAATAAAAGGTATCCAAATTGGCAATGAAGAAGTCAAACTCTCTTTCTTCGCAGATGACATGATTCTTTATATGGAAAACCCAAAAGATTCCACCCCCAAACTACTAGAACTCATACAGCAATTCAGCAACGTGGCAGGAAACAAAGTCAATGTACAGAAATCAGTGGCTTTCTTATACACTAACAATGAAAATACAGAAAGAGAAATTAGAGAATCGATTCCATTTACTATAGCACCAAGAACCATAAGATACCTGGGAATAAACCTAACCAAAGAGGTAAAGGATCTGTATTTGAGGAACTACAGAACACTTATAAAGAAATTGAAGAAGACACAAAAAGATGGAAGACCATTCCATGCTCTTGGATCAGAAGAATAAACATTGTTAAAATGTCTATACTTCCTAGAGCAATCTATACTTTTAATGCCATTCCGATCAAAATTCCACTGGTATTCTTCAAAGAGCTGGAGCAAATAATCCTAAAATTTGTATGGAATCAGAAGAGACCCCGAATCGCTAAGGAAATGTTGAAAAACAAAACTGGGGGCATCACGTTACCTGATTTCAAGCTTTATTACAAAGCTGTGATCACCAAGACAGCATGGTACTGGCATAAAAACAGACACATAGACCAGTGGAACAGAGTAGAGAGCTCAGATATGGACCCTCAACTCTATGGTCAAGTAATCTTCGACAAAACAGGAAAAAATATACAGTGGAAAAAAGGCAGTCTCTTCAATAAATGGTGCTGGGAAAACTGGACAGCTATATGTAGAAGAATGAAAATCGACCATTCTCTTACACCGTACACAAAGATAAACTCAAAATGGATAAAAGACCTCAACGTGAGACAGGAATCCATCAGAATCCTAGAGAAGAACATAGGCAGTAATCTCTTGGATAACAGCCACAGCAACTTCTTTCAAGATATGTCTCCAAAGGCAAAGGAAACAAAAGCGAAAATAAACTTTTGGGACTTCATCAAAATCAAAAGCTTCTGCACAGCAAAGGAAACAGTCAACAAAACAAAGAGGCAACCCACAGTATGGGAGAAGATATTTGCAAATGACAGTACAGACAAAAGGTTGATATCCAGGATCTATAAAGAACTCCTCAAACTCAACACACACAAAACAGACAATCATATCAAAAAATGGGCAGAAGATATGAACAGACACTTCTCCAATGAAGACATACAAATGGCTATCAGACACATGAAAAAATGTTCATCATCACTAGCCCTCAGGGAGATTCAAATTAAAACCACATTGAGATATCACCTTACACCAGTTAGAATGGCCAAAATTAGCAAGACTGGATAAGATCTTTAAGGAGAGGGGTTTTGTTTCATTGTAGATATGGAACTCTGGAAGGTGACTGGATTCTCCTCTTCCTCTGGGCAATCCCTGAACAACAGGGATTGAACCCCTGAGAGCCACAGGGCCCACCTTGAGATCTAGCATGGCAAGAGGAAGGTGACCCCTTTGGGCCATAGAGCAACCAAAAGAAGTATGCATCGGAGCTCAAGAGAGTCAGCCAGGGACAACCACCAGGCCATCGTGGAGCTGCAAGAGGCTGATTCATCTCAGCCCAGTCATGGGCTTCTGTAGGAAACACTAGCACCCTTCTTGATGTTGACGGTTCCTCAAAGGTTACCGGTCCAGGAATAAGGCCAGTCCAGGCATTTTGCAGCAGGTAGCACCATGAGGAACTGAAGACCCACTTCCTTCCTTGAGCCATCATTTTGGGGAAGAGAAGAAGCAAGTACCTCTGAAAGACTGAACATTTCCTCTAAAGACTGAACGAATCATCTAAGGAGTCTTCAGATTTTGGGATTGGCCTGAGATGGCAGGATTGAACTAAAATTTCTAGTTTCCTCTTTCTGCTTGCAAAGGGAGCAGGGAACTTGTAAGAGAGAGCTTAATAAGAAAATAATGAAGCTTCATTCTTGGGGGAATTTATAAGGATAGTGCAAGTATCCTTGTAACTCTGCTACACATGAAATTGCTATCAGGAGATAACATCTTTTGGTCCTGCTTCCTCTGCAGGTCTGTTCTGGTTGTTTATAATGACTGGTCAGTGTAACTAGAAAGGCTGCAGATTTGGAAATGGTTATGACAGTTCTGCCACTATGAACCAAGCTCTCAGGCCCAATTTGAACTTCCTGAGATGTGGCCTTCCTCTGATTATAGATGTGGTGCTTCCTTACTTGAACCTTATTTTCCTGATTCTGTTTGATACTGGAATTCTTCTATTTTCTTGCATGACCTTGACCCATGCTTGGCGGGGAAGCCATGCTTGTATTTCAGCTAGATGACGGGGCCCATATGCCTGTACTGTCCTTGCTGGTGCCATCCCCATTTTACATACAGGGCACAAGAAGCCTAGGTGTCTCACCCAGAGTCATTCAGCTAGAGGAACAGCCAGGGTTTGGACTCATGTTAAGCTCCATGGTCTCTGTGCTTAACCTTAACCTCTACTGTCTTCTAGCTTGTAGAAATCTCCAGGATGTTGTGCCTAGCCAGTCCCAGCTTTGCCCACCTAGCTTTGGTTAGAAAAGAGGAGAGGTCACTGACAGCTTGGCTCCATAGTGAAACCTACATGAACGTTTTTTATTTAGAAGTCAATTCTATTGGTACATATGTCATTAACTGCTCTGATGGACTTCTAAATTCAAGGCATGTCTTCTTCAGGTTGTGACTGTCCCAATGGCAGGTGTGTCTCTTGAGTGATCACCTGAACTCATGTGTTAATGCTGTTCTTACAATGTTGAGTCCAACTTTGAATGAAGCCTTATTTTCCATACAACTCTCTTTGCACTCTTAGACTATAAGTCCTGAATGAGGAGGTGTTTATTTCAGTGGCCAGACCACATCTTCCCACAGAGGGGAAATCAAGTAGTGCTCTTACAGCAGGCTGAAGCTCTGGGCTCAGACCCATCTGGAATCATATCCTGGTTCTAGGCATGTGAGCTGTGTGGCCTTAGGCAAATCCCTTAATCTCTCAGTGTATTGACTTTTCCTTCTATAGATAGGCGTGGGCCTCACATGGTTGTGAGAACTGAATGAGTTACCATATATCTGGTAGACACTATCAATGTCTAGACAATAACCCACTATCCCCATCTTATTTGCCCCTACAACCCAATTTTTCTTGAGTTCTTTCTTCCTTCATATGTTGAGTGGTAAATCCTGATCACACCAATTGTGGTAGTATTACTTGCCAGTAATTGGTTTAAGAAGGGTTATGTAACCAAATTTTAGCCAATGAGATACAAGGGAAAGTCCTCTAGAGGGTTAATGGGAAAGATTTTGTTTCAGCCGGATGTTGTCATGTTTGGAATGGCAATTGTCTTGTATCCAGGAAAGGAGCTAGTTTGGCAACAAAGCTAACATATCAGGGATGTCAAAGAAATAACATGGGAAGACTGGGGGTCTTTGATGACATCATTGTGAGTTAAATTGATCAATACTGAAGCTACTTTACTTTGAGACTTCTTGTTATATAAGATTTTATCTTTCCTTCATTGTATAAGCTGTTTTGAGTTGAGTTGTCTAATGCTTGCTGGCAAAGGCATCCTAACAGACACAGTATGTGTCAATATGTGTGAACCATGTTTCTAAACTGAAGTTTTACAGGGAGGAGTACCAGGGGAAAGACACTGAGAATGTGGGACTAACCGAGGTTATAAGGAATATTAGTTTCTTATTGCTGCTACAACAAATGATTATAAATTTAGTGGTTTAAAATAACACAGATTTAAGTGCCTTCTTAGTGCAGTAGGTAGTACGTCAGTCTCATAAGATAACACAAATTTATTTCCTTATTGTTCTGAAGGTTGAAATTTCCAAATGGCTTTCAATGGACTAAAATCAAGGCGTTAATAGAGCTCCGTTCCTTCTGGAGGTGCTAGGAGAGAATGCATTTCCTTGTCTTTTCTCACTTCTAGATGCTAAGTTCATTTCTTTGTTTGTGGTCTCTTCCTCCATCTTCAAAGCCAGCAGTGTTGCATCTTCAAATCTCATCTGCTTGTTGTCACATAGGGAGTCAGGCATATAGTTCCATATAGTCCCTGGAGGTCTCAGTAGCAGAGGTCACTGAGAGGACTAAGCTCCTGAGCACACACAGGTTGGCCGCTGGCTCCTGAAAACAATGGGAGAGAACCTGAGGTGAGCTGGACGGGCCATGATAGTGTGCGAAGGGAAAAAATCAGAGCACACCTGTTCATTGTTGATGTAATCTCATTTTCACCCCATAGACCAGGCTTGGGGAAACACAAGTAATGCCTAAAAAAGATGTATATGCTATATGTAGATAATAATTACTCACAAAGAACAATATAAGTACATTGTATGTTCATATGATAACATTAATATGGACACACAAGCAATATTATATATAATAACCACTATATATATGTACATATGCCTACACATCTACATGAACAGAAATCAACTGGTGATTGTAGTTTTCACTATCAGAAAGATAATTGGCTCAGTTACATGCAGAAAAATGTGAAAACTGTAGCAGTCACTAAAATGCAACCAATGGGCTAACTTAATTTGAATGTTGTCTGTTAGCAGGCTAACGTAATGCCCACCATGCTTGTGAAAGTGTGGTAGACAACATCAGAAAATACCCAAAGGCAGTCAGGGTTGTGTCTGTATGGATTTTTTGCTTGGTTTTTGAGCAGGAAGGGATAGAGGAAAAACAGTGAAAACTACCTTGGATACAAGAATTTATCTTGTTTATTCCCAGTTAAAGCTAACATTCTTATTGGCTCTAACTATTTCTCTGAATCTGAAGAGAGATAAATGATTATTTGCACAGAAGGGATTTCCTGACAGTATTATCTGGTTTCCTTATGAAGAAGCATAATTTAATAGGAACTTTAATGTCAATATCTACAGAATACCAAGAATGATATTTCCATGGTTAATTCAGAAAAATGTGGCTGATTTTTTTTTGTTATGTTCTTGTTTCTCTCTTAGTTTCCAGGTGAAAACTTAGTAGTTTTAATGTTTGGATGTGTTATGGAGGGAAGAGATTTATCTGGCAGAGAGAAGACCATTCTGTCACTACAATTTGGGTGCGGAAGGTGAGAGAGAGAGAGAGAGACAGAGAAAGAGACAGAGAGAGGGAGAGAGAATGAGGGAGTGTGTGTGTCTACAAACATGTGCGTATGTGAGTACATGATTATTTGTGCATGTGTGAGTACATGATTATTTGTGACTGTAGTGGTAGTTGGGGTTTTATGTTTAAGAATAATGGAGGAGAATGGCTTTCTCACCACACATGTAGTTTGATCTTCCAAAAGTGTGAAAAACAATGGAGGGCTGGGGATTCTGAAGGGTGAGCTTTTTGGAGTTGGTGTGGCAGAACCTCATGTTGTGTATTAGTTCTATTATCACAAATGTAGTGACTTAAAACAACACAAATTGTGGGCTTACCTGTCTTTTAAGCTAAAATCAAGGTGTTGGCAGGGCTGCTTTCCTTTCTGGAGTCTCTAGGGGACAATCTGTTCCTTGTCATTCAGGTTGTTGGCAGAATTCATTTCCCTGTGGTTGTAGGACAGGGCTCCCTGCTTCCTCCTGGCTATCAGCTGAGGGCCATTAGCTTTTAGAGGTTGCCTGTGTTCCTTGGCGAATGGTTCCCTACCTCCATCTTCAAAGCCAGCAATGATGGGTTGAGTCCCTCTCACACTTTGAATCTCTCCTGCCTTTTCTTCAGCTTCCTCTCCTTGATGAACATTTCTGCCTTCCTCTTCTACTCTTAAAGGCTTATGTGGTTATTTGGGCCTGCTTAGTAATCCAGGATAACTGCCTTATTTTAAAGTCTGTTACTTTAACTCCATCTGTAAAGTTCCTCTTATTATGTAATGCAACATACACAAGTGTAACACCATGGCTTGAAGATCATGAGAGTCAAAATTTTGCCCAACACACTTGGGATGGTTATTCAGGTTCCTTTTTTGGGGTGAGGCCTTGGGAACCTCAGTGATCATCCTTTTGGCCAAACTTAACGGGGGGGGGGAGACTCAGTAGAGCTGGCCATTTTTGAATGGATCTCAGGGACAGTGGATGGAGTAGCAACAGTGACAAACACCATAAACTCCTGTTCTTATGAGGCCTTTAAGAACCCTTAAAAGGTTCTTATCTGATCCAACAGGTAAAGAATTCTCAAAAATAACTAGTATTAGACTTCTGGTCAAACTTGGAATACTGGAGTATGTAACAGTTAGGATGCTTTTAGCTACTGACAACAAAAACTTGGATTCAGCTGGAGAAATCGTAAGGAACTTTATTATTGTAGACAACATTAAATGTTAAAGTGGGGTGGCTAAATTTATTAGCTCTATGGATCAAAAATGATCCAGGTTCTTCTCATCTTTTTTCTCTGCCATCTTCAGCTCATTGGTCATGTCCTCAGGTTGTTTTTACCTCATGGTTGCCAGTCGCTACCCTGGTTTCACATCTAGACATGCCTATACCCAATGGAGAAGAGATCATCTCTTTCTGTGTCTCTTTAAAAGATGGAGGAAATGTTTTCAAGGAGCTTCCCAGCTTCCTTTATGTATTAAGCCAGAACTGCACTCTATGACCATTCCTAGTCTATTTATGGGCAAGGTGTTTCATTAGGACCACTTAGGATTCACTCACCTGGGCAGAGGCTGGGATTGAGAAGGGTGGACATCTGGAAGAAATCAGGCCAGGAAGGGAGAGCCCTGGGGTGGGTGTTAGGCAGCTCACCAACAGTGTCCAGTAGGGAGAGAGTCAGATTTAATTTGATTTAGGAAAAGGAAGAATGTGATATTTATTACATTCCATTTCCACACAGCATCACTGATCACCCCAATCCTTACACTACCATGAGGAGGAACATGTGGTTAAAGAGTTTAAGAGATTGGGACGCCTGGGTGGCGCAGTTGGTTAAACGACTGCCTCCAGCTCAGGGCGTGATCCTGGAGTCCCGGGATCGAGTCCCACATCAGGCTCCCAGCTCCATGGGGAGTCTGCTTCTCCCTCTGACCTTCTCCTCGCTCATGCTCTCTCTCACTGTCTCTCTCTCTCAAATAAATAAAATAAAATCTTAAAAAAAAAAAAAAAAAAAAGAGTTTAAGAGATTTGCCCAAAGCCAAGCAGCAGGGAAACACAGTGTTAAGGACTCAGACCCAGGTTTTCTGGCTCAAATCAACTTCTCTTCTCACTACCCTGAAGTTGTATTTCAATAGTTGAGGGAATTAGCATTTATACCAAAATTACCATATTATTCAACTGTACATTGTGATTTATGGCATGACACATGCCTATTTCTTAAGTACTTATTATACATCAATACATCGAAAACAAGATGAATTTCTCCCATCTTATAGACCGTCTTCTCCCATCAAGAAAGACAACTGCAGGAAGAGAATCAAGATCTTTGTGGAACTTTAGTTTCATATTCAGTGACATGTTAATTTTCAATTTTCCACTTTTTATCTCAAGAAAAAAGTTTTTCAAAGTAAGGAAAAATGAAAGTACTAAATTTAAAATTACATTTAAAAATGTCCTCAAATGAAAGCAAAACCACAGGTGAATAGATTTTCCTAAATTCTCTGCCTCCAATCATGTCTGACCGAGAAGAAAATGGGAGAAGTTATAGCAAAAAACACAATTATTTTGGAACCAGTAAGACACAAGGAACAGAGGTTAAGTAAGAAAGACCATTTTCAGCCAGAACAGTAATAAAGAGAAGTAGAAAGTATAATGTATTTTGGCAAGAACAAATAATTCTGTATGGAATCTTTAATATGGGCTGTGTAATGCATAAAAGTATCCAGATCACTGAATGTCTGTGAAGAATCCATTGCACCTGGAAATTGAACCAGGCTATCTTTGCATATAAAAGTAGAGAAAGCAATAAACAGGCTAAAGAAAATTACCCCTCTGCCCTGGCCCCCTGCCTTATGTTAGTCTTACATGAAGCTTTTTAGGAATAGTCAACTGCACAGAAGCAACATCTGCTTGACAGATTTCCTTTTGTGCTGGAACCCACTCTCCTGCTCTATCCCACTGAGTGTGTTTATTTGAAAGTGTGAGTGGATTCCCGAGGAAGCACAGATGTATTTATTTAACTAGCAGCTTGCTTCTTTGGAATTGCCTGTTCAAATGAAGGCGGCAGTTCTGGGGCTGGACACCACAGGTGGTGATGTCTACTTGGGGTAAGTGTTGAATGATGGATTAAGTAAAGCTGCGGTGATATTTGGCAGAACGGAAATATTCTTCATATAACTCCCAGGCACGCATGGTCCAGTTATGATCAGTACTTTGACATCATTAGGTCAGGAAGTTACTTATTAGGCAAAATACTCATCAAGGTTTTGGTAGTCTACTGTTTTTAAGAGGTAGCGCAGGTCTTTGGTTTTCCTTTTAAAGACCACTTCCTGAATTCATGGGTTTCTAATTGTGTATGTGACCAGGATAATGGATTTCAGTGAAAATTAAATTTATATTTTTAAAAAGACATTTATTGATTATTTGGAAATGTATTTTACTTGTTAAGTCTCCTCTCTCCTTCCAAACAGGCAGCATCTATTAGGTCGAACATATGTAATTGCCAATATTTGACAGTTTCGACCTCAAAAAGGCAATTTCAAATGGTTCGGTTGAAAATACACTGGATTTTAATTCACTACTTTAACAAATATTTATTACGTTCCTATGGAGGCACTGTACCATGTGAAGTTACAAGGATGAACAAATCAGTCATGTATTCTTGTCTTCACAAAGCTTAGAGTCTAGAGGGGGCAGTAGACAGTTAAGCCATAGCTTTGTAAGGGAATAACACTCACTGTACCAATTTAGAGCAAGGGGACCAAATCCAATTTAAAGAGGCCAGAAAAACCTTCTCAGGGAAATGACAGCTAAGGTGAACTTGAAGGGTGAGTTAGATGAGTGGATGGAGAAGAGGTTCTGGGCAAAGGGAACAGCAGCATGAGGATATGGAGGTAAGAACAAGATAGGACAGGGTGTGTGCAGAGAAACTGGGAGAAAGGTTTTATCTAGAGATGATGCTGGGAAGGAAGAAGGACAACATAGCAGAGAGAAGAATCTATCAATTCTGTAGTTAAAAAATTGACATCTTTAATAAGAAACTCCTTGGCAGCAAGTGAGGTGATCATGATGGTGCTGCACCAAAAGGACCACCTGGCTGCTCTATGACGAATAGACTGGAATCTGGGAAATTGCTCAGGAGGCTGTTCTTAGAATTCAGGCAATAACAGATGGTGGCCTATACTGGGTTGGTGAACATGGGGATCAAGACCCTGAGACCCTGAGACCCTGAGAGCTGTTTAGGAGGCAAATTGGCAGGGGCTGGTAAGTAGGGGGGAGGGGTGGCTGAGAGCTGGGAGGGAGGATTGCTCCCTTCCTATGAATGTATGCCTGCTTCTAAGACAAGGGAGTTTTCACAGCCACACCATCCATTTCACTTTAATGACCCACTGGGCTGTGGTATCACAGTTGGCCAGCAGGTCTCCTCTCTGACATCTTCGGAATTCTAGCTTAAAAAATCTCCAAGATTCCAGGCTATATAATTGTTATTAATTTTTTAGTGTTAGCATTTCAAAATGGAGTTTATTTGATACTGAGAAATACTAGTAAAGGGTTTTTTTTTTTAATTACTTAAGACTGGGGATACAAAATTTCAGTTTATAGTTCAGTCCTGTTGACATGGTAAGACTTTGCTAGATTTAACTCAATTCTGTTTTGCTTAGGCGGAGCCTGGACTTCATTCAGTAAAGACAGGCAAAAGGTAGAGCTGATTGTTGGAAGACTGATCCTTCAAAAAAAATTCTGGATTTTTCTTTCACAGACATCACCTCAACTGTATTATGGCTTTCAAGAAGGATCTTCCCCCTAGATTGGGAGGAAATCTGAACAGAACATTTACTTATCAAGTGCCTATTTTTTTTTCCAATTTATTTATTTTCAGAAAAACAGTATTCATTATTTTTTCACCACACCCAGTGCTCCATGCAAGCTGTGCCCTCTATAATACCCACCACCTGGTACCCCAACCTCCCACCCCCCCGCTACTTCAAACCCCTCAGATTGTTTTTCAGAGTCCATAGTCTCTCATGGTTCATCTCCCCTTCCAATTTAATTAAGTCTTAAAAAAAATAGGCAACTGCCCTATGACCCAGCAAGTGCCTATTTTTTTTAAGACTTAATTTAGTTCTTACACCAACAGTTTGTGGCAGATCCTCTTATTCCCACTTTATAGATGAAAAAATATGGTGCAAGGGAGATTAATTGACATGCCCAAGGTCATATAGCTGCCAAATAACTGAACTGAGACTTTGTTTCAAAAAATACTTTCCTGAGGCACCTGAGTGGCTCAGTTGGTTGAGCATCTGATGCTTGGTTTCGACTCAGGTCATAATCTCAGGACCGTGAGACTGAGCTTCACTTTGGGCTCCCTGGCAGTGGGCAGTCTGCTTGAGATTCTCTCTCTCTCCCCCTCTCCTTCTGCCCCTCCCTTGCTCATGCTTGCTCTCTCTCTTGCAAATAAATAAATCAATCTTTAAAAAAAAATTCTTTCCCCTTCTTTATTGTGTTGTCTCTGCTACTTTTCCCATAGCATGTCATCATGAACAGATACATGATGAAAAAGAAGCACTTTGATGTCCAAAACAGATTTTGGAAAAAGATTTTCTAACACATTCATTTACTCAGTTATGGCAGCCATCTTATTCAAGTATGGCTGGTAGATTTGTGTTGATAATGCCCTTGATAAATGAGTTGAAAAAAGGATACTAGTCCAACTTAAGACATTTTGAAGTGGTTATTTGCATGCTTTAATTGATGAAAGCTGACCATTAGTATAAGATTCTTTTTAGAAACTCATTCTCAGGGGAGATGGAATCTCATCAATCTAGCTTTCAGACAATGGTAACTTGGCCAAAGAGCTAAAGGAGTAATACCTACATCCATAACAGAGCTGCTTATAGGGTGACTGAATGGACGCTTTGAGGGGGATATCTGCTATGTTATCATTATTGTGGCAAAGATGATCATTTGAAGGCTGTCTGCATGGAGAACCCATCCAAAAGTAATTCAGAAGCTATCATGTGGTAGCAAGGAAAAAAAAAGTATAGGAGTAATTTGGGCCTCCTGAACAAAGAGGCTGGGACATGGCCAGCCAGGGACATGATAATGGTCATCAAGTCCAGAGGATCAAGAAAAGATGATGTAGTAATATTCAGTAAGACAGGAGAGGCTTTAAGAGAAAAAGTTTTATTAGAAATGAAGAGGGTGGGGCGCCTGGGTGGCTCAGTGGGTTAAGCCGCTGCCTTCGGCTCAGGTCATGATCTCAGAGTCCTGGGATCGAGTCCCGCATCGGGCTTTCTGCTCAGCAGGGAGCCTGCTTCCCCCTCTCTCTCTGCCTGCCTCTCTGCCTACTTGTGATTTCTCTCTGTCAAATAAATAAATAAAAATCTTTAAAAAAAAAAAAAAGAAATGAAGAGGGTTGCCACATAATGATAAAGTTTCAATTCACCATGGAGATATGAAATTCTAATCTGGTATATAATAAGAACACACCTAAAACAGATAAAACAAGCAAAAATGGACAAAGATGTAAAAAAACAAGAAGTGGAGCTGCCAGATATATCTGATGATTGAGTGGGAGATTTTAACCAATATCAATAATTAACAAATTGAGCAGATTAAAAAAAATACAGGAAATTTCAATAACACTGTTAGCAATCATTTTTTAAAAAGATTTTATTATTTACTTGACACACAGAGAGAAAGCACAAGCAGGGGGAGCAGCAGAGGGAGAGAGAGAGAAGCAGGCTTTCTGCCCAGTGGGAGCCCAATGTGGGTCTCCATCCCAGGACCCTGGGATCATGACCTGAGCCAAAGGCAGATGCTTAACGAGCTGAGCCACTCAGGTGCCCCCACAATTGGCAATCTTGATCCAATGGACAAAGAACACTGTACCCACAATATTAAAAAATTTAAAGATATTTCTAAAAACTTTATGGATTAAAAAAGAAATATTTAAAAAACAAATACTAAACACTAAACAATAATATAAAGCAAATAATTTGAAAGATGAAGCTAATATACTTGAGATAAATATAGTCATATATGCATACATGAGAAAAAGAAAGGCTAAAAATTAAAAAACAAATCATTCAACTTAAGACTTTAGAAAAACAGTAGCAAAACGAACTCCTTCAAAGAGTTGTAAGAAAAAGAGAAAGATAGTAAATATTAGTGAAACAGAAAACAGAGATACCATAGAAAAATATCAAAAGAGACAAAAGGTATATTTTTGTAAAGATTAATAAAAGTGACAAACCTCTGGGAAGAGTAATTAAAAAGGGAAAGAAGGCACAAACAGAAATTGTTTGGAATAAAAAAAGAACATCACCATGGATGATGTAGAGATTAAAAAGAAAATTTAGGAATATAATAAATACAATTTTGCCTATGTATATGTTAGCCAAAATGGACACATTTTTGAAAAGTACTAATTCCCAACAGTCTTATGAAAAGGTAGAAAACCTAAATGATCTTATAATAAGTATTCAAAACATTAGATAAGTAGTGGAATATCTTCACTTAAAGGAAACATCATGTCAGATGGCTTTCCTTTGTCAGGACTTGCTGTTCTATGGAACATTCAAGTCGAACATTACTAATGGTGTCCAGACTTTTCCTGGACAGAAAAAGGGAATAATTTTAACTCATTTTATGAAGCTTGTATCTCTTACTGCCTTTGAAGAAAGCCATCTTGGGGTTCTTGGGGGCCCATACAGCTGGGGATGGCTGAGATGGTGTTGCAGAGGTAGTGCTTTGCCCACCAAGAGAGCACCCTGGGTGCTTTGAGTGTCAACAGATCCAAGGATCTGAAGCTGTTTGCTGCTGTAAGGGGAATGTCAGCAAGACCTAGAATACAAGGAGTTGCTTCTCTTGACTTGCCTTACAATCTCTCATGAGTACCTCTTGCTGGTGAAATCTAACAAGAAGCTGCTCTCTGGCACATACGGGGTCACAAATCAGAGCTCAACTGATACCAAAAGATTGAGATTATTCCTTGCATATTCTCAGATCACAATGCTTTGAAACTGGAGCTCAACCACAAGAAAAAGTTCGGAAGGAATTCAAACACCTGGAAGCTAAAGACCACTTTGCTTAAGAATGCTTGGATCAACCAGGAAATCAAAGAAGAACTTAAACAATTCATGGAAACCAATGAGAACAAACACACTTCTGTCCAAAAACGTATGGGATACAGCAAAGGCAGTGCTAAGGGGGAAATACATAGCCATCTAAGCCTCACTCAAAAAATTTGAAAAATCCAGAATACACCAGCTCTCTTTACACCTTAAGGAACTAGGTAATCAACAAGAAATTAAGTCAACTCCACACACAAGAAGGGAAATAATCAAGATTAGAACAGAGATCAATGAGATAGAAACTAGAGATACAGTAGAACACATCAACAAAACTAGAGCTGGGTTTTTGAAAGAATCAATAAGATTGATAAACCACTGGCCAAACTAATCCAAAAGAAAAGAAAGAGGATCCAAATTAATAAAATTATGAATGAAAAAGGAGAGTCACGACTAACACCAAGGAAATAGAAACAATCATCAGAAATTATTATCAACAGTTATATGCCAATAAGTTAAGCAACCTAGATGAAATGGATGCATTTCTGGAAAACTATAAACTTCCAAAACTGAACCAGGAAGAAACTGACAAGCTGAATAGACCAATATCTAGTAACGAGATTGAAGCAGTGATGAGAAACCTCCCAAAAAACAAGAGCCCAGGACCTGATGGATTCCCTGGGGAATTCTACCAAACATTCAAAGAAGAAATAGTACCCATTCTCCTGAAGCTGTTTCAAAAAATAGAAGCAGAAGGAAAACTTCCAGACTCTTTTTATGAAGCCAGCATTACCCTGATACCCAAACCAGGCAAAGACACCACCAAAAGGCAAATTTCAGACCAATATCCCTGATGATTATGGATGCTAAGGTTCTCAACAAGATCCTAGCTAATGGGTTCCAGCAGTACATTGAAAAGATTATCCACCATGACCAGGTGGGATTTATCCCTGGGTTGCAAGGGTGGTTCAACATTTGCAAATCAATCAATGTGATAGAACAAATCAATAAGAGAAGAGAGAAGAACCACATGGTCCTCTCAATTGGTGCAGGAAAAAGCATTTGACAAAATACAGTATCCGTTCCTGATTAAAACGCTTCAAAGTGTAGGGATAGAGGGAATATTCCTCAACTTCATTAAATCTATCTATGAAAAACCCACAGTGAATATATCCTCAATGGGGAAAAGCTGACAGCCTTCCCTTCGAGATCAGAAAGACGACAAGGATGCCCACTCTCACCACACTTGTTCAACATAGTATTAGAAGTCCTAGCAATAGCAATCAGATAACAAAGAGAAATAAAATGTATTCAAAGTGGCAAAGAAGAAGTCAAACTCTCTCTCTTTGCAGATGACATGATTCTTTATATGGAAAACATAAAATATTCCACCCCCAAACTACTAGAACTCACACAGCCATTCAGTAATGTGCCAGGATACAGAATCAATATACAGAAATCAGTTGCTTTCTTATACACTAACAGTGAAACTATAGAAAGGGATATTAGAGAATTGATTCCATTTACTACAGCACCAAGAACTGTTAGATTCCTGGGAATAAACCTAACCAAAGAGATAAATCATCTGTACTCAAGGAACTAGAGAACACTTATGAAAGAAACTGAAGAAGACACAAAAAGATGGAAGACCATTCCATGCTCATGGATCAGAAGAATAAACATTGTTAAAATGTCTATACTACCTAGAGCAAACTATAGTTTCAATGTCGCCCCAATCAAAATTCCACCGGCATTTTTCAAAGAGCTGGAGCACACAATCCTAAAATTTGTATGGAATCAGAAGAGACCCTGAATTGCTAAGGAAATGTTGAGAAAGAAAAACAAAACTGGGGGCATCATGTTGCCTGATTTCAAGCTTTACTACAAAGCTGTGATCACCAAGAAAGCATGGTACTGGCACAAAAACAGACACATAGACCAGTGGAACAGAGTAGAGAGCCCAGATATGGACCCTCAACTCTATGGTCAAATAATCTTCAACAAAGCAGGAAAAAATACACAGTGGAAAAAAGACTGTCTCTTCAATAAATGGTGCTGGGAAAATTGGACAGCTATGTGTAGAAGAATGAAACTTGACCATTCTCTTACACCATACACAAAGATAAACTCGAAATGGATAAAAGACCTCAACGTGAGACAGGAATCCATCAAAATTTTAGAGAACATAGGCAGTAACCCCTTCGAGACTAGCCACAGCAACTTCTTTCAAGATATGTCTCCAAAGGCAAAGGCAATAAAAGCGAAAATGAACTTTTGGGACTTCATCAAGATCAAAAGCTTCTGCACAGCAAAGGAAACAGTCAACAAAACAAAGAGGCAACCCACAGTATGGGAGAAGATATTTGCAAATGACAGTACAGACAAAGGGTTGATATCCAGGATCTATAAAGAACTCCTCAAACTCAACACACACAAAACAGATAATCACATCAAAAAATGGGCAGAAAACATGAACAGATTCTTCTCCAAAGAAGACATACAAATGGCTAACAGACACATGAAAAAATGTTCATCATTACTATCCATCAGTTAGATTCAAATCAAAACCACATTGAGATACCACCTTACACTGGTTAGAATGGCCAAAATTAACAAGACAGGAAACAATGTGTGTTGGAGAGGATGTGGAGAAAGAGGAACCCTCTTCCACTGTTGGTGGGAATGCAAGTTGGTGCAGCCCCTTTGGAAAACAGTGTGGAGATCCCTTAACAAATTAAAAATAGAGCTTTCCTATGACTCTGTGAATGCACTACTGGGTATTTACCCCAAAGATACAGATGTAGTGAAAAGAAGGGCCATCTGTACCCCAATGTTCATAACAGCAGTGGTAACTGTCGCCAAACTGTGGAAAGAACTAAGATGACCTTCCATAGATGAATGGATAAGGAAGATGTGATCCATATATAATATGGAGTATTATGCCTCCTTCAGAAAGGATGAATACCCAACTTTTGTATAAACATGGATGGGACTGGAAGAGATTATGCTGAGTGAAATAAGTTAAGCAGAGAGAGTCAATTATCATATGGTTTCGCTTATTTGTGGAGCATAAGAAATAGCACGGAGGACATAGGGAGATGGGGAGGAGAAGGGAGTTAGGGGAAATCGGAAGGGGAGATGAACCATGAGAGACTGTGGACTCTGAAAATCAATCTGAGGGTTTTGGAGGGGGCAGTGGGAGGTTGGGTGAGTCTGGTGGTGGATATTATGGAGGGAGCACTGGGTGTGGTGCATAAATAATGAATTTTGGAACACTGAAAAGAAATAAAA
Source organism: Neogale vison (assembly GCF_020171115.1). Classification (NCBI taxonomy): domain Eukaryota; kingdom Metazoa; phylum Chordata; class Mammalia; order Carnivora; family Mustelidae; genus Neogale; species Neogale vison. The sequence goes on from NC_058102.1 coordinate 89,244,431, forward strand.
AAAAAAAAAGAAGCCTTTGTCTGGGAAATGCCCCACATTGTCATCACAGAACAGAGTATGAAGGAGTGGGTCTGAGCTGAGACAAGAGGTGATCAAGAGCACAATGTTGAATGAGGAATTAATAAAAGCATTCTGTATAGAAGAAAAGAGGGTATGCCATCACCACTTCTGTTCAATGTACTCAATATCTTATCCGGTGTAACAGGCCAAGAAAAAGAAATAAGAAATACAAAAACTTGAAAGGATATAGGACGATTGTATTTACTTTCAAATTATATGATTGTTTAACCCCCATGAATCTATAGACCAATCGTTAGATTTAATAATAGAATCACAAAGTCGTGGGATATAAAATTATACAAAAATCAAATGCATATCTGGGCATCAACAGCCAATGGTTAAAAAAGAATTTTAGCATGCAACATTTATAATAACAAAAGTTAACAAAGTAAAAGGTACCTAGATATAAATCTCACTAAAGGTATGTGGGACATTTGTGGTCATAAAATCATAAAACTTTATTAAAGACATAAAAATGAAGTCATATCATTTCTTTCTTTCTTTCTTTCTTTCTTTTTTTCTTTCTTTCTTTTTAAAAATAGTTTATTTATTTATTTGAGAGAGAAAGTGAGAGTGAGCATGGGGCAGGTAGGGGCAGAGGGAGAGAGAGAAGCAGATTCTTTCCTGAGCAGGGAAAAGAACCTTGGGATCATGATCTGAGCTGATGCAAAAACCAGCTGAGCAACCAGACACCCAAAGTCATATCATTTTCAAGAACAGAAAGACTCAGTATCATTAAGATGTAACTTGTTCCTAAACTGGTCAACAGATTCAATACAACTGCAGTAAAAAAAACCAAAAAACAAAAAACAAACAAAACAAAACAAAACCTAAAAAAAAAAACTTTTGTGACCTTGAAAAATTTACTCTAAAATTTAAACGGAGAAGCAAAGAGCCAAGAATGGTCAACACATACCTGAACAATGGGATGGTGAATTGACCCTACTAAAAAACTTACTGTGCACCATATAGTATTCAGATGCTATGGCATTGGTGCATGGGCAGACAAATAGGTCAATACAACAAAAAAGAAATTCCAGCAACAGACCCATGTACATATTGAAGGATATAATAGAAATGATGTATTTCAGAGTAGTGGTGGAGAATGGAATACTCAATAGAAAATTCTAGGAAAATTGGCTCTCTTTAAGAGAAAAAAGTGGGTTACTACTCATACCACACATGAAAATCAATTCTAGAAGGGTTGAGGACTTACATACTTAAGGTGAAAGTTTTAAACTTTTAGAAGAAAATACTGGAGAATATCTTTATGCCCTCAGGGTTGGAAGGCTTTTAAGACAAGATAGGAAGAGCATGTATCATAATAGAAAAGACCAGTAAGTTCAACTACATTAAAAATAACTTCTGTTCATCAAAAGGCACAGAAATTAACATGAAAAAGTAAGCTATAACCTGAAAGAAGATAATTTCAATTTTATATAATTGACAGAGGCTTAATTTCTGGAATGCACACAGATATCCTAAAATCAATAAGAAGACAAACATATGACCCAACTCATTCAGAGGTTCTGAGAGTGGTAGGCCCCACAGATAAGTACTACTGCAGACACTTAGGCTTTTGAGCAGAGCTCTGCCATCCTCTCCAGAGAATCTTTCCCTTAGAGAAACACTTTCTAGCAGCTAGAGGACCATAACAGATACTGAACACTGACCATAGGCCACGTGACCTGAGATGCCCAATATGAGCACAGTGAGGAAAAGGCCACACTTCTGCCATTTCTGTTACTTTTTCTTAGAAAGCATGGTCCTATGGGCTCCCCCACTGCCTTCATGGCAGCAAAGGTAGAGGCCTCTGTATCTTTCCCCAGCCTTTGTGGGCATGGAGAAGCAGGATATGGTGGCCAGACAGCATCAGAGGTACTGTGTTTCTTGAATCCAGCCATTGAAATGGTGGCTACATGATTCCCTATTTCCTGATTGTGGCAGCTGTGGCTACATTGGGACCCGTTTGGTTGTGTTGTTCTGGTCTTTGTTCCTGGAGGCTTAGTGCATTAATTCAGGTTGGCTGGGAAGCAGGAGTCAGATGGAATTAGATGTGCTAGAGATTGATTGGGGGAAACTCTTGTGAAGAAGCAAGAGTGAGGCCGTAGAAATGGGCAGGGAGAGCTTCAGACCTAGTGACGTTCTGAGATCTAGATGGAAGGAGAGAGGAAAGGGTAGGAAAAATTTTAGACTCTAGCATAGCTTTGAGGACGTCTTGGCCAGGCTGATGGGGTGGCCTGGAGCAAAGACGGCTCATCAGAGGTACCCAGCACTGGGTGGGAATAGCATGATCTAGAATACCTGCTGAGCTTCGTCAGAGGCTGGGAGGAGACTGTGGGATGTGTGGCCTTGTCTGTGGACCTTGAAAGTGGCCCCTGGAGGACGATGGCTAACTAGACTTCTCCGAGCAGGTTCTTTCTCACAAAGAGATCTGAGCGGCAAACTTTCATCGCTGCCTTGCTCAGCATGAAGTTTCTCCTCCTGACTTTCCAACGTTTTTTTTTTAAATTTATTTATTTGACAGAGAGAGATCACAAGTAGACAGAGAGGCAGGCAGAGAGAGAGAGAGAGAAGGAAGCTGGCTCCCTGCTGAGCAGAGAGCCTGATGTGGGACTCTATTCCAGGACCTCAAGATCATGACCTGAGCCGAAGGCAGCGGCTTAACCCACTGAGCCACCCAGGCGCTTTTTTTATATAGAGCATCTAATGTTTGTTTTTATATAGAGCATCTAAATTCTGCTTTAAATCACTCTCTGCTTAAACTGCTGATATGGATTCTGTTATCTGTGGTTTTACCTTGACCAATACAACCCCCAAGATAGTAGAGTATCTGGGATATGGTAGATGAGCATTACATATTTCTTGAATGAATGAAAATTTAAGTGGAGCTTCTAAGGTTATTTTAAGAGTGGCAGATTTAATATGTAATTGCTGATTGTCTGCATTGTTGCCAAAAATCCTTTCGGAAAATGTAATTGACTCATTGAATCAGGTTAAGGGGCTGATGTGAGGGCATAAAGGGTGGGCAGCAAAAGGAAATGTGGCCGCCCCATTCATCAACCTTGTGATGCTGTGTTGAGGCAGTAGGAGAGGTCATGGTCCAGGGATTCCAGGCTTTGGCTGGCAGGGGATGGAAGTTACTCCTGGGTGCAGAGAATCAGCTGCAGCTTAAATTCCACACAGGAGCTGACAAAAGGAAAAATATACTGGAGGGAGGTGGGTAGCAGAGACTGATATCCGGGTTTATATGCAAACTCCATATGATCCCATATATATATAGCTTTTCCTCAGAGATGTAAAAAAACCAGCCATAGGAGCCAAGTTCTTTTTTCTCTCTCTTGCTGGCATCCCAAGGGAGCTTCAGTTCTTTATTATAGCTTAACAGCTCCCTTAAATGGAAGGATTAAGGCAATCTCCCCAATTCAGTATACCCTTGGGAAAGGGTGGTATGTTTATAAAATCTCCGCTCTTTCCTGAGAAGTAGGTTTATCAAGCTTTGAACTCTACCCTGCAATGCCTGAAGGGCATTGAAGGTAATATGGAATTTCTGAAAGAGGTAGATGTCCAGGAAGTTCTGATGAAAAGTTCTTCAGCAAAGGGAAAGCACACATAAAATGTCGAGACCTCTAAAACTAAAATTTAGTCAACACTTCCTTAACAAATACTCACCTTTTTGCTGAGAAGGACCGAAGGAAACTTAGGTGGGAGGGTAATTTGTCCCGACAATGAACACTTAAGAGCCAGAGAAGTAACCGAAGTTTCTCCTCAGCTATATATCAGGCTAATGGAGTGGAGTGTTTTCTAGTGGGACATTCTTCACTTCTGCATCTGGAACCTTCCCCCTATCCTGACCTGATGAAAGAAACCAGTTTAGCACTTAGCTTCGCCGAACACGTTTCATATTTCAAGTGAAGAGACACATACTCTTCCTTGAGAAGGACAAATTTAAATCAGTGTCTAATTCTTAACCTTCTTTATTTTCTTTTCCTCCTGGTGACCTGGTGCCCTTGTGCTTTATCAGTTCATTATTGTGTCTAAGTAGAGCAACTGGGGACTGTATCCTCCATACAGAAACACATAAACATCTGAGGAAATGCCATTAACATAATCCAAGACAAGAATTCTTTATCTCTCTCTCTCTCTATCTGGACTTTGAATTAGTTACTTATTTAATTAAAGTTAATAACTCTTTTATACAAGGTATCCAGTGAGTGTTAACATTTTCAAAGAACTCTTAAGTGCTACAGGATTTTTTGGTTTGTCTCATGGTTTGTTCCAACGAGGATCTAAATAAGGTCTACATTGAGATTTGTTGTTATGCTTTTAAGCCCCTTTCTATCTAGAGATTCTCACACAGCCCTCTGGGCCTCTTTCTGTTTCTGGGTCTCCCTTCACAATTTTTTTGTTGAAGAAATGAGATCATTTGTTCTGTAGTTTCCCATGGTCTGTATCTTTCTGATTATACCCCTGTGATGTCTCTTAACCTGCTCCTCTGCTCGGTGGGTTTCCTGTAAGTTTGCTGATGAATGGAGGTTTGACCACATTCACCTCTGCCTTTTGCCAAGACTCCCTCACGGATGGAGCTGTTTCCATCAGGAGGAGCATAGTATTGAGTTGTTTCTCTTTTTGTGATGGTAGCACATTGGGGACCCCTGGCTAGATTCATTAATTTATAAAACCTGTAAACCCTGACTTTTATTTCAAAATAATTATAAACTCATTGGAAGTTATAAAAATAGTACAGAGAGTCACACGTACCCATCATCCCACATCCCCCAGATAAATAACATTCTATACAACCCTAGTTCAATTCCAAAACCAGGACGATGACATCAGAACAATAATAAAGTACTTTGAACGTGCTCTGGTAAGCACATTTTTCTTTTAAAAATACTGTTCGTGATTTGGCTAATCATATGTGAGTTTCATAATTTTGTTCTACCTCAAAATAAAGATTTTTCTCTGAAAGTTAATTTATGAACCTAGGTTAAAAATACATCAAAGCTAGCTTTGTTTTGGGCTGAAGATAGCATTGGCACTGTCTGATTCTGTTCCGGGAGATTTATTTGTAATTCAATGGTATAAATTTGGATTCTGGGTGTCCAGGAAAAAAATGCCAAAGGCCTGCTTTTTTTTATTGTTGTTGTTAGATGTGAGAGAAGCAGACGTTTAGAGGTGAGGTCACCTTTCTTTCCCTTGAAATTCAGGGACTGCATTTATATAACATCTTCATGGAAAAATAGCATATCTCACAGTTAACAGGATGACAGAAGTGTTTTTAGTACTTTCTAATTTACAAAGTACTTTCGTGAAATAAAGGTACACTCCGGCAGGGTGTCTGAGCTTAAGAGTTGGTGGAGGGCATATCTTGCTTGGAATATGGATCCTTTCTTTTGTGATGACAGAAGAAAACTTGGCGATTTCAGCACCTTAAAAGTGCTGCTTGTAGTCATTTAAACACCACTACTTTTTGGGACATGTCTGAGGACTCTCTCTTATCTAACTTTGAAAGTTGAAATTATTTATAACTTGCAAAGGCCGGGAGAAATTTTGGAAGTCATTTGAGCTACCCTCTCATGTTATAGATGAAGGAATGAGGCCCAGGGAGGTGAAGGAATTCCCTCAAGGTCACGCAGCTAGTCATTGGCTGGATCCACAATTTCACACCTCTGACGAACCAGGACTTGGGGCACAGAGACTGGGCAACGCGGGTTACCTTTAAGCACCTGCAAGGACGCTTGGAGTTACCTGAAGGCTGAGGCCATGATCTCCTGTTCACTGTTGTGTCTTTGGTGCTACCACAGAATCTGGCCCAGAGAAGGAGCTTGTGGCATCCATGAGTCATTTAATGTGACCACGATAGGATTTGTATGGGGAGTGATGGGGGATGAGACAGAGAAGGCACACTTTGCACACTGCATTAGGAAAATTTGGACTCTGTGTTGGTGGGCTACATCCCTGAGGAGTTTTAATTGAACATAATCAAATGACCATTTTGGAAACATCATTTGGCAGCAGTAGAAAGACAGCTAGGGGCTGATGAGCCTGAAACAGAGGTAGGGCACCGAGCGATTCTGCAGTCAGGCAGGGTGAGGATGGGACTTAAGGCAGTGACAAGGACATGGAGTTTACAGGGTTTCATTTGGGGGATGCTCTGTGGGTAGGACGGTCAGTGACTCCCTGTAGGGGGAGGATGGAGGGCTTGAAGACCGGTTTCCTGGAGTGGTAAAGTGGTTGATGGTGTTTCATTTGCTAAGATTAGGAAGGCAGCTTGCTGGGGGAAGAGAAGATGAACTCCGGAGAGGATAGACTCAGGTCTGGAGCCCAGCAGGGAAGTGCCAGCCCCTCAGGCATGAGACAGTCTAGTGGAAGTTCATTGATTTAACTTAATGCTTTAAAAAAGCATTTTTGTCTACAAAACAGACCTCAGTGAGTCTCAGGCATCATCAACATGAGACTGTTCGCTGTTCCCTTGCAGCAATGACTAAGAGAAAAGTGCTTCTGATGGTTTCCAAAACCTAAACCACAACATCCATCTCTCCTTATGCTTTGTCCACACATGTTTGGAGGGGAGGCTGGACCCCCAGCGGCAACACCTCTGCACTGCACACACCACTGAGCAAATCCACAGTGTGGGTTAGGGGGCAGTTAGCAACCACTGGTTGCTACCCAAGTAGCCTCTCTCGGTGCTCATGGCCTCCCTTCCCAACCCCTCACTCTCCTCGGAGCAGCTCAGCCAAGTATTTTCTGCAGCCTTGTGTAATATTTTCCCCGAGAGGAATTCTGGGAAATAAATTTTCTTTGTCTCATTACATTTTCATGCTTTTAAAGCTGGTTGCTCGTTTGATTGAAGTCATATAGTTTTGTTTCTGTACCTCTTTGTAGGGAAGAAATGCAACTTACTCTTTTTTTGGAACTCAGTTCCTCAGTTTCGTTCTTAGTTCAGTTCTTAATAAATGGAATTGAAAAGGATTTTATACTTTCAAGTTTATAAATTTCTTTTTATAAAATGAAGTTTTCCATAAGTCTTCCATAAGAATGAATGGACTCTGAAAAATAATCTGAGGGGTTTGAAGTGGCGGGGGGGGGGAGGTTGGGGTACCAGGTGGTGGGTATTATAGAGGGCACAGCTTGCATGGAGCACTGGGTGTGGTGAAAAAATAATGAATACTGTTTTTCTGAAAATAAATAAATTGGAAAAAAAAACTTTTATAAGAGAAATAAGTGCCTTGCTCTTTCTTATTTGGTTCACTCAGAAATTTTTCTTACATTAATGAGAGTGCTTAGAATACTTTATATAAAAACAATTTTGAATTTAAGATATAATCTACTTTTTCCAATGATCTTTGTATTTGGGTTTTGTAACGTCTTTGATTTTTACACATGGTTTTTAAAGTGAAGAATAATTGCATTTCAAGCAGGTTGAATTGCAAGGATGAGTGGAAGAGAATGCATTTTGCAAAACAATTCAAAAGAATGGCAGAGCAGAGGGATGAAAAGACCCTGAGTCCTTGGTGACCAGGTAAAACAGCTGAACCAACATGTGCACTGGTTTTATCTAGAATTTTGTTATGTGATCGAAGTGAGCCCCTATTTATTTACTACTGCAGTTGAAAACATTTCAAAATGATAAAATGCAGTTGTGTTCTAATTTAGCTATTTCTTTATTGACGGGCATTGAGATTGCTTCCAATTTTCCATTCTTACAGATAATGCTACAATGAACATTTTATATACAACTTGGCCAAATGTATGTGCATTTCGATCAGGTAGATTGCTAGATATGGAATTGTTGGGTGGAAAGATATTTACATTTAAAATTTTGACAGATAATATCAAATCTCCCTCCATAAGACTTTGTGAGTTCATTCTCCATTCCCTTACTAATCCTGATATTATCACATTGAAAAAATGGTTTCAATCTTATGGATGAAATATAGTTCTGTTTCCTTTGTATTGTTATGGTTAGTGAAGTTGAATGGCTCCTCATGTATTTATTGGCCATTTGTATTTCTTAATGTGAGATCTTCATGTTCATATCCTTTGCTCATTTTCTATTGTGTTTCTTTTTCTCTTAGTAATTGCTGGGAGATCATTTTTTTGTATACTTTTAATCTTTTGTTCTACATGTGTGATAAATACTTTTTTGTCATTTGTCTTTTCTTTGTGAATTAAATATTACAGAAATACAAGAGACTTTATATGAAATATGTTTAAACTCTAAAGAATGACAGCACAATAGATTCCTGGGAATTCAGGACCCAGTGAAAGAACCTGTATTTTCTCATTACTTTTGAAGTCCCTGTGTAGCCTCTTCTCTCCACTTGGAGGATAACCACAGGGGGGACTGGGTGGCTCAGTGGGTTAAGCCTCTGCCTTCAGCTCAGGTCATGATCTCAGGGTCCTGGGATCAAGCCCCACATCAGGGTCTCTGCTCAGTGGGGAGCCTGCTTCCCCCCTCTCTCTGCCTGCCTCTCTGCCTACTTGTGATCTCTCTCTCTGTCAAATAAATAAATAAAATCTTTTTTAAAAAATGAAGGATAACCACAATCCTGAATCTAGAATTTATTATTTCCTTATTTGTCTTTATAGTTTTACTATATACATTTGTGTTATTATTGATTAAAATAATATATTATTTAGTTTACATGTTTTTGACCTTTGTGTAAATGGAATAATATAAGTATTCTTTGGTGACTTCTTTCATTCAACATGTTTCTAAGATTCATTCAACTTTGTTGCATGTGGCTGTATTCACGGTGGCAAAGGATTCCATATTGTAAAATAGTGTAATTTACTTATCCTTTCACCTGTTGATGGACATTTGAGTTGGTTGTAGTTCTCCCACCACTGGGCAAATGGCAGTGCTCTGGATGTTCTGCCACACGTTACTTGTTTCTCATGAGCATGGGTTTCTCTAGTTTGTCTAGGAATGGAGTTGATGTATACCTTCAGCCTCCCTAGATAACACCAACGTGATTTTTACCAATTTACAATCCTACCAGTAAATGTAAATGTTTCTGTTATTCCACATCCTCGCCAACACTTGATAATGTGATTTTTTTCCCTAAAGATTTTATTTATTTATTTATTTATTAAAGAGAGAGAGTGGGAGAGCATGAGTGGGGTGGGGGGGAATAGTGCAGAAGGAGAGGGACAAGCAGACTCTCTGCTGAGCCAGCAGGTAGAGGCAGGGCTCAGTCTCAGGACCCTGAAATGGTGACCTGAGCTGAAAGCAGATGCTTAACTGACTGAGCCACTCAGGTGCCCCGATAATGTGATTTTTAAACTTTTGCAAACGTGGCATGAATGGAGTCATATCATATTATGGTTTTAATGTACATTTTCCTAATGACTAAGGAAAGTTCTATCTGCTTAGTGAACATTCATACTTTTTTGTTCATGGAATCCCTGTTCACATCTTTGCCCATTTTTCTATTGGGTTATTTTTCTTATTCTTTGCAGTAGTTCTTTTCAATGGTCTGGATATGAGCATTTTGTCACTGTCAGTTTCCTATTCTGTGCCTTGCACTTCCACTACTTTAATAGTGTTTTCTGGTGAACAGAAGTTCTTAATTTTAATGTGGCCAAATTTATTCATCTTTTACTTTATGGTTAGATATGCAAGGCTCACATATGAGTGTGCGTGTGTGTGTGTGTGTGTGTATGCTTTGCTTAAGAAATCTGTCCCTACCCTAAGTCTTCTAGATTGTCACCTAAACTTTTTATGGTTTTGCCTTTTAACATGTAAGTTTTTAATCTGTATAGAATTGAATTACATGTGTGCAGTAAGATTTCTCACCTCCTTTTTAATATGGATAATTTATGGATGTGGTAAGATATGGATAATTGTCCAACATAACCCATTGGAAGCACAGCTTTCTTCCACTGCTCTGTAATGGCAAGTCTGTCCTAAATCATATTCCAAATATATGGGCTATTTCTGGGCTCTCCTGTTTTAGGGGTGTATTTGTCTATTTCAATGCAAATGTCATAATATATTAGTTAATATAACTTTATATATGTCTTATGAAACAATTTCTCCAACCTAGTTCTTCTTCTTTAGGCACAAGTTAGCCTTTATTGGCTCCTTTCTCTCCCATACATATTTTAGAATTAGCTTGTCAAGACTCGTAAGACTTGGTGTGGAGTTTTTTTTTTTTAATTGAAATGGACTTGAATCTATACATTAACTTGGGAAGAACTGACATCTTTATAATAATGAATCTTGTTATATATTAACATGATGTATGTCTTCATAGTTAATGTCTAATAACAAAGTTATAATTTTTTTTCTCATGAAGATCTTTTCCTATATTTAGTCTTAGGTTCTTCACATTTTAAAAAAATGCCTTAAGTGGTATCATTTAAAAATGTACACTTTTTAACTCTTGGCTGTTGGTTTAGAAAGGCAGTTGATTTTACATTCAGGTCCCAAGTTAAGATTTATTATTAATTTAAAAAACCTATCAGTATGTATTTGGAGAGGTTTCTATATCAATATATCATAGGTTAATAAAGTTTCGTTTCTTCCTTTCCAGTACATATTCATATTATTTCTTTTTCTTGCCTTACTAACTTCACTGACTTAAGTCTCTTGTCCTATCTCACTTTATCCTTTTTGCTTTTTTTTTTTTTAACATTTGTTTTGTATTTCCATCTCCTTGTCTATCTTTTCCACATTCTGGCTAATTTTTTCAGCATTATAGTCCATTGCATGAATTCTCTTTTCAGTGGGTCTAATCATACAGTAAATTAGTTCATTGCATTTGAAATTCAATAATTATTTTTTCGTTTCTAAGGGTTTTATTTAAATTTTTTTCAAAGTCTTTTTCCTTAATCACGTGTTCAATCACCCCTTTATTTCTTAAACAAAGTAGACACTTGGATGTTTATTCCAATATTTGAAGTTTATAGGTTAGCTTATATGGTCTGTCCTTTCTATTGGCTCTCATTCATGGTGACTTATGTCCTTCCGTGGTTTGGGATTTTCAACTATAAATTCATATTTCTTAGTATTCTCTTCCTGGGGGTTTTTGAGGCCCATGCTGAAGGTGGGCTCTTTCAGAGAGGATTTGCGTTTGATTCTGCTAGGTATCTGGGGCACTACCAACATTTTAGGATAAAATGGGGACCATTTTATCTTAAAGTATCTATTTAAGTTTTCTCAGCCACCAAGTTATCATATATTTGGGCTGCACACTTTTGAGAGAATAAGCTTATGCAAAGAATTCTCAAGGAAGATTTTGTCCCCCTCCCTCTAGGGATAACTTTGAAGAATTTTATTGCTGCTTCCTTGGGCTGGGACTGTCTGATTTCTAGTGCAGCCTGACAGTGACTATTAGCCTTTTGTGGTTCCAGCTTTAAGAAGGGAGGGGTCTCCTGCTAGACATCTCACTTGAGATGGTCCCATATGACTTTAAGGCCAGACAATGAAGTTCAGGGACTCTGGGGTTTGGCAAATGCCCTTGGAGTAAATGTCAGTTTTGAGGCTATGCTTCCCCATGTTTTTTCTTTTTCTTGATTTTTTGGCTTTGACGATTCTTTATTTTCTTGAGCCTGTAAGTGCATCTTTAATATTCCACCCAGAATTACTAATTGCTGTGGGGAAAATATTTTTGGCAGAGGCAAGCAGGGTTAGTTACCCTTATTTCAGTCAGCCTTAGGAGACAAGAATTTCTTCCTTTTGGGCTTGATTTATTTTCCTCGACAACTTGACAAATCTCGGCATAACATCTATACTCCCTCTGAGAAGGTAGATATGATCTTCTCTGAATTATTAACATTTTTTTAATGACTTTTAAATGTCTTGTTTTATTTTATTTTGCAATATGCCTCAGTGGAACTGACCTTACTTGGGGCTATTGCAGAATGTGTATAAGCCTTCTCTTTGGGCCATTTTTAATATCTAAATATATTATCTTAAATGAAAAATTTCCAGTGAAGCTTATTTATGAATAGAAATCAGTGTTTAGAAATGATAGTATATGAAACAAGTCTAGGGGAAATTTCATGCATATTTCTGTGATGGAAAAGAGCACCCTTGCTCATAGTATAGATTACTCCTTTATACTTATCATCTTCCTTAGGATCGATACAGTAGTCTGGGTAGAAAGAGGTAATCCCCCCTTCATTTCCATTTTTGATATAACTAATCTGGAACTTGTCTGCGATCATGGTTAGACTCAACAGGGCCTGAGAAGGAGAGATTTTGAGGCGATTTCAAATGTCTTGAAATACTGTAGGAATAATAAAGTTAGTGGAAGGGCAGAGCTCAGCTCTCAGGCCCAGTGATGAGAAATGTTGCTGACACATGGTTACCCTCGCTTTAAATTTGGTGAGTGGAGATATAGGGAGTTTGGATCTCAGTAGATATTTTGGAAACTTTCTGTTTTTCAGATTTAAAGACCAAAACTACATACATTTTTTAAAAAAATATTTTATTTATTTATTTGACAGACAGACAGAGATCACAAGTAGGCAGAGAGGCAGGCAGAGAGAGAGGGGGAAGCAGGCTCTCTGCTTAGCAGAGGTGGGGCTCGATCCCAGGACCCTGGGGTCATGATCTGAGCTGAAGGCAGAGACTTTAACCCACTGAGCTACCCAGGAGCCCTAAAAGTACATAAATTTTACACAACCACATATATTGGGGGAAATTCTCTGCATCCAGTATGTTTAAGGATATTATAGATGGTGGGTTAGATCCAAGGCAATTTGCTTAATAGCATCATTATCTATGTAAGTCATTTATCTTTTTCCTATAAAGTTACTATAAGTTTTGAATGATAATTATTGAGATTGCTTCAGGTTGTGTATGTGAATGTGTATATTAGATACGTATGCATGGGTATTACTTCGAGATGGTATTCATTTTGCCCTCCATATAGATTTCTGTCTTTCTTTTCTTTCTTTTTTTAAAAGTAGGCTCCATGCCCAGTGTGGAGTCCAACACAGAGTTTGAACTCATGACCCCAAGATCAAGACCTGAGCTGAGATCAAGAGTTGGACACTTAACCAGCTGAGCCACCCAGGTACTCCTATTTTATTTCTTCCTTAATCCTTTAAAAAAAAAAGATTTATTTATTTTGGAGAGAGAAAAAGAGAGAGAGAGTGGGGCAGGGGGAGGGGAGGTCCAGAGGGAGAGGGAGCAGACTCTGTGCTGAGATGGGGACCAATGTAGGGCTCAGTCTCACAATGCTGAGATCACGACCTTAGCTGAAACCAAGAGATAGATGCTTGACTATATCACCCAGGTGGTCCTTTCTTAATTTTTTAAAAGATTTTATTTATTTATTCGACAGAGAGAGAGAGATCACAAGGAGACAGAGAGACAGGCAGAGAGAGAGGGGAAGCGGGCTCCCTGCTGAGCAGAGAGCCCGATGCAGGACTCGATCCCAGAACCCTGAGATCATGACCTGAGCCAAAGGCAGAGGCTTAACCCAGTGAGCCACCCAGGTGCCCGGCCCTTTCTTAATCTTGATTACACCCTGGAAGACAGATTGCCTGGAACCATTTTCCATCTACCTTCCTCTGGTTCATTCATTCAAAAAATACTTGAGTGCCTACCATAAGTCTGGAGTTGTGCTATGTGCTTATTAAATTTATTTAGGTCAGTAAGTACTTATTGCACACTCTATATTTGCTAGATACTACCTGGATGAATAATGCTCTTTGGACCCAAGAAAATCAATTTAGTTAGAAAAATTTTCATTTTAGGAAAACTCATTTGGTGGTTTTGGATTGACACAAAATATGGATATGGTTTCTTTGACTTGTTGCTTCTGAAAACCACATTTTGTGTAGTTAGGGATGTTCCTTAATTCCTAGCTGAACTAGGAAAATGGTACTTTTTTCATTCTTTTAAAAATTTTACCTCTTTCTGAAACAGGTTAGGTTTGGTGTCTCTTTTCCATTTAGCATTTAACAAATAATTCATAAGTATGATTTCCAATATACATAAATGACTCATGCCAAAAACAAAAGAATTTTTTCTCATGTCCTCACATTGGGAATGTGGCAGGTGGTGATATTTTCCAAGATCCAATAAGAATCTGACTGGACACAAAGGAACAAGGCCCAGGTACCAAGTAAACATTCCAGATTTACTGTAAATGTAGAAAAATCCCACCAATAAAAAATAACTGTGGGGAAAACTCTTTCAACTATAGAATGTGTATGTGTGAGTTCTTTTTTAAAAAAGGATGCAGTTATCTTTCCTTCCTTCCTTCCTTTTTTTTTTTTTTTTTGTAGAGAGGGCGGGGGGGGGATGTGAGTGAGGGGGAAGAGGGTCCAAGAGAGAGGCAGAGAGAATCTAAAGCAGGCATCCTGCTCAGAGGGAGCCTGATGTGGGACTCGATCTCATTACCCTGATAAGATGACCTGAGCCAAAGTCAAGAGTCAGTTGCTTAAACTGACTGAGCCATCCGGGTGTCCTGGAATGCAGTTTTCTTACTTTCAGAGATACTTAGTAATGTAAATGGAGCAATACAATCCTGTTGGTTAGAAATTCTAAGGAAATCTGATGGAAGATAGACTTATGATTAGGTCACCACTTATTTGTTTAAAAAAAAAAAAGATGTTTCCAAATAGTAATAGTAATAGTAATAATAAATAATAATAATAATAATAATAATAATAATAGGGGCACCTGGGTGGCTCAGTGGGTTAAAGCCTCTGCCTTCAGCTCAGGTCATGATTCCAGTAGTCCTGGGATGGAGACCCACATCAGGCTCTCTGCTCAGCAGGGAGCCTGCTTCCTCCTCTCTCTCTGCCTGCCTCTCTGCCTACTTGTGATCTCTGTCAAATAAATAAATAAAATATTTAAAAAAAACAATAAATGATGCCATTGGTGTTTATTGTGTGCCAGGAGTTTTCTAAGTCTGTTGTTGACTCTAACCATCATGACAATCTGCAATGGAATGTATCCTATTGTGATCGCCATTTCCAGGTGAGAAGATTGAAGCACAGTAAAGGTTAAGTCATCTGTCCAGATAAGGCCAGTGGTGAGGCACAATTTGAACCCAGGAGGACTGGCATGAGAGTCCATGGTCTTAAGCTTTACCACCTGGACTTCGCCTTTTAATTACAACACTGTGAACATTCACACTTTCCATCTTGGTTTTCACAATATTTTTAGTTTATTAATTCACTAGGCACATCTTTTTCTTTTTTTTTTTTAAATAGATTATAAAAATACCACCTAAGACGTTGCTGAATGTATTAAAAATTAAGAACGGTGGAGACCAAATTTATAAATGGTGAGATAGAATTATGTTTATTGATGGTGGTTTACATTCTGAAATAGTTTTATGTATGTATATATCCAAAAAGTACTATGAGAGAGAGAGAGCCTCATATATTCATAAATCTCCACATTGAGAAATTGGATAATTCACAGTGATGTCTAATTCTCTTAGGGAATGGATTATTGTCTCCTAGTCTTTGAATGTTCATACTGATATGTAGAGTTGTGTCTCTTCATTAACCCCTTCCATTAGATGGTGGTCTACAATTATGCTTTTGTTGTGCTTATGTCCTCCCTTGGGAAGAGAAGGATTATGGATCCAGCATCAAGATGGACCTCACTGTATAAGTAAGCAGCTTGACTGCCATGCACATCAGAATCACTTTCATGATCCATAGTGGGAACACAATGGAAATCACAGCTTAGATATCCAATTTATCTTGCTGTGAGTAGAATTGCCTCTGATACAGATGATAATTAGTTTTGTTCCCTGACACTGTTATAGAAATGTGACCTGGAAAGACTACTTGCAATCTACTAAAGCATTTGTCTACCATGAGTACATACCAGAGAGGCAAAAATGTTAATTTCACTAATATGAAAACACATAAAAAGTCTTTCTGCAAAGAGCAGCCACAAGATAAGGGTACACCTGCTGAGGTAAAGAAGTGAAGGCTTCCCTGAAACTTTTTGTGGCTGCTCCATTCTATTAAAGCTGCAAAATTCTGCTGATTCCTGTTTCTCAAAACCACTGGGGTTGCAGCTCACTCACATTATAGATTAAGTGGGGAGTGATGTCAGCCTTTAACGTTAACTTCAATGTGCCAGAGCCTGTGGCTGAGGCTCATGTCTGGCCTCAGCTCTCCTCTTTGGATCTAGCATCCTTTTCCTCATTTTCCTCCAACATCACTTGTCAAGTCAGCTCAGTACTTACCCTGTTATACAGAAAAACCTTGAGAAGCCCCTGTGCATTCACTGTGAGAATAGGAGGGCCCCTGCTATAGAGTATTCCCGAAATTAAAAACACTGAAATTGGGTAACTTCTCTTTTCACTCATCTGTAGGCAAGCACACATCAAAAGAAAAACCTATAGTTGAACAGGAGCAGACTCGGACACCTTGCAGCTCAGCTGTACACATGTTTATCAAGCACGTATGAGGGGCAAGGTGCTGTCCAGGGAGAGCACGGTACAGTGGAAAGGGCGGGAGATTGGGAATGGGGAATCCGGGATCCACTGTTTTCCTGCTGTGGACTGGGCAAATACTGCTATTTCTGAATTTCACTTTTCTCATTGGTAGATGGGAGATAATAGCTCTCCTGAACGGTTATCGTGAGAATTAGACATTATGCATGTAGCACATCCTGAGTGCTAAGTGCTGGCTATTACTATTAGACCAGGTGAGATAATAAGGGGGAGACTTGGTTCCCACCTTAGGGAGCTGGTGCCAGGAGAGAGAAAATACCTGCATAAATAACTATGCTTCAAGTGGAAGGAACAAAGACCATAAAGAACCTTCAAAATGCCTTGACAAAAGTGCTGTGGAGAGAGCCTGTGGGTTGGGACATTAGCGACAAGCTCCTACGTGGTCTCTCTGAACCCCCACCCCCCATCTTGCCCCATTCAGTCTACTCTTCATACAACTGCCAATGTGCTCCTTTTAAATTGCAAATCTGATCATGCTTAAGATCGTCCAATGGTTTCTCATCATTTGGGATAAAGATTAAATTGCAAATCTGATCATGCTTAAGATCGTCAATGGTTTTCTCATCATTTGGGATAAAGTGTTCGCTGGATGAACTCCTATTTAATTCTCTACCTTCATCTCTTTCCCTCCACCTTTCTCATTCAAACATACACTTTGTGGCTAGCCCTACTAAGCCCTTTTTAGTTCTGTATCAGTCAGGGTTCTCCAGAGAAACAGAACAGAACAGAAAACACAATATATTACTATATATAATAATAAAGTCTTCTTCTTATAAGGATGTGGCTGACATGATCATGGAGGTTGAGAAGATCTACATGGAATAAGCTGGCGATCCAAGAGAGCCAGTGGTGTATTATCAGTCTGAATCCAAAGGCCTGAGAACTAGGATAGCTGATGGTTTAACTTCCAGTCTATGGGCAGAAGGTCAAGGTCCCAGCTCCATCAGACAGACCCTTGGTCTCCTGACCCCTGGCTCAGCCCCTCAGGTCTCAGCGTACAAGTGTCTCCTTCCAGAGTGGGTTAAGTCTCTGTTGTAGGGTACCCTCCAGTTCCCCCATTGTTGGATGTTTCTTTGTGAGCTACAATTTCCTCTTTTCTTGTCTGTCACATAGAGTGCCACTTCAGAGAGAGCCAAGAAATTGCTTTTATTGCTTCCACAATATCTCTTGTGTCTAGTACAGGATCCAGCACATTGAGGTCACCCAATAGTTATTTTTAAATGAATGAATGAGTATATTTAGTGGGGGAGCTGACAGTAGGCATGGGTCTTGGAGGAAGGAAGGTCTCAGAAGAAATAGAATACCCCATTTGGAAAAAACAACAACAGAGAATACCAAAATATTTACCACGAAATGGAGACTTCCGACATTTGCAGAGAGATTCTGAAAACCAATGTTCAATTCCCTGTAGTAAAAATAATTATAGTTATCATGGGTAGTCTCCAGAAGGCAAGGCACTTTGTTTTTCATCATATTTGAAGGACCTTTATCTTTTAGCTTTTTATTATTAAAAAATTCCAACACATACAGGTTGAACACTAGTATAACGAAGCTCCATACACTTACCTTAAACAATTATTGATGTATTACTGTATTTGCTTCTTTTTTCTGGCTGGAGACTTTTAAAGAAAATCCTGGGCAATCTGATAATTTTTGCCCCTAAATATTTCAATATACTTATATATCCTCCAAAATAAGGACATTTTCTTCATAATGACTATGCCACTACAACAAAATTAGCTATATTTCCTTAATATCATTTAATACCCAGTTCATATTTGATTTTACCATAAGTCCTTTATTGTTTTAAGAATTGGTTTATTAGACTCAGACTACAAATGAAGTACACACATTTTATTGTTATGTCTTGAGTTCTTTTTAAGTATCCTTAACTTCTAAGTACTCTTACCCCTTTTTTTACTCATGATATTGACTTGTTGACAGAACATTTAGTTGTTACAGTGAAAGCCCCTCATTCTGATATGTCTCATTGCTTCTGAGTGATGACGTTTAACCTGTTCTTCTCCTTGTGTTTCCCAAAGACTGGAAGTTAGAGTTAAAGTCTTGATTAAGTTCCGGTTCAACATTTTCTTTCTTTCTTTTTTCCTTCCTTCCTTCCTTTCTTTCTCTTTTAAAGATTTTATTTATTTATTTGACAGAGAGAGAGAGGGAGAGACCACAAGTAGGCAGAGAAGCAGACAGAGGGTGGGGGAAGAGGTTCCCTGTCAAGCAGAGAGCCTGATGTGGGGCTTGATCCCAGGACCCTGAGATCATGACCTGAGCCGAAGGCAGAGGCTTAACCCACTGAGCCCCCCAGGTTGAACCCCCAGGTTCAACATTCATAACAAAAATACTTCCAAGGCGGAGTTGGGTACTTGATATTACATCATATCAGGGGGCATATGCTATGCTGTCTTGCGGTTTTAGAGACTCTCAGAGTGGCCATCTGATCCTTTTTTTTTAGATTAATTTATTTTTTTTTCAGAAAAACAGTATTCATTATTTTTTCACCACACCCAGTGCTCCATGCAATCCGTGCCATCTATAATCTGATCCTTTTGTCACAAAGTTGCATTTACCCTTTATGTCCCTTAATAATCAGTGGGCTGTTACTTTGGTAACTTGTGAACATCCAGTTATCAGTAGCCTTTCATGTAATTGTTTTAGCAACTTTTGGTGGTTGCCTGAGTGATGATTCCATGAGGGATTGCAAAATGGTGATTTTCTAAAGCTGTAATTCTTGATACATTTTTAAAGTTAGAATTCCTCCAAAAGAAGAGATTTCTTCAGGTAAAGTTATTTGGTATTTTTGATATTCTGAAATGAAGCCCTTGTTTTTTAAGACAAATTCTAAATTCATTCTCTTCAATTTTTTTTTTTTTGGTCTTTTAAAACAGTTTCATCATGGATTTTTATCTATTCAGTGTATTTCAACTAATTGCCATCGTTATTCTCTTTGATGCTCAAAATGTCTCATCTTTGGCCAGTGGAGCCCCTGGAAGGGGGTTTCTGTGACCTTTTGACAAATCCCTTTAAACTTTGATGGCTTCCTTGCTTTCTAGAGCAGCAAAATGCTCCAAGCTTATCTTGCATATTTCTTGCCCCAGTCCTGGAATCAGATTTTTCCTCCAAGGAGTCCTGGTTCCTTTAAGTGTCTTGCAGTATTTGAGTCTCAAATCTGGTCAGTAGGGATGCTCCTTACTGGGCTGTGACTGCTTCCAAGACTTTTCGGTAGGCAACGGCTAGGAAATGTGTGCTAAAAATCCCACGTGAGTTCACTCTGAAATTTCCAAATCAAATTTAACTTTTTAAGGTCTTTACTTAAACAAAAATTCACACATTTGCCTCTTTTCTCTTACAGTGAACATCTTGATTCCAACAGCATACTTTTTTATAGCAGTATCATACTGCTAAATGGTTAAAAGTAAAAATACTAATATTCCTACTAGCATTTAGTTACTAAATAAAATGCTTTTTGTTCTTGGAATATATCTCATTAAATAAGTATAGCCCAAATACTGTGTTTTAAAGCTATTTGAGTTATTTTTTTTCTGTGTTGCAAATTATCATTTCAAATGACTTATGCACCACCACTAGTGAGTCTTCATTACACTTGAAAATACAAGTTACCTAAGGTTTTCATTCTAATAGTCTTAGGTCCTAGGGAGCGGGGATGATAGAGATTATAGATGCTTTCTAAATAAATTAGTTGGAGCAACAACAGCCACCAAAAAAAAAATCTGTGGTCATACAACAGATTCTATCTTGAAGAGCCTTGTCAGGGAGTGGTGATCCACAGATGAGGAATATTTCTGCCAATGTGAGTTATTGGGCTTCTTGGTTAATATCAGACTCTGTAAGTCTCTTACTATACCGCACACTGGATAATACCAGATTTCCTATGACTATTTCCTGTGTCATTTTGGTGTAAGCAGGTTCTGAGCAGAGGGTTAAGAATGTGACTGGATTAGAGCCAAAGAAGGCAGTTGTCTTTGTCTAGTGTTGAAAGTGGAAAAAAGGAGATGCTTGGGTGTATCCTCTGAGCATAGCTGGGGTAGGAAGAGTGAGAAAAATCAGATTAATTCTAGGGAAAAGAAGATGGGAAGAAAGGAAGGAATGATGAGAAGATAAAAATTAGAATAGTACTTCTCTATTATGCCCAACACTGGGCTAGGCAATTTAATTTATTTAAGTAGTTCTCAGAGCTCAAATCACTTCCATACTAACTCTTTAGAATGAACTGGAGGTTATTAATACTGTGTTTACAAAAGGTTTTAGACTCTTCTTGGGTCTGGTATAACAGTTACCTATTGAGTTAAACATTTTCTTAGACTAGATGGGTACTTGGGTTGAGACTGAGACCAAGTCTCTCATTCAGTGTTTTTTGTGAAGAAATAACTAAGAGTATCAGTATTATAATCATTTTCATTATATTTTTCCAAGTCCTGAGCCTAGGGCCTGGAACATGGTAAGTGCTCAATAAAATGTTTGTTGAATGATTGAATTACCCACTTAATTTTCAAATCCTTCCAACCCCAAGATGGAATGGGGAAATAAAAATATACTCATGAAAATTTTATACAGGCATACGATTTAGATAAGGAAATATTCTGATTGGAAATGCCATCAAATCTGAAATGAGCATATACTCTCTACTATAGGAAAAGGAAAATTCACAAAAATCTGCAGCTACCATAAACAGCTTTCAGTGCTAAAAGGAACCTTGAAATCAGCCAAATCTTCATATTTTGTATTTGAGGAGCCTGAGGATCAGCTATGACTATGACTTGCACAGGGCCACACTTCTGGTTAGGGACAGAGTCAACTAGACTTAGATTCTAATTCCTCCATCCAGAAACATATGCAGACACATGTGCACATATCCTGACATGGTGCTCAGTGCCAAACAGAGGACAGGGAGGAGGAACTGACTTCCATGTTTACTAACCCCACGTAATTACTTTTAGAACCCTGGGAGAAATCAGACCATTTCCTTAGATGAGAATTAAGCCTTTAAGTCATGCATTTCAGAAAACAAATGAGAAAATTCAGCAGATCAAAATAAGCCTGTTTAAACTGAGAATCAGATACAGAACAGTCCCTCAAGAGCCCAGATAGATGCTGCAATATTAGGGGTATTTCTGCAGCAGAATTACATAAAACTATTGGGCTGTCTGGGAGAAAGTTAGTCTTCCATCACACCAAGAGGTTGGGAAGAATGAATGGTTCTATTTTCAATTTCCCTAATTTTCATTATCTGGGTCTGGGATGGACAATCACAACCTTAATTATTTCTGTTGGAGTAAGGGTGGAGGACAAAAGTAATGATGTCACCAGAGGAAGCACACAGAGAGAATTTACCATCCTGGAGATCAGTCAACTGAACATTTTGCTAGCACATCACTCCTAGGGCGATGAGCTCAGCGGGAGCTGAGGGTAGTGATGAGTTGTGCCAGCTACCCACTGAGGGTGACAGTTTAAAAACAATGAACTGAAAAATGTCGTAAATTTGAAAAACAATGAACTGCCTGGTGTCAGGGTTTAGAGATTGATGGGACTGGTGCCTAGAGAGCCAGATAGAAGGAGTGTGGAAATTCACACTATTTTAACATTCAAAACGTCCCTTGCAATGATTCATTAAGAGCCATATAGATATAAATGCATATCTGTATCTCTCTCTCCCTGTGTGTACATGTACACACACACACACACACATGCATTATTTATATTGTTTTCTATCATGTTTAAAATGCTCAGGAGCTGAAACTTGTTTGGAAATGTTCAGCCAAGCAAAATGGTTCCTTTTGCAATATGCAGTTTGTCTTAGTAGCTCAAACTGCTTTTAACTTTTTTCTCCATTTCTCCCTATGTAATTAGAGGTAAAGGGCAAGCAGGAGAGAGAGGTTTTACTTACTTTGGTTCTGTCCCAGTGTTATTGCATATAGCCATATGGGCTTTGCACTGCACAACATGGATTACAATGTAAATGGTGCCCCCATCCCCCAAAGTGGTACAATGCAGCTGCCAGTCTAATGTAGCCATGTGGGGATTTAAGGTTTGAAAATGTATCAGTTAACTATTGCTGCATAATACTCCAAAACTTTGTGGTTTAAAACAAAAACCATTTGTTATATCTTATGGGTTAAAGGACCAGCTGGGTAGTTCTGCTTATTTTGACTAGGGTTTGGCCTGCATCTATGTGGTCAGCTGGTGGGTAGGCTGGTGATTGGTGGGTAGATCTAGGATGATTTTGACAAGGACAGTTCATCTGTCATCAGTGTGTTTCTCACATCCCTCCAGCAGGCTAGCTCAGACTTGTTCTTGTGTAAGTGGCAGTTAATATGCCAGTGTTTTTTTCAAGCTCAGTCAAATTTTCTGCTTTCCCATTGGCCAAAGCAAATCTCATGGCCAAGTCCAGAGTCAGTGTTTGTGGTTACAGGGAGGTGTGAAACACTGGGACTCTTAACGCAGTGATCTAACAGAGTGAGTTAGGAAACAAAAGGCTCAGAAAGCCTATCATGAATGCCAACAGTTGTTGTTCAAGTCAGTCATGTTTTACTTTGTAATTCCTATCTATACAATTATTTATCTATCCAACATTTATTGAGGAGCCAAGTGGAAAATAAGGCATTTCATCATGTGGGAATATTGAAGAATTAATCATTTATCTTGCTTTGTTTGGGAGACTCCACATTAACCTGGACCTCACTTGTTAACTTTGATTTTGCCTTCTGTAGAATTCTTGAATTCTCATCTTCTTGATCTTTATTCTTCAATAATGTCTCCACATCCTAGCTTCCAGTAGATTACCTTGATTTTGACTACATTCATTCATGGCACATTTAGAGAGCTCTAAGGATCGTGTGAGGGAGGATGGCTACAGACAATACCGTGCAAATAATAACAATTAAATGCTTATTATTAAGCACTCACTTAGTAAACATTACTATCCTAAGCCCCTTTGCTTCTGTACACTCAACCTCACAACAATGATATTATTCTTATTTTACGATTGAGGAACTGGAAGCACAGAAGGGTCAAATAACTTGCTTGAAATGACAGAACTGGTGGCAGAGCAGGGATTTGAATCCACGTGGGCAGGCACCACTGTACTAGATAAACAAGGAACATCCTTGTCCTCAGGGAATGATAACTGCTTCATTTTCTGTTCTTTTCATCTGTTACTATGACCTTTCATTGCTTCCAACATTTTCTGCCTTCATCTGTTCATAAGAAAAGTTCCTTGACTTTTCAAGGTTAACCAGTTCTATGATGTTATAATTCCTGTCTCTACTATTTCCCTCCCTTCTGTCCTCAACTCCCGTGAGACTTTGCTCTTTTCATTATCTTGGCTTCTACTTTTATCTTCTATCATTTCATCTTTGCTAGCTCCCAGCAGCCAGCAAACATGTTTAGCATTAAAAAAAAAATCTATTTTTTTTAACTTGTTACTTTCTTGAATCACAACATTAAAAAAACCCACAAAACCTAAAACCAAAACCCTTACATTTACTAGTTCACACATTGATGGAACCTGTTCTCCTGGGGTCTCTCAAGAATACAGCAAAGCTGGCCTTCCTTCCCCAGTAGTGCTCCTTCTTCACTTTCCTACTCCTCTGATTGTGCTTTCTTGTCTCCACAGCTGGCTTATACTCTTCCTCCTCTCATCCATCCATGGGCATTGCCCAGTATTCTGTCCTGTGAGCTCTTCCTTAATCTTTTTTTATCTTCTCACTCAGTGATAGGTTGGCCATAAGATATGTTGTCCAAACTGGGGCACTGTTGTCTGGAACAGAGGCTGGATGGCATGCCAGGACAGTAGGAGTAAGCCTTTCCCCACTCTCTTAGTCCCACTTTTCCAACTCCTGACTGGTGGCTTCTATATGTATGTTTAGGGATTCAAGCTCCGCATATCCCAAATTAAACTCTTTGTCTCTTTCCTTCCTTTTCTAACCAATAATTCCTGATTTCCCTCCTTTGCCAGTGGAACTGCCATCTTGAAATGACTGAGAGATGAACATTTGGGGTCATTTCTGAATGTTTTCCATATACTTTAACCATGGCATCAATCTCCAGTTCTACTGATTTGGCTTTTATAATGTTTTCCCTTACTCCTTCCTTTTCATTTCCAGTGCTGCAATTTTAATTCAGACCCTTACCATTTCAATCTCAACTAACTTTTTAAACTGTATCTTCTCCTATTGTTCCTACAACTCTATGCATATCTGACCTAAACCTCTTCCTGTCTCTTGTCCTGAATGAGTTTGTCTCTCAATAGTTGGATAATGATGTCTTTAGGTATGAAGGTATCTGATTTATTCTGCTTTTAGTTTATTGAATTTCTTGGACATGATTTATATTTTCTCATAAAATTTGGGAAGTTTTCAGCCATTATTTCTTCAAATATTCTTTCTGCTCCTTTGTCTCCTTCTGAGAATCGTATTATATGCATACTGATATGTTTGATGATATCCCATAAATCTCTGAGGCTCTGTTCAAATTTTTTTATTCTTTTAAATTTTTGTCCCTCAAACTGGATAATTTCAACTGAGCTATACTTAAAATCACTGGTTCTTTCTTCTGTTGACTCAAATATTTTGTGAAGCCCCTCTGGTGATTTTTTTTCATTTTAGTTATACTTTTCAACTTGGGAATTTCTATTTGGTTCTTTTAATAATTTCTATCTCTTTATTGATATTCTCTATTTAGTGAGACATTATTCTCTTGCTTTTCTATAGTTCTTCAGACTTAGGTTCTTTTAGTTCTTTGAACATTAATGTAATAGCTTATTTATTTATTTATTTATTATAATAGTTAAAGTCCTTGTTTAGTAATATCAACATCCAGTTTTCTCAGGGAAAGCTGGTACTGACTTTTTCCCCCCAACCCAGCATGAACATTACTTACTTGTTTCTTTGCATGTCTTATTATCTTTTAAAAATTGGAACATATAAAATAATATAATTTGGGAATTCTGGAAGTCATATTCCATTCTCTGCTCACCCTTACTCAGACTTACTACCTTAACCTTCATTTCCTGAATGTCCAGAGCTTCATGGTTGGTCAGAGGAGAGAAAAACGCAAAACCTTGCATATGGCCTTCAAGATAACAGAAATAAATCACACTTTTTCAGCCTCTCCTATGAATATCTCATTCCCTAGCTTTCCTTTTAAGTTTCTGATCATCTTATTTGTCCTGTTATTGCTGCCTTAGTTGTATTGTTGTAATATTAAACAAATGCTGCTGATTGTTTTTGACCAATACCCCAAGGGGAGAAAGCTGTTCTCACTGAATGAACTCCGAGTCCTATCAAATAAAGATGAGCCTTTGAAGTGACAGTTCTCTGGAAACTGCCAGATAGATCAAATAATGGGATACAGCTTTAAGTTCATTCTACCCCCTCCAGTGATTGCTAGGTTGCTGGCTTTTGTGGTTATTGTGGTTCAAAGCTGTTGATTTTCAAGATTATTTGTATAGCTTGGGAGAGGGGGATGGGAGTAGGACAATTTAAAACACCATAGAGCTCCCTGTTTCTTTTGCAGATTCTTTTTTGGAATTAATACCCCTTGAATTGTTACAAGCCTTGGGCTAATTTCTAAAGTTCTGGAAAAAAATTTTTTGACAATTTTTGCTAGTATTTTCATTGCTTTTATGGGAGGAGTGGCTTTTTGGAATTCCTTTATCTGTTCTTCTGGAAGTCAGAATCTCTGCATGGAGTGCTTTGAGTTTCAGTTTCCATATAATGAAATCCTATTCATCAATTCTGAACTTCTAAACCTTTCCTTGACCATAGCAGCTGAAAGAGATTTTTCCTTTTTAAAATTTCTACAGTACATTGCACATTCCATTAACCTGAAACTTTAATGTTCATACAAATAATTGCCAGAGATCTAGGTTTAGGAGAGGTAGAGGAAGACTCAAGGATCTGTGTTTTAAACAAGTCCTGGGGAATTGGGGTGCTAGTGGCCCATAGACCAAATTTTAAGACATACCAATATAAATGGTATATAGAGTACTAATCACATACTAATTTATATTACACATATAGTATATGTGAATATATATACTTATCTTTTATTTATTTCTTTATTTTTCATATCTGCATCTTCTCTATTAAAATAAAAATGCTTTGCATACAGGAACAATGTCCCTGCACCTTCTGAATCCCCCAGAGCTTCAATATTATAGGTAGCTCTCTAAAAGTTTGCTGAATGAATTAATAAATAAGAGCATGATTTCTCAATTCCAAACTATGACTGGCCAACTAAAACTTTTGGAATTTGGAAAGTCACTGGTAAATTGAAAATTACTAGCAATTACTTCCTTAATTAGGAAAGCAGTTAATTTTATAGAGATTTGAACTCAGAAAAATTACTTCAATTGTTTTCACGAATTGTTTTCTTGAAAAGTCAAACTCTAGCAAAATGCATAAATGGAGGAACTTACATCTTAGATGCTTTGGAAGAAAGGAGGGGAAAAACTGAGGTGCAAAAAGATATATGTACTACAAGGTATTAATTTCTTTTTCACTGGAGGTGATGATTTTAAGTGAAATGTCAGCAGTTTTGTCATCATTCATCGTTTTAGTCTCAAAGCTGATAATTTAGAGATTTTTTTTTTTTTAATTTTCTCTGCCATATGGTCATCTGCCTTGTGTGCATACAACAGGCAGGGGTTGCCAGGACTGGTGAGTCTGGCTCAGACACAGACGATGATGTTATTCCTAATCTCAGATGGTCTCTGTGGTCCTATGGTGTGAGGTGGTTTCCTGGTTGGTAATTAACATTCTCTTACCTATAGAAACTATGAATGTGAAAGGAGTCCTGTGGGAGAGAAAGTTACAGTAGTGTTAGACCATATGGGCACCATTCCAGTTCTCTGCCAGAAAAGAAATAGATTAAGTTGTGAACACAGCAAGTCTCCAGTAAATCTAATTAATCGTCACACTCCAAGTGAAAGGAGCTCATTAGAAATTGGTTAGGTGATCACAGGTTCTCTCTCTCTCTCTCTGTGCCTTGTGTCAATAGATATTAGTTTTGACGTGTTTAGTAAGATAGCAGTAGAAAAAAAATGCTAATGTTTCTGACCTGCATTTATACCAAATTTGTATATTTGAAATAGTGGATCTCAACAGCAACATTTGGCAAATGGAGGGTGACATCACTTTAATTAAAGTGTCTTTAATTAATTAATTATAAAAAGTTTTTTTTAGGTATAATTGATATACAATAAACTGCTTGCTTTAGAAGTGTGCAGTATGATGTTTTAATGTATGATTATACCAATAAACCATCACTGCAGTCAAGATAATGAGCATATCCACCTCCCTTCCAATGCCCTTGTGCTGTTTTGTAACTTTTCCCAAACATACCTTTTTGCCCTAGGAAGTCAATGATCTGCTTTCTGTCAGTGTAGATTAGGTTGTGATTTCTAGAATTCTACATAAATGGAATCATATAATGGACACTGTGGGGTTTTTTTGGGGGAGGATCCTGGGTTTTTCATTCAGTGTAATTTTGAGATTTGTTCACATAGTAGAGTTTATCAATAGTTCATTCCTTTTTATTCCTGAGTAGTATTTCATTGTATGGATATACTACAGTTTGCTTATCCAGTCACTTGCTTGTGGAAATATGGCTTGTTTCTAGTCTTTGACAATTACAAATAAAACTTCTAAGAATGTTCATGTACCCACTGTGCACTTTCATATCTATTGGGTAAGTACCTAAGAGTAGAATGGTGGGATCATAGGGTTCATATATGTTTAAATTTTAAGAAATTATCAAACTGTTTTCTTAAGTGGTTGTACCATTTTACATTCTCAGTAGCTGTGTAAGAGGATTATAGTTCCTCCATATCCTTATGAACACTTGATATAGTCTGCCTTTAAAATTTTAGCCATACAATAGGTAATATAATGTTATTATATTATAATGATGTTTTCTTTTTTTTTTTTTAAGATTTTATTTATTTATTTGACAGAGAGAAATCACAAGTAGACAGAGAGGCAGGCAGAGAGAAAGAGAGGGAAGCAGGCTCCCCGCTGAGCAGAGAGCCCGATTCGGGACTCAATCCCAGGACCCTGAGATCATGACCTGAGCCGAAGGCAGCGGCTTAACCCACCGAGCCACCCAGGTGCCCCTCTTTTTCTTTTTTAATAAAGATTTTATTTATTCATTTGACAGAGAGAAAGACAGAGAGAGAGAGCACAAGAAGGGGGAGCAGCAGGCAGAGGGAGAAGCACTGAGCAGGAACACTCCCACTGGGCAGGGAACCCTATGTGGGGCTTGATCCCAGGACTCTAGGATCATGACCTGAGCTGAAGAACAGATGCTTAACCAACTGAGCCACCCAGGTGCCCCATTTTATTTGACATCTGTGTATCTTGTTTAGTGAAGTGTCTCTTCAAACGTCTTGCCCATTTTTAGAAATTGGGTTATTTATGTTCTTATAGCTGAGTTTTGAGTGTTCTGTATATTCCAGATACAAGTCTTTTATCCAATATCTGCTTTGCAAATATTTCTTTCTGACCTGTGGCTTGTCTTTCATTCTCTTTACAGTACCTTTCAAAGAAAATGAGCTTTAATTTTTTAAATGAAATTTAGTTTATTTTGATTTTGATTAAAAAATATATTCTTATTGGATATAGAATTAGGTTGACAATTTTTTGCTCTCAATATTTCATTTATTTATTTATTTATTTAGAGAGCACATGATGGGGGGAGGGGCAGTGAGAGCGGAAGAAAGAGAATCCTAAGCAGGCCCCATGCCCAATGTGGAGCTGTACTTGGGACTCGACCTCAAGACTCTGAGATCAAAACCTGAGCTGAAATTAAGAGTTGCATGCTTAACTGACTGAGCCACCCCAGCACTCCTCTTCTCTCAGTATTTTAGATGTTGCTCCAGTGACTTCTTGCTTATATCACTTCTAAGGGGAAATCTGCTGTCATCTTTATTTTTGTTTCCCTCTGTGTTATATCTCTTTTTTTCTCTGCCTTATTTCAAGATTTTTCTCTTTATTATCAACTTTGAGCAACTTGAACATAATGTATCTTGATACAGTTTTCTTCATTTTTTTTTTTAAATATTCAGGATTCATTGAGCTTTTTGGATCTGTGAGTTGGTATTTTCAACAGATTTGGAAAAATTTGCCCATTATTTCTTCAAATATTTTTTCTGTACCTTGTCCCCCACTGAAGGACTCCATTCAAAGTTTTCTCTTGGCTCACTGATGTAATCATTTAAAAAAAATCCACTTTTCTCTCCATGTTTCATTTTGGTCAGTTTCTATTTCATTATTTTTAAATTCACGAAATCTTTTTTCTGCAATGTCTCCATTCATGCAGAAGTTCAGTCTGGGTTTTTTATATTTTCACATCTCCGTTTAACATTTTGAACACATGGAATACAGGTGTAATAACTGTTTTGGTGTCTTATCTGCTAGTTCTAACATCTGTGTCAAATCTGACTTGGTTTTTCTCCTTATTTTTGTTTTATCTTCTTTTTTCCTGGTTCTTTGCATGTCTGGTAATTTTCTGATTGAATAGAAGGCATTGTGACTTTTTACCTTGTTACATGCTGGATATTTTTGTATTCCTGTTCATATTCTTGAGCTTTGTTCATGGATGCCATTAAGTTACTTGAAAACACGAGAATTTTGGGGGTCTTGCTTTTTAGAGTGCCAGAGAAACATTTAGTTGAGGACTAATTATCCCTAGCTGTTTCTGCAAGTCACTTCTGTGTCCTCTACCCACTGGTCTGTGAATCGTGAGGTCTTCCAGTCTTGTTGGTGGGAACAGGGGGTACTATTATCTTTAATTTTTTTCAGGTGGTCTTTCCCTGGCCTCCCAGGTAGTTTCTTCAGATAAATGCGCTGATCATCACACATGTGCCCTGATCATTACAAAGTGGGGGACACCCTTTCAGATACCTGGAGCTGTGTCTTTGTGCTTCTCTCTTTTCTCCAATGTTCTGCTCTGTGAACTCTAGCTGTCTTGGTCTCCTCAGAATCCCTGCTCTGTCCCTTTTCTCATGCTGCCTATTGGGCATTGTCAGGATTCCTCTTTTTTGTGTTGTGTCATGGAAACTATTTCAAAGCAGTAAGCTGGAAAAATTGTAGGGTTCAATTCATTTGTTTTCTGTCTTTTAAGAATCACCATTCTTTGTTGCTTACGTACTATGCTTGAAAATCATTATTTCATATACTTGCTTGTTTGTTTTGTTAACTGGGAAGATAACTCTAGTTCTTCTTACCCAATCTTGGCTAGCAGTGGCATTCTCTGAGGAGTGTTTTAAACACCAGCTTGCTTTGTTAGTATTGTGATCAAGCCTGAAGACCAGGTTATACGTGGCTCCTAAATATACCTTTTCTTCTCTCAAAAAAATATTCTATTAATTTGTCACCTTTATCATTTGACATCCATGATTATACTGATATTTTCTTGCCTTCATTAAATCAATTGCTTTTTAGCAGGGTGCCAATTGAGTGCATTCTATATTTAATTGGAAAGATATTGTGGTCATTCTGAGAAGGAGAAAATTACTTTCCATTTGGAAGAACATCAATGTTTCATTCTCATTTAATATGTGGGAGTAAAAGTCTATTCATTGTGCTGGCCTGACTTGAAAGAGTTCACCTGTCATTAGGTAGTGAGCAATTATCCACTGGTTTAAATAAACCCCAAATTTGTGTGACTTTGTCTTTCTTGGATATTTCTGTCTGTTTCTGAGCAGATAAACTAATTTCATCAGATGTTTGTATTTTTATAATGATATAAGAGTAGAAGCAGCAGAGCAGGACTCAGAAGAGCTGATTTGTATACCCACTTCTGCCACATATTAACCATTTAACTTTGGACAAGTCCCTGGACTTGTCTAGGTTTCATGTGTTTTTTAAAAATTTATTATTATTTATTTATTTATTTGACACAAACAGACACAGCAATAGAGGAAACACCAGCAGGGGGAGTGGGAGAGGGAGAAGCAGGCTTCCTCCCGAGCAGGGAGCCTGATGTGGGGATCAAACCCAGGACCCTGGAACCATTACCTGAGCCAAAGGCAGATGCCTAATGACTGAGCCACCCAGGCACCCCTAGGTTTCTTTCTTTTTTTTTTTTTTTTAAAGATTTTATTTATTTATTTGACAGAGACAGATCACAAGTAGGCAGAGAGGCAGGCAGAGAGAGAGAGGAGGAAGCAGGCTCCCCGATGCGGGACTCGATCCCAGGACCCTGAGATCATGACCTGAGCCGAAGGCAGCGGCTTAACCCACTGAGCCACCCCTAGGTTTCATGTTCTTAATCTGTGGTAAAATGAAGTTGATCACTAATTTCTAACATCCCTCCCTGTGCAAACATTCTTTGACATGCCAACAGATGTTTGAGACCATGGTTCAGAGTACAGATTTTTAAGGATACATGACAAAAAAGGTAAGTATTTTGAAAATGCCATGAATGTGCACTAATTCCTTGGAAGGAGCTGAAGATGATGGTCATATGAAACTGTGAGACAAATTGAGTGATAAAGACAGGTAAACTAACCAACCAAAAAAACCTCACCACCAAAGTCAACCTTCTTAAATTAAAGAATTTAAATTCTTGAAAATAAGAATTAAATAGTTTAAAAATAAACTTCTTAGGGGCACCTGGATGGCTCAGTGGGTTGGATCCTCTGCTTTTTGCTCAGGTCGTGGTCCCAGGGTCTTGGGATCAAGCCCCACATTGGGTTCTCTGCTCAGCGGGGAGCCTGCTTCCCCCTTTCTCTCTCTGCCTGCCTCTCTCTGCCTACGGTGATCTCTCTCCGTCAAACAAAAAAATCTAAAAATAAACTTCTTAAGCTAAATTTTTGATAAAAAGACTAAGTGGTGCCGCTTCCAGCCGGCGATGGGAGAAGAATGAGGCACAAACAAGTCAGCTGCAAGAGATTGGGAGCAGGGGACAGCAGTCGAAAAGGACTGCAGCCACGAGCAACTCCACCGTCTCGCTTTTATTAGACAGAAACAATAGCCAACAGAAGGACCAATGAAGGTCAAACGTTAGTCACGTCTTGTGGACAATCAAGGAGGAGGATAAAGTTTATACTTAAACAAGCACATTCAAAGGACTCATCTAAAAAACAACGGGCCCTTCTGGGAAGAGAGAGGAGCAATAACGGAAAAGGGAAGCAGGTGGTTTTCGTTCCACCTTGAGCTGACCCGGCCTTCCGGGATGCTCGGCTTCCCTGAAGCAGGAGGTGTTCAGCACTGGGCGGGCTGGGCGTTCCCGGCTGCCCAGCTTCACGGTCGTATATTGTCTTTCTCCCCAAAGACCTGTTGCCAGTATATGTATTTCTTAAGCCCATATCTAAATGTGCTTGGCAACTAGTAAAATCCTCCAGGGGTTACAGTTTAAGTAACAAATTATTCTGAGGGGCAGCAGCAACTGGAAAGAGGGGTTATTTAGAATGCCAGAACTCACGTGAAAACTGTTCATCTGTTAATGTCACTGACATTGATGAGGTTCCCCTCCCTTCTTTTAACTTTTTTTTTTTTTGAGCTGTAATATACCTACAATAGAGTGTGTGAAGCACACTAGTTTAACTATACAGTTTGAAAGATTTTTATATATGTAAACACCCACATGACCATCATCTTAATCAGGAAATGAAACATTTCTATCACTGCACAAAATTCCTTTTTGCCTCTCTCCAGTCAATTCATAGTCCTCCCTATGGCCTACCCCTACCAGAAGTAATCACTCTTATGATTCCTCTCACTATTAATCTTGAACTTTACAGACTTTCAATCATATGGTGCATAATCTTTTGCGTCTGGTTTTGCTCACGGACATAATCCTTGCTGTTGCCTGTATTGGTAGTATGTTTTTTCCAGAGGCTTACCTGCAGTGCTTCTCAGCCTTGCCTGCAGTGCTTCTCAGAGCCTTGCTATGCTGATATGCATGTGGTTCTACATGAGGGGAGAACTGTATGAGGCTTTTCCAAACTTGTTTGGCTATAGTACTGCGTTTTCCTGAAGCATCTCTTGGGATTGGTGCTCCATAGAATACATGCTAGCAGATGCTGTGTTAGAGATACATGACAAGGTAGACTTTAGATTGTTTTTTTAGAACACGTCAGCAAAAGCTCATCAACTCAGGACTCAGGACACTTCCTTTTCTTCCTTCCTTTCCTAATTTCTTCCTCTGATCATTTTTCAAGTTCTTGCCAAACAAATTCTGTGTGCTTGATATGTACCATAACAATTAAAGAGAAGTAAGACACTTGTTTGGTCTTGGTCTCGGTTTATTCATCTGCGAAGTGAGAAGGTTGGATTGTGATTGCTGTTGTCTCTTCCAGAACTTTAGTTCTATGCTTTTTTGATTTTGAATACATGATCCCTGACCCTACGATACTAACTGTCCAGCTTTAGGGCACGAAGGTAATGTAAATGACACAGCTAGAAGGCAATTCAAAGTAGCACATATCTCTGTGCTAAATTGTGTGGTGCAGATTAGAGGGGCTTTGCCAGCACAGAGAGGGGGAAGCAATGAGGCTGGAGCACTTCTACTCTCCCTGTTTTTTCTTGCTACATTAGGCACTCAACAGAGCCCCTAAAACAATGATTTAAGCAGAATGTATTTGGCTATAGAGATATAAAATGCATCTACTACATGCAAAGACTTTGTTCCATGTCCACTTAAGCTCACTTAACAGTGCAGAGGATTAGTTACAATGTGAGATTAATGAACACACCTCTGTCAGTGCAAGCATTTAATACTTACTTACACAGTCATTAGGTCACTAATGTCTTTTGCAGAGCTGGAAGACTTGAACTAAAAGATGTCTGGGGATGAAGGCATGAATGGGAGCCTAGAATGTTAGAGCTAGAAGAGCCGCAAGGGCTCCCCGAGGTCAGGGGCCAGAAAACCTTCTCCAAATAGGGTCGGATGGGCCAGATAGTCAATATATCAGGCTTTGCCAGCCATGATATCACCACTGCAGCTACTTGTAGCTGTTGTAGCCCCAAAGCTCCATAGGTAATATGTAGAGAATCAGACGTGGCTGTGTTCCAGTAACTTTATATACAAAAACAGAAGGCCAGCTGGATTTTTGGCCTGAGGGCTGTGATTGTCAAACCTTGATCTGGACGAAGATCAGAGTGGTCAAGGTTGATCAAGATCACACAGTGATATGGGCTGAATATTGTCTCTCCCTGCCACATTCATATGTGGAAGCCCTAACCCCTGAATGGGACTGTATTTGGAGATAAGGCCTGTAAGGAGGTAATGAAGGTGAAAGGAGAGGATAGAGTGGGGCCCAAATATAAGATTAGTGTCCTAACAAGAAGAGATGCTAGGGAGTCTGATCTCTCTCTCTCTCTGTGTACCATATGAAGACACAGCAAAAAGGAGGCAGGGAAATAACAGAAAATATGTGTGTATTGGTCTCTGCCCCCAGTTCCTGGCACAGAGCTTCTAAAATTCCTTGGAATTTCCTGGGTGATAAGAGCATCTTTTGTTCTAATGAGGTGTCTGTCAGTGGGCTCCTAGATAGGGGCTAGTCACCAGAAAGACCAAGCTATGATTAGAAGCTTGGAACTTTCAGCATCTCTTCAATGCTCCCCACTGCCCCCCACCCCACCATTCTCTGGAGAAGGGCTGGAAATTGAGCTAATAATTGGTGATGCTTAAAGTATGAAATATCCATAAAAATCCCAAAAGTATAGGGTCAGAGAGCTTCTGGGTTGGCAAGAACATCCACATGCCTGGAGGGTAGAACAGAAGGTCTTCTGACCCTTCCAGACCTCACCTGTGTATCTCTCCAGCTAAATCTTTGTTTGTTTCCTTTAAAATATCCTTTGTAAATAAATTGACAGTGGTAATTAAGCTGTTTCTCTGGGCTCTGTGAGCCACTCTAGCAAATTATTAAACCTAATGAGGGGATCATGGAAGCTTTCGATTTATAGCCAAGTCAGGTAGAAGTTGTGGGTAACCTAGGGAGCTTATGATTGGAATCTGAAGTGGGAGGCAGTCTTGTGGGACTGAGTCATTATCCTGTGGGGTCTGGACTAACTCCAGTTAGTGTCAGAATTGAACTGAATTGAATTGAACGGTAAGATATCCAACTGGGCTCAGAGAATTGGTCAGGATGGGGGAAAAACCCACACATCTGGTGTCAAAAGTGTTGTGAGTGTGAGGCTAAAGGAAAATAACAGTGAGATTTGCCTTGACTCTGGTCATCTACAAGCCAGGAAGAGGGTTCTCACCAGCACCAGACCACGCTGGCAACCTGATCTTGGGTTTCCAGGCTCCAGAACTGTGAGAAAATACACTTCTGTTGTGTAAGTCACCCAGTCTATAGCATGTTGTTATGACAATGTGAGTTGATGGACACACACAGCAAGTTTTTAGTAGAATGAGGGCTGCTGTTCAGATCTTCTTCTTCTTAGAAGATTTATTTATGAGAGAGAGGGAGCAAGCACGAGTTGGGGGAGGCACAGAGGGAGGAGAGATAATGTCAAGCAGACTCCCCTCTGAGTGGGGAACCCAATGTAGGGCTCAATCCCACGACCCTGAAATCATGATCTGAACCAAAACCAAGGGTTAGATGTTTAACTGACTGAGCTACCCAAGTGCCCGTAGTGTTTAGATCTTCTGATGGCATTCCAAACAGCTTTGAGTAGAAGAATGAGCATATTGGATTAAGTTTGAAAAGGAAAGGGCTTGATTTTGTTTTTCCATTTCTCCTTTGTATACTTTGGTTCAATGTACAGATTACTGGATTGAAGAATTAGATCTTTATTTTGGAAAACTCTTCTTTGGAAGTGTCAAGTAGGATATAAAATAAAACCTGTTAGGCGACTGAAGAAAGGCATGGACAAATATTGGGGATTGGACCACATTTCTTTTTTTTTTTTTTTTTTAAGATTTTATTTATTTGACAGACAGAGATCACAAGTAGGCAGAGAGGCAGGCAGAGAGAGAGGAGGAAGCAGGCTCCCTGCTGAGCAGAGAGCCCGATGCGGGACTCGATCCCAGGATCCTGAGACCATGACCTGAGCCAAAGGCAGAGGCCTTAACCCACTGAGCCACCCAGGCGCCCCTGGACCACATTTCTTAACTTTGCTACCATCTTCTTTGGGGAATGAATCTCTTCCTTCTCTGGCTACTTCCATTATTCATGTGGTTCTCATACCTTGTCTTTACTACATGCCTGTTTTCATCTCTAAATCTTCTTGAGGGTACAGCCACATTTTGTCACTTTACATTAATCACATATAGCTTGTGCTGTGAATTGCATGTGAATGGAATTGAACAGTCATGGGTATTACAGTGCAATTCACCCAGGTAACAAACATTTGTTGAGCATCTATTAGGTGTCAGCTTTGTATTAGATGCTGAAGGTAATGGTAACCTCATGGAGTTCATAGACTGGTAGCGAAGACTCATCCAATGATCCAGTCATTACATTTAATGTACATTTACAAATTCTGATTAATGATATGAAGGAAAGGTAGAGATGTAATGAAGCCACAACATAGGAAACCCAAGAAGGCTTTCCTAAGGAAGTGATGTTTGTATTGAGATCTAAAACATGAATAGGTATTAACCAGGTGAGGGAAAGATACAGGGTAGAATAACATGGGCAGATACCTTGAAATTTTTTTAAAAGATTTTATTTATTTATTTGACAGACAGAGATCACAAGTCGGCAGAGAGGAGGAAGCAGGCTCCCCACAGAGCAGAGAGCCTGATGCGGGGCTCGATCCCAGGACCCTGGAATCATGACCTGAGCCGAAGGCAGAGGCTTTAACCCACTGAGCCACCCAGGTGGCCCCAGATACCTTGAAATTAAAGGAAGCCTGGTGCATTTGAGGATGTGAGAAGGGGCCAGGATGACTGGAGCACAGATATACAAATGAGAAGGAACTGCCAAAGGCCTGACCTCTCAGAGCCTTGTAGGCTGGGTAGTGGTTGTCTTTAGCATAGTGAGAAACCATTGCAGCATCTTTAAGATCATTCAGGGTGCATTGTATTACAGGAGGACAAAAGTATTATGAGAGACTGGTCCAGAGATGCTTCTCCATGAGGGTGGTTTGAATCAGTGAGGACTGGAGAAAGCAGATGGAATCTACTTTTAGGAGGTCTTGGTGAGGACTGAATTATAGGGGTAAGGGAATACAAGAGGTTAGATTAGTTCCCAATACCTGGCTTATTAAACTGTAGAGATAAGGGTACTATTCCTTGGGTAGGGAATACTAGAAGATAGAGAAGGACAGGTGGGAGTGGGTTGTGCTTGAGTTTGAGGCACCCATGGACAGGTTGAATAGGGAGCTGGGTATGTGAATCTTGGTTGGGTTCTTCCTTAACCACAATTGAAATTTGTGACATCTCCAAAAGGCAAAGGGAAAACAAAGGATTTTGGGTGAAAACGAATATAGAAAGATAAACCACCTGTCTTTGATTTATGTACATAGGGAGATGTCCTGGAGCTATGTTTGATAGGAAATTCTTGGCTGAGGTTGGCTTGAAGTAAAATGACACAGATCATGACCATCATTCCTCAGTTCTGGTAGATCAGACGGTAGCTTGTTAAGGCAGTGATACTACAGCCTTCAGTTTTTTCCCCCCCATTCATATTTAAAATAAAATCTGAACTTTCTCCTTGTATCTTGCATGGTTTGGCCTTAATCTGTGTGTCATCTGGAACTTGTCTCCCTATATTATAGCCAGGCTGGCTCCCTACTTGTTCCTCTCACAAATCAGACTTGCTCTGCCGCAGACCATTTGAACTTGCAGTTCTTTTCTTGGTGTGTTCCTCCTTTGCTCTGTTGATGGCAACCCCTTTTCTGAGGGGTTTATACTTCAATACCTTCTCCTCCTTGTTCACTCAGTCTAAGTACTCATTGCATTCTTTTCTAGTCCATTACGCCTATTTTATTTTCTTCACTGATCTTACACTGGCCAAAACTAGGTTTATGAATTTACTCATCTATCTCTCCCTGTTGAACGAAGTTTTATGAGATAGAAAGGAGGTCTGTCTTGTTCAGTGCCTTATCACCAGCACCTAGGTGTGTGTTAAGACTTAACAGTCTCTTAAGTAGGAGGTGTTCAATAAATTTCTGTTTAGGGAATGAGTCACACTAGGCATTGGGAAAACACAGATAAATATTGAGGAGGAATCTCGAGGTCTGCAAATGTCAGACTTTGGAAAGAGGTTGGTGCTTTGGAGAAGGGTAGGGTGTGGGGGTAGGGTGTTTGTATAGAGATACTAAATGGCTCTGAAAAGTCCAGTAGAAACATTCTTTTTTTTTTTTTTAAATGTATGTTTTTTTTTTTTTTTAAAGATTTTATTTATTTATTTGACAGACAGAGATCACAAGTAGGCAGAGAGGCAGGCAGAGAGAGAGGAGGAAGCAGGCTCCCTGCTGAGCAGAGAGCCCGATGCGGGACTCGATCCCAGGACCCTGAGATCATGACCTGAGCCGAAGGCAGCGGCTTAACCCACTGAGCCACCCAGGCGCCCCAGTAGAAACATTCTTAACCCTCCTCAACCTCAATGACTTACTATATTAACTCAAACTCTCCTGTCCTTATAAACTTGAGTTCTTCTAGAAGCCTGCTGTCTAGTACACCTGGGTACTATTATTGCCAACAGGTAAATTGTACAGGTAAATTCCCTCTTTGAGAAAGAAAAATATAAAATCAGAAGCAAAAAGTCTCCTTTAAAAATGGAATCATCTTCATCAAAGGAAAACCAGTAATCAGTTGACTTGGATCTAAAATTGCTTAGTTTCTAGGTGCTGTTAAATTGGATTTGTGATCTAATAAACCAAATGAAGGGCTTTGGATAACTGAATAATCAACTGAGATGAAGATTTTTGAGCAGATTAAAACTGATTATACTCTTTGTTCCTACCTTAAGGGATAGATTGCTTCACTGGATTTTTCTTCTGTACAGTATAAATAGGTAGGGATTATCTTGCTGTCAAATTGTCTTGTTACAAGACTAAATTTTGATGTTTGTAAAGCCCATTTTAATCATTGTAGAAAATCATGAAGTATTAGAAGATAATTACAAGTTATAAATTTTACTCAATTAATTTACATAATCTGAACCTAAAATGAACTTTTAAGCAACAATGTAGAAAATAAACTAAATAGGTGAAGAGTGAGTTGTCTAAATCCTTATTAGCATCAGTCAGTGAAGCTTCTTGTCTCTAGTATTAGCTATGGTCCTACCCCAGATAGTACTTGGAAGGTTACTGCCAAACTTTGCCTCTTCGATTCTCTGACTTATCTGCCTATAGGCTTAAACCCTTGCTCAACCTTCTTGTGATTGAGATATTCTTTTAAAATGGTCATTATTTTTTTGAATGTGAAGGTTACTAAATGAATTGTAGAAAACCCTGCAAAATACAAAGACGGTTAAATATTGCTGTATCATATCATCAAGGTTAAAAAAGTTAATATTTTGGGGTATTTTTACCCAGTCTAAGTTGTTTGATTTTTAGGAAATTTGTCTTATAATGTGTTATTTCCTACTTTTTTTGCACTTACTATCAGATCATGAATATTTACCTGTGACATGAATTTTTTTTGTGTGGAAATCATTTTAATGACCCCATAAATATTCCATTGTATAGATTAACATTCCCCTACTTTCAGACAAATTGTTTCCAGTCTCTTCCCTTCCTTTCTCCTTCCCTTGCCTCCTTGACTTTTTGGTAAACCTCAGTTTAGCTGTTAACCTTTTTTCAAGATGCCAAGTTGGGTTATAAACCTAAACCATAACTTGAAAATCCTTAGGAGTGCTTTTAATCAGAAGCAATTTATTCATAAATAATCATGGAAAAATGAAAAAATGTGGAGCTGGGGAAGACAATTGGGTAAGCATTACCAAATTCCAAACATTCATCTTTAGTGAAGGTGTAAGGTTTAGTTGAAGGATCAACATTACGCAGAGCAGGTTTCATTGTCATACACACTAGTTTCCATTCGGACTATAAAGTGCATCCATCTAGCTCTCTCAGTAAAGATGCATTTACAGAAGTTTCTTTGCAGTTTCACATCTGAGCTGTTCTTGGCATTTGTCTCCCTTCCTGCTGGGCAGAAAAGTGCGGCACAGACTTCTGCTCCACCCTGATGGCCCGGCGGTTCTGTTCCCGTTTCACAGGTTATATTATGCACCAAGTTCTGGTAGCCCACGTGATTCTTATCTTCCTTTTGTTCTTTATCATGCAGCCATTTTTGGCAAGAATCTTTCAAGACCACCAGCAATATTTTTCCTAGGAACGTCAAACAGTGGGGCATCAGAATGAAGAACTGCTACCTTTTTGCAATCAACCCAATCCTGGGTGTGTTTGACTGAAGCTTGCTTCATTCTTCTGGCTAAGCAGATTGTCGCCTACCGAATCAATCACCTCATCCTCCTAGGGATGAGTTATAGTGGTGAGCAACAAAATTTTGCCATGGTAGAGAAAGTAGTGCAGTGACCACAGAGATATTTGAGTGGAAAACACATGGCAGACCCAGTGCAAACCGTGTTAGGGTCCTGGACTCCAAGTTCAGGATGAGGCTGGAAGAAATCCTCAAAGTTCCCTTATGAAGAACTTTTCT
This sequence comes from Neogale vison, assembly GCF_020171115.1. Classification (NCBI taxonomy): domain Eukaryota; kingdom Metazoa; phylum Chordata; class Mammalia; order Carnivora; family Mustelidae; genus Neogale; species Neogale vison. The sequence goes on from NC_058102.1 coordinate 89,285,536, forward strand.
TGGGACCCCTGGGTGGCTCAGTTGGTTAAGTGTCAGCCTTTGGCTCAGGTCATGATCCCAGGGTCCGGGTCTTGAGTCCCTGCTTCTCCCTCTCCTGCTCCCCCTGCTTGTGTTCCTTCTCTCTGACAAATAAATAAAATCTTAAAAAAAAAAAAAAAAGAACTTTTCTTTCATGCTCAACAAGAAATGACAAAGGATAAGACGCGATAACATTTTGGTCTCCTTTAGTTTTTTTTTTTTTTTTTTTTTAAGATTTTGTTTATCTATTTTAGAGACCAAGTATGAGAAAGCACAAGCAGGGGGCAGCAGCAGAGGGAGAAGCAGGCTCCCCGCTAATCCAGGAGCCAATGTGGGGCTCAATTCCAGGACCCCGAGATCAGGACCAGAGCTGAAGATAGACACTTAACCAACTGAGCCACCCTGGCATCCTGGTCTTCTTTATGGGGAAGATGCATTTTCCAGAGAAGGAGGCATAATAACAGTGGCAGAAATTGCCCTCTGAAACAAAATAGTGGAGGTCCAGGCCGTGAGCGATTCAGTGTGCCTGGAGTGGAGAACCAGTCAGGTGTGGTGCTAAGAAGGAGGCTTCTAATTGTTTTTAATCAATAATTATTAAGAACATCTTTGTTAATTTCGAGTTCTAGAAGTATTTAAGAAGACACAAAAGCTCAGCCTATTTTTCCTATGAACACTCAGGCTTTTTTTTTTTGTTTCCTGTTTCTTTTTTTCAGCTGTGTTGGGGGGAGTCACACAGTCAGTCCTTGGGAATGGAGTTGGCGAGGTCGGGCCAGTGGCCAGAGTTCCAAGAGCCTGTGAAGATGGCACTGAGGCCCAGGCTGTGTCTCCACATCAGCAGTGACATCTTGGCTGAAGGCTCTGCTTATAGCTGACATTTCCCTTTAGCAAACATTGTGCTCAGCTCAGCATTTCAGGTCTCATTTGTCAACATGGCTGCCGGTTGAGCAAGAAGTGGTGGAATCACAGAGACAGACAGATGCTGGCGGTGCACGTCAGGAGTGAGCGCGAGTAGGGTGTGTGCAAATCTCGGATGGTGACAGCCTTGCAGGACCGGGTTTGTGTACTGATGGAAGTCCTTGCTGACCACGTTATTATTCATGGCAACAATCTCAGGTAGTTAATTATTTAGTACATTTTTTCCCTCTAGTGGTTGTAATGGAACAAAGAATCTTTATACAAGGACTATACAAATGTTGTCCTTCTACCGTACATAATGGAAGGCACTTTTGCCAGTTAAAGATAATTGCTATCGTTAAATATTGATAGAGCATTAAAAAAAAATTTTTTTTTTCCTAGAAGTAAAAATAAAGGGAGCAACTGTGGGAAATGTAATCAATCCATCCTGGACTTTTCATCCAATGAATAACAGGCCTCAAGGAGGAAGAAAATTATTTGGAGGGAGGATGCTTTCCTTTTGAATAGCAGATCTCCCAGGTGCTAATTATTGCCTGAGACATGAAAGAAAGGAGAATTTTTACAAGGTTCCAAGCTGGAGTATAACCGTCTGTGTACTCTAACTGAGGGCACGCTGCCCAGAGAGGAGCCCACAAGGAAAGTGTAAGTTGGCTGCTGTAACGAGATCAAGGTGAATTAAGGAGGTGAAGGTCTCTGGCATCACTGTGGAGAGTGAGGTCTCAGGCTTGAACAGCTGAGTCAGAACAGCGGTGGGTCCTGGACAGAACAGAGCAAAGCAAAGTGTGAGCCAGTGTCAGCTATGACTACAGCACTCCCAGGATCAGAGAGGTCAAATCACAGAGTCCTGCCTGCAGAAACGCACACGCCCTGCCCTCTTCTTGAAAGGTCTTCATTTTTATAAAAATAAAATAAGTTTATTCATTCGCTTTCTCTTTTCAAAAGAGACTTGAAGAGGTTAATAGAACATCAAGCATGAGGTTGAAGGAAGGAAAGTCAGCTCCAAAGGGTAATGTGAAATCTCAAGCAGGAGATTATGCACGTGGAAGAGGCAGATTTGCCTCTTTGCCTTGGTGATGGCATGCTGTGGTGGTGGTGAGAGCAGGCGGCTGTGTAACAGATGATTACTCTGTGTGCGTGTGTGTGTGTGTGTGTGTGTGTGTAAGGGTCATTCATGGTAACCTCCTACCACTGGGTCAGTCTGCAGTCACTGTTAAAGACTTCACAGATTTGGAGGGGTGTGGATTTCATTCATCCAACAGGATGGGGGAAATTTAGGAGCATCTCTTAACATTTAGACGCTCCTTGAACACCCCGCACCCCCTGCCCTGGCCCACTCTCTTCTGGTTGTGAATATTTCAGCAGATGAATGTTAGACTCTTAGGTGTCCACAGGTGAAACCATGCACACACACACAAACTTCTTCCTCCTTCTGATTGTGTTCTTAAGTCATGGAGCCCCCAGACCGCACGAGTGACAATCTGGGAATGTCTCTCCATTGGTTTTGCCCAGGCAGTTTTGGGATTTTGGGGGGCATTTTTTTCCAGTTCTCAAAAATGTCTTAGGTACATCTTGATGAGATGAGACCCAGCAGAAAAAGAAAACTTATGTGGGGATTGAAAAAAAGACCAATATTTGAAATAAATTGAGTAACTTAGAATTGGATGGCTGCAAAGGAGAGTTTAGGACTACGTGGAGTGGTGTGATGGTGTGGTAAGTTCACGTGCCTCACACAGGTGCGCAAAACAAATGGAGTTGCTTTGTTTCCTAAAACTGATGTGGTCTTCCTTACCAGACCATGCTCAGCTAGGTGGTGGTAGTTAGAAGAGATATGAACACTATTATTTAAACTTGTCCTTCACCCCTTAAGATGCCATGGTGCCCAAACAGACCGAGATACGAGGCAAGTGTGACCTCATGTTAGGGGGACAGACAGGACAGACAGAGCTCTGGGGTACCAGACCTCTGCAGTGTCCATCAGCTCCTTGCTGGTCTTCCTCGTGCAGTGGCTGATCACATCTGTTCCCTGTACTGGGTCTGGAAGTGGGCCTATCTGACTGTTGGGAAGTTAGCACCAAAGTCTTGGTTTTGCCTCTGATCATGAAGCTCCTGAATGCTTGACCACTTTGTCAGGATTGCAAACCCCACAGGCTCTCTCCCATCTCTGAATCCCTGCGTCAGAGTAGGCAGCAGGACCCGGATTTCTTGCATGCCTTTGCCCAGGCCTCGAAAAGCCAGGAGGATAAGGTAGGGCTCCTCTGTTCAGCCCCCTCCCTCTACTAGGGCTGCACTTTGTTCACATACTGCTTAGGGTAAGGCCTGCCTGCAGCACCCCCGGCATCCCGAGATACGTTCAGAAAGTATGCACGCCAGTCTCACATTCTACCGAAAGTTCTTATTTCTCTAGAGGTTTCTGTCATGCTTTCTGTGCTGAATCCCACCTCAGAGGGCACAAGTGAGGTCATGGGAATTTGAGCTCTTTTTTTTTCCCCAATGGGATTTGGAAGAGGAAGGTTTTTCCTTTTCTCTTTCTGTCTGGTGGGGCCATGTCCAACATCATATTTCTCTCTATGTTCATCTCAGTAAATTCCTGAGATGGAATTTACTTACTTTCTTTCTTTTTTTTAAAAAGATTTTATTTATTTATTTGATAGACAGAGATCACAGGTAGGCAGAGAGGCAGGCAGAGAGAGAGAGGAGAAAGCAGGCTCCATGCTGAGCAGAGAGCCTGATGCGGGATTCAATCCCAGGACCCTGAGATCATGACCTGAGCCGAAGGCAGAGGCTTTAACCCACTGAGCCACCCAGGTGCCCCGGAATTTACTTTCTATCAATGCCTCGAACCATACATCAAGGACAGCTTCACAAAAACTTTCCTAATTATACATGTGTCTGGAGACATGCCCCTTTTGTCCCTGGGGAGCCCCTTTTGTCCTCACTGTTGTGGAGACTTCTGTTGTACCCGATGTTGGGGAATGGAGGCAGACGGTGATCGATTACATACCGCTTATGGTTTACAGTTAAAACATTAAAATCAGGGGTGCCTGGGTGGCTCAGTGGGTTAAGCCACTGCCTTTGGCTCAGGTCATGATCTCAGGGTCCTGGGATTGAATCCCGCATTGGGCTCTCTGCTCAGCAGGGAGCCTGCTTCCCTCTCTCTCTCTCCGCCTGCCTCTCCGTCTACTTGTGATTTCTCTCTGTCAAATAAATAAATAAAATCTGAAAAAAAAAACATTAAAATCATGAAAAAAAACATTAAAATCATGTACATCGGAACTGAAAGTTTTCCCTTTGCAAACTGAGCAGTCAGTTTCTGTGTTAGAAACCACTATTAACACTTCTTGTTTTCAGAACTTGGGATGCTGTAAAGGTCCTGAAAAAAAAAAGGCACTTTGGCTGGAAGTGTTCATGCTTGGTTTCAACACATTCACAGAACATTCACAGGAAATAATTGCAGGTTCACACAATATCCTCTGTGGGTACAATTCAGATCAGATCTCAAGAGCACTCAAGAATGAAGGCTCCCAGCCATTTATACAAAGAATCATTAAAATAATGATAAAAGGACCCCAATGTGATTGAGGGGAGTGGAAAATAATGAGATATTAAGGCACAGGTTTTTATCTTTCTTGGGATCAAAAGCTGCCAGGCACACCAGTGGATTTGAGCTTCTATTATATGAGAACTACTCTTAGGGTTTTAAGGATTCGAGTCATGTTAGTTTTGTTTGCTGAGTCCTGGTCTTAATAAAATTTCATTTTGTGGGGGAATCATAGATGATAAGAACGTGAAGGAGCACAGAATGGGGCTTACTTCTTATAAGAAAAAGGTGCTAAATATTTGAGACTTTACCCTTGCGAAGGGGGACAGACGTACCTTTAATGCAGCTGGTTGTGTTTCCTGAGACCCCTGTAAGTACCGCACCTTGCTGTAAATGCTGTGAAGGCTGAATGGGAAAATGCCGGATGGGAGACTTAAACTTTAAGATTCACATAAGCTGAGTTGGGAGGTAGAACGTGCTTATGTAGAAGGACAACTTCACAAAACTAATCGCAAGCTGACATAAAATAAGGTGTGCCCAGCCTAAGAAATAGAAAACTGAAAATCTGAACCCGGAAGACTAAACTCATAAAGTATATCTAACAGCTACATGTATAACCAATGATCAAATAGAGGATAAATTAAAGCTGTAAATATATATTCAGTTTAACAGAAATTATAGCTCACCTCTGTGTTGTACCTGACCATTTACAGAGCATTTGCATACACTTACATTTGCATTTTTCACTACTCTCCTTATTAACGCATTTTTCTGGGAGGCAAACATCAGGTGATTATTAGAGCCTTGTACAACCGCTAAACCATCGAATCACCACCACTGTTCTTTACCATGAGATCAGCGCCTGACGTATCGTGGGCACTCAATTTTTTTAAGCAGCTTAAAACATGGCATAGTAAAAGTTGAGGGACAAAAGAAGAAAGAACAGGAGTGCTGAAAAGAGCGTTGGTGGGGAGTCAGGACATCTGTGTTCGAGCACCAATTCTGCCATTCAATGTCTGTGTGATTTTAGGAAGTCAATTTCTCTCTGTAAGCCTCTGGGTCCTTGTCTGTGATTTGATCATGTCTAAGGTCATTTCCATCTCTAAGCTCCCCTGTATGGTTGCTTTACATCTGACGCTGGCTGAGATTTACTATGAGCTAGCTCTAGTACCAGACCCATGATCATGTTCAACCCATACAGGATTTCGAGATACACTCTTACCCCATCTTACAGATGAAGAATCTAGCAAACAGAGAGGCTAAGTAGCTTGCTCAAGATTACAGAGGCAGTAAGTGGGAGAGTTTGGAACATAACTCCAAAGCCCCCCCCAGTGGTGGAAGATAAGCGTGTGTGTGTGTGTGTGTGTGTGTGTGTGTGCACGCCTCTGGGTTTGCAATATTCTCCAGGGCACTGGAGAGGGTCTTGAGTACTAAAGAGCTGAGGAATACCAGTTTGAGTCCTGTGAACAGACACAAAGTATAGCTTTGGGGTAGATAAATTTGCTGACCGCTGATGCCAATTGAAGTCTTTGTGTAGATCGTCAAAAATGAAAGCATTTTCTTTTCTTACTGAGCAACTTGGCACATGCCACACAGCTCTTTATTCCTAGATCTCAAAGCACTTACCAATCACCTTGGCTTCAGAAAATGCTTGTTCACTGCTGCTTGCAATCACATTTCCCTGATTGCCTCCTCAAGTTAAAATATTTTTCTGCACTCCCATAAAAAAGAGACTAAAAATAATGGGCAATATTATAAGAGGCAATTCATAATCAGAGAATTGATTTAAGATCTATTATGACAGGCAAGCAAAAGTGAAATTCTAATGAAGTCTTTTGAACAACGCTTCTTCCTCTTTGATTCCTCAATAGACTGACAGTTTGTCATTTCTGAAAGGGTTTATATTTTGCACTGTCATTATGTTAGGTATAATGCTGTATATTCTTTCCTATGAGGCGATGTCTCAAATAGAACATACCTGAGCTTTTCCATCTCCCAAGGAAAAATGCTTAAAGAATTACTTCTTAAAGTAAACAGTTTTTTTTTTTTTTTAAAGATTTTATTTATTTATTTGACAGAGAGAGATCACAAGTAGGCAGAGAGGCAGGCGGGGGGAGGGGGGCAAGCAGGCTCCCTGCTGAGCAGAGAGCCTGATGTGGGGCTCGATCCTAGGACCTTGGGATCATGACCTTAGCCGAAGGCAGAGGCTTAACCCACTGAGCCACCCAGGCGCCCCTAAAGTACACAGTTCTTATAAAATAGTAATCCTCACATTTTTCTTCTTTTCTTTTTTAAAAAAGATTTTATTTATTTATTTGACAGACAGAGATCACAAGAGGACAGAGAGGCAGGCAGAGAGAGAGGAGGAAGCAGGCTCCCTGCTGAGCAGAGAGCCCTATGCAGGGCTTAATCCCAGGACCCTGAGATCATGACCTGAGCCAAAGGCAGTGGCTTTAACCCACTGAGCCACCCAGGCGCCCTCATACTTTTTTTCTTCATTGAGGAATAGTTTGCATGCAGTAAGCTACATAGATCTTAAGTTCAATGACTCCTGATAAATATATTTACCTGGGTTACTATCATTCAAACTGAGATACAAAACATTTTTATTGCATCCTTGAAAGTTTCCATGTGTCTCTTTTTTGTCAAATCCTCCCATCCAGGACAACAGCTGTAGATATGCTTTTTAAAATGCCTGTTCTTCAACTTCATATAAATGGAATAATTAGTCGACGTATTGTTTTGAAATTTATCTGTGTGTATTCAGTTTTTTCCTTTTCAGTGCTGAATAATATTCATACTTATGGTATGAATATACTACAATTTGTTTAACAACCCTCAAACTTTTGCATTCTGGTCCTACCTACAAAAAATATTCTAAGAGATTTGTTAACATTTCATTTTATATGTATACAAAACATATATATATAATATTTATATACATATGTGCGTATGTGGATATATATATACACATATATATGTATATATATATAATATAAATTTGGGGTAGAGTGTTCTTGATATCCAGGAGCTGATTTATTTTGGGGGGAGCTTGACTTTGAGTCCACTCAAATCCTGGAAGACATCCCTTTAGCTAGACAGGTTACTTTTTCATTAATTGATTATTAATAAATTTATCAGGTAACTTGTTTAGAGCCCAAGATATCCAAGTCCTAATTGCTGGAGATGCAAAGATATGTGATCCTTACATAACCCTGTAGGAGCTCACAGTCAAGTGAAGAAGACAGACATGGAAACAAAGCAGTGCAGCGTCAGGAAGATTCTGCAGTAGCTCATATGTTGTAGAGAGCATGCACCTCTGTCTGTGAAGATCATGAAGGGCTTTCTGGAGGAGGGCATATTTGAGTTGGGTTCTAAAGCTTTGTGTCTGGCCTCTAGACATGGGAGTCTGGTAGGTAGCAGGAATGTGGGCCATTGCAGGGAGTGGGAATATGCAGGTCACATTGTGTGACCTGCACGGTAGAATGGCTTGTGCATTCCTCAAGAGATAGGCAAGGGTCAGACTGGGAGAGGTTTTGTAAGTTCTTTGGACTTATGGTTATAGAAATGGTGATTTAATCAAAGGATAGCAATACCACAAATTACATTTAGTTGCATTCTTAAAAAGAACCCTTTGCAATTAAACTTCTAAATGACCACCACATCATATTGGATTATTCAAGGTGTCAAGAAACTTTATGTCTTGTCCTTCAAGGAGGTTTTCCCTCAGTTGTCCTTTCCTACTCACTTGGTATTAGCAGGGTGTATGATTGGAGGATCCCTGTCTCTATCCCTTACTGACAGCACCACTATTTTTTTTCCTCCTTATTTTCTCCACAACAATAGCTCCCTTTCTCATGCCAACTAAGAAAAAACCAAAATCTTTTCCCACTTTCTTTTTCCATGTTCTTGTGCGCAGTCATCAAATCTGGCCAGTCCCCCACCTTTTGGCCCCCAGAAGGAGTGCCCATTTTCTAGGCTTACCAGGACACTCAGGAGTTGAAACTCTGTAGCAGTTTACCAGAGACTATAAATAAAACCCCACACTTTAGTAGCAAAACTGTGACCCCAAACCCTACTGGGTTCTTCTGGTGACACCTTCCCTTTTGCTTTTGCTTGCCCTGTCCCTACTGCTTTGGCTGTCAGTTTGAAAGAGTGCTAATGAATGACCTCCTAAATGGGTATCCTTACTGCATTTCCAAGATGACCATTCAGCAGCCTGATATAAAACCTGGAACCCTGAGTCAGGTCAGTGAGGCATAGATGGTGCTGGCTTGTTCTCTGTCTACACTGAAGATCCAACAAAGGGAAATGACTCAACCTGCAGTGGAAAGTATTAGGTAATTAACACATAGGGCCATGTAGTCTTCTGCCCAAGAACAAGTACTTTCCCAAGTAATCCTGGAGCTCACAAATACATTGGAAAGATAATAGCAGGGCAGTCATTTACTCATTTATTAATCACATATTTCCTAAGCTCCTGTTGTATGTCAAGCACTTTTCTAAAATTTGGGGAAGGAGAAATCAGTAAGATTTGATTCTTTCCCTCATAAAGCTCTCAGTCTAGTTGGAGATGTAGATACAGGTGCACACACATGTAATATTACAAGATGTTGAGCGTTATTAGAGAGTCATAAAAAGGGTAACTGAGAAGCAGAAGATGGAGCACAAAATCACTTGGGAAGATTAGGCAACGTCTCCTAGAAATGGTGTTGCTGGGTTGACTTTTGAGGGGTTGACTAGGTAGACCTCAGGGCATAACCCCTCAATCCTTCTCCTGACCGACACACACATATGGGAGCACTGAGGCCATGGGTGGAAGAAGTGGCATTAAATGTGGGGGATGATGCTCTGATTTCTCTTAAGATCATATAAATCTTTCATCTTTTACTAAATGTGAGGGATGGGAGAGAAGACACAACTTTTTCCCCTTATATACCTGTGATTGACATCAGTCCAGGTAAGAGTAAATAAAGTAGGTTAACTGTGTTGGCAGAAATGAAAGGCTTTTTTTTTTTTTTTTTCAAGATAAAAAATCACAATGATGCAGAATCTATATGGTGCCAACTTCTGGTAAGAAGAATTTTGGGGGGCCTCTATGCTTGCGGGGGCATGCCACCCATGAATGCCTTTGTTCTTCACTAGGGCTGGTCTCTGGGTTCTGAGGACCATTGCACATGATTGTATGGAATCATTGACCATGATTTTGGAGGGGAATGCTAGCAAGAGATTTTCTAGTCTTCCAAGTTTTTTCCTTGCTAGTGTTTATTCATTTATTTTTCTGGCTTTATTGAGCTACAATTGGCATATGCTCCCCTCCACCCATTTTAGAGTTGAAGAAACCGAGGGCCACTATTAAGCTGGCACTGATGGTCATGTCTTCTCGGCCAACAGTCTGCACTCATTTTAACAGAAATAAAGGCAAATAACTAAGCATCTTGTCTGTGATGTTTCTATAGAATGGGGGAGGGCAGAAAGGCGGGCAGATTTCATTACCAGTACTTAGAAGGTTGAGGTGGGTAAATCTGGCCGAGAACACACATGGACATGAGTAACACACAGGAATATGCTTAGTGTGGGCAGGTGGGCTGTAAAGTCAGATCCCTGCTCTGAGCTGGAGGGTGAAGAGAAGTAGTTTTCTGAGGTCTTGATCAATCCTTTTTTCTGGCTTATAGTCTTTATCTCCAGATAGGAGACTTACCTCTGGAGCCCTAACCCAGTCTGGCTTCAGACTACTGCAGCCTCCCCTGTCCAGGAGTCCCAGAGAGCTTTTGCTGAGTTACCTGGGGTGGTAATCTTTAATCTCCCTGATGGGAATATGCTTCTTCTGAGCTCACTATCTAGGGGAGTAACAATATTGGATTGATAGAGTTTAGAGCTGGAGTACAGACCATGTAAAATTAGATCTAGAGAAAAAGAGGAAGCCATGTGTCTATAAATGTGGACTGTCAAGGTACATCTGAGAAAGGCCTGGTTTCCTTTCTGTTTGATCTGCTACACATGCTCTCTTCTCCCTCCCTTCATTCTCTACCACCCCAAAATGGTATTTTAACAACAAGACTTGTGTAGAAAACCAAGGTATAACAGTGAATTAAACAAATAGAAACTTATTTCTCTTTCTGGAAAAGGCTGGGTGGATGGCTCAAGGATAAGACACTCCACCGTGTCAGGGACCCAGGCTCCTTCTCTCTTTCTGCTTGACGATGTTTAACCATAACCTCATGGTCCAAGATGGTAGCCTTGTGTTTCTAGGTGGCAGAAGAAAGGGACAAAGAAGAGGCAAAGGGTGCACTTACACGTTTCCTCTTCAGGATGTTTAATGCCTACCACCAAAGGGCACTGCTGTTTACTTTCCATTGGCTGTAATGTAGTCATATACCCACATGTATTTGCAAGGGAGTCTGGGAAATGTAGTATTTATTCCAAGTAGTCAGGCATCTAGGTAAAAACCAGGAAGCCTTACAGCATTCTCTGTCACATATACATTATTGCTGACCTCTTTTTTTTTTTTTTTAAAGATTTTATTTATTTGTCAGAAAGAGAGGGATAGAAAGCGAGCACAGGTAGACAGAATGGCAGGCAGAGGCAGAGGGAGAAGCAGGCTCCCTGCCGAGCAAGGAGCCCGATGTGGGACTCGATCCCAGGACGCTGGGATCATGACCTGAGCCGAAGGCAGCTGCTTAACCAACTGAGCCACCCAGGCTGACCTCTTTTTTAAACAAAGGAAGTAAACATCAAAAAGGTCACAAGTTTTAACAGAACTGGACCCTAGTCTAATATAGTGTGTGTCCCAATATGTTACTTTGCCCCTAATGTTTACCAAATGCTTTACACGTAATAAGTACACAGTAAATGACAATTATTTTTATTTCTGTAACCATACACAGTATAAAATAGATCTCTGCTCTCTCTCTGGGTTATTTTAAGGCCTCTTTTTAGTTTCCAGGGTCACAGTTTTCTGCACTATGCACCCTTTCTTGTACTATAGAATGATTTCGGCCCTATGACAAGACCCTTTCTCTCCCAGGGAGAAGAGTCTACCTAAATATTTGAGTTGCTCAGATTTGCATTGCTTTACAAAGTGAACCAAGCCAATGGTGTATGAAGGGCAATGAATACACCCAATTCTTAATCACTGGATGGGTTTTCTCATTTTGGTTTTGTTAGTCAATTCAGTGCAGTATAATTAAATCAGGAGGGGGGGGGTGGCGTTCAGTTAAATGGCTTCCTTCTCAGCCTCCAGTCTTTCTCTTCTGTACTGTAACATTGTTGGGTGAGAGATTTTCTTTTCTTTTGCCTGAGGTAGCCCATGTGCAGTGGCTTAATTGATTTGCACAAGTTCTGTTTCAATAGGGCCAAAGGTTATGAGATTATATTAGGAAAAGGGTTAATATAGGTGGTTGAATTATTGAATTAATTGACTGATTAACTCATGTAAATTTGGCCCCAGAAATGGCTCAGAGCCATTGGGTGTTATGTGAACTTAGCTATCTCCTTCCTTTGTTTTGTAAAATCACCTTGTCCTGTGCCTGAAATGTACCATGGACACCAAATTAAATATTAATTCTTTGCAATTCAAATGCATCATCTTACCCTGGTTAATCTTCCTGTAGCCAGTTAGATATTATCTGACTAAAAGAAAGGTCTTGGAGTCTATACATATTTAAAAAGCCATTTTATTATGGTCATAACATTTTTCTCACCAGGAGGTTTTCTTCCTTCTTTATTTCCCCTTTAGGTCTTCCTGAAGAAAAGACAAGTCCAGCGTGTTTAGTACAAAAATGTACATGAACATACAAACAGAATATCTATTTATTGAATTGAATAATTTATTGCTACATCCCTAAACACTTTATAAAATCTCAAATGGTAAAGCTGCTTCCGAAAGCCTTGGTCCTTGCTTTACACAGAGGCTGTGAAAAATGTGAAACCCACAGCATGGTCTCTGTGAGAGGCGGTGTAGGTGGTGTTTGGGACCATAGCCTCAGCATCAGCCCGTCTGCCTCTGAATCTCACTTGCAAACCATGTTGCTTTAGACAGTCTACTTAATTTCTTTATGACTCAAATTACTACTATCTGTCAATTAGGACTGGCAGTAATAATATGGAACTTGTAGGGTTTTGAGGATCAAAAAGAAACACGTATTCTATTTAGACAGTGCCTGACATATCGTAAGTCCCACATTAGGTGCCTGCTATAATCATTTGGTCCTTTCGTCTAAGGCATGGTTTTTACTCGACATGAACACTAATAAAAGACACACAACATCCCCTCAAAGGCCCGAAAGATACATAGCACCACTCCAAGTGGCCCGATGCAATCGCTGATTGGGCCATTCATCTGTCAGGACTGGGCCCACATGAGTGGAGGCCAGAATGGAGCTGTCCTGTGCAAGGACTTTGGGGGTTAGACCTTGGCTCTGCTACTTGTAAACCAGGTGACCTTGGGCAGGTCACTTACTCCTGAGCCATGAATGCTTCATCAGCAAAGGATCATTAGGGGACAGATTAGAAGAGGCAAAAGTATAGAAAGCACTTTACACAGTACCTTAGGCAAGGGCTCAATGAAGGGTAGCTTTTTATTGTTGTGATTAAATTCCGGAGGAGGCAATGCAAAAGCTTAGATTAGGAGGAGGTAGAGCATTTTCTCCCTTTATGTCTTTCTTTTCTTTGGCTGTAAGGTTAAAAAAAAATCTTTTGCTAAAATAATGTCTCAAAAATCTACTAGTGTTAACTGCATGTTGACTAGTTAAATTCAATTATTCAGGGTAGGTGGGAAACCTTTTGACAAATTAGACCAAATTACAGCTGAAGTGTAAGAACATGAACATTCCAATTCACAGCATGTCTAGAAGTTTTACTGTAGGGCTGTGTCTATTCACATGCAATTAAAAAAACCTACATTCTACTAAATCACCATTTTGATGGAATTTCTAAACTTTTCGAACAGTTGTTTCTCTGTCATGTTACAAGCTAAGGTACAAATTAAGCTATGTACACATTTAAATGCAAAAGTCACTATTGTTGATAATTTGCCTCCAATTTTGTTCTATACACTTGCAACAATTGTGAGGTGGGAGCGTAATTGCATGTACAGTGTTGAGCACAGCTGCCTTGTAGTTGTAACAATCACTGTTTGCTTTTAGAGTTACCTTATATTTTGCATAATGCATCACATCAACAAATATTTGTTGTCTTTTATATGCAAAGTAACATGATAAACTAGAGGGAAACTTAAAGCAATGCCATGAAAATTTGCCTTAAATAAATGGCTTTTTATTTTAATCCAGTTCAAATAATTACCCAATAGTGAAAGGAACTCTTTCTGATGACACATGATGTGAAAAGTGCTGGGGGAGTAACTGAGCTCCAGCAGCCTGGGAATGCAGCCCTGGGCCTCTCCTCTCCCTTTGCTTCCCTGAATATCATTCATTTCTGCCCCAGAAGGTACATTAGCTTTGTGGAGAAACCATCTGGTCACTGGCAATGACTCCCTCTGGGTCACTGGTCATTTGAAACAGACATTGGTGGCAGGATTTTGCTCAGTCCATTTGGACTGTTCAATAAATATCAACTAATGATCAGAAGATTCATTGAAGGGGCACCTGGGTGGCTCAGTCTGTTGAGTGTCCAACACTTGATTTCAGCTCAGGTCACAATCTCAGGGTTGTGAGATCAAACCCCGAGTGGAGTCAGGACTGTTCTCAGCAGGGAGTCTCCTTGATATTCTTTTTCCCTTTACTTCTGCCACTCTCCCCTACCGTGCGTGTGTGCTGTCTCATTCTAAAATAAATAAATCCTTGAAAAAAAGAAGACTAATCAAAGAGCTCCCAGGTTTCAATGCTGACTTCACTATAAATCTTTTTATTTTCAAAAATATTTACATGAAAATTATGAAAATAGAACAGATTAAAAAGATCTATCATGAAAAAATTAGAAACCATAATATGGTATTATTAAAAAGATAAATAAAACCCACAATCATAAATTGACTTATATATACTATTAATATCATTATGTATATCTTGCTGGAAAGACTAAGGAAAATAGGTCTGGGGACCGAGGAAACCTGGGGTGGCAGCCTATTATTTTAAGAGAGAAGTGCTGAGTGCTCAGGACAAATTGATCTCCCATTCCAGCCCTTTCTATACCCAGATTCCCTTTTCTTCACCCCACTTTGCCTCCCACTCAGACATTGTAAGTTTAAATCTAACTTGCTATCATAAGGATGGTAGTAATAATCATTACCATTTATTGTTAGCTAACCAAGGGCCGTGCTAGTTCCCCTCTCTCTCTTTTAAAGGTTTTATTTTAAAGTAATCTTTACACTGAACCTGGGGCTCAAACCTACAACCTTGAGATCAAGAGATGCATGCCCCACTTTTTCTAACACTCCATCCTCACAACTGCTATCGGGGGCAGGTGTCCTCTTTTCACAGACTGAAAAAAGACGAGATGCAGGGAATTGATCAGCTTGTTCAAAGTCATGTGTGAAGTAGCAGAGTGGGAAATCGAACTCCTGTCTGACATCGAAGGCCTTCTTCCACCTGGACATCGCTTCTGCTCAGAAACCCTACGCTCACGCCCGACAGACCTATTTACTATTCTCCAAACACTCCATCAGGATTCTGTGTCTTACTATTCCATCTGACCCAGTTAAATCCCATCTTCGTACATTTATCTAGCTGTTCATTCACTTAACATTTATCACACACCTCTACATGCCACACCCAGTACTAGGTGCTACTGTGGATCCTTTCCCAGCCTGTGCTGATTGCTCCCTGATTATCAGATCTTTTTCATATTTTTTTGTCTCTCAGCTAGATTGTAAATGATTGGTTCTCAATATATAATATATATAATGTAAAAAAGTACATATATTATACATGTGACATTATTTATACATTTTATATTAGTATGTATTATATTGCATTATAAGTATAGATAGTCTATTATATAATATACATAATAAAATATACATAATATATATAATGAAATTATAATGAGTTGCTACTGGCATTTGGTGACTAGAGGCCTGGAATATTAAATATTGTACAATGTATGCATACAGTCCTGCCCAATGGAGAATTATGCCACCGAAAAAGACAATACTGCCCTCTTCCAGAAACACTGTGGCAAAGGGATTGAGGTCAACATCTTCCTTTTAATGAACCCTCTGTGTCTTCATCAACTCTGGTATGCTACTCACACAAAGTTTTGGTTGTCTGTGATGGTAAGGTTCTCTTGATTAACCAAAAGGTTTAAGCAAGATTTTCGGGGAAAGAAATTCCTTCATGGAGAGGGGGAGTGTGATGATTTCTAAGATTTATTTAGATGAAAGAAAACTACGTTTTCTGAAATAAATAGAAAGCTTCTTCCCACTCATATATGAAACCCCGAGACTACAGGGATATAGAAACTCTTTCGTTGATTCATAAAACAATATCCACAAATATTTCTATGTATCTTTTAAAGAAAGTAGAAGAGTTGAGCACTGTGCCTGAGTTGATGTTTTTTGTTTTGTAATCACCAGGCTATGAGCCAGGGCCACCATCCCGCTAAGATTTCTTGATTTCCAACAGATTAACAAGATGCCATGATAAAAGGTAGTTGAGAAACGGTATCTTCATCGGTAGTGGACATTTGTTATTATGATTTGGTCATCCAGTATCTAATTTCCTTCTTCTTCCCGGGAATTCCTCACTGGGTGTCGCTCTGGTGGGAGGTGGGGTTTCCGTCTTGCTTCCTCTTGGCTGTCAGGGCATGAGCACAGGATTTAGGTTTGGGCAGTCAGGTACTATGACCCAGGACCCTGGTTTTCAAGTGTGTGCCTCAAAGATGAAAGGACAGCTACTCATGGCAGAAGGAAGCAGTGACTTCTCTTGATGGTGACAGAATTCTGCAGCAGGCTAGATAGGTGACTACCTAGCCACTATTCTTGTTCAGGATGATGTCTCTCCTGTTTCTTGATCCTCCAGGGTTCCTGGATGTCTTAGTCCATTCAGGCTGCTATAACAAGACATCATAGACTGAGGCACTTATAAACCACACACATTTATTTCTCACAGTTCTGGAAGTTGGAAGTCCAAGGTCAGGGCGCTAGCATGGTTGGGTCAGGGCTCTTTCCTGGGTGGTAGACTTCCTATTGTATCCTCACATGGTGGAAGGTCCTAAAGAACTTTATAAATCCTTTTTTTTTAAAGGTTTTATTTATTTATTTGAGAGAGAGAGAGAGAGAGACAACAAGTGAGGCTGCAGAGGGAGAAGCAATCCCCGCTAAGCCAGGAGCCCTGTGTGGGGTTCGATCCCAGGACCCTGAGATCATGACCTGAACTGAAGGCAGATGCCTAACCGACTGAGCCACCCACGTCCTCCTGTGGATCTTTTTAATAAAAACATTAACCTCATTTATGCAGGGCTCTATGTTCATGATTTAAGTACCACCTATAGCCCCCACCTCCTAATATCATCACCTTGGTGATTACGATTTCAATATGTGAATTTTAGGGGGCCACAACCATGTAAACCATAACATTGGGCTACTGTTGCAGAGGCCACTCGATTCTGCAATGTTGATTCTATTTTTTTCTTCTTTTTAGAAACAGACCCCTCTACACCTCAAATTTGAGCTTGGCATTGAGCTGGATGGTTAGAAACTACTTTTCTTTCTGGCTTCCACTGTTTTAGAAAAGAAGCTGTGTATTCTTCTTTTTCTTCTTCTTCTTCTTCTTCTTTTTTTTTAAGATTTTATTTATTTATTTGACAGAGATCACAAGTAGGCAGAGAGGCGGGCAGAGAGAGAGAGACAAGGGAGCAGGCTCCCTGCAGAGCAGAGAGTCCAATATGGGGTTCAATCCCTGGACCCTGGGATCATTGAGCTGAAGGCAGAGGCTTTAACCCACTGAACCACCCAGGTGCCCCCGGAAGCTGTGTACTCTTTACTTCCTCTTTCTCCTTGCCTTGGCTGGAGCCTTGATGTGGTGCTGGGATGCAACCATGTGGATAAAGATAAAGCTTAGAGAACGGAGCACCAGGTAGAAGGGCCTCCACCCTTGCTCCTTTCTCCCTAATACGAGAAACACATGGATCTATTTTAGTTAAGTCGCTGTTGATTGGCCTCTTTTAAAGAAGCAAGATCCATATCGTAATTAGCACAGTATCTACCCATTTTCTAAGCCTGGTCCTTCAACGTCTATCACACTGGGGCCCTCAAGAACTTTCCAACAATTTCTTTTTTATTTAGAACGGTCAGAATCTATCTCTGCTTTTCTGCAACAGTTAATAGGAGTATTTTAGATAAAAACACCTAAAAATTTGGAATTGACTGATCTCAGGACATTGAGACCAATGAAGTCTCACTATGCAAATCTGGAGAATCATCTAGTTTTCTTACTAGGAGGTTGTTTGCCTACAAAGACAGCAGCATTAGGACTTGGTAGAAAAACTGAGGATGTTGGAATATTTTAACTCCTTAAGCTTTAGTAAGGTCTTACAAAAAGAGCTATGCTTACCCTGAGATTGAAAAGGAAGAAGGAAACCCCATCCTCTCCAAGATTTTGCAGAGGGGTCTTTTATGTAGTCAGTTATAAATCCCAAGTGGTTGAAGGTCTAGCAGGGCTTGAAAAATATTTTCCAAGCTACTGTTAGTGCAAGCAAAAGCAAGGAGGTAAAGACTCAACTGAAAATAAGGTTGCAGCTGAAAGAAGCCTGATTCATCCAGCCTCCTTCCAGGATCTTGCTATGTAATCTCTGCTGGAAAGCAGAAACTGTTAACAGCTCTCATGAAGATAGAGCTGAGATGGAGTCTCCCTTGCATGGTCTGCTTGGCCCAAGGTGAAGACCAGTAAATCAAAGCTATAGCAGATCGTTAGGAGAAAACTATTTCTAGTTTCAGACTTTAGATACCTGCCCTGGTTACCAGTCACATTGATTGGTTCAGGATAGGCACAGGATTCACACCAATGAGCATTAAGATGTTTCTGGCATTTTCTGAAAGGGAGCTTTCATTAGGTTCTGCGGGTGGTACCTGGAAGGCTGACCTTTGACCCTGAACTTGCATAAGGAAGCATGTAGGCCTGGGAGCTACCTGTGCCTATGAGAAAGCCAAACCTGAAAAGAAATTGGATGTTTCCTGCTGTGGCTGAATGGTATCTCAAACTTGGTTTAAAGCTCTCTTTGTCTCTGGATTTCTTAGTTACATAAGCCAAATAATCTATTTTGCTATTCAATCCAGGCCAAACTAAATATTCTCTCTGTTGCAATAAAGTATCATGAGTGGTATATATTTTTTCTCAATCATCTCATTTAGAAGATTGGCCTTTAGGGGCACCTGGGTGGATCAATTAAGCTTCTGAGTCTTGAGCTCAGCTTAAGTCTTGATCTCAGGGTCATGTGTTCAAGTCCCACATTGGACTCCAATTAAAAAAAAAAAAAAAAAAAAGAAGCTTGACCTTTTAACATTTGGGAACCTGCAAGGTTTATACCAGTATTACCAAAACTCGCATATGGCAAGTCTTTTCAATGAGAGATTCTTCTAAGTGCTATCTATCCAACACCAGGTCCAACCTTCTCCTAAGAATTCAATATCATCTTGGTTAAGATCTGAATGGTTCTTGAAGATAGTTCTAAAGCCCCAGACACACGTTCTTCCATGTTTCTAGTTATCCCAGTCAACTCTGTCAATAAAATTCCCATTTAAGGTGCTTTCTGGTACAGAGATTTGCCTTCAAACTTTCTACATGTGGTGAGACCTTCTGTCGTCATTTCTTCCAGAAGTCCTTAGTAAGATCACCATAACAATCACTATATTTAATGTTCCTCTTCCTTTTCTCAGGAATGATTGGGAGCAAACAAGTTGTTCTTATGTAAGTCACCAAAACAAGTATGTACTTTCCTCAGAAGACAAAGGCTAGAACAGGATATTTATACTTGCACAATTCCTGTGAAAAACATTGTTTCAACAGTGGTGCCAGATTGCTCTTTAATGGGGTTGGTCAAGATCACAAGAGACCTGCTTATTTAAAAATCCTCCAATAAGGCATTTGGACTATGGCTGAATTTCACCATTTATACCCAAAGAGATTATAAGGTACAATTGGGTAATTTTCTTGTTCAGGCAGTCATCTGTCTAAAGGCCAAACCCTCTTTGTTTATTTACCAGGTCAGAGTTTCTAATCTGCCTTCTTGTCTGAAAAAAGAATCCCTCACAAACAGGACTCAGACAATGTCATGGAGGGTTATGCTGAGTGGAGAATTGAAGACAGAATAATTCTTGACTCACCTCTAGGTCTTTGGTCAGTTCTAAAATTTCTATCTCACTGCTTATTTTAAAAAATATATAAAATCAGGTCTAACCTAAGGAAGGGAATCACCACAAATTGTGGCAGAATTTTGTTAAAAATAGTGAAAATCCTCTGGCTGTGGAGGTGACGGTCTTCCTAACCCTAAGAAATGAAGGATACACCTCTGATGGTGTTTACTGGCCTTCTGGGACTCTACAAAGTTAGTGTTTATCTAGTGATTTAAAAATGACCCTATGAGAACACACTTTGGAGTAAGTCATCCTGTATGCAGAAAGAAAATGCATTTTGCTTTGACGTCTCTTCTTCTGCTCAGAAATTATGATCTGTGCCCTAGGCTATCAAACATCAGTGCACAAAATTATTCACAAAGGGTTTATGGTTCAAGTGGTAAATCTAGGCATTTGCAAAATGTTGACCCAAGTGAGTCAGCACAGAAAGCTTGATCTTTCAGTTTGATGAAAATGTAATTTTATGGATGTCAAGTTGAAGTTCAAAAGTGACATATCGTGTCACACAGATAAATAGTTTTGCCAAAAGCAATGCCATAATTCATAAGCCCTTGTCTGGCCAATAGTAACTATCAGGCTGATTAAGCGAAGTGCTTGCTAATAAATGCAGTCTTTATCCCATATTATACATTAGTTTTTCTGAATAATAAAGATTTCCCTATTTAAGAACCGAAATTAGTGCTGCAAGTCAATATCCCACATAAAAATGTACATATGTGCTTCTTCTAACCTCACAAAGATTCATTTTAGAACAATACCGAACACTAGAGTGGGAGTTTCTGATACGATTTTCCTCCTTGGGTCCTCACACACCAGTTGGATAATAATGCTGGGGGCAAAAAGAAAATGTAAATGAAATAATTAAAAAAACACAAACAAATGACTGTTTCTCTCAACGTGCTTACAGCGCCGATGGGGGAAACAGACTTGTACATAAATAACCTTCTTTCCGCTCTGGTCCCGTCGGCTTTCCATCACATTTGCAGTCCTGACACTTCTAGGCTCTCAGGCTAGGCAGCCGCTCCAGTCAAGTGGGGCCTCGGGGTGCTCTGGAAGTCCCATGCTTTCCATCCTGTGGGCCCTGCCAACTGCACAAGCCTGTTAGGCTCCCCATGGTCTTCTCTCCTGTTTTCTCTTTGGGAAATTCTTTTCCCCTCTCAACACTCGGTGTCAGTCCTTCAAAAACATCTCTTACCTTGCTGGGTAGAACCGTTTTTTTCTTGCAACTGGATGATGCTGTCGGCTCCCTCATCCCTTTGAATTAGGGGATTGCCTTCTCCACGATGCTCTCCGAGGACAGGATTCAGCATTTCAGTTTCCTATTTACCGTGTCCAGCACGGTGGCTGACACATTCTAAGTAGTGAATGGACGGCCCATGCTTACAGAGAGTGACAGATTAGAAAGGTGAGTGGAAGGGCGTTCTAGGGAAGCAAGGTTCTGAGAAGCTACCTCCCTCCAGACCCCCATTCAAAATTTCACTTTCTCAAAAATCTTTCCCAGAACAGGCTACCAGTGCCCAGATTTGACATCAATCATGCCTCTTTGTCATTCCTTCTCTTAGTTGTCAGAGGTGTTCTTTGTACCAGATGATTTTGTCCCTGTAGCTACACTACTTTGTATTTTTAATGCCATCTTATTAATTTTGCCTGCCTAGGTAAATTCTTAGGTAGTCTTGATAAAAATTTTGCCTTTTAAAACAGAAGTCTCTATTCTACTTTTTTTTCCTAATGCTCCTTCTTCACGTTATATACAGTGCCCGCCTCATAGGGGAACTGAATTCATACTTGAAGAGATAAAATTAAAGAGATTATGTGAGTGCAGTGAAGTTCCATTTTTGATTTGCTTCTCTCATTTCATTATTCAGCAAGAAATCAAAGTGGTAGTTGACACACCTTTAATTCAAAAAAGTTGATTTATATTCAAAAAGTTAGTATGGTCATTATCTTGAATTTATAAGGAAAGCTGCTCTCAATTTCTGTGAGAAGTAAAGGTCAAACCATAAATAATTAAGTGTATTAATATTGGCTATTCCTGTCAGTCATGAAACAGAGTGGAAATGTATATGTTTTCTGTGGAAAGAACTTTTGACCACAAATCACTCTTTTCAGACATCCTTGACAAATTGATAGTGAGAACATTTTTGAAAAATGGAATTGCCGATCTTTTCCTAATTTGGCACCGTTCTTGAAATGATACAGGTGACTTCCTTAATTGCTAAATGATTTGACCTTTGAAGGTGTATAGTAGCTGGCGAGCTAAGGAGAGGCTGCTGTGATGACATCATCAGGAAAATTCTTTGTTTCTTTAAATTCAGCCAATTAGATATGACTGCCTTTTCCTGGCACATTGAAAAGGCGTATCTTATGCATTAATTGGCAGATGCGGTACAAATCTGAGGCTTTCTTAAAGATAACAGTACAGACCCTTCTGGAATATCAAACCCACATTGACTTTGTACTCACCACTTTGTGTCTAAGTAGACATTTACTGCAGGGCAGGGTAAGTTTCACCTCATGGACCTCATACTTCTCTTGGGTAATTCTTGCCCTCTGACCTTGTTTTCCAACCTTGGAGGCTCACAAAAATACTTTTCTGGTAACAGTTCAAATAGATTATATGGATGCATTTTCACTTTAAGGGAATATTTCTATTATACTGTCTTTACTGATGAACTCCACTACCTGTGCTGCAGATAGCCCAGAGGGTCACTGAGTTCTAGGCTGGCCTATGTTGGTGAGGGTTATAGCACATGCTTAACTTGGGGACAGATCTAGCTTCTTGCTAGTTTCACTTACCTTCTGCATGCATATTATTTAAAACTTTGTCTCATGAATGTGGATCTACTTAGGAGGACCTCTCAGTTGCAAGTGTTCTATCCGCAATCTGCTTTTTGCTTTCACTTAAACAAATGTTACATTTTGGTTGATGATCAACATTTGACCTTGCCTCATTTTTATTTCCAAAGAATATTGTGGAGATTTAACTTTTCTCATTGCAAAATTTTTCTTCATACAATATCATTTGAAAAGTCTAATGTATAGATTTTATCTAACAAAGCAGTCTGTTAGGGTATAGATAGCACAAGCAGTAGAATTAAAATAACCCCATTGGTCATGTTCTCTTGAGGGGGATTTTTGTAGGTGGTTTTAATTCTGTCTTGAGCCAGCATCATTTTTTTGGACATGTCCCCTTTCTTTGTGTGTTTTGGTAATTTGCTGTTTCCCACAAAATAGGGAATCACTTGGTTTCATTCCAGCATTGTATTTTGTATTATTTACTTCATCCCATTGTGGTTGGAGTCTGAATTCAGGGCTCTCTAGTCTAATCCAATAAACAAGCCCTTTTGATCAGATGGGAAATACTGTGCTGCTGTGAAGTCATTGCCTCTCCTCATCTGTAGGTCTCT
Organism: Neogale vison; assembly: GCF_020171115.1. Classification (NCBI taxonomy): domain Eukaryota; kingdom Metazoa; phylum Chordata; class Mammalia; order Carnivora; family Mustelidae; genus Neogale; species Neogale vison. The sequence goes on from NC_058102.1 coordinate 89,308,724, forward strand.
CCCAGGGCTGCCTCTAAATTCAACCTGCCTCAAGTCTTCAATTTTAGTATATGTGCTGCCGAAGCGAGCACCTGCCTCAAGTCTTCAATAACCGACTGCAGACACTCCCAGCAAGATGGTAGTCATGAAGCAGACTGCACCTAGTGGGAATATCATGACATTACAAATCACTCAAATCTATCTAAAGAAAATGGTAAGTGATTTTTCTCACTATCCCTCTGCATTCAAAACAAAATCAAGGTCAAATGAAATGAAAGGAAATGTATGCATAGGCACAAAAAACTCCAGTAAACCAACACTTACATAAGACAAAGGAACTTGTGTGTTCAGCTTCAATACCCATCATCAAAAAGTGTCCGCTTGGATTTGGCACCTTTGAGAGCAAGTTCAAAGAGCATGGTTTTTGTCTTTTTGGAGGTTTTTAACATGTAAACAGACGTGTGTTTTAAAGATTTGCCAAAAACTAGGGGCGCCTGGGTGGCTCAGTTGGTTAGGTGACTGCCTTAGGCTCAGGTCATGATCCTGGAGTCCCAGGATCAAATCTCACATCGGGCTCCCACCTCCATGCAAGTCTGCTTCTCCCTCTGACCTTCTCCCCTCTCATGCTCTCTCTCTCTCTCTCCCTCTCTTAAATAAATAAATAAATAAATAAATAAATAAAATCTTAAAGAAAAAAAAAAGATTTGCCAAAAATTAAATAATGAACATTGAACAAATAGAGAAATAAGTATTCATATTTATAAATAATGACCAATGATGAACTGATAACATTAACAAGTGCCTCAGAATAATTTTTTTCTAGAGTTTGGTTTTAGGTTTCTGTTTGTTCACTTGAACTGGCACGTGATTAGAAATTCATCATGCTAACTGTTGACTGGCTTTATTTGTATTTAACATAGGCTCAGCCACGCCTGGGTGGCTCAGTTGGTTAAGCAGCTGCCTTCGGCTCAGGTCATGATCCCAGCGTCCTGGTATCGCGTCCCACATCAGGCTCCTTGCTCCGTGGGGAGCCTGCTTCTCCCTCTGACTCTGCCTGCCACTCTGCCTGCCTGTGTTCGCTCTCGCTCGCTCGCTCTCTGACAAATAAATAAATAAAATCTTTAACATAGGCTCAGGTAAAACCTATCACAAGCCAGGCACTATTTGCAACCCATTATAAATAGTAACTCACTGAATCTTTGTATTGGCTCTAGAGGCAGGCAGTGCTGTTACTCCTCTTTCTTTATCTGGGAAAACTGAGACAAAGCGGTTTGGCAAGTTGCATGGGTCATTCACCTAGTCCGGGCAGAGCCAAGATTGAACCCAGAGGCTCTGAGGCTCAGGAGACCAACACTTAACCACTATGGTATGTTACTTTCTGAGGTTTCAGGGGGCATTTCCAAAAGATGAGTCCCAAAGCTGATGTGGGCCATTGTATTTATCATTGACATCAGTGTCAATGACATGGGAATGTGGAAATACCATGTGGAATACCATGCTGATTTTGCTGTTTTCTTATCATTTTATCTTATCATAAAATCCATTTTATTCTTATCTGGATTTGAATATTTGAATTTAATTTATTATATAAACTATTTGAGATATCGAAGATCTTAGTTATTGACATAAAATATGAGTCAAATAAAATTCTTATTAGTTCAAACACTTTTTGACCCAGATAATAATGATGAAAATCAAGATTATTATTAGCAATAATCATTGGCCTGGGTACTCACAAGTTCTATGATTAGAAGCAAGACCTTCCAACTCTCCATGTGGTTTTTGGAGAGACGATCTCTAAACTGTCCTTTCTGGAACTAATGCCACATGAGTTTGTAATTCTATTATCAAATATTAATTTGCAAATCACTTTTCAATACTGCTAAGCATAATGGATAGTCTTCAGCTGCTACGAATGTATAGAATCCCTGTCCATTCCTCTCCACATATTTTTATAATTTATCAACACACACAAATACACACACACACACACACACACACACCCCTCACTCTTTAATGGTTTCCAAGCATTTTTAGAATAAAGTTCTTGGCTTGGCATACAAGGTCCACTCTGATCTACCCTTCCTACCACTCTGGACTCTTCTCTTGCCACACCTCCTTCTCTATGCCCTAAAAACTACTTATTTTTCCATCAAAATGGGTATTTTGATCCAGGTCTCTGGCCTTGTAGATTCTCTTTTCCCAGAAACATTTCCCCATTTTGTTCCACCCCGTAAAGTATATCTCAAGAAAACTTTGGGAAAACTTCTTTGATTTTCCTTCCCCTTCCCACCAACTGAGTGAATCAGAAGCCCATCCTTTATACCCCCATAAGACCTTGTGTACCCCTTTCACTGTACCTGCCACATTCTGTGGCGATCGTTGGCTCTCTCGCTTGTCTTCCCCATTGAACTGTGGTTGGAAGACAAACCAAATATTTTAGCTATGTCTCCAATGCATGTTAGCTGGCTAGAAGAACAAATGAAATATGAAGCTCATATTTATTTCTACAGACTGTGGTTAGATATGACAATCAACTGTCTCTAGCTTTAGTTCAGAAGTTATTGTGGAGTTGGAATTTCTAGAATAGATTCAATGTTGAGAGAGAGAGAGAAAGGAAGAAATGGTGACAGTGGGTTGGGGACTGATTCACCTTGCAGAGTGAGTAGACTGTAAAAGGAAATGAAAGAGTTCAAGGAGCAGTCAGTGACTTTTTTGTTGACTGGAAGTTATTGTTCATTTTTTTTTTTTTTCCAGGCCAGGCATTGTGGAGGACACTGACCAAGAGCACATATGGTTCCATTCCTCCAGAAGTTCTCAAACATGGGAAAAGTGATAATTTTAGGTTGAAGCATATGAATATTGATAATTCCATCTCCTTCAACCTACTTAAGGCAGATTAAGAGCTAGATCCAGAATTCTTTGGCCATGAATGTTCAGGGGAGAATGACATCTTCTCCAGTTGGTAGAACCAGAAAGGTGTTCATGGGGGAGACAGACTTTGAGATGAATTTGAACAGGCAGGTGGTACTTCAAAGGTAGAAATAGCATCAACAATAGCAGGGTGAGCCAGTTTTACAGAAGTGAGAACTACTAGACATGTTCTGGAAATAACAACAATCTATTCTGGATGGATCCTAGGGGTGAGAGGGGTTATCGATGAGGGCTTTGAATGTAAGGCCAATAGCTGGGATTATGGGGCCCTTGAAGATTTCTGAGTAGAGGAGAGATTTTTGATGGGAACTTCATTGTAGGAATAATGTGACATGGGTTTGAGAATAGGTCAGCAGGCCCTATGGAATTCCTGCCTTGCTCATTCCTTTCAGCGGGACACCAGAACAAGACACATAGTTACTGAGCCTCTGTTACTTGGATACTGTGTTAGGTTGCAGATACAAAGAAGAGAGAAATAGTATCTCTGTGCTCTAGAAGCTTAAATGGATGCCTGCCAAGTCTGTTTTCCAACTCACATTTTTCTCTGGTCCCCTCCCCCCTTTATCCCCAATCAGTTAGGTGGATATTTATTTACATGGTGTTCTGGGGAGTTGTGCTCTGGGAAGCTATTTGCACAGTGCCCCCTTGTGTTCTGCAATGCGCGGCTAGTGTTCCTAAGCCTTGAGAGAAGCCGTCACCTCTGGTTCTGAAGCCACCACCGCTAGGCTGGTCTTGACACAGACCCAGAGGTAAATGTTGGGCGATGGAAAGAGTCCCAGACCAGGTGTGAGATGGTTTGCCCTCAGCCTGAACCCACCACTGACTGGAACTTTGACCTCCCATCAGAGCATTATTCTTGTCAAGACTCCATTTTCTCATTCTTCAAATGGAGATAATACCAGGGGCTCCGCCAATCTTATTGAGCAGTGGTGGGATAATTGCAGTGTGTGTAGGTATTCATGTTTTGACCATTACAAAGTCCTGTTCACTTTTATTGGCTCTTTTATATTTACCCCTGGAGAAGATTGTATAGAACTTACCAGCTATGTTTTGACATAAAGAATATTGCTTAATTTTAAGACTTAAAAAAATATCTAGTAAGCTAATCAGGAAAGCTTAAATTTGTTTCCAATGTCAGGCACTCAGACTCAAAAAAAAAAAAAAATTAAAGATTTAAAGCAAAACCAGACCAAAGCTTAACCCTGTAAATAGGACTTTAGCGATAAGGCCACTGTAGCCATTTTTTCCTGCATGGAATTTGCTAAAAGAAATTTGCTCTTTTTAACCCAAGGAGACAGCCCTGGTCCCTGGGAGTTCATTAGCTTGGTGTTCCACAGGCATTGTCTTTCTTGTTATTTGTTTGCAGCATGAAGGCATAACAGATGGGGAGGGTGCAGCCTCACCTTTGTGGTTAATACCTACAATCTTATTAAAGGCTCAAGAAATACATGATCAGCTAACTCCTTCTATCACTAAAAACTGATTTACCAGCATCACATCAAATATTTACCTTGCCCTAAGCTACCAGTAATTACAGGCTGATATTGTTCAGCCTCAAACAAACATAGAGTAATGAATTTCTGCTAATTATTAGGCACTGATGAAAAATGTGGTTTGCCCATTCCCAGCGTTATCCTGGGCATCTCATCTTTCTGCACGAGGGAAAACTTCAATTGATACGAATATATTCAGTGCTGCTGGAAAGTGCTTCAGTGGTGTCAGCCAGAAGTAATTCCAGGCGTGTCTGGGAAAGTGATTAAAATGGCTTAAAATTAAGATTTTGCTTTGCTATTTATTTCTATGCAAATATGCCACATTTTTCAACTGACATGGGTGTCTTAATTAAAACCGGCTAAAGTTTTAGAATAACAAGAGATTTTTAAATTCCGCCAAACCTCACACTCTAAAAAATAATGATTCGGGCCTCAGCTGCAAATGAAAGTAATCTTTCTCCTTGTTGTAGATCACTGGGCTTTTTAAAAACTTACACTGTGGCCCGTTACTGAATTGTGCATTCCCCCCCTTTTTTTAAAAAATATTTTATTTATTTATTTGACAGAGAGAGAGATCACAAGTAGGCAGAAAGGCAAGCAGAGAGAGAGGAGGAAGCAGGCTTCTCATGGAGCAGAGAGCCCAATGTGGGGCTGGATCCCAGGACCCTGAGATCATGACCTGAGCTGAAGGCAGAGGCTTTAACCCACTGAGCCACCCAGGTGCCCAGAATCGTGCATTTTCTGATGGAAATATTTCTCGAATATCTCAGACACCTTCCTTTACTTTGCGGTCCCTGTGTTCAAAGACAGGGAGGAGAGCAAGGGTCCTGTCTGCCTCTCCCTGAGTCGGATGATGCCTTCATATGTTTCTTCTATAGCTGGTATCAGCATGGGGCCTCCGGAGATGACTGATGTTTTCACGTCCTGACTTGGAGGGAGATAGCAAAGAGTACAGACCCTGGGCTCAGACCCTCTGAGTTCCTTCTTTTCTTTGGATTCCTCGTTTCTGTTTCTCTTAACTCTCTTAACTCTCCAGTTTAATCAGATATCATGGAGTGTACAAAAGGTCCATGAGAGAATTTTTAATACCCTATAATTCTTTCAGACCCAATCTGAGAAATTATTTATGAGCCCAGCTCACTGAAGGTGGTCACAACCTAATAGGTAGCATGAGTTCTCTCATTCCAGCTTCTCCTCTCCTGTTTGGAGGTTGTGTGCTCTATGCCTGTTTTCCTTGGAGACTGTCCTAGCTATGTTAGCTTGTATTGGTCAAGTCTGAAGTTCTATAGAGAGCATTTGTACTATGTCAAAATACTTTTAGCAACTTAATCCAAGGCAGGGGTAATATGAAAGTTCTGGGAACTAAAAACAAAGGTTCTGGGAGTTGCAACATCAGTAAAGAAGATATTTCAAGGCCAGGGTTATTATTATTATTTTTTTAAAGATTTTATTTATTTATTTGACAGACAGAGATCACAAGTAGGCAGAGAGGCAGGTAGAGAGAGGAGGAAGCAGGCTCCCTGCTGAGCAGAGAGCCTGATGCAGGGCTTGATCCTCTGATCCTCTGGGATCATGACCTGAGCTGAAGGTGGAGGCTTTAACCCACTGAGCCACTCAGGTGCCCCATATATATATATTTTTTAATTGCACTAGTGAGAACTCCCAATGACATGGATTCTATCCTCAGTCTTCTCTTCTTCCTCTGCACACACCCCCTGGGTGAACTTGGTAAACATCCCATGATTTAACTATCCCTTACATAGACCAACACTTTATAAACTTCTCCAAATACTTTCCAATACTTCTCTGGTCCAGACTGCTCATCAGATGCAGATCCTTTTGTCTGCTGGATGTTGCTGCTTCTGTGTCAGTCTGTCTAGAACTGCATCCCTTCCTCACCCCTGCCTCCTTTGCACCAATCACCAACCTTCCCATATCCTAAATTCTTAATCTTGCTTATTGCATTACCATCCAGCTAGATGCTAGACTCAGAACCCAGAGAACTACCCTTGACTATTAAACATTTCTCATTTCTCCAATTTCTGCTTTCCCTTCCTAATTACTTTTCAGTCTGTCCCCCATGTCGCCAGCATTCCCTCCTTACATCCCCACCTGGTCCTGCGTGATGCCCGTGTTTTACCTATCTTGCTTGGGTGAATAGTCTCCTAACTCCTGTCCCTGAATTTCCTTCCTCCAATCCTTTCATCACTTCCTTCCATCCTCTATCTTTATGCCTCTCGCCTAATTAAGATTCTTCCATGATTGTCCATTGCCATACATAGAGTTAGGACTTCTAACCCTGATGCCATGGACATCAGCTTCTGTCCTCCTCGCCTCCAGGATCCATTCACTCCTTTAGTATCAGTAACATCATTACTGATTCTATCTTTATTTAAAATTGGAGACATAGTGGAACCTGAGGCCAAAAGACAAATCAGTAACACCAATCTTGTTTTTATTTAATATTTTGATACTTTGCTCATCACAGATTTCTTTGCTTTCATTTTGAATTTTAGAAGATTGCATTAAAATAATATTTATGTGGATTACTGAGGTTTGGGGTTCCCGCTTAAATTTTGTTTCTTCCTCCCCTTACCCTAGTATGGGCCCTGGGGTGTGATTCTGGAACTGATGCTGGAAATTTCCATGTGGAGTCTAAGAATGAGGCCAACCCATTAGAAGGCTGAGGAGAACCTGATCCTTCATGATCACATTTGAACCCTGAATCTGGCTGTGCCTGAAGCCTACACCCAGATCTTTCAGTTTTGTGAAACAATAAATTCCCCTTCCTTTGCCTTAGGCCAGTTGGAATTCTGTCTTTGTTCAAGAGCTGTAGGAAAGTCCTTGAATGATCAGTGGGGAATCTGTGGCTTCCTATGACATGGCCCCCACCTTGTACCTCTCCAGCTTCACCCACTGTCTGATTATCCAAGCACCTTGTGCCTCTGTTGTACTGTACAGCCTATTGGTGCTGAACACACTGCCTCTCTGTGCTGTGTTCCTCTGTGCATGGGGCCCTCTGGTCCTGGAACCACCTCCATCCTGTCTATCCTTTAAATTTCCAAATATATGAAATAATAACTCATCCAGTTGTCACACTGTTAAATTCCCTGCTCAGGCTATTCTGCTTTGCAGACTTAGAATTTTTATCCCCAAATGATGTCCTAGAAAAGTATAATGCAACTTAACTGTGGAAATTAAAAACTTGGAGCACTCCGATGGTAAGTAGTGCCAAATTCTAGATGTCTCTTTAGAGAGATCCTGAGTGCCTTTTCTCTCTTTCTCTTTCTCTTAATATACACTGGCCCAATAATGGAAATTACTTCTTATAAAATAAATATGGCATTTAATAATATAGATGGTGAATGCTGGTTCTTTTTTTTTTTTTTAATCTTAGCCAGACCTAAAAGCCTTATAATTATGGATAAAAATGAACAAAGGAAATAGTTAAGCAGACCCTAGCCTTCTGAGATTTGAGTGCCTCTTCCATGGTATTTCAAATTAAACACAGGCTGTAAACTCCTGGGGATAGCGTTTTCCCCTTGCAGCTTCTACTTTACACTGCATGCTCTCCAGCATCAGAACATATGCCGCCTCAGCTGCTCCACGGAGAAGAGTCATCTCTTACAAGGTTAGAGCCCAATGTACCATCCCAAATATAATGAATCCACCTTCTTCCCTACAGTTCTACGTTTTGCACTTGAATTTCTTAAGCTACAGAAAGAAAGGTAATGAAAACATAAAAAACAAAAGCAAGCCTGACACTTGAAGGTCATTTTAGTGTCCTCAGGGACTGAAGTTTGAGAAGAGGAGTTTCTGCCAAGTGTTGCACATGCGCAATCATTCATGCCCAGGTCCCTGGTGTGGCCCCACAGGTGTCCTGGACTAGCTCTGTGAAGACCCTCCTCTTTCCCAGAGCCTCCTATCATCACCTCGGAGTATGAACGTGAGGGAAGGCAGGTTCCACCAAGACTTCATGACCTAGGAATTGGCTCTGGGAGAGGTGGGGTGGGGAGAAGGGACAAGGTTCACCTTAGGGGCTATTTTTCTTGGGTGTGTGTGTATGTGCTCTTTGAATGTTGTGTTTACAGAGTGTGTTCCTCTGTGTGATATATTCATTGAATATGTGTGGTGTATGTGTGGTATGTATGTAATATGTGGAACATATATGCACAGAGTATGCACTATCTGTGTACCTTCTATATATGTTTGTGAGTGTTTTATGTGGCTGTCCATATATACTATGTGCTGTGTGTATATGGTGTGCCTGGTGTTTTTGTGTAGTGTATGTATAGTGTCAGGGCTACATATGTGTTGTCTATGTGTTATATGTGCAGTTTGTGTATAGTATAAGTGTGTTGTATGTGTGCTGTGGGTGGGGTGTCTGTGTTTGAATATTGTTTATGTGACGTGTGTGTTTGTGTGGTGTGTTTGGTGTGTGTGTTGTATGTATGTTGTGTATGTGGCATGTGGGTGTTCTCTGTGTGCAGCATATGTTATGTGTGTATTTGTTCTGCATGTGTTATGTGTGTTGTGTGTTTGTTTGTATGTGTGTTGTACGTTGTATGTTTTGAAATGGCAACTTCAAAAGTGGCCATTTTCCAGATTCCTCCTTGTTTCCCTGTTTCCTTGCCACTTACAGGATCCTTCCCCCCCTTTTTTTTTCACTTTTTAAATTTTTAAAAATTTTTTTAAATTTTTTTTTTATTTTATTTTTTAAAATTTCTTTTCAGCATAACAGAATTCATTGTTTTTGCACCACACCCAGTATTCCATGCAATACATGCCTTCCTTAATACCCACCACCTGGCTCCCCCAACCTCCCAACCCCCGCCCCTTCAAAACCCTCAGATTGTTTTTCAGAATCCATAGTCTCTCATGGTTCACCTCCCCTTCCAATTTCCCTCAACTCCCATCTCCTCTCCATCTCCCTATGTCCTCCGTGCTATTTGTTATGCTCCACAAATAAGTGAAACCATATGATACTTGACTGTCTCTGCTTGACTTATTTCACTCAGCATAATCTCTTCCAGTCCCGTCCATGTTGCTACAAAAGTTGGGTATTCGTCCTTTCTGATGGAGGCATAATACCCCATAGTGTATATGGACCACATCTTCCTTATCCATTCTTCCACTGAAGGGCATCTTGGTTCTTTCCACAGTTTGCGACCGTGGCCATTGCTGCGGTCGCATTGGGGTACGGATGGGCCTTCTTTTCACTACATCTGTATTTTTGGGGTAAATACCCAGTAGTGCAATTGCAGGGTCATAGTGAATCTCCACACTGTTTTCCAAAGTGGCTGCACCAACTTGCATTCCCACCAGCAGTGTAAGAGGGTTCCCCTTTCTCCACATCCTCTCCAACACATGTTGTTTCCTGTCTTGCTAATTTTGGCCATTCTAAGTGGTGTAAAGTGGTATCTCAATGTGGTTTTAATTTGAATCTCCCTGATGGCTAGTGATGATGAACATTTTTTCATGTGCAGGATCCCTCTTTTAACCCATCCTGTCATGCTGTCTTCCTCACGTATTTAGTCCCCCCTCTGGGGCTCCCTGCTTTCTTAAAAGAGGCCCATGATCCAAAAAAGACCTCACCCACCTGTGTGAGGTAACCAGGCCTGTCAGTGCCCGAGACCCAAGACCCATGTTTCGAATGCACTGATGTTTCTAGTAGGGTAGCATTTGCTCTGGTTTTTGATCTCTTCATCAGGTCAAGAATGTGGATTGATGTTGAACTTTATAAAATTATGGATGGATGTTGGATTATATAAAATAATTTTTCTGCATTTTTAAGAAATGCAAATAGTATTTCTCATTTAATTAAGTTTTCACATAGTATTTCTCTTTTAATCCATTAATGTTGTAAACTATACTTATGGATTTTCCAATATTAAACTATGCTTGTATATTGGGAAAACTTTAAGTGGGTAATAGTATATTGGGGTGTATGTTGAAAATATTGCTCTATTGTCTCGTGTCCAATTTTTCCTGTTCCTTTTTATGTTGATTGCTCTTTTTTCCTCTAAGATTTAGAATTTTCTCTGTTATTTCGACATTCTTAAATTGCATGAAGTGTGAGGTTTTTCTTATCTCTGCTCTATGGTACCTTCTGGCACATTCAATCGATAGCTTTTCCTTTTTTTTTTTATGCCAGAAAATGTATTTTTTTCAAATACATTTTTCAAATATTTCTAACCACCTTAAAATTTTTGTCCTTGAGATTTCAACCTTACACAGATTTAGAGAGATCTCTGTTTTCATATTTTCTTTGGTCCAGATTCCTAATACCTGGCTATTTGCACTTATACATCTAGCCTCCATTTTTGTGAGCTTCTACTTGATATTTTTTACTTCTTTATCTTTCCTTCTCCCTTTTGGAAGGTCTCCACAGAGATCTTTCAGATCTCTGACGTGTCCCCTGGATGTTTTCATTCTGCCATTGATCTCCTATTCCATTCTTTATTTCACCACTGTCTTTTTTATCTTTCATATTAGTTTCTCTTCACCTATAAAACAGCTGCTTATTTAACACTTTGGTCCCTCAGCTGTTCCTTGGTTCAGCTTCAGTGTCTAATTCCAAGTGGCCTTGCCCAGAGTTGAGAAAAGGCCCCAGGTCAATTTTTTAAGGCCCCTCCTATGTTAAGAAATGAAGAAATAGCAAAATAAGACTAAGGAAATTGGGCTACATGTCAAAAGTTTACTTTAGATACATGACCACTTTTAATGTAACAAATACACTGATTATACTTTAAGCTTAATTTGGAGACCGCATAACCAATCTTAATCTGGACCCCTTCCTGGATGTGATCCAGCCCTTTTATTTTCGGCTGTGTGAGCCCTGCCCCAGTCTGGTAGAGTCTGTTATTGGGCCACAAGATTAAGTCATTTGGCTCTCCCTTTTTTACAGAGTCTCAGTTGGTCATACTTAAAACAACAACAACAAACAAACAACCAACCCCGGACCCCTGTTTTGAATTTATTCTGCTCCTTTCTCTTTAGGGAGCCTGCAGATTTTCCTGGAGGTATAAAAGAAGGCAATTTGAAATTGAGTGTGCCCTTCTCCTGTCAAAGTTCTTTAATTACTGGCAAACAATAGCTCCAAACAAGATTGCTTCCTGAACTTTCTCTTCCCTCCAGTGAGTTCTTTTGGCTCATGGAAAGCAACCAGGAGATTATTTCTTGATGGCTTGTAGGTCAGAGTCTGGGTTCAGCACCAGTCCAGTCTAAGGGGTCATTGTCTCTCCCAGGGAGTGAATGAGACCTCATGCCAATAAATACATTGACTGACTGAAGGACTTTCCTGGGTTTTCTGTGTATCCTGAACCTAAGCCCATGCACAGCCAGTTTGTAATTTCTGAATCTTGTGCTTTATAGCAATAAGGAAACTGAGGTTCAGAGAGGTCATGACAGAGGAAGTGGCAAAACCCATGAGCTGGAACCTGGATCCTGAAATAATGGATTTTTTTTTCAATCAGGGTTTTCTGTGTGCGAGAAAAGATCACTCAAAGAATTATGTTGGAAGGCCCATCTAATATACCCAAGCAGATAAGAAAAAGTACAAACCACTCCATATTCTTAGAACTGCTGACTATTAAAATTGTGTCTTGTTGATTTGCTGATAGAAAAAACTCGAGAAAATTTCAGGAAGAAAAAGGATTTTTTTTAGCTCTCACCATTTCTACACATTCCAAGTCTAAAAACTTAATGAGCAAGCAACTTACATGCAACTTGTTTTATATTCTTATATTTAAACGATTTTATACCTGTCATATATATTTGTCTTTATCCTAAATTTCTAGTTCTATCTTAAAGATATCTCTTCCTCTACACACCACAGTTCCAGAACTTACTTTTCCTTCTTCTCCTTTGTCAAAACCTTTCTTCTACTGACGTATCTGATATAATGTGATAAAATAAACTTAAGCTTACTTTCCCTTGTTCCACAAGTTGTTTTCCTTTGGTCTAATGGGTTTCTAATGAGTTAAGTATTGATGAAATTGTGAGAAAGGACTTGTGTGTATGAACAATAGGTGGGCATAGTGGTTTGAATTATAGACAGAGGGTTTTAGGAGAGGACTTGAAGAAGGATTTCTCGATCATGGTACTATTGACAACCAGATGTTCTTTTGTTGGGGGGGACTGCTCTTTGCACTGTAGGATATTTACCAGAATCCCTGGCCTCTTCTCAATAGATCAGTAGATGCTGTAGCAGTCCCCCTCACCCCCTAATTTATGACAATAAAAAATATCACAAATGTCCTTGCAGGTTTTGTGAATGAGGGTGGACATACAAAATCAACCCAGTTTGAGAAACTTAAAGTAGTTTTTTTTTTTTTTTTTGGAACAACAAAAGAAAAATGGCAGCATCTAAAATCCAGAGAGACAGAATTAGTATGTTATTGAGAACATCCCATGTGGCAGGTGCTGTATTCATAAGATACCTCTCTGTGTGTTTGTGTGTGCATGCATGCATGTGGAATCCAATGGTTCTCCAAGTGTGGCTCCTGGTTCAGCAGCTTGAGCATATTCTAGGCCTCACCTGCTGAATCAGAAACAGGGTGGAGGGGAGGAGTGGGGCTTGGGCAATTTGAGTTTTAGCAAACCCTCCGGGTGACTCCGATGCTTGATTCTGTTTGAGAGTTTGAGAACTTGTGTGTACATATATATTCTTGTACTTTATATTTATTAGTATATACATATATGTATAAATATATAATTTTGTTTCATGTTCATGTCTAGTCTAAGTGGTATTTAGTGCACTTTAGAGATGTGGACACTGAGACTCGGTTTAAGTGATTTGTCTCAGATTACCAGTAGATAACCAGCTTGTCCACGGTAACATTGCTAATACCAGAATTTATACTTAGGGGTGATTGAGAAGTCCAATAAAGAGCAATCTTCTTTCTGCCTGAGTTTTGGTTAAACGAAGAACAAAAGAAAGGAAGCACTGGGGGCCAAAAAAATCACCCTGATTACCTATAAGGGCAGAGTTAAAATACCTGGCTTGGTGTGAGAGCCAAAGATGTCTGATGACTGTGCCTAGGACTTGGAGGGAGTGGCTCGTGTAGTCATGGCAGCCATGGGAAGACAGCGGAGAACGCCGATTTACTCTTGGATCCCCATTCCCACCAACAAACAGGACAGAGCTGAGCAGAACATGCCCTGTTAAATCTCCTCAAATTACCAGCCAGATCCATCACTCCAGCTCCCCAGGACAGAGTGAGTATGGAGTAGAGAGAGTCTGCATTAACTCTCGAGCTCCCTTCCTCTGGACGGAACGATCAGGAATGAGACAAGTGTGTTGCCACCAGCCACCTTGATCTGCCATAGGCTCTTAACATTTGCATGGTATTCACTCAGTTTTTCTTCTCTAGCTTTGTTAAATATCTCTCTCTGTTCCTGTTTTGTCAATTGATCTTTTCTCTTAAATGTCATTTAGATTCATACAGTAGCGTTAGACTCATACTAACTAATTGGGGTGTGTGTGTGTGTGTGTGTGTGTGTGTATAGTATTGTCAAAAACCTATGGGAAACATCTTGGGATCTCTGTTTCCCTTCTGACTGTGCATTTCTTTGTAAGTCATTTAAACTTTATGAGCATTCGTTTATTCTTCTTCTTCTTCTTCTTCTTTTTTTTTTTTTTTACCTTGAAATGAAGGGGCAGTAATAATAAGACCACACAGTTTTCCATGAGAATCAAATTAAGCAAATGATAATATTAACAGCTATCTGTCCTGTGTACACCTCTCCATTTCTGAATGATCGCTATGCTGAGAATAACCACGGTTGTATTATTAAACGCATGGTAAAAACTCTACAGGTGTGCTCTAGCTTCATTGTTCATGGGGTCTGGTTGTTTTCTCACAATCTGAAACAATTCAAGGGAACAAAGCAAACCCACTGTGGGTGGTGGTGGGGGAGGATACACACAGGAATGTGAGCTGAGTCCAGCAAGGAAGCAGATTAACTCAGTACCTTTGTAGACACTGGAGATGACAGATAAAGGCATTCCATGGGTGAGGCCTACGGGGTGGAGGGGTTGGGGTGCTGGTCGTGGGGATGTGTCCTCCTGTTCTGAAAGCCCAGAGACTCATTGTTAATGATGAAAACAGCAGTTGACAAACCTTACTACATTTGATCACCCCACATGGGAGGAATTATTATACACACTTCATCCATGTATAAAACAAGGCTTAGGGAAGTTAAAGCTTGCTTAAAATCACACATTGCTTTATAAAGGCAGGACTGGCATTTGAACCCAGGCCTGTGTGACTTACATCTTATCATCTGTAGCACTGGGCCCTACCTCCTATCTCTCTTTTGAGTACTGGGAGGTCATCAGGGCCCAGTGACTGACTTGTACTAATTAAAATGAACATGGGGCTGACTCAGGTGCTGAAATGTCAATGTACTAATTTGCAGGGAGAGAGAACTTCACAGGAACCAGTATGAGCTGTCTTATTAGGGCCATGGGAGCAGATCAGCTTTTTCTATTCATTACCAAATCAGTAGGTAGGTCAAAATGAAAGGAATTTAGTTATCTCAGGAAAAGTCCTTAGCAATGTCTTTCCCGAGCCTCCCTACCCTCAGGGGTAGCCTTGACTTTGGCCCCATTTACTCCTGGTGTGCTGCCTGGGGCATCCTAGTCAAGGTCAGCTTCTCCTTTTCTTTTTCCATGGGATGGTTCTGCATATTTTCTGTTGTCTCTCTCTCTTCTTTATTCTCTCTGTCTCTCTGGATTTTAGGTATTCCACACCTTTCACATGATAATAAATTTAGCTTTGAAGTCCTCAGATTACTTAATTTGAGGAAGTTTTTCATCTATAATGACTGAAGACTTCTCTTGGTAAAAACTGATTTCATTGTCGGACTCTCAAGAGGGAGATCTTATTTCTCCTATTTCCAAGTTCTTGGGAATTGGCTTTCTGCAGTCGTCCAGGATCAATAAGAGATTAAGGAATAAAATATAAATACAATTATATAACTCAATTAAGAAAGTAAGAAAGTATATATATACTGTGATAACAATGTCCTGTAAATATTAATTCTAGTTTGACAGACTCAATGTGAACAAAGGCATATGTAAGAAAAAAACAATCCAAACATTTCTTGAGCTTCTTTAGCACTGATAATTTTGCCAGTTTGCTGTGGTATGTTTCTATGAAAGGTTTACAGCTGGTGTTTGTTCTGACTGGTGGGTGACGATATTATACTGGATGTAAAATAGTTTGAGTATCACCTTTGGCTTCTACTAGCCTCTGGGTACTGTTCTGGATGCTGTCACATGTTACTCAATTGAGGCTCAGAGTATTAAATTCTATTTTCTCTCACAGCCCTGACAGCTCAAGCTCTGGTACTTTCGAAAGTTTATCCATCTGCTCAAGATCGAAAGTAGTTTGAAAGTCAAAAGTCAGACATCCAATGTGTGCTTGCGTGCCATGTTTGTGTGCATGTTTATAGGAATACAAAATCCATGATAGACTTAAAGGAAACCTAAAGACTGACGGGACCTCCAGAAAACATCTATGCCATCTCTCTGCCTATAGAAAGGAAAAGTTTGATATATCTTATTATTATGTGGTGGACCATCTGTGACGTAATAAGAAATATATATTTGATCTTTGCCTCTAGCTCCTCATACAAAGCTCTTAAAATCCTTGTAATTGACTGAATGACAGGAGTGGTATGAACATTTTACACAGCGATCTAAATCTCTTGGAAGTTCCTGGGTGATTGGAAGGTCTTTGTTCTAATGAGGAGACCCTTGGTGGACTCGTGGATAGCTTCAGGGTGGGAGTTGGTTATCCAAGACTAAGTCACGATTAGACACTTGGAACTTTCAGCTCATTCCTCATCCTCTGGGGAGGATGGAGGCTTGGAGATTGAGTTTAATAATTGATCATGGATGTGTGATGAAACTCCCATGAAAAATGCCTAATCTGTAGGAGTAGGAGAGTTTCCAGGTTGGCGAAAATATCCATGTTCTGGTGCACCCCAGCTCCATGGGAACAGTCCTGCGTGCAAGACTTTTCCCGACCTTGCCCTATTGTACCTCTGCATCAGCTATTCATTTGCCTACTTTGCAATATCATTTAAAATAAACCAGTAAACATAAGTGATGTGTTTCCCTGAGTTTTGTGAGCCAAAAGAGCAAGTTATTAAAACTGAGGAGGGATATGGGTACCTGTGATTTGGAGACAAATCAGACAGAAGTGTGGGTAACCTAAGAACCACTACCTGAGATTGGCTTCTGAAGTTAAGGGCACCTCTGGGACTGAGCCATTAACCTGTGGAGTCTGTGGTAACTCAGGATAGTCAGTGTCTGAGTTTAATTAAATAGGACACTGAGTTGGTGTCTGCAGAGAACTGGAGAATTGCTTGGTGTGGAATTTGTGTCAGAAGTGTTGCAAGTAGAGAAACAGTTTTCCTTTATCACTTGAGGTTCAAAATGCTTGAGAGACTGACACCCCACTTAGAGACCCATTAAGAAGCATTTCTTTATATCCAAACTCATCTCTCTTGCTGAGCTCTTTTATTCTAAGTGCATTCAAAATATATAGTAGAATTTACATTTTGGGTCCTAAGTCCTGGAAACAAGATTGACATTTGATTGCACAAGAATTTTCTCCATCAATTTACAATGCAAAACCTATCATCTAACTTAAATATGGTATTCAAAAGAAGAAATCAGATTTTTAGAGGTGGCAGGGATGGCTCGTACCATGTGGTGGAATTGCTTGACAACCTCCCTATTTTTTCTGGAGACAAAACAGTTTTTCTACCAGCAAGAAAGTTTCAGAGGGGATGGTAATAGCCATGACTGTATTTCAAATTATAGTTCATGCAGCTTTTTTTTTCCTTAAGCGGAATTTAAGGTATACATTTGTTGATTTAAATTGTCCTCCTCATATTATCTGAATTAAATGGTTAGCTTTTCAAAACCCAGCAGACAGATGCAGTATAGGAAGCCTTAATGGGAAATCACAATGTGGAGGAAACAATGTCAGTTGAACTGGTATGTGAGCTAGTCAGTCATACACAAACACCTCTTCTTCAATGCAGTTCACGGAATTGAAGAGAGTAACTAGAGGTAATAATTCAAGATGTTTTTTACCAACATTTTTATCAATTTATAAAGGTAATATATGAACACTCCAGAAATTAAAATACTGAAAAGGTGCATACAGTAAAATAGAAAATGATCACTTGTTTACCTTTATTCCTCCACTTGTGAGGGTAACGACTGTTAATTGTTTGGTATATATCATCCCAGTCCATTTTGCATGACCTTGTAAATTATATGCATATTTATCGGTATGTATATATCTATGTATGCATATTTTATTTGTATCACAATGAAATTTTTCTATATAAATTATTTAATATATTCTCATTTATATTAAATGTGCTATAAACATATACGGGGTGGTTTTCAAGATGTTGGACACCCGAAAACGAAGGACAGAGATCTTTGAAAGATAAGAAACAGATAAGGTGAGTTCTGTGATTGCCACAGCTTATCACCTTTTGCTTCTATTCAAATCTTTAGCCCCTCTGTTATGCTAAAGATACACACACACACACACACACACACACACACACGCACATATATACAGAATACAGGTATATATTATACAGAATACAGAATATAGGTAGAATACACCTGTATTCTCTCTACATATACAGACCTGTATTCTGAAAACTATAAGACATTGATGAGAGCAACTGAATATGACACAGACAAATGGCAAAGAATGGGAGAAAAATATTGTTAAGATGTCCTACTACCCAAAGCATTCTACATATTTAATGGAACCCTTATCAAAATACCAATGGCATTTTTCACAGAACTAGGACAAACAATCCTAAAACTTGTATGGAACTACAAAAGACCTCGAATAGCCAAAGCAATCTTGAAAAAGAACAAAATAGGAGATATTACAATTTCAGATTTCAATTATGCTACAAAGATGTAGTAAGCCAAACAATATGGTACTGGTACAAAAATAGACACATAGGTCAACAGAACAGGGTAGAGAGCCCAGAAATAAACCCATGGTTATATGGTCAATTAATCTTTAACAAAAGAGACAGAAATATGCAATGGGGAAAAGACAGTCTTTTCAATAAATGTTGTTGGGAAAGCTGGAAAGCTACAAGCAAAAACTGAAACTGGACCACTTTCTTACATCACACACAAAAATAAACTCAAAATAGATTAAAGACCTAAAGTGAGACCCAACAATAAAAATCCTAAAAGGGAGCACAAGCAATAATTTCCCTGATATTTACCAAGTAACATTTTCCTAGCTCTGTCTCCTAAGGCAAGGGAAACAAAAGCGAAAACAAACTCTCAGGACTCCAACAACATAAAAAGCTTCTACACAGCAAAGGAGATAATCAACAAAACCAGAAGACAACCACTGAATGGGAGAAGATATTCGCAAATTGTATGTCTGATAAAAGGTTAGTATCCAAAATATATAAAATTTGTATGAAACCCAGCTCCCCAAAAATGAATAATCCAACTAAAAAAATGGGCAGAAGATATTAATAGACATTTTCCCAAAGAAGACATACAGATGGCCAATGGACACATGAAAAGATGCTCAACGTAACTGATCATCAGGGAAATACAAATCAAAACCACAATGAGATATCACCTCACATCTCTCAGAATGGCTAAAATAAAAAAACACAAGAAAAAATTAACGTTGACAAGGATGTGGAGAAAAAGGAACTCTTGTGCACTGTTGGAGGGCATGCAAACTGGTGCAGCCACTGTGAAAGACAGTATGGAAATTCCTCAAAAAATTAAAAATAGAACTACCCTATAATCCAGTAATTGTACTTCTGAGTATTTGCCCCAGAATGACAAAACACTAACACAGAGGGGTACACACACCCCTATGTGTATTACAGCATTGTTTACAATAGCCAAACTACAAAAGTGGCCCAAGCAGCCCTCAATGGATAAATGGGTAGAGAAGATGTGGTATATATGTATAATGGAATATTATTTAGTCACAAAAAGAATAAAATATTGCCATTTGCAATGACATGGATAGATCTAGAACGTGTAAGGCTAAGCGAAGAGAGTCAGAGAAAGTCAAATATCATTTTCACTCATTTCACAGCTTTCACTCATATGTGGAATGTAAGAAACAAAACAATGAGCAAAGGGAAAATAAAGAGAGACAAATCAAGGAACAGACTCTTAACTAGAGAGAACAAACTGAGGGTCACCAGAGCGGAGGTGGCAGGGTAATGGGTGAAACAGGTGAAGGGGAGTAAGGGTACAGTTACCATCATGAGCACTGAGTAATGTATAGAATTGTCAAGTCCCTATAGTTTACACCTGAAACTAATAGAACAGTGTATGTTAATTATACTGTAATTAAAATAAAAAAAACTTAAATTAAAAAATAAAGTCTACAGGTCATGGTTTTTACTATAGTAACAGAATTGTACAATCACCGACATGATGAAGTAGAGAAAGGAGAAGCTAACTTGCCGGTATATTCTGTCTCTGTGAACATACCTATTCTGGATATTTCATACAAATGGAATTATGCCCTGTTGGGTTTTTCTTAATTCTTGATTTGGTCTAAATTGATTCTTTCACTTAATGTAATGTTTTCAAAGTTTACTCATGTTGTAATATGTATCAGTACTTCATTCATCACCTTTTACTTATCTATTCACTAGTTCATGGACATTGGGCTGTTTTCACTTTTTGGTTATTATGAATAATCCTGCTATGAACATTGAGGTACACCTTTTTGGGTGGATGTGTTTTCATTTCTTCTAGGGATATGCCTGGAAGTAGAATTTTCACTTGGTTACTGTATGCTTAACTTTTTGAGGAACTGCCAGACTGTTCCCTAAAGTACGTGTGCCGTTTTACCTTCCCATCAGCAATGTAGAAAAGTCTCAGTTTCTCCATATCCTCTTACACTCACACTAGTTATTCTCTGTCAATTTTGTTACAGCCGTTCTTGTGGTTATAAAGTGGTATCTCTTGAGGGAACTTTGTCACTTTTCACTCAAACAGATACAGGTTTACTGTATACCTAATATACGCCACACACTGTGTTGTAAAAGATTAAAAACAAATGCATCAAGAATTCACCTTTCTACAAGGATGACAAACACATGGCCTTTGCGTTGGGTCTTTCTGTCCCATTTTCAGTTCTTGCTCAGGAACCTCTTCTTTTTTTTTTGCTTTTCCCACCTCTTTCATTCATAGCGAAATACAATCTTTACTGTGACTGAGGAGCATGAACAGTGCTAGTGAAATATCTGCATTAAGGGGCAACTGGGTGGCTCAGTCCGTTAAGTATGAGATTCTTGATTTCAGTTCAGGTCACAGTCTCAGGGTCATGAGATAGAACCCTGCATTAGGACTCTGCAGTCCCCAGGGAGTCTGCTCGGGATTCTCTCCCCCTCTTCCTCTGCCCTCTCTGAGGCATGCTGTAGTTCTCTCTCTCTCTCTCTTTCTCAAATAAATACATAAATCTTAAGAAAAAATCTGCATTAAGCAAAAAGGGAATCTTCACATTCTTAAGTGAAATGAAAAATAATTAGACCCCGTGAGTACTCAGATTCTCATCTGAATAGCCACAACACATTTCTGTCTGCTTTTGGGGATGACATTCCTTTCTCCATTTTTCTGTCAAACTCCAGCTCATTCTTTAATGAGCAAGGGCTCATCTTCCTCTGCAAGGGCTGTCTTGATCTCCCCAGGAAGCTGTGCTCCTTTAGTGCCTAGGGCATATCTCTAACCTTCTCATTCTCTTTGTTTTCTTGTCCCTTCCTGGCTTCTGTAGTTTCTTGGAGACAGGCACTCAATCTCATGGTACCCAGTATATTCTTATTAAGTGACTACTTCCTCAAACTGCTTTTCTTAAAGCATATAACTAAAAATTGACAATTTACTTTGGAATGGATTGCTTTTATCTTTTCCTATATTGGTAATTGCAAGAGTTGCAAAAGTATTGCTGTTTTCCATATTACCTATGACACTGCAGTTTTATCACATTTAAATACATGTCTAAGAGTCGTTTTGGCACCAACCTATTATTTCTGATATTGTTTCCATAGTTCAAATTCTAACAAAGATTTTGAACAAAACTCAGTTGTAAATACAGAGGTCCCTCACAGTTAAATCAAGGATTGAGCATAGTATCCTTTTACTAGAGAAAGGGGATGCTACTTTGCCGGTACCTGTGGTCCTTTCATACCAATAGTGAAAGGGTGCACTGGAAATGGCATTTTACCTGGCAAATTTCAATCTGCAATCATTATTCTTTAGAGCATTTCTGGGACTAGAGGTGACCTTGGGCAAGTCACCAGGTCTCCTGGATTCTATCTCCCTCATCTGTAAAATGAAAGAACTGGAGGAGGTGATTTCAAAGGACTCTTCCAGCTTTAACAGGCTACAGTATATAAAAGACAAAGTCACCGTGTTAACTTGTGATCCTTCATTCCAGGTTGGAGATCTTTTGTTTTAATAATTGATTCTTCTTTCCTCAAATGGACTCATAAAAACACTGCCCAAGGCAAACTCTGACTCCAGCAGACTTGAGGTCAGAGCCTGCTACAGAGAACTGGAGGTGTTGGAGATCTTCCATTTATGCACTGGAGCTGGTTCCTCCTAGTTTATTCTTGAAGTCATTGGAGTGCTGACAGGAATAATTAAATCCAGGTGTGCATGTCCCCCGGTCTGCTTTTCCATAGTTAAAGTCAATTCTTCTTTTCCACGAATGGACTATGTTGATATCTTTACCTCATCCAAGTAAGGGCATTTTAGGGCTGTTAATGAAATAAATTACAAGTTGGTAGCCACAGTCTGGGGCTCTGCAGAAGACAGAAGTGCTGTATATCAAATGAGGTGTGGGCTGTCCAGGTGCCTCTGATACCACGGGCATTTCCAGGACCTGTCAGAAACTTTCTTTTAACTTTGTGACCTCAGGATTAAGGGCTTTTGAGATGTTTATAGCTGCCTTCTGGTTTTCTCTGTTGGAAGGTGAAGGCCAATTTGAATTAAGGTGGTTTTCTCTGTTGTAGCTGTGTTTTGTTAAACTGCTAATTGTACTCAATTTCTTCCCTGAGGAAGGTCCTGGACTTTGTCTTGGCAGATGACAGTTAATTTGTCAAAATGTTTGGATGCTTCATGTAAACAAGACTAAGGCTCTGTCTATACGCAGATACATTTTCCAGAAAAAGATGGCACCCAGTCAAACACTAGGCTCTGGAGAAATACAGGCTAGCTTCCATTTGCATTTTGGTTCTTTGACTTGTCTGTAGAGTAGCCTGAAGCCACATTTTTGAATTTTCACAGGTGGCCATTCTTGGAGCATTTTAATTTCTCTAGAGTCTTCAGCTTTGAGCACTTTCAAAAAAGTCAAGGCACAATGGGATTCTTCCTCTAGATACTGAGCTCCCCAAGTCAGAGGAGTTTGGGAGGCTGTGGGCTAAATGTGGTCCCATCCAGAGCCCCATCCAGAGCCCTCCAGGCCTCTCAGGCACAGGGACAGGTTCAGGTTCTACAGTCCTTGTTTGTTCTAAACAGATTTGTCACCCCCACTCCTCCAGGTCAGCTGTCCAGCCCTGCCCCGCCCCATGCAGCTTCTGCCCCGGTGACTGCTGATCTCCCCACCTCTCCCCAGGGAAATGGGCACTTGGATCTTGCTCTCCAGGGTCACTCTAGGTATCCTGGATGTCTCAGACCCACGGCGTCTTTTAGATGTTCCAAATAATAAAACAGGGTAAGTGTGAGCTGTGTTTTCACAATAGCCCTCTAACCAAGAGTATTTGGTTTGGTCTGTGTATGTGATCAGAGCTCATCTTTTCTGGTATGCATACATCTGATTTTCACATCCCGAGACTCTTACCTCAGTTCATGTGGCTTTATCTAATCCTGCCCTTTGGCTGCCAAATCCCTACAAAAATAACTCTTACTCCTTTCTACCTTTTCCTTCCCAAGGAATTGGTGGCTTGATTTCTAATTCTAATTTCTAATTCTAATTCAGAATAGCATTCAGGTGCCCCGTGGTTCAGGGTAGTGTTCTTCTGTACAGGAAAACAACAAACAATTTGAGAGTGAAGTTTTTCTGGCATGCATGTGCATGCGCGCGCGCGCGCGCGCGCACACACACACACACACACACACACACACACACACTGGGGTAGGGAGGGTTTGTGTCTTCCATTCTCTGAATGCGTTAAAGTTTTGTTTAGCTGACCTATAGCAATATAAGGTTATAGGCCATAACGCAAGTCCTCTATAGGGCTCACTGGGCTAGGTTCTTTATCCTGTATGATCCCATTCTTCTCTGCAACACCATGTAAGGCAGGTACTACTAGCATTCCCATTTTACAGATAAGAAAACTGGGGGTCAGAAAGGTTGTAACTTGCTTAGACTCATACAGCTAGTAAATGTATATCTGTGGCATCTGTCTCACTCCAAATCTGTGTGTTCGATTACTATGTTCACTGCCTATGCATATGTTGAATCTCCCAGGAACCTTGAGCTCCCTTTTTCTCACCAGTTAAGCTTCACTTTCTGCAGGAGGACCTGAGTAGGGGGACACAAGATGACTGGTGTACAGACTTTTCCTTCTTATCCTCAAGCTCCGCTGATCTCTTTGGGCAGATCTCCTGCTGCTAACACTTCTGGTGCCACTCCAATTTCTCTTTTCATTATTATTTTACTTTGAATATATCACCAATTAAATCTTCTAAGGGGGATAGGGAGTGAGAAAATGACTTTTCAGGTGTTGAATCAAATTTCAGATGTCGGCAACAGCCTGACAAGAGGAGAAAAAAGAGTGTGGGGGTTAGTTGGTCGCTAGATTCATGAAGACAAATCACACTTTGTGGCTTAATTTTAGATCTTTCCACTCTGTGGAAACATGTCTTTCAGAGGTTACCAGTTGCAGAATCCTTACCACCGTGTGCCAGGTCCTCCTCAGCGTGGTACCTATCAACCATATTTCAGTGTACGGCCTGAGAAACAAGTGTCAATTCTGAAAGATACCCACCTTTTTATGCCATTGTTGGTGCCTCATCTCCACCCAGTGACACGTGACCTGCCTCACTAATCCCAAATGTCACTTAGGGGGTTTTCATGGTTGCCCTTGAATATTTCTGTATTTTGTTTTATGCTATGTATGATATTTTACCTACAATTGCAGTGATTAATGTACTTGCCTCATCTCCCTAATCGGACTGAGCTGTTGGGAAGTCAGGATGATTTCTGAGTCAACTCCAAATCTCCAGTGCATATACAAAGCCTTGGACTGGCCATTTGCTCCAGGGATTGGAAACAGGGATTGAACTAGGAAAAGCCCTATTATAACACTTGGGTGACTGTGCCCTTTATCTGGGTTCATGCCTCTTCATTCTCTGTATCGCCCCTTTCTGCCAGTAAAAGAACAGGAATTCAGGGAATAGAAATGATGCTCCTAGTGTGTCTCTACATTTTAGTGTCTGGTTTACTTTCCCAGGAAAGGTGGAACTATATCACCTTCCACAGACACTTCTTTTGTTTTTAATATTGCTTTTACTGGATTTTTTCAGTAGATATTTGTTCTGGAAAATACCCTAGAGCTCATCATGTAGTATATAGTTGGATGAAGAAGAACAATAAGTCTCTTTATGACTCTTTCATTCTATGCTAAAGTAGATAATTTGTAAATTTTATCTATGGCTTCAGGACTAGGTTGAAATCTCTAGGATCTTTGTGGGCTATTTGAAAAAGACATTAGAAGACCTCCTCTTGTCTCCCTATTGTCCCCTTCTGGGTGTTGGATGACCTCCATCCTCACAGACTTGTTGATGAGAGAGGCTTAATTTAGGGAAGGCCACATCATAGAGTGAAAAGATCATGGCCTTTACACTAAATGTAAACTCCAGTTGAGCCACTTAGGTATGTCAATCTGATCCTTAATTTTTAAATCTGTAAAATGGACAGTAATATACTCACTGCATGTAGTTATGCAATGAGATGATGTGTTAAAAGTGACTGACAGGGGATGCCTGGGTGGCTCAGTGGGATAAGTATATGACTTCAGCTCAGGTCATGATCTCAAGGTCCTGGAATGGAGCCCAGTTGTTGCATCCGGCTCCCTCCTAAGTGGGGAGTCTGCTTGTTCCTCTCCCTCTGCTCCTCCTCCCACTGGCACTTGTGTGCTCTCTCCCTCTCTCTCTCAAGTAAATAAATAAAATCTTAAAAAAAGAAAATGACTAACAAACGCAAGTCAGTGCTCAATTAATATAAATTCTCTTCCTCCTGTTTAGAACTAATATTACTCATTATCTAAAACACAAGAAATTCATCTGCTACATTTAAATAGTGACATTTAATGGCCCATCAAAATGCTGAGAAGATTTGTGAGAATATAACATAAACTTTTTTTAAAATCCAAGTTTATCTTATGAAGGTAGTGCTTAAATCTTTTGTAAATTTTTCTGTGGGCCAACATAAACCAATGCATGTTCTGTTCTCCCCTGGAGAACGTGGTGGATATCATGAGTTCCTTGTCCTTTGCATAGATTACATCTTTAAATATTATGATTGTTTATTTTTAAAAGAATTAGCCTTTTATTTACTCCTTTTTCAGCATAATATTGTCGATTAATATGAGTAACCATTAAGAAGCATAATAGTAGGAATCAAAGCTTGAGAAAGATTTAGAAAGAATAAAAGAAAAAAACTAATTTAAATATCTGGCTAGTGTGAAAATAAATGATGAGCCGATGCATAGAGTTCCTTTTTTAGATGCTTTGGAAGGTGAATCCTATACACATTAATAATATAATAGATTACAGTTGAGGGAAACCTAATTTCCTAGAACTAAGCCAAATCAGAAACATTTAAAAAATAATTATTTTAGTGTCCAGAGAATAGTGTAACACAGAAATAGTATTAATTATTTTCATTTGATAACTACATATGTTTTCTAAGTCTGAAGTGAACTTTAAAAGAAAAATATAGAAAACAGTCTGCCTTAACTCTTTCATTTGAAAGATCTGGCAGTTCACTAATGAAAGAGAAAATAATGGAACTGGCATGAAAGCTAAGTGAAAACAATAGAACTGGGGAGAAAAGCAACAGTGAGAAGATTCACTTCCCAATTATGAGGAAGCAGCCTCATTTTAGTGTTGGCAAAAATTATTTGCTATTAGTTCCAGGCTAAAGTAATTTTGTCTAGAACTGTACAGTGTTAGGACGCTGGAAAACCGTTCCTTGCGGGAAGTGTCAGACCTAGAGACCTCTGCTAGGATGAACTGAATGCCGTGTCTGGAGAAATCCAGGGAACTGGGGTGGGGTGCAACAGTGGTCTGTCTGTCCAGCCAACCTGCACCCAGAATTTAGATAACATAGACACACTATGGAGGTTTTGAAGGGGGAAATGGTGTTCTTTTTTGTTGTTGTTGTTGTTTTTTAAGGATTTTATTTATTTATTGGACAGAGAGAAATCACAAGTAGGCGGAGAGGCAGGCAGGGTGGGGGGGAAGCAGGCTCCCCGCTGAGCAGAGAGCCCTATGTGGGGCTCGATCCCAGGACCCTCAGATCATGACCTGAGCTGAAGGCAGAGGCTTAACCCCCTGAGCCACCCAGGCGCCCCGAAATGATTTCTTTAATGAGAATCTTCACAGAGGAAATGAGATAGGAATTGGGTCTTGAATGATGGGTACTATTTAGTGAAGCTGTTTTGGTGGGAAGGTGTTTCTTGGAGAGGCAGCAAAATCACCAAAAGTCAGAAGATGGGGAAAAACTTGGATATTGGGAATAAAACACATTTAGTAATGAGAAAGCCATAATTTCACTTTTCTTCCTTTCTTTCTTTCTTTCTTTTTTTTTTTTT
The DNA here is from genome assembly GCF_020171115.1 of Neogale vison. NCBI lineage: Eukaryota > Metazoa > Chordata > Mammalia > Carnivora > Mustelidae > Neogale > Neogale vison. Next base: position 89,336,005 of record NC_058102.1, read on the forward strand.
TTGGTTTCCCACCTCGTTTATTCTTTTTTTTTTAATTAATTTTATTTTTTATTTTTGGAAAACCATAATTTCTTAAATAAGAAGCTTATAGGTTTGAATTTTTTTTTTTTATTTATTTATTTGAGAGAGAGAGACAGTGAGAGAGAGCATGAGCGAGGAGAAGGTCAGAGAGCGAAGCAGACTCCCCATGGAGCTGGGAGCCTGATGTGGGACTCGATCCCGGGACTCCAGGATCACGCCCTGAGCCGAAGGCAGTCGTCCAACCAACTGCGCCACCCAGGCGTCCCTTAGGTTTGAATTTTTGAGTTGAGTGCTAAAAGGTGTGTAGTGACAAAAACCTTGAAGTCTTTGGGTTAAGGTGGTGGGAACAAGAGCCCTGAAATGGACTCATGGAAAGCAGAGGGTCCTCTGTTCTGTACTTGCATACCCGAGGACTCCGAATTCTGTTCTCATCCCATCTCATCTGTTCCGGGTTGCAGAGCTGCAATTTTAGGTCGTTGTAAAGTAGGGTCAGATTATCTTCAGTTAAATCCATGTCCCTGTTCTTTCCAGAGACTTCCTGTTTTTTTTCTCCTTCCCTTGTCAGACACCCACTGCTCTGTGATGGCGGTCCAGACCCTCTCTCTGGCTTGTCCGTCTTAACACTGTCCTCATGAGCAATAGCACGGGTTGGACGTTTAATCACGGGCTTTAACTCACTGACTCCTATGCGTGGGAAGCAACTTTGCTGCTGGAGGGGAAACGTGTGGGCATTTCCACCCCTCAAGGGACACTGTTTTCTAGCTAGTCATGCATTGACTAGCTAGCGGATAGTTGGGGATTCCCCCGGGGAGGACGTTGTGGTCACAGTGGGTGCTCCGTCTCTCTATGTCACAGGATAGAGGCTGCTCATTCCTTGGGGGTGAAGTTAAGCTGGATGCGGATTTTTTTTTTTTTAAACATTTTATTTATTTATTTGACGGACAGAGACCACAAGGAGGCAGAGAGGCAGAGAGAGAGGGGAAAGCAGGTCCCCTGCTGAGCAGACAGCCGGATGCGGGGCTTGATTCCAGGACCCTGAGATCATGACCTGAGCCGAAGGCAGAGGCTTACCCACTGAGCCACCCAGGCGCCCCATGGATGCGGATTTTTTTTGTGCCTCTCATACGCAATTCTCTGAGCCTTATGGTGGGAGGGAAAAGTGAAGAACCTAGAAATGGAACTTGTCACCTTGAATATCCAATTGTAATTGATAACCGGAGTGCGCTGTGTGTTTGAGACCTATTTGATATTTGGGAGATATTGGAATATAAATGTTTTCCAGCTCGTTGTCTTGACAGACTGAGATGATTGATGATATGTGATGTCTCAGGAGATAAAATGAGCAAGGCTAGGACACATGTAGTTTTTCTGACAGGGGACTTTTAAAAGGCATTAGAGAAGCATGAATATGTGTCTTTAATGGACAGCCTGGTTTTTTGTCTTTCATTGTGACTGACAAATAAGAGACCTCCCAATCTGCTCTCCAGAGCACTCTCTGGGGAGTCAACCCACCAAGTTCTGCAGTGGCTATGGCTCGGGTTAAAATCTGGCTTACTTTTTACATCGAGAGGGGCTTTCGCATCAGTTATTTCTCTGTGAAAACTGATAAACTGTGTTTGGAAGAGATTTCCTTCATTCTCTTTAAATGTCTTTTCTCCTTAAAAGCTAAGCTTGCTATTTTAAAAAGAGATGATTTTCAGGCCCCGTGAAAGAGATTCTGATGTTTGCAATTCTAGGAGTATTTCGCTGGGGAGTAAAATCTCTCATTTTGCAAAGAAACCTCATTAACCAAGGTAACAATCTTGGTGGAAAGTTTTTGAGGCACCAGCTGGGTTCGTGATTATTAGCAAGCAAGTTTCTTGCCAGGCCTCCGTCATTTTAGGTAAAGCTGAAAAGAAAGAGAAGCAGCATCTGCTAATTTGTGGGTTCTCCCAGTTATAACCTGAGCTCTTGTTCTTAGACTTGGGAGAATACTCTGACATCCTGTTTCAGTTTGTTGCTTCAGAGTGGGCTAAATGGGATTCCTGAAGACCAGTGTTCATAATGTTTCTTGATGGTATTAGTTATTTCCCACCCACCTCTGCAAAAAAAGAAAGAAAGAAAGAAAGAAAGAAAGGAATAAAGAAAGAAAGATAAAAGAACACTTTTGCGATATATTCCCAGGGAGACTATAAAACTCCTATGAGAAGTTTTATATATTCAGTTCACTCACCTAAAAAAATCTGGGGGTGCTTCTATTTTGCTAGGTCCCGTGTTAAGTGCTAGGGGTGGGGAAGAAAAGGAACTGGGCACAGATCTGCCTTCAGATTACTTACAGGATGGCAGGGGACATAGGACATGCTAATGACAGATCGCTCTCTGCTTTATCCTGCACTGAGCTGGGCTGAAGGCCGTCCCTCAGTCAATGCTTTTTGGCTGAGAGTTAACTAGAAGAGATAGGAGGCATCATCCTGTCCAATTCATCGTTATCACTGCTGAGGAAATGTATTCAGAAAGGCTAGCCCACATGCCCAAGGCTACACAGCTAATTAGAAGCCAAGCCAAAGACATCTGATTCCACGTCTGAGGAGTTTCTGTCTTCTCAAGATGCTGCAATTTTCTGATTTCACTGCATTCAAACATACACACTCCAGATTCATAACTGGTCTTCACTCACTGACCTCCCTTGAGGACTTTGCCACGTCCAGAATTAAGTTAGTAGTTGGAACTCTAGATTGAGTTGGTACAGAGAGATCAAATTTGGTACAGATCAAATTTGGCTTTTGTACTTTACTAAGTCTCATGTCAAATATGTAATGATTTCTCCTTTCTTTTTTTTTTTTTTCCCCTTTACTTTGCATCCTACACTGTTGTCTGCAGACATGGAATTTGTAAAAAGATGGAGGATGTCAGTTTCAGGGCCTGCCAGCACTGCTACTGAAGTTAGTTATTTTTCAGGATGCAAAAATATGATTGAGGCAGGGAGAGTGTAGAGAGAGGAGGAGGAAGCATCTCAGGGATGTAAGTATTTGTGATCACTTCTACGTATCTTTTTGCCTTTAGCTAAAAATCAGATTGAAATTATTTCTGGTTTGAAATCAGTCTTTTTCATCAAGCACTGAATGCCAAATTCTCTAATTACAACCTATTTTTTCCTACAGGCATCATAGTCGGTCTGAAGCTAGACTAATGTGTGTAAAAGAGAATTCTGACAACTGACATATCAGACCCATTTGGGACGATATATTTTCTGTGTGTGAATGTTTCCCCCAATGTAACACAAGACCTGTATGTTGAAAATACATAGATGTCAGCTCCAAAGCACATTGTAAAAGCAGAAAGGGGGAAAATAATCAATACTCTATTAGCTACAGCATTACACAGAATTTCTATTCATAGATAAGGAAAAAAAAATCTTCCCTGGATTTCATCTTTTGTCAAGATAAATAACTAGCTTTGTTTTGAAATCAATTTTTCCCCTTTCAAAAATTTTTTATTGGGGTATAATTGACATATAACTCTGTATTGGTTTCAGGTGTACAACACAGTGATTCAATATTTGTATACACTTCAAAATGGTCGTCAAAAGTCAGATTATCCTCTGTCCCCATACAAAGTTAACTTTTAGGATTTACTCTCTTGGTGATGTTCAAGTACAATTTCATTAACTGTAGTTGCCATGCTGTGACTTACATCCCTAGGACTTATTTCTTTTGTAACTGAACACTTGCAACTCTTGAGTCCCTTGACCCATTTTGCTCACTCCCAACCCCCTTCTCCTCTAGCAACCACCATTCGGTCTTTTTTATCTGTAATTTTTGTTTTATTTTGTTTTGTTTGCACATTTATTTTGTTTCTTAGATTCCACATGTAAGGGAAATCATACGGCATTTGCCTTCCGATGTCTGGCTTATTTTATTTAGCAGAATTCACTTAAGTTCCATGCGTGTTGTTGCAAATGGCAAGATTTCATTCTCTTTTTATGGGTGAGTAATATTCCATTGTACATACTACTGCATTTTTATCCATTCATTCTTTGAAAAACATTGGAGGTTGTTTCCATAACTTGGCTATTGTAAATAATGCTGTGATGAATACAGGGATACATATATTTTAGAAGTAGTGTTTTTATTTTCCTTGACTATATACCCAGTAGAGTGGGATTGAGGGATCATATGGTAGGCTTATTTTTAATTTTTTTGAGGAACCTTCATACAATTTTCCACAGTGGCAGCACCAATATATAATCCCATCAACAGGGCAGTCCCCTTTTCTCTGTATCCTTACCAAAACTTGTTATTATTATCTTTTTGATAATAGCTATTCTAATGGGTGTGAGGTGGTATCTCATTATGATTCTGATTTGCATTTCCCTGATGATCAGTGATGTTGAGCACCTTTTCATTTGCCTACTGGCCTTCCGTATGTCTTTTTTTTTTTTTTTTTTTAAAGATTTTATTTATTTATTTGACAGAGAGAGATCACAGTAGGCAGAGAAGCAGGCAGAGAGAGAGAGAAGGAAGCAGGCTCCCCGCTGAGCAGAGAGCCCGATGCGGGACTCGATCCCAGGACCCTGAGATCATGACCTGAGCCGAAGGCAGCGGCTTAACCCGCTGAGCCACCCAGGCGCCCCCGTATGTGTTTTTTGAAAAAATGTCTATTCAGATCTTTTACCCACTTAGAATCAGATAGTTTTCTTGTTATTGAGTTTTGTGAGTTTTTTATATATTTTGGAAATTAACCCTTTATCAGATACATGATTTACAAGTATTTTTTTCCCTTCGGTAGGTTGCCTTTTCATTTTGTTGGTTTCCTTGACTGTGCAGAAGCTTTTTAGTTTGATGTAGTCCAATTTTTATTTTCACTTTTTTTGCCTTTGTTTTTGGATTCAGATCCAGACATCGATTGCCAAGACTTATGCCAAGGAGCTTACTGCTTATGTTTTCTAAAGTTTTATTCTTCTAGCTTTTACATTCAAGTGTTTAATCGATGTTGAGTTAATTTTTGTGTATGATGTAAGATAATGGCCCAGTTTCATTTTCTGGAATGTGGCTGTCTAGTTTTCCCAACACTGTTTATTGAATATTTCATCATTTCTCCATTGTATATTTTTGCCTCCTTTGCAGTAAATTAACTGACCATAAATATATGGGTTTATGTTTGGGATCTGTATTCTGTTCCATTGATCTGTATGTCTGTTTTTATGCCAGTGGAGTCCTGTTCTGATTACTGTGGCTTTGTAATATAATTTGATATTAAGGAGAATAATGCCTCCCTATTTGTTCTTTCTCAAGATTGCTTTGGCTCTTCAGGGTCTTTTGTGGTTCTATATGAATTTTAGGATTGTTTATTCTATTCCTGTGAAGAACATAAAGTGGTGCTTCAGATGAGTAGATCAGCTCCTTTCTGGAATGTTTTGTTGAGCCATAGTGAGGCCACGAGAGTGTATAAGGTTGGTGTTTCCCTATGTTTCCTGACAGTGTCTCCCTGGTCCCTGGATGGGCAGCAAACCTGAGCCTGAAGTCTGACCCCCAGGCTAAAGCTCTAGCACAAGTAAACATTCTCCCCTCTTTTTTTTCTTTTCCACATGAAGACTGTTTCATTCTTCTGTCTGGTGGCCTGCCGTGAACTGTTTTTCTGATTGTCAGAGTCCTGTGGTGCCTAGGAATGTAAATCCCATTGTCTACCTGGGCCAGGTGATCAGGAGGCAACCCTGTTGTGCATTGTACTCCACCGCCAGCTTTCGTGAGGCAGCCGGAGAGTGACTGGGGAGGAACGCACTTGCAGGCTTCAGCAAGGCAGTGGGAGAGCACCTTCCTCTTCTGCGTGCACCTGCAGGTCTTAGCAAAGCAGTGAGAGGGTGCTGCCGGCTGGGGTGCCCACCTGTGCTAGCAGGAAAGAGCAGGTAGAAGGAGAAGGCGAAAGTGGTGTTGGCCAGTGCCTCCGTTTCCAGAGAGAGTTCCAACTGTCTCCCATCCCTTGAGCAGATGCTTTAAGATTAACAAATGAATCGCCTTCATGCTTCATCTGGGTGCTTTTCAAACTGCTCCTCTTGCGCTGGGTCCCAGAATGTGTGAGACCATATGTGAGCCCTTTAAAAGGAAACTCTCTGTTCCTTACAGCCCTGTGTTCTCTTGGACATCAGCACCACTGTTTTTTTAAGGCAGACATTTTGGGGGCCTTGACTCTCTGGTGTAGGTCCCGAGGGTTGGGGTGCTTGATCATGGGGGCACAAAGCCCTCACCCTCCAGCAGAAGCTCCTGGTTTGGGAGATCCCTCCTTATTGTGTGGCACTTTATCAACAATATCTGTGTCTCTTCTGCTCTTCTCAATGTGTACCTCTTATCCTTTGTTGTTCAGCTAGTTTCTAGTCCTTTCTCAGAGGGAATTACTCCAAATGTAGCTGTGGATTTGGTGTGTCTATGGGAGGAAGTGAGTTCAAACTACACCATCATTTTGGACCCCACTCGCCTTAATTTTCCCCTTAACATTTAATCTCTTGAGCTTTTTAAACTGTTTCCCAAATAACAAAACAGGAACTAAAATAATTAATGCCATCAATAAATTGCAATTATCTTGTGCAGTGTGTTTTATTTTGTTTCTGTTTTTGTTTTTACATCAATTCTCCAGTGCTGTCTTGGGTAGAGTGAGAGGCAGAACTTAAACGAACACATTAAATTCAACTCAACCTTGCTATTTGAGAAGTTACTATAAGAACTACTTTTCTTTTGTTGTCCAAAGAAAGTGGCTATCTAATTAGAGGAAAAGGGTGTCCAGTGAATATTGTCGAATTATTGGCTAAACAGGCCAATGCTTAACTCAAGTTGTCCTCTGTCTTAACTCAAGTTGTCCTCACGGAGAAGAGTGTTGATTTGAGTGCCTGTGGTGTAGGAGAGACATATATGTCTTTGTGCACCTTTCAATCCACTTCTGTTCTTCTGTTTATTCCACTTTTCTTCTTTCCTCCTGTTCTGTTTTTGTTGTTGTTGTTGTTTTGTTTTGTTTTTGCAAGGTGTGACCTGGATTAACAGAGTGACCGTACTGTGCCAGGGAGAACAGAGGGAACCACTCCTGGCTTTTCCTATTCTTCGCTTTTTAGCCTTGAGAGGGACCTAGCAAAGTGGCTTCTAAAATCAGTCACAAATCTAGAGAAACCTAGTTTTCAGTATATTTCTGCTACTGAGTTCTACCAAAGGAAATGCCCAAGACATTTTAGCTTATTTGATATTGTATATTTGGCAATTTGGTGAGATGAATCTTTTAAATAATTACTTTTTATTTTTGGCTGAATTATTCTTGTGACTGTCTTCCAAAATTCATGGAATTTGGAGCACAATTCCACGGATGACCAAACTCTGTCTTAGGCCTTCCTTAGAAGGTTTGCAGAGAGGTCTTCTCATAGGACAGAGGAGCATAAGAATATTAGGGGGCGCACTCACTGCATACCACACCCGCCTACACTAGTGAATCCGATGACAGGAAGAGAGGGGGCACCTTCACCTCCAGGACCAGCTAGCCCATCAACAATTCCCAAATAGCTTGGTGCTCCATGCCACCTATGTCATGGAGACAAAGGAGCCCACAATAAGAAGCACTTAAGATGATATAAATGTTTTACATTGGGAGGGAAAAAAGTCAGTGCCCATGTTTTCTCTTTTCCTTCCAGTGAGAAGTTGTTGTTGGGAACATTTTCTCTGTTGGCTATTACAGAAAACGTGCTGAGTGGACTGCAAACTTTTCAAGGGTGTGAAAAGCTTGGCGTGACATTTTAAATTTCTTTGTTGCCCCCCCCAAATTTAAAAAAAAACCAATTCTGTAAAATTAAAATTAATCATTTAAATTTCTTTAGAACATAGTATTTGATCAACTAGTCTACCTCAGCTCAACCTGTAATATTTTAAGTGATTTATCATATGTTTGTGATTATCAGATGTTTGATATATTATGGAGAGGGTGTCTCCAAAGTAATGATGAAATTTCTCTAAGGTCTTAAAATTCTCTGTGAACATGTGTGTGGTGGGGGGTGGGGAGTGAAGGAGGAAGATGGTGGCATAGCATAGAATAGGGAGGGGCTGAGCTTTGGGTGGAGGGAAAACCTCTTGAAAACTATGGCCAATATTAAAGAGCCGTGGTGTTAAATATGATATTTTCTGAGAAACTCATACGCAATCTCCCAAAGTGTTTCTAAAGACTAGATTGCCTCCTTTTGAGTAAAGACAGCAACTTACTTTTGAAATGATATACGGGATTAAAGACAAGTTGTGATGTGCAACTTGAATATGTTTCAGAGTTGGCAGTCATCATTCCCAGAGCAATGAATTAGAAAATCTATTCTTAATGATCATAATGAGCACATGTGCAGATGTGCTTTTCTTAGAGGAAAACCTGATATACTGAAATTGGAATTCACAAAACAGTGTTGCTAAGGAGTTGCTTTACTAAAGGATTCTTGGCTTTATGAAAGGGGTTTCTTGCAAATTAGGTCATTTTAAAGGCATGCACATGCTTGAAGCATTTTTTAGAAACCACTGGCTATAGGCTGGATTGGAGGGGAATGAGTCAAGATTCGTAAAGCCTAAACTGACCATGTCCTTTTTAGTCATTTGGGCTGCTATTACAAAATGCCCTAGATGGTGGTTTATAAATGGCAGCAATCTATTACAGCCTGGAGGTTAGAGGTCTGAGATCAGGGTGCCAGCATGGGCTGGTCCTGAACCCACTTCCTGGCTCGCGGTGGTGTCTTTCTGCTGTGTTCTCATATGGCAGAAGGGGCCAGGGAGCTCGGTGAGGTCTCTTTTGCAAGGCCCTGATCCCAATCATGAGGGCTCTGCCTTTAAGACATAATCACCTCCTAACGGCTCCTTATGGGTCATTTTGGGGATTAGGATTTCAACATATTGATTTTGGGAGGACACAAACATTCAGATCATAGCAGTGTCTAAAATCCAATCCATTACCATCTCCAACCAAACCCACCATAATCCTTCCTCATAGCCTTTACTCGTCCCTGCCTCGCCTGCTTTTGTGTGCTCAGTCACCTGAGCTCCAAGACCCATCCGACTTCCAGTTCTTTTCTTCTCACTTTGCAGGTACCAGTTAATCCTATTACCTGTGCCTCCTCTGTGTGTCGTAAGTCTTGGAAGGAGATCTTTTTGTTATATATCTGTCTTTTAGCATTCTTTTTCCTATGAAAGGATTTTTGCAGTGAGTCAGCTGCTCTGGACATTTTCTGGGGGTCATCTTGTAGTTAATCCTTATGGCTCTCTTGTAAAATAGGTTTTCCCGATTAGGAACAAAGGCAGAGGGATTAGGGAGGGCAAAGGTAGGGATGTGTGAAGAGATAATACACTCTTGCTCACTGAGCCCAGGTCAGGAGTCTGGTATTCTGCTGGGTGCATCAGCTGTATCTCATGTACTTTTTATATCGGCTCTAGAGGTAGGAATTATAATGCACTTGGATAGGGCACCTGGGTGGCTCAGTGGGTTAAGCCTCTACCTTTGGCTCGGGTCATGATCTCAGGGTCCTGGGATTGAGCCCTGCATCTGGGTCTCTGCTCAGCAGGGAGCCTGCTTCCCTTCCTCTCTCTCTGCCTGCCTCTCTGCCTACATGTGATCTCTTTCTACCAAATAAATAAATAAAAATCTTTAAAATAAACAAACACATATAATGCACTTAGACCCCCGAGGAGGAAACTGAGGCTCAGGGGTTAAAACTTGTGCTCAAGCTCACACAAGCAGTAGGAGGGACGGCAGACTTGGTTGCCAGACTGGATTCCCATCATTATACCTTTCTTCCTTCACTGCATTCCCTGGCAAGGATAGAAATGCTTATAATTGAAGTCTTTTGATTGCTATTCTAGTTTTCCAAAGCCTTTCTGCTAGTATATCTTTTTAACAAGTTTCCCTAGCTGACAGAAATTATAGAAAACATGATTATAATTAGTAGTAGTTCCAACAATAGAGGCCTCCAAGGCATTCTGAAGTGACTGCTTGCTTTCCTTTTTAAACACATTTTTTATTTCTTTGCTAAGGAATCTTGCTTCTCTAAAAAGGGCCCCAACAGCTCCTCCAGAAATTGCAATTCCTTACAGTAAACAGAATGTCTATGGATTTTCAGTGGGATTTTAAAATACCAGAGTTAAACAGAGGCAAGCACAGCCCAAAGTGAGTAGCCTGGAAGTTTCTTAACAAGATCCTGGTACTGAACACCTGTCTAAAACACTCAGATTCATAACTTTAGGCCTAAAACAGAGCTGAGAACTCATTAATGGTGGAATTTGCGTAGCATAAATGTAGACACAAAAGTAGATACACCCCAGGAAGCAGGTTAACTCATAATAAGTGATCAAAAATGGATTATTTAGATTTTGTTTAGAATCCTGTGTGAAATGAGTTAGAGGGCACACATACAGAAGACTTTTTTTTTTTTTTTTTGGCTTAATTAAACAACAGAAATTTATTTCTTACAGTTCTGGAAGTTGGGAGTCCGAGATCAGGTGGTCTTGTTCTTGGTGAAGTCTGTCTTCCTGGTTTATAGACGACCGGCTTCTTGTTTCCTCACACGGTGGAGAGAGCAAGCAAGCTCTCTCTGGGTGTCTTATTTTTCTTTCTTTTTATGAAAACTGAAGTCTAATTGAAACACAAAGTCCTATTAGTTCCAGATGCATAGCACAGCAGAAGACTCTTGATTGTTTAGAAAAACTGGAGGTAAGGGACGATTTGCCCCTCTTTTGGGTCCGTCAAAAGAGTCCTGATCTGGGGAGTCCTGAGGTCGGTGCTCTCTTGGCCATTAACTCACCACGTAAAGGTGGCTGAGTCTCTTAAAAACGTTGATTCTCTATTTCCTGTGGGTAGACCGAAGGGTTAGAATAACTCTCTGGGGCCCTTCTAGCCTGCATTCCAATATATGCCAAGGTTCATATTTGTTGCGACAGTTCTCTTCAGCTCATAAAGAGAAAGATAATAATTCACTTCTTTCCATATTCATGAAGATTAATGTCATAACAGCGCTCAGTCTTCACATTCGGTCTCTTTATGAATTGCAACCCCCGAACTTGTGCTGTGCTGGATTCATGGAAAAACAAATGATTTTCATGCATAATGAGGCTCTTATCTTGCTAATCTGTCTTGTCTAAACTAAGTCCCGAAGGTATAGCAATCATTCTTAACTACACATTTGTTTAGATTTTCTGACATGCAACTGTAGTTATTTAAAAAAGAGGCTTATGCTTTTATAATTCTGGAATAAGACATTGATTTGTTATTATTACTTTTATGACTTTCCCGGAAATGATTCCATCTATTTGCAAAACCATGGTTGAACCAAATCACCTTAAATAATATAAATAGGTATCGTGAATAAGGTAAAAATTCAACTGCCCCTTACGATACGCCTTATTTTCTGGAAAATTTATGTTTATGTGCCAATTAAGATATGCGGTCCAAATGTATTTCATAACTCCAGAAAAGAGCTAAGGAATTGCTGTGGCTAGGAGGGCAAATGGCAAAACATGAGCTCTGACAAAGAAGTGCAACTTGCTCTCTCTCTCCCCTCATTCTGGTCTCCACGCTGGCTGCTTGTAGCTCTCCGCGGGAGAGGAAATGAAAGCCCTCAAGCCCCAGGCAGCCCTGTGGAGGCTGCTTCACAGGACATTTCTGAGGAGAATATGTTCCTGAGCCACGAAATTGGATCCATAACAAAACAAGTCACTGAGGGGGAAACAAAAGCTAGAGATTTACAGGGCAAATGAAAGTGTCTAAAAATTCTTCATAGAGAGACAACACTTTGTGGAGTTGAATGAAGCAAGAAGTAGAAGATTGGGCCAGGTGGAAATTTTTCAGTACAACTTGGCCATATTCAATGTTTAAAATAGATTGATCTTTTTAAACAGAAAACCAAAAATGAAAGATTCTCTTTGGGAAGATGAGCCGTTAGCAATTCCATTTCCGGAAGGCCAAAGATGGGTCTCTTGGGGGAGAGGCTGGTTGGGTGTTTTCCATCATCAGCCTCTCTGGCCTGCTCCCTTAGGAGGTCTTCCTTCTCATCCTAGACCCTTTCACATTCTCCCTACTTCTCTGTTTTTCAGTGTCATCCTCCACGAACATTAGTAATATTTTACAGTTCAGCAAAGATTTCTTCATGTTGCCTTGCATTAAGATTCTGACTACACGTTAGCCATGCTACCTACCAAGAGAACGTATTATACCTTAATTGGTTTCTTATGAGTTACCTGCAGTGTGAAGTCTGTGGAACAAAACACAAAAGTCCCTTGGAACAGAGCTCAAAAGTCTTCTTTGCTGAAGACTTCTGACTTCTCCAGGAAGAGGAATAGTAACAGTTAACATTTATTGGGAAGTTTATGGTGTGTTTGGCACCATCATTTAACTGCACTAAGTAATGTAATCCTTACAATGGCCTTATCAGAGTACTATACTATTATTGTTCCCATTTTACCAGATGGGGAAGCTGAGGCACATAGCTGGTGAGGGGTAGGGCCTGGATTCACTGGTTTAGACTTCCCTCTCCTCTGCCACCTGGCTGTTAGACTTAACTCTTAGCTGTGGCCTTCTGTCAGCCTAACCCATTATTAGATACTTCTCAGTTTTGATGACCTAGGGGACTGAACTAATTTATTCATGGATCCCATATATATTTAGATTTTTGTATCAGATTATTCTCTTGGCTTGGTGATACAGCCTTCTCCATAGTTAAAAGTAAAAGCAATGCCATTTTTTCCTCTCTTTTCCCTCAGTTCCTTATTATTTCCTGGCCCCAGCTATGTAAAGAGTCAAATTCAGGTAGGAAGCAATGATCCTACCTCTTAGGGCAGAAAGCCGGTAAGACCATGGTTTCAGAGTTGAGCTGAAGACTTGGAGTTGAGGATAGGACCTGTAGCTCTAGAAATTACCTACCTGACTGAATGCTCCATGATGATAGGGACTGTTTCAGTTTTGTTCACCTCTAGATTCCCAGCACCAACATGGTACTTGGCACCTACTAAGTGCTCAATAAATATGTATTGAATGATGACATGAATTAATGACTAAAGAGGAGAAGGCAGTGGTATAGGGCAGACTGTGGAGGAGGGGAACGTGAAAGCAGGGCCACTCAGAAATTTAAGTTCCATTTCTTATACACCACATGCTGGATCTTCTGGATAAGATCCACAAGAGCCACGACGATCCCCACAGATGGTAGAACTGAGGACCTATTAGACTCCCTGCTTCCTCTGTGCTCTGACTTGTCATTATCATTGGGAACCCACTGCTTTGTGGGTAGATTCAACAATGAGGCAGAAAAGATAAATTCAGGAGGACTGTTCCAATTTTGAGTCTGCCATTACTGAAAAAAGAGACGTGAGGAAGGTCTCCTCCAGCTGTTTTTCCACCTTGCCTTCAGCTCGTTTCTAGACAAGGCCACCACTTGTTTCAGTGTTTCAAACAAGCCCGCATTCTGCACGTACACGGCGGTGTAACTGCCGTGTATCTCACCTCAAGAAGGTCTCAGAGCCTTCTGAGACCCTTTCTGTCGTAACTTACTCAACAAGGCACTGTTTCCTGAGATACTTCGGCATTTTCCTTAACTAGCCTCTATCTGTGCTGTTCAAAACTCTCACTGCTTCCAATCTGTGGCTTCACATTCTTGCCCAGGGACCACGTCCTATCTCATATTTGCATCTGTGATGGCTAGCACAGCACCTGGCATAGAATTTACACTCCAGAAATGCTCACTGAATGAAAAAACGAGTGCCCGGGTGAGACACATGAGCTGGACATGCACTGATAGGGTCAAGTAGGAAAAGTGCTCAGGAGTATGTGGCTCTGGGGCAAAGTTTCTGCATGCAAACATCTATCAGAGTTTTCAAATCTGTTCTCTAGTTTACATTTTCTAGATTGAGTTCTCAGGACTTTTTGTTTCTTCTATATCATTTATGGGACATCTTATTTTGTGCTTGAATAAGGCAGACCTTTAAGGTTTTGGCAAGCATTTAATTTTTAACTACAAATTTTTAAAGGAATAGCCGGGGTTTTGCATCTCACCTCAAGAAAAATAAAAATCTTGAGAGAAAGCTCTTGGGTGAATGAGTAGAATGGGTTATCTTGGTTCTTTCAAAAATAAAAACATTACAGATTCTTATTGAACCATATTCCCTTGATGTATAATGGTGAAATTAGTACATTGAATCTTAGCTTGTATTATCACTGTACATTTTTTTTCCTGTTAATTCAGCCTGGATAATGAAACTGAATGATTAAATTGCATGCCTGAATATGAAGCCTAGTCTTAAATATGAAAATAATGAGGGTTAGGAATAGCAAGGTAATTGAAATACTCCTCCCAAAACTACACATCTAATTTTAATATATATATATATATATATATATATATATATTTTTTTTTTTTTTTTTTTTTTTTTAAGCATTTCACACAAAGCTTTTTAGCAAGTAGCAGGGGAGCAGAATGGATTGACTGGAGCGTTGGCTTCTCTAGTCCCTGTTCACTTTCCCACAGAAGTCCCGACCTGCAGGGAATGGCCAAGTGCCCAGCAGCGGGAGGCATAAGGAGAAGCAGAGACTCCGCTTAATTCACAAATTGCCCAGTCAGCTCCTGGAATAATCAAGAGTCAGCTGTAACAAATCTGGTTTCCATCTCAGGCACGGATAATGCTGGGCATCAACTCTTGTTTTTTTTTTTTCTGTCTCAAAACCATTCCAGACCGTAAGATTCCTTTTCTACTACTTTAAAAATAATCATATAAAGAATAAACCTTTATCTTTTTTGAAGCCAAATACCTTGCATTTCATCTAGAGAGATAAAAATCTTAAGAGCAGTTCAGCAAATGAACAAATACAACATTTTTTTAAAATTTCAGTATGACACCTGGGATGAGTATATTTAATCTCTTTTTCTGACTTTTTTTTTTATGTCTGAGAAATGAAAGAACTAGTTCTGATTCATTACTTGCAAATGCATTGGAGATTTACTGCTCTGTCAGGAAAAAATTATATAAAATAATGGGTATTTGCAACTGTATGCTTCCTTTACCTTCCATGGAGGAAAGATCTTTTGTTCTCTTGGCCTGAGACAGGGCTTCTGTAGTGCTGAATGAGGTGTGGGTGGAAGGCAGAAGCCAGGAATAGGCCAGATTACTTTATATTAGAAAAGAGAAGAGAGGGGAGGACAAGGATATTCACAGGCAGAGGTGGGGTGGTGGTGGGGGGTGGGGTGGTGGTGGTGGAGAGAATATGAATGAATAAAATAAATGTGGGGAGGGGGAGAGCATAAGGAGAAGTGAGAGCAGAATTTGGGTGTGCCACGGTGCTCAAGCTGTGCTCCAGGAAGCCCAGACTCCAGGAAGCCTGGTTTTATGCAGGTTACACCTCTGAACACAAGGCTCAGTGTTCAGGAGTGTGACAAGTCTCATAACAAAATATATCCAAAATCTTCACGACTTTGTTTCCTCTTTTTGTTGTTTCTGTAGTATATTTTTGCATTATCTTTCATTCTCTCGAGTATAACCAAAACAACAGTGACAGACATGTTGTTTTTATAATATACATTTCTGTTGAGAATGAAATTTAATTTTTATAGTCTGGAATTGAAGTGGCTCCTCTCAGGAACTCTTAAGTATAATTTTCTCTTTAACATATTTTATGTCTTTATACATTTTTAGAAGTTGAGAAAGCTTCACTGAGAAAATCGACTAAGTCATGGTCTATACACTGAGAATGTTATTACACATTAATATTAATATGACTTTGATAATATATCAATACAAATGTCTTTTTCTATTTTTTTTTAATAGAAGCCAGTTTTCTTTTTGTGCTGGTTCTGAAAATAATTTTAAAATTCTATATCTTAGTTTTAAATCCTTCTTGTCATTAATTTTTATTCATTTGATACGCTGGTGCACCACTTTTCACTCCTTTTTGTAGGTTTTCCATGCAATAAAGTCACTTTCCTCTAGTGCACATCACAGGGTTCTGCATATAGAAGGTACTTGTGTGTTGAATAAATACAGACTAGCAGAGTTTCCCAATTAGTTTTAGGGGATGGTGGGTATGAAGGTTTCTTGATGTGTTCACTTGGTTGGGCTGAACTACTCAATCAAACACTAATTTAGGTGTTACAATGAAAGGATTTTGCCAGGGAAAGTCCCTAATCAGTTGACTTTAAGTTAATCAAAAGATGATCTTGGGTGGGCCTGACCTAATCAGGCATGAGCTTTCAAAGAGGCCTTCCCAGTGACTCCAACAACTTCTAGGTCTGGTTTGACTCTTCCTCTCCCTCAGTTCTTCGGGTTATAGCCTGCTTACAGTTTACCCTTCTTGACAGCATGTGGACAATAAGCTTGTGCCTGTGGGGCTCCAGCCTGCTCACATGCTTTCTCCCTGTGGACAGCAGCTTTAGCCTGTGCCCATGGCTAACAGTTTTCTCACTTCTCCTTTTTCTGAATGTTGATCCTACAGATGTCAGACTTGGCCAAATGATTCTCAGAATCCTCATGGTCTAACATGGTCCTTACTCCAGATATGAGGGGCTCTTTTAAAGGCATTTGGTGATCTGTATTTCTGTTTGTTTTTGTCTTAGGAATCTGGTGCCTGGAGTTTCTCTAAGCTGGTTGCACCCTAGGCAAGAAGCAGGACCACGGTGGGGCCCAAATGGAAGAGAGGAAAAGGCTGGCTGTCACCCAGACCTGTCTGAGGTACATAGCTGGTGTGGTCCGGTCCGGTCCAGCAGGGCTGGAGGGAGTAAAGTTCAGGGACAAAACCATTTTCTTGGAATGTCCTCTTGCATGTGTCTCTGGGAAAATAGGGAGGCAGACTGGCCATGGCGCTGAAGGAAGTGGCTGCCACGTGGTAGCCATGAGAGAGAGATGGTCTTGGATGTGGGGGCTCGGAATCCTGTTTGTCTTTTGGACACGTGACTGAAAGAATGGTGTCCTAGTTCTGACAGATGGACGGAGATGACAGGAAAGCCTCTTCAAAGGTGTCCTATTTCACTCAGCCCTAATCCCAGCGTTTGCGTTGTAGAAGCAAAGTAAATAGAGAAATAAGAAAACGGAGAATTACACAGACTTCTCTTGGGGACCTATTTAGTTTAGCTTGTGGTAAAGAATAATTCTGAAGAACATTATGCCAGAGAGATTTAAGGGAGATTAAGGAGATTATTGAAATGTTCTTTCTTGGGGCACCTGGGTGACTCAGTTGGTTAAGCGCCTGACTCTTAAAAAAAAAAAAATAAATAAAGAGCACCTGACTCTGGATTTTGGCTCAAATCATAATCTCAGGGTTGTGAGATTGAGTTCTGTGTTAGGCTTCTCCACTCCAGGCTGTGGAGACTGCTTAGAAGGCGCTCTCTCTTTGCCTCTCCTTCCCCTGCCCCTTGCACCTTCTCTATCTCTCAAAAAAAAAAAAAAATGTTCTTTCTTGGATATAGCAGACATTTGTAACACTTCTAAATCACTCTTAAGAAAACAAAAGAATGTGTTACTAGGGCCTGTTGTATAAAATGCAGAGAGCAGGATATTCTCATATATTTACCTCTGAAAATACCAAATGACGGAACAATCGTATTATGTACCCCCAAATTATAGTTTATCGTAAAAGGCTCACATGCTCCATTACCTTACAAGAGACACTTTATTTGAATTATAATGCATATCTAAACCCAGTGAATGATTGGTAGGAGGTATAGTCTTTTGTAACACAAGGGGCTGCTGACTGGAATTATAGTTCCCATTAACGGGAGTATAAGTGAAATAATTTTGTTGCAACGGTCATATCCTAAGGGCAAATGGGTCATAGGGAGCGATTAAATTGAAAACATGAACCCAGTAATAATCACTATATATGTATCCCCTGTGGATGACCTCACTTTTTTTTGCTCAGGACTTTGGCTTTCTCAGACATTTACCATTGTATCAAGATATACTGATAACAATAATAGGGTGATTGAAAGTGCCATTAAATTTTTCACTTGAAAACTATTCTGAGCACAAGAGACAACATATTGATATTCCTTTTTAAATTGAAATATTATACAGAGGGCAAAAGGATTAGATAGATGTAGCAAATAATTTGATGGCAAGAAAAATATCATAGATCAACCACAATGAGCTTTTGTAGTAAAAACACAAGTACAGTGATGATAAAAACAATGCTTTGCAAACTTATAGGGCATATATTTGAATCAGAACAGCTCTTCACACAGAAAATAATGGAAACATTATGAATGTTTACTTAAAGTAGTTATTCTGACCCAATAATCCTGAACAATTGGCAAAAATGGGAATTTATGTTTAAGCTCATAAAAAAGGAGGTTTTACTTCGGGAAATTATGTATGTCTTCAGAGCAATATGACTCTCTGAAGACTGCTTATTTCTAATATATTCTTGGAGTTCCCTTGCCTTGAACCACAATGGCACTCTGAATTTTTAATCCAGGAATTTATGTCGCCGCGAACTACGCTGTATGCCCTCCTTGCAGCTAGTAGAGGGGGAGTACCTTGCCTGACAGACATGGGCTGGCTTATTGGTGAAGGTTTCACATGTGTTAACAGTGCACTACGATGTCATGTGCTTTTTAGGGTCACCCTAAGTGTGGAAGGAGGAACAAGAACAGGATCTGAGCATGACTGGAGAGACAGAGAGCCAGAGGCAAGCACAGAGCAGCTTAGTGGGAAGAGATGGCCATTCAGGTACGCAGAGAAACAAAAAAGCACGAGGTGTGTCACAGCTGAGCCACGGCGATGGAGAAGAGAGAGAAGGGAGCTTTGTCAGGGGAAGACGGTGGCATTATGCAAGTCCAGAAACTTCCATTAGGCCAAGAAGGAAGCTGTGGGCACCTTTGCAGAAGGGTGTGTTTCTGTGTGTATTACATGGACATTTACTACAGGAAACCTTGGTCCTTTACTTTGAATAACTTTACTGTCCCGAACAGGTTAATAGCCCCTATTACTTGAAAGATGCCCGGGGTTTTAATCCAAGTTTTGTTGACGTTTGGAAGAAGAATCTGGAGTGAGAGAAGTGAGGGAGAAGTGGTGGTAGAGTCCTGACTGAGAGGCGTGTGGGGCTGTGGGACAGTGCACTGACGTCACCCCCTTTCCTCACGCTTGGACTTTAAGTTGTGTGCAGTCGATCCTGTATCTCGAGTCTTCTGACACAGTCCCCTACAAGGCCGGTCGCATTCGCTGGGGCCGTTCACATTTGGCTGTTTGGGAAAGCAGCCCCCCTTTACACCTTACGTGGTTCTTAGAGTAGAATGGGTAGCATCTCCTCCCTCCCCCGCACCCCTCCCCCCAATTCTCTCTGTGAAGTAGAAGGGATGAGTTGTTTAACTTGAACTGTTGAATGAACGCCTGCATGGGTGGCTTATCTTCTCCTGCCTGCTCATGGCAGTTAGCCGCTTTCAAACTTCTGTTCTGAGTTCTTGTCCCTACTCTTTCCCTCAGGGGATCTTGTCTTCTTCCCTGGGTTGAACTTGATGGCATGCCCTAGATCTTATTCTTCAGGACTTTTTTCTCTCTCTTGAACTTCAGATCTGTATTTCCAACTGGTTTGTTGTATGTCCTAAAAGTTTTTTAAACTCGATATGTCCATATGGAATTCATCCCTTTCCCTAGGTCTGACTTTCCTTCTCCTTTGTTCTGGATCTTAAACTTCCTGATCCTACCTTCCCCTTTATTCGCACAACCTAGACATTTTGTTGTTACGGCCCTTACTTCTTGTATCCAGTTAGTTAAGAAACCACATTCATTTTGCCTGTTCAAGATTTCTTGACTCATTCCTTTTTTTGCCATTCCCATGGATATTGTCCTAGTTCAGAACCTCATTATCGCTACGTTGTCACTTGAATTATTTCCTAAAACGCTCATGGCCATGTCATTCCCCACCTGAAGGGCTTAGCAGAGATCCGTTAGCAAAATAACTTGTTTCTGGCCCCCTGACTCTCTGAAAGGTCCAAAAGAGCCCCGTGTCTAAGGGTGAGTCAAACTTTGCATTTAAAGGTGCTCTACCACATGTACAACTGAAAAACTCTTCTAAAAATTCAATATATTCTGGAGACGGAGGTGCTTCTGACTTGATTCAGCCATGACCTAATTGTCTTGGTGAGTGCTATTAATACATTGGAAGGAATTCCTTCAGGTCCTCTCCTTCCCGTAATGAATTTTTTAAGGCAACATTCAAAATCAAGGTCATCTCACAAAGGCATCGTTTGTCATGGCACAAATAGAGGTTTTAAGCCAATCTGATTTCTGAAGTTAAAATTTTTTTTTTCATGTAAAACTAGCTATAGTCAATTTCATTTAAAAAGTCACGATACACACAATACAAAGAGATCTAATGACATTTCTTTTTCCTATAACATAGATGTTTGGAGTGGGGGGGGTCATAAAGCACTGGACACAACGGAAGGGTTTTTTTTAGACCACTGGAGAGCTGTCTTCTTCTGCCTTTATAAGATATATAATATTTTTACTTCTTTTCTCCATTGCCACCTTGGTGCCCTTTGCTTTACTGAAATTTTCTCTTCTATTGGTCTTTCCAGCTCAGACTAGCTTTCAAAACATGGTTATTACAGTGAATTAAAATATTGAATTGCATTGACTAGGACTTCTCAGTTAAGCAAATGTTGTTGTGTTATAATTTAAAGGATGTGGTACACATACATATGATATATTTCTATAGTTCAGCCTTGGACCTAACCCTCAGACAGACAGGTATTGAAAATGCTTTGTGCCAGGGGCGCCTGGGTGGCTTAGTGGGTTAAAGCCTCCGCCTTTAGCTCAGGTCATGATGACCTGGGATCAGAGTCCTGCATCAGGCTCTCTGTTCAGCAGGGAGCCTGCTTCCTGATCTCTCTCTGCCTGCTTCTCTGCCTACTTGTGATCTCTGTCAAATAAATAAATAAAATCTTAAAAAAAATGCTTTGTGCCTAGTAAAGAGTAGGCATAGTTTTTTTGTTTTTTTCTGGGGTGTGTGTGTGTGTGTGTGTGTGTATGTGTGTGTTTATTTAATGAGAGGAGTTTGGGTTTTAATAAAATACTTGTCTTTCTTTAATAATTGAAAACAGAAATATAGGGGTAGTAAGGGAATCGAGTTTTTATTTTATTTTTTTTTAAAGATTTTATTTATTTATTTGGCAGAGAGAGAGAGCGTGAGCGAGCATGAGTAGGGGGAGGGGCAAAGGGAGAGGGAGAAGCAGACTTCCTGCTGAGCAGGGAGCCTGACACTGGATCCCAGGACCCTGGAATCAGGACCCAAGCCAAAGGCAGACTTAACTGACGGAGCCACTTGGGCACCCTGGAGCCAGTTTTTAAAAAACAAGAATTTGTTGGGGTCTGACCAGAGAGAGGTAAATTCCTTGTTACGGGATTTGGTTTCAGGTACGTGAAGCTCGGAAACAAGAATGTCTGCAGTTTCCTATGGCCCTTGAGAGTCTCTAGAATAGAATTCACCTATTCCAGGTGAACACCAGGCCATCATCTCTGACCTTAGTTAAGCTTGTAAAATTGCATTTTCTTAATCCAAGGCATGATTCATGAGTATTGATGCTTGAAGTCCCAGAAGATTACACACTTTATAAACAGAATTATAGATTTATCCCACTTTAAACATGTCCCATATCAAAATCTGGTTTTGCAAACCAAGAAAAGGTAGAGTTAATAATTTGCTTTCCCAAAAAATGCACCAAATTATTATTTTAAATACCAACTCCCCTGGCAGACTTCAAATGTGCTTGATTTACTTAATCACAACTACCCAGAGCCAAGACCTTGCATAGAGTGAGGAAAATCTCTGGTAGCACACATGAACTTGGTGTAAATTTGCATCTGTGTAATAATGGTCTGAAAGAAGGGCACATATGGATGAGCCTTCAGACTCCATTCGGCCAAGAGTTTAAACCAAGTTTCAGAAACCTGCGGTTTCTGTAGAGGCATCATTTCTGTGGTTTCGACGGAACTAAAAGCTGGAGTTAGGATTCTGTCAGCTAGATTTCTCTCTGTTTCTTTCTGACACACATGAAGGAAATATTATTTATTCTCTTCCCTATCTTTTAGTAAAAAGGGGTAAAGACAAAAGATCTCTTTCCTTTGTCCACTCTGGTGAAGATTCACTAAAGGAGACAGAATGGAAAAGAAAATAAAAAATTAAGAATTAAAAAAATTTAAGGATGTATAACAGAGCCATATAAATTAATGTGCTTGAGAGCTGTACTCCTCCCACCATCCAGTTTATTGAGATATAATTAACAAACAACATTGTATAAGTTTCAGATTTACAATGAGTTGATTTGATATACCCATATATTGCATACTGATTACCGCCATAACATTAGCTAATACCTCTATCAGTTACAGAATTCACATATGTCTCTGTGGTGAGAGCATTTAATTTCTATTCTCTTAACAACTCTCAAGTATATAATATAGTATTATTAACTATAATTACCATGCTATGCATTGGATCCTCAGAACTTACTCATCTGATAACTTGGAGTTTGTACTCCTTGACCAACATTTCCCTATTTCCCCCAACCCCTAACTCCTGGTAACACCACTCTAGTCTGTTTCTAAGAGCCTGGCTTTTTTAGATTCCATATGTAAGTGAGATAATGAAGTACTTGTCTTTCTCTGTCTGCATTTCATTTAGCGTAGTGTTTTCAAGTTCCAATCATGTCACAAATGGTGGAATTTCCTTCCTTTTTTATGGCTGAATAATATTTAATGATGTGTGTGTAGTAGTAGTAACATTCATATTACATAGTATGAATAGTCCCATATTTATGTATGAGGCAATAGAGACAGAATAATTAAGTAACATGTTGAAAGATACACAACAAGTGACGTGACATCTCTGTATGGGAATCATGACAGTTTGCTATGGACTCTATGTGTGTGAGTGTGTTTTTATTTACCTATTTCGAGTATAACACACAATGTTGTATTAACTTCAAGGGTACAACAGGTTGATTCAACAGTAGTAGACATTACTCAGTACTCACCACCGTAAGTATGGTCACCATCTGTCACCATGCAACATTATTACAGTATTATTGACTATATTCCCTATGCTGTACATTTTACCTCTGTGACTTATTTACTTTATACCTGGAAGTTTGTACCTCTGAATATAAATCCCCCTGTGGAATCTCTGTTCTAAAGCACTACACTAAGCAGTGAAAGTTTACCCCCTGCTCAGGCCACCTATCCTATTCCAGCTCTCCAAGGTAATTTTCTTTTTCTTTCTTTTTTTTTGTCTTAAAATATTTTTCTTCCAATTCAGTTAGCCAACCTATAGTACATCATTAGTTTCAGATGTAGTTTTCAGTGATTCCTCAGTGGTTTATAACACCCAGTGCTCATCACATCAATCACCCTCCTTAATGCCCATCTCCCAGATACCCTATCCCCCCACCCACTTCCCCTTCTGCCACCCTCAATTTCTTTCCTGGAGTTAAGAGTCTCTCATTGTTTGTTTCCCTCTCTGATTTCTTCTCATTCAGTTTTCCCTCCCTTCCCCCATGATCCTCTGCCCTATTCCTTATATTCCACATACGACTGAAACTATACGATGATAGTCTTTCTCTGATTGACTTATTTCACTGAGCATAATCCCCTCTGGTTCCATCCATGTCAACGTAAATGGTAGGTACTCATCCTTTCTGATGGCTGAGTAATATTCCATTGTGTGTGTATGTCTGTATGTATATGTGTGTATGTGTATATATACATATGCATATACATATATGTATATGTATATATCTTTTTTTACCCATTTATCTGTCAAAGGACATCTTGGCTACTTCCAGTTTGGCTATTATGGACATTGCTGCTATGAACATTTGGGAGCAGGTGCCCCTTCGTTTAACTACATCTGTATCCTCGTGATACAGATGTAGTGAATTCAAGGCAATTTTCTGTCAACAATCTGGGTTATAAACTTCAGACCTTCCTATATGCAAACATATGTATTACTAATAAAATCAGACCATGCTATACATCTTAAATTTTTTATTTTGGCAATTGCTTTTTTCATCTCCAAGAACCCTTTCGTGTTCTTGATTGTTCCTTTGTCTTCATAATCTGTTGAGAATACTAATGTCTATGAGGATACTAATTATACATTTGCTAATAATAAATAATAAAGTTCTTTTGTTCCTTAAGTTATGTTTCTCTTCTGGGACATTTGAGCTAATATTCTTTTGGTGTCTTTTGATACCTGCTAATGCATGATGAACAGGATTCATTAGTATAGACAGCAAGCTGGATTTCCTTCATGATTGTATTCATTCTTCTATTTCACTTGTCTTTTCCATGAGTAATTTTAGATTTATATATAAATTTTATTATCTTCCGGTTTTCTAATTTGATTATGCTTTTATCCTTTAATCCCTTCCTTCTGCTTTCCTCAGGTTTATTTTGTTCTTTTATTCTAGCTTTGGAGTTAGCCACTTTGGCATTCCGGCAAAGCATAGGTGAGCTTATTTGGCTTCTTCCTGGTGCACCTATTTTTCTTAAAGATTGTGAAGAAAAATATTTACGTCATTGAGTCTAGCAAGGGATATTGTGGAGAATTCAAAATTTAGAAATATGTTAATGATAGAAGAGGGTCTTAAAGGGGATGGAGAGGTGAGTGGAGAGGGGCTGCTTTGGGTTGTGATTGTCTCTGGAAGTGCTAGCTCTTGCTCCTCATGTCTACCTTGATGGACTTCTTTGATCCATACGTGGGAGCATTTGAGGCCCCAGCATTAAACTCCCAGGGTGGAAGGGTCTGGATCTGCTGAGCAGTGTGTGTGAAATGAGATGGGGACTTTGTTCTCTAGCTTCTTGGCGTTTGCAGAATCTCCCGCAGAAGCACCTAGGACTAGGGAATCCATTGTGTCTCCTTTGCTGAGCTTGCTTCTACTTCTGAGACAAAAAGCGTTCCCTGCTTTCCCCTAACTAGGCTCTTTCCAGAATCCTACCCTGGTGTAACCAAACTGCATTTGCTTGCGAGATAAATATGGGTGTTCTCTCCTTCTGTTATTATTTGTCTTTGTTTCAGAGCCCCTTTTACTGAGGTTAAAGCCTGAGATTTGGGGGGAAATTTTCAGAAGCAGCATGCATAAGGAACATCTGCCCCTACAGAACAAGTTCCTACTTAAAAGCTCCTCCCTGTAGGTTGTCAGACTTGTCCTCTGAAGGACTCTTTCTCCCCCTTTCCACTGGAGCCCAAAGCACTCAATAGCATATCTGCACATATTTCAGTATAAAATAATATTTCGGTTTTCTGATCTTTGCATAAAATATTTAATGAGGATGTGTCACATGGTTTCTTACCTCCCTGAAAGCGAGTATCCTGATTCAAGAGGGAGAGAAAACTACAAGTTCTTTATATAATAACTTCTACTTTCATTTGGCCTTTTCAACAGACAAATAAAGATCTTCGGGGACTCATTGAGGTGGGGCCTAAAGCGACTGGGTACATTTAGGAGGGAAGGAAACTAACACTCACCCCGTGCCCACTGGATGCCAAGTGCTATCCTAGTGTCTTCATAGACATTCACAAGATAGCTCCATCTCTACAAACTCAACAAGTGTGCCGATGGATGGTGTTAATGGCCCAATTCTTCACATTTTGCCCTGCAACTGTGTTGCACTCTCCCACCCGACTCCATTCCAGACCATGTGGCTTGTTTTGGGCAGTTGAAGACGAGCATATGTGATATAAGCAGGGGCTTGAAAAACTCTTGTGCAAATGGATTTGTTTGCTCCTAGCTACTTTTGCATTGTCATGAGAATGAGCTCAGGTTAGAGGACTGGAGGACGGGAGACACATGAAGCAGGCCAGAATTGCCCCAGTTGTACAAACTGAGGCCACCCTTGATCAGCCTGCAGCAAACCACGCCCGGGCAAAGCCAGCTTGTGGAAGTGAAGAGGCCAGCCACATTTCAGGCACATGATTATGCTCAGCTAAGCCTGATTGAGCTCAGCCTAAGTCAACAGAACCCTGAAGAACTATGAGCTAAATAAATGATTCTTAATATTTGCCATTGAGGTTTTATGGGTTATTTGTTACAAACATTCCTGAGGCAAGAGGTAACAGATATTGCAAGTTTTGTGTTACTAATTACCTTTTTCTAGATGAGAAAAATGATGCTCAGAAAGCTTAATTAATGTACCTAAGGTCACATAAGTAAGTGCCGGGGCCAGGATTTGATCCAAGCCCTCCTGAATCCCCTGACTTGCATTGAATGGGGAGGATGAGAGCTGGGAAACATGACACGATACATTTATAATCTTTAAAATAACATATTTAGGCTTCTCCTGCTCCCAGTGCCGAGACTTTAAAAACATGGTCAAATATGAAAAGCAACTATGAAATCTATGAAAAGTAGATTAGTTTCAAGGAAAGTAAAGTCATTAAAAATGTATTTCTTGCATTTGCTAAATGTATTTCTTGCATTTGCTAAATTTGTGTTTCTTTTCACATATTTTAAGCTGAAATTGCCCCTCACTCTAGTACTCATCCTTCCCTATTTGTATGCTATATGCCACGAAGACGACGTAAAAACATAAAAGGAACTCTTACCTTTCTTAGGCAGAGAAATAAAAGTATTATGCAGTTTTCTCTGTTGGTATAAATGAGCAGATAAAGTATAAGTAGGAGATTCAGCATATCTCCATTTCCCCGACACAAAAAATAGTGCGTTTGACCGCTTTTTTGTGTGTTTCAGTACATTTTTTGTTAACAATCTTTTATTATATAAAAAAACCCCATCTCTACTCCTTATAGAAGTTTTAAAATCATTTCACAGCTGAGTGGAACCCTAAACAGAGCTATCTTAGTGTAATGAAGCAGAAAACGATTGCTTCTTAACAAGACTGGTATATGGTGACAAACAGCTCATAAAAATCCCATCTGCCACAAAGTGCCTCTATTTTAGTTGCCTTAGAATCTAAATAGTATATTTCCTATTTCCTTTCAGAAACAATAGAGAAATATAAAGCCTTCACCACTATCAGATCGTCCTCTGACAAGAAGAACCCTTGGTGTTAATGTCCTGACGTGGCTCATTCACAGGACCACACCTGCTGGTGATGTGCTTTAGGCTTACTGGCAGGGATTCTGACTGTCCTCTTCCACATCCTGTTAGAGAGTCCAAAGGGGTCACACAGTAATGAAAGCCCGAGTGCCAATCTGCTTTGGGTATTGTTTAGTAAAAATAAGGCAACACCACAGTTTGCAAAGGCAAAGCGATGGGACCATGTATAGAGTCTGATTTTTTTTTTTTTAAGATTTTATTTATGTATTTGTCAGAGAGAGAGAGAGTGAGCACATGCAGACAGAGTGGCAGGAAGAGACAGAGAGAGAAGCAGGCTCCCTGATGAGGAAGGAGCCTAATGTGGGACTCGATCCCAGGATGCTGGGATCATGACCTGAGCTGAAGGCA
Organism: Neogale vison; assembly: GCF_020171115.1. Classification (NCBI taxonomy): domain Eukaryota; kingdom Metazoa; phylum Chordata; class Mammalia; order Carnivora; family Mustelidae; genus Neogale; species Neogale vison. The sequence goes on from NC_058102.1 coordinate 89,363,444, forward strand.
GCTGCTTAACCAACTGAGCCACCCAGGCGTCCTAGAGTCTGATTTTATGGAAAACTGCATTTGGTGAGGGGAGACACTGCCTTCAACATGCTCTTATGGTTTTGGATGACAGTTATGTATATACTAGCTGCTTTATTTGGGCAGCTCTTTTGAGGTGTTTTCCCATTCCCTGCATATTTATCTCAATCAACATATTTATCTCAACCAAACAGCCTTCAGTTTTTGAAACATTTAAGCTCAAATATCTTGATAAAAATATAAAATTAAAATCCAGTGGTTTTGTATAAAATGTGACCATTTGCCTTTGTACAGAAATAAGGGTACTAGAAATTTCAACAACTTTCAAAGTACCACATATATATCTGTAGGTAATGCAGTAGGACATTTAAAATGCAAATATGTTACTTTGTGAGAGAAATAAACCAACCCTTTCAGTTGAAATCTGTTTACTAACATATTCAAAGACATTTGCTTTTATTTATTTGTTTTAAAAAATTTTATTTTTTCAGTGGTCCAAGATTCATTGTTTATGCACCACACCCAAGGCTCCATGCAACACGTGCCCTCCTTAATACCATTTGCTTTTAAAAGGGATATTTCCTTGGAAACAAAAACCGATATTTAAACACATCCCATTTTCAAGTGGAATGTGGAGGAATTTTCTGGTCTGAGGATGCAACCGACTTTCATGAATTAGCTGTGACTCAGCTCCATCTTACTTAATATCAAATAGAGTTTTATTTTAAAAGATATAGCACACTGAATGATTACTGTGCCACTCTCTCTTGTATTATCTTACTTCCCTTTACAGAGAATCTCCGAGGTGGGCACTATTGTGTCTCTGTAATGCAAACAGAGTTACACAAACCACGAGAGGTTGAGGGCACACAGAGATCACACAGCTGGTCAATGGTGGAACCAAGGTTTGATTCGAGAGCTCTCTTTACTGTGTTGTGCTGCCTCATGGAGCAGCACAGGGATGAGCATAAAGAGCAGTGAGTTAGGAGTCAGGAAGCCTGAGTTCTTGACTTGGCTCTGGGAATAGTTGTGTAACTTGAGGCATGCCATGCAGGCTGACGAGAGGACTGGAGCAATGCTGCTGAGGCTCCATCAAGCCCATAATTTTGTAATGTAGAAGGACATTCTAGAAATGCATTCATGAAAGCATGCAGAATGAAGGGAAGGAGTTCACTAATGTGTGTTCTGTATATCAATTAAGAGGCTCCAGTTCTTTCCTGCTTAGAATAGTACTCTAACGCTTCCAAATCCCAACAGTTTGTTTACCCATTCTCCTGCTGATGGACATTTGGGTTGCTTCGGGGTTTTGGCTATTCTGAATAAAAGTGTGGAGATATGCTGTGGACATGTGCACTAATTTTGTTGGGCTTAAATCTGGGTATGATATTTATTCATTCAATAAATATTTATTGAGCAACTACCCTGTGCCAGACACTGTTTTAGCATTGGCAACAAAATGGTGACAAAGCAAAAAAGATACCTGTTCTCATGAAGTTGGTCAACCAAGGAAGCAGATGATGAAAAAGGAAGCAGATGATGAAAAAGCATGATGAAGGAAAAAAACTCATGGTGATTTGAAAAAGCGTAGGTGTGCATTGTGGGGAGGTGGTAGAAGGCAGCTATGTAACACAGGGTGGTCAAGGAAGGCCTCTTGGAGGTGACATGGAACTGAGATCTCAAAATAATGGTGGAGCTGGCCCTGGGAAAAGCCCAAGGGAGAGTGGCCAGGGGGAGGAGATGGTACAAAACAGTGTACTAGAGTATAATCAGCGTTTATGAAACATCCACTGAATGTCAGTCCCTCTCTATTTTATTCTGCACGTGAGCAAGCTAAGGCTGCATTCCCAGGCAATGGTGAGGCCGGGGACAGAAGCAGGTACAGTCTTGGGTAGGACTCCACGGGAGTTCTGCTCTGCCACAACCGTCCCCACTGTTGGCTTTTCTTGAGCACTTGCTTTGTGCTAGGCACCATATGAAGCACGTTACTCCATTTTCTCATTTACGCTTTGCTTACAACACCTCCTGGATAATATAAGTATTATCCTGCCCATTTTAATTATTAACCGAGAAAGTCTTGGCGAAGCTTACTGACTTGTCACCTAGTTTTTGTAAGCGGTGGAGCTTCAATCTGATACCAGTTCTGTTCAACTCCAAAGTCCAGGCCTTTTACTATGGGCTCCACAGTCTTGTTAATGTGTTTTTATGTATCTCTAAACTTAGAAAGTTGTATTACACACTTTATATTTTTTTTAGGTGGAAAAATACATTTGGAAATAACTTCGATTTTATGGAGTAATCAGAGTGTTGAATAAAATGACAACTGGTAAAAGAAGGGAATATAAAATGCAAAGAGTCACTAAAATTGCCTTTTTTTTTTTTAAACAAAGGGTTTAGTTACTGAATAGTTAAAGGAAGCCAAGCTGTAAAACATGAACATTTCAACTCTCTTTAGTATAGTACACATTTTGATATAGAATATTGAATTAGGTTTGCTACAATAATTAGACTATAACTTCTAAAAAAATGTTATGCACTCTGGAAGAGAGAAAGAGAAGTGAATTGATGCCCATGGTCTGAATATAGATGAGGAGGGTGCTCATTAGAAAGAAATGAGCAAGGGTAAAAGATGATTATTTTTCCAAGAACCACCATATGTTCTCCAAAATGTATCCAGCTATACCATGTGATGTTTCCTATTTCCTAAAAAAACCCAAACAAACAAACAAAAAAACTCCAAAAAACCAAAAACAAAACAAAAACAAAACAACAACAACAACAACAAAAAAAAACCCAAACCAATCAGGAGAGGAATTTTGATCCGTGGAGCCCAAATTCTCACTAAATATTTTCTCTTTTGCTGTGAGAATCTCTCTCTCTCTCTCGCTTACTCGCTTTTTTTTTTTTTTTTTTGTAGTTGTTTGTTTGCAGGTTTTAGCTGTAATAGTTCCTGTCTTGGAGAAAAGACTGAGCAGCTGCTAGTCTCTATAATTTTTAATGATATAATGGAAAAGGATACACAATGTGCTGTTGTCTCTTGATGTGTTCCAACCTCAGACTTTATTCCAATTCTCTAAAATGGAAAGTATTGTAGGCCAAGACAGTTAAAAAATGAGGCGTAAGTAAATACCTATGCTAATCATAGCAGTTCATGTGGCAACAGCACCAGCTGCTGAGAGGGCCGTCTTTTCATCTTTTGTTTCAGGGAATTTCTGGGAAATATCTTTCCAGATTTTCTTTCCGGTCACTTCTCCGCCCCCCCTTCCCTGATTTCCCCTTTCTTCCCTTTTTGGTGTGTGAAGTCACATTGTTCTAATTTCCTTTATAATGAAAATGGAAGCATACAATATTAAAACCATTCTTTTTAAAGAAATGAGAGATATCAGATTTTCCTCCCAATTTCTTTCTTCTGTCTGCTGGCTTCCATTCTAGTCTGATTCTACGTTCCATCTGCCGTTTGAAATGACAGGTAGGTTTGGGAATGCGAACTCTTTTTCAGATGCTGTCATTCTGTATCTTTATGGGTTTCTTTGGTCGTATAAAGATAAAAAGACAACCATAGTTCATTTTCTACACTTTAAATTTAATGTGTTAGAAGTGAAAGAAGCATAACATCATACTACATCTTTTGTTGGCCGCAAGTGTTATTAATTGCCTTACTATAATGCAATACGTTTATGCTGTATTTCTGCAGGAGGTACATGAACGAGGCAGAAAAATATTCAAGTAGTTAAAAATGAGACTTATTTTATAAGATTGTGGTTATGGCTTCCTTGCATTCCATAAATGGCCAGAGTTTCCCATATGCGGCAGTAGAGATATAAACTGACAGCAGGTGTTTCAGGATTTGAGGAAAAAGATGAAAAACAGATCACACTGAATCAATAAAATCAATTCTTGACTTTGACACTTCTCCGGCAGGAACGAAACAGCACCAAATGAATATAAACATTCTGACACACACAAAATAAGGTGTACGGTGCTGCTAGATTCTCGCTTCTTTGGGACTTCCTGGTCTCTGGCTAAGAAACCCAGCACAAATCGTTTCACTTGGCATGAATTTAGGGTGAAGTCCCTGCTAACTCAGAGGTAGATGGCAATGAGAAGGCCACTAGAAGGCTGTTCTTAGAGATTTGTTTGGGTTTCATACTTAGGCGTTGGTTATCTTGAGAGAAAAAAAAATTCTGTCTAGACATACTTTTTTTTGTAAATAAAAAAATGTATATTTATTTGAGAGAGAGTGTGAGCTAGAGAGCAAGTACATGGGGGGAGGGGTGGAAGGAAAGAGAGAATTGCAAGAAGACTCCCTGTGGAGCCTGGGGGGCTCAAACCCACGACCTTGACATCATGACCTGAGCTGAAATTAAGAGTTGGTAGCTTAACTGACTGAGCCACCCAGGTGCCCATTTCTGGACATACTTAGTAACTTTAGGCAGTTTGAAATAGAATTAAATCATCAAGTGGAAATATGGCCTTCTTACTCTCTATTTCTGCTCTGTGAGTAAGGTTTTTTGTTTGTTTGTTTTTTTTAACTTCCCCATTTACTTACAATGGAATATGCCTTACACTTTTCTTCCCTCATACCATCCCTTTCCTTTCCAGAATGTAGGACAAGTAAGCAATGAGCTCAGAATTCAAATGTGGGTGGCTCTCATGGGAGTGTAAGTTGAAGAAAGGAGGTGTCCTTTCCCAAGAGGCCCACTAAGTGGTAGGTGCACTGCATAAGTAGACACAAAACATAAAATAGGGAGCTGCATAAGTAAACACCAAACACAAGTAGAGTGCTCAGCTGGTAAGTGTCACGTGATATTAACTTTAGTTGGCCAAAAACGCTAAAGCTGACAGAGATGTTTTGTCTTTGTTTTCTTTCCTCAGATGAAAATGTGATCCAGCACTAGTGACGCTACTTAAGATGGGCCACATCTGTAAGAGGTGGCATGGTGGAGGTGGAGATGTGACAAAGTTGTTTGGATACAAGCAACAGACATTGAATCTGTTAAGAAGAACATTCATTGGAAGGATGTGGATGAGAAGGAATACTGGTTAGGTTTGAGCAGGAAAAGGGATGAGGCACTCCAGGAATTCATGGAGTAGGGACTCCTCTTTGGGCTCATCAAGTTGTTGTTGCTAGAATAAATGGGTGCTCCAGGGTCAAGCTCCAGGGAGGGGCAAATAATTGGATCACGATGGTCATACTTCCTCCTACTCTTCCTCCACGGTTAGTGCCTCCACGATTAATGTTCCTATCCCACTGTACCCAAGGCAGGAGAAGGAATTCCTTGAAAGAACATCAGGGTGTTATTACTAAAAGAAAGACTTGCTTACTGCACTGTGTAACATGCTATTGATTCTACGCCATATTTCCTGTGGTTTTAGCTCATAATCAATGTAGTTTGCTAGGACGAGGAGAGGGTATGGGGAGAGAATGAGATAATACTCTTATCACTGCATATTATATAACCCAGTGTGGTAGAAGCAGCACATGAGCCCTGGGCATAAATGGTTAAACTCTCAAACCTTTGGTCTGTTGCAATCAGCAAAGACATTGAGTTTTAATCCATAAGAAGTATCATGTCATTGACTTTTTGCCTAACCAAGAAATCTATCTTAGTTGGCACCCACGTTTTAAGATTTTATTTTTACTGGATGGAGAAGTTAATATAATCTCCCTCCTTGTCCAGGACAAGAGATGAATATAATCTTCTTCCTTGTCCAGGACAGAACACAAAGGTAATTAAACAGGATACCCCCAGAGAGCAGAGCCACAGCCTCACAAACCAAGGAGATCCAAGTTCCCAGCAAGGAGCCATCATTGGTGTCAGGACTATCTTGCAGTACTTATGGGAGGGAAGGAGAGCTTCTTTAACAATATTGTTGATGAATACCATGTACTTACAATTACTGATGGAAACATGAATTTTGTGCAGATAATCTCTCTAAGCCTTATTTTCCTCATTGAAGAAATGGAGATGATGAGAGAATCCCTATCCTGTGGGGACACTGGGAGGTCAGGTGTGTAAGTGGTTGGCACAGCTCAATATACGTTAGCTTCTGGTTTATACATAGGCAAGAAGTTACTAATGTATAGGGCAAAATGACGGGAGAATACATTTTGAATAAAAGTTTTGGCTGTAGAGCAGGAGATGCTTAGATTATTGATAATGCACATCATGAATGTAGTAAAGGAACTGTAAACACATAAACATGAATTCATAGTTAGCACTTTGTGAGCTCTGTGATTGACCAGTGTGATTTGTCTGCCTTGCATTCCAATGGAATCTTAGGTTGCAGTCATGTAATCATGGTTTCTGGACTATAAGAGGATATTCTCTCCATTGTCCTTGAGTCTCATGAGATGAGGTCTGTGGCATTCTTTTCTTTTCTTTTTCTTTCTTTTTTTTTTTTTTTTTAAAGATTTTAGCTATTTATTGAGAGTGAGAGCATGTGCACATGAGTATGAGTGGGGAGGAGTGTACGTGGGGAGGAGCAGAGGGGAAGGGAAAAGGAAAGCAGATTCTGCACCAAGGGCAGAGCCCCATGCAGGAGATCCAGGACGGGGAGATCATGACCTGAGCAGAAACCAGGAGTCAGACACTTAACCAAATGAGCCAACCAAGGATGCCCTGATGTCTGTGGCATTCTGAGGAGTTCTGGGGTGTGTAACACATTTTAAGAAGGTCACTAACAGTATAGATTGACAGAACTGGTGAGGTTTCTTGCTATTCACGCTAAATTAGAAATGTTTGAAGGAACTGGGGATGAGTTGGAGCATTTGAGACTGAAAAGAGATGTGATTGCTATCTTTAAAAGTTGAAAGAGAGATATTTGCCTGGGTGCAGAGGTTAGAAATAACAGGGAAACAGATTATGGTTTAGAACGAGGAGGCTAACCGTTAGAGGTCCTCTCAGTTTCCATGATCCTCTCTATACCCTGACTGGGCTCCCATTCCCTGAAGATTCACATAGTCTGGGACATATTGATCAGAGATGCCGAGGAGGGTATTTTTACCTGGAGTTGGGGTTGGTAAGCAGATTTTTACCTCGGTAGGCTGTTTCAGCTTTTTGACTCCAAAATTTAAGGAACATTCTACAAAGACAGAAAGAAAAAAGGTAGCAGTAGTGAAGCTAGAGGAATCCCTAGTGCTTAAGATGAGTGGATTTCTGCAAAAGTGGACCTGTTTTCACTGGTTCTTAGGAAGCGGTGTCTTGTATCCAGCTGTACAAAGATAAGATGGGACAATTGGAGGCTCTAAGCAAAGTAAAGCAAAGCAGAATAAAGCGAAATAAAGACTCAGGTGAAAAAATGGCTACTGCATCCCTTGACTGCCAGCCTTCCTCTGTTACTGTAGATTTCCTAAGTTAAGAGCATTCATGATGTTAGGCTCAGGTTTCTCGACACTGAGTGGATCAGACCTGGAAGGGAACTTGTGAGGTCATATCTAGCCTATTCCCTAGTTTCTTAACAGTCATAAGGCATATCTTGTGTTTCAAACTGGCTACCAGAAGACTTGGGAGAGTGCATAGTCTGCATTCTTAACCACCACTTCATATTACCTGAGAAGAGAAAGGGAAGGGGTTGAGGAGCTGTAGTCTTTAGGGTCAGGCAGGCATGACCATCTAGAGACCAGTTCTAGAGACCATGGGCAAACTGCTCCTACAAAGTCTTGATTTACTCATCTCTCAAATGGGTGCAGTAACAGTACCCACTTCCTACATTCATTTTAAGGACTGATTAAGATATATATAATAGAGTGTTTAGCATAGTGCCTAGCACATTGCAAGCCCTCAGTGAATGCTTATTCAAGTGAGCTTTTACTCATTTCACCTGCTCTGTCAAGGGAAGAATGACACAGATGTTCAACAATTTTAAAACAATCTCAGATACTTATGACTGTTATTAACCACCTTTTAATCATTTTGTGGAAATGAATTCAGAATCCGGCAATCTTTTTTATCTGAACTATTTACTACATATTAGTTCATTTTCTTGCCTTCTTAGAGCTCTTCCAAGACTTTGACATCTTTATGAAATCCTAGCATTTCAAATGGTAAGATGTTAAGCAGTATTTATTGGCAGACTTTCCTAAAGGGTACTTTATGTTCAGAGTTAAGCCACATAAAATAATAATTGAGAATTAGTTATAAGTTATTGAAGCTACAATAGTTATAAATAGCTACCCTGATAATTAGTTATGTAAACCTGAAAATGAAGTGCCTTGAGAACTTCATATATCCTTAAACACTTATACTACAAGCATGGAAGGAAAGCACTGAATTTCTTAATAACTATTGAAAAATTTATATCAGAGAGACCTGTCTTTATAAGACTGATAGAATAGGGGTCCAGTGGATTCTAATTACATTTATGTTAAAAAATTCCTTACTTCCTCTCAGTAATATAAATTAGTTCTTGTAAATATTATAAAACAACCGTTCTTTAGCCCTTAAATTTATTTTGTACTTAATTATTACAGAAGAACATATTTTACAACCAAATGGGAATTTCAGTAACTGTTGTGGATTGCATTCTGTTGTATTTTTAAAAATTTGATTATTACAATGCTGTAATTTCTAACCTTCCATCAAAAAGAATAAAACAATACTCATGCCTAATTGAAACATCTATAATCAAGCAATATGAGGAATTAAAGATAAAAATCAACTGTGTTATGAAATTTCATGCCCAAAGTTATTTTCCCTAGGTCATTAATATTTATAACTAAACTGTCCTTTGATGTGCATTAATAATGTACTTTGGGATTATACAAAGAATAATTTATAAATATTCTGGAAAAGAGAAAAATGCCATAATTAAATCACAGTGATTAACACGGGTATTGGGTTATTATTTGAATGAATTCTTACTATGCAGGTTGTTACGATGTTGACTTTTCCTTGATATTTGGGAGGTTGAGATTTAGCAAATGAAAGATGTATGAAAGTAATCCTTTAGAAAAACAGCTTTTTCTAAAACCTGTGCTCACAGTGAACATAGACTTGTTATTGAGGAAATGGAACAGACAACCAAGTTACATATTCATTTGTTAAGTATTTTTAATATTTAAGTTGTCTTTTATGAAGTATAATATTAATTTTTTAGTGAGAGTTCCAAAATATTGGTCCAATCAAGTTTCACAAATGTTATGATTTTTAACCATTTTTTAAAATGCAAATTTAAAAACCAGATATTGCCTCATCAGTTAAGAAATTGAAATAACTTATTTAAATATTTAATCTTTATGATGTTTGGGAGTCCTTTAATCTTTAGACAAAGCAATTTTGTTTGTTAATAATTTAATTTTTATTCTAGACTTGAAAGCCTTCATTGTGCTGTTCATCTCCTAATATATAGAAATGGTATCAGACCACTGACATGTATTATTAACATTCAAACTGTAAACCTTAGCTGGAATTTTAATATCTAGGTATTAATTTTGTAATTTCTGTGATATATATGTATCTGTATTGATGAGGTGATTTATCATTAGTGGTCTAGGTGGCCCCAGAGCAGATTTTCCTCCTCTTCTCCCTTTTTCAGAAAGTGGCACTACAACTGCCCCAGTCACCTGATTTGATGCCCTGCCTCCTTCCTCATTCCCACTCCCTGCCACAAAACACAGTTTTCTACTACCTTAGCATCTCTTGAAAAAAATCCACTTCTTTCCATCTTCCCTGCCACTATCTTAGTCAGATAGTGACTAATCTCACAGGATTCAGCAAAGATCTTCCTTTCTCTGGTTTTGATCCTTTTCAATCTGTTCTTATCGTAGCAGGAATGTTTCTAAAATATAAACCTGATCACAGTGTTTTATCTTCTTCTCATTTTGAGTATTTTCAGCATCCTGTGATGACTTCACCAGTGCTCTGGCCTCCTCTCACTCTGGTCCATCTTACCCCTGGTGAATACTTCCTTCTCTCCAACTCAAGGAGGCATTATCTCCACTGCTCCAGTTTTAAAATCAAAATTTTATTTATTTTATTTTATTTTTAAAGATTTTGTTTACTTATTTGACAGAAAGAGAAAGAGCGCAAGTAGGTAGAGCAACAAGGAGAGGGAAAGGTAGAGAAGCAGGCTCACCACTGAGCAGAGAGCCTGACATGGGGCTCAATTTCGGGACCCTGGGATCATGACCCGAGGTGAAGGCAGATGCTTAACTGACTGAACTAACCAGGTGCCTCTAAAATCAAAATTTTAAAATAGATTCATGCATCCCATTCCTCTGAGCAATGTCTTATACGCCCTCTTTATCTCTTCAGTCAACCATGGAAACAATTCTTCGAAGACCCTGAGAGATTTAATCCATTTTCTTTCTATCCCTTCATCCTCTTTGTCTTCATTGCCTTGTTCCTCATCAATCCATGATGATTTTAATCATATAATTTTGTGTGTAATTGAATAGGTATATTATCCCCAGGCAAATTCACACACCTGGAAGGTCGAGTCTTCTCTATTGCTATGTGTATGCCTATAAAGCTGAGGGTTGGTACATGACAGGTGGTTTGGAAAAAGTGTAACTTCCATGATCACCATCTTCAGTGCAAGCTCCACACTGGCACACCGATTCCACCTCTTCCTGCTAGTAAGCATATTCTTTCATTTGCCACATGGACTCAAATCTTCTCATTTCTTGAACTTCTCCAGAAGATCTTGCCTCAAATTCATTGAGAAAACAAAAATATTTCCATGTCTGTATCATTTTCTCCTTATTTCCTGAAATACCGGAAGTTGGTTTTTCCTTTCAAGGACTTAATTTTCCACATGTGCTGTGAGCCCTTTCTCCTCTAGTCCTGTCAGACTCTTTCGTTTAGGTTATTTCTTCTCTTTGCTGTGCTTTTCCTCTCATTTGGTTTCTTTTCATTAGTTTATAAATATACTCAACAATATCCCATTTTAAATAAGCCTCCCTGCCCCACATACGGCTTTAGCTGCAAACTATTTTCTTTTGCTTTTCATAGCCAGACTTCTCCAAAGAGCTGTCCATATGTGCTCTCTCCAATTTCTTATCTTTCATTTATTACTTTGAAAAATCTCAACGAAGTTGCCTGGGTGGCTCAGATGGTTAAGCATCTGCCTTTGCCTCAGGTCATGATCTCAGGGTCCTGGGATCAAGTCCCTCATCAGGCTCCCTGCTCCCTGGGGAGCCTGCTTCTCCCTCTGCCTCTGCCTCTCTCTCTCTGTCTCTCATGAATAAATAAATGAAATCTTAAAAAAAAAAAAACTCAACAAAAACCAATAATGATTAATGTTTATTTCTTGAGTGCCCATGCAACGTGCCAGGCATGGTTCTAGTGTTTACATGTCTTAGCTTATCTAAACTCAAATATCCCTATTAGGTAGGAAATATTATCAACTAAAATTTACAAGCGAAGAAACTGGGACACAAAGAATGTCATCATTAAGACTTGAACTCGGGCAGTCTAGCCCTGAATCTGCGCTTTGAATCATGGTATATTACTGCCTCTCTAGAAATAGAACATATGTACAAAATCTCTGCCCAGTCCCAAACATATCCTTCCATTCCCAGAGGCCTTAATTATTATTAATTTGGTGAACACCCTTTCAGTTTATGTTTTGGTTCTTCCAGGCTTATGCATCCTGCTTTAAGTGATACATAAAGCTTTTCATGTGTTTTCAATATTTACATAAACATAAATTTACTGTACTTATTCTTCAGCCTCTTGCTTTTGTCACTCAATATTATATTTTGGAGGTCTATATGATGACATATAGTTTTAGTTAATTTAGTTCAGCTCTTCTGTAGTATTCCATTATCTATCTATCTCTCACACTTTATTCATTCTCCTATTTTTGGACATTTAAGTAGTTTGCAGTTTTTATGGCATCCTAAAGATGCACCAGTGAACACTATATTAAGTATTTATAACACTGTCCAGATCATTGTCCCCCCCATCATCAGTTCTTTAGACTTAGTTAACACCTCTTTAGATTTTTGTTACCTGGTCAATTCATGTATCTGTATCATGTATACCTGAAAAATATATATATTTGCTATCTCCAGATTAAAGACTCTTTATAGATCTATTAGTTCAAGTAATTTTATGTATTGTTTTAATCTTCCATAGTTGTTTTTTAAACCTTTCTGCTGTATGTATTACTTTCTACAAGCAATATTTTAAAAGGATGTGATGTTAGATACTTATTAGTTCAGGATTTTCCCCTTTAATTACTATAGTATTCCTTATTGTCCTTATTAGTGCTTCTGTCTATATCAATATTAATATTAGCAATCCAACAAGAAGAATAACAATTATAAATATTTATGCACCCAACATTGGAGCACCCAAATATATAAAACAATAACAAACTTAAAGGAACTAATTGATAATAATACAATAATAGTAGGGAACTTTGATACCCCACCTACACCAATGGACAGATCACCTAATCAGAAAATCAACAAGGAAACAATAGTTTTGAATGACACATTGGACCAAATGGATGTCACAGATATATTCACAACATTCCACCCTAAAACAGCAGAATACACATTATTTTCAACTGCACATGGAACATTCTCCAGAATAGATCACATATTAGGTCACAAAACCTCAACAAATACAAACGGATTGAAGTCATACCACACACCCTTTCTGATCACAATGCTATGAAATCAGAAGTTAATTGCAAGAAAAAATCTGGAAAGACCATAAAACATGGAGGTTCAACAACATGCTACTAAACAATGAATGGGTCAGCCAGGAAATCAAAGAATAAATTAAAAAAAATACATGAAAATGAAAACACATTCGTCCAAAACCTTTGGAATGCAGCAAAGTTTGTCCTAAGAGGAAAGTATATATATAGCAATACAGGCCTACCTCAAGAAGCAAGAAAAATATCAAATAAACAACCTAACCTTATACTTAAAGCTAGAAGAAGAACAACAAACGAAGCCTAAAGCCAGCAGAAGGAAGTAAATAATAAAGATTAAAGCTGAAATAAATGATATAAGAACTAAAAAACCAATAGAACAGATCAATGAAAGCAGGAACTTGTTCTTTGAAAAAATTAATAAAATTGATAACCACCTAGTCAGACTTACCAAAAATAATAGAGAAAAGACCCAAATAAATAAAATGATGAATGAGAGAGTAGAAATAACAACCAACACCATAGAAATACAACCAATTATAGAGATTATTATTAAAAGCTATATGCCAACAATTTGGACAACCTGGAAGAAATAGATAAATTCCCAGAAACATAAATTACCAAAACTGAAACAGGAAGAAACAGAAAACTTGAACAGACTGATAAACTGCAAAGAAATTGAATCCGTAAGAAAAAATCTCCCAACAAACACAAGTCCAGGACCACAGGTTTCACGATGAAATTCTCCCAAACTCTTAAAGAAGCATTAATACCTATTCTTCTCAAACTATTCCAAAAAACAGAAAAGGAAGGAAACTTCAAATTCATTCTATGAGGCCAGAATTACGATGATAATAAAACCAGATAAAGACTCCACTATAAAAGAAAACTATAGGCCCATATTCCCAGTGAACACAGATGCAAAATTTCTCAATAAAATATTAGCAAACCAAATCCAGTAATACATTAAAAAAATCATTCACCATGATAAAGTAGGATTTATACCTGGGTTGCAAGGATGGTTCAATATTCATAAATCAATCAGCATGATATACCACATTAATAAAAGAAAGGATAAGAACCATATGATCATTTCATTAGATGTAGAAAAAGCATTTGACAAGATACAACATCCTTTCGTGATAAAAACCCCCAACAAGGTAGGTTTAACATAACATAACAAAGGCCCTAGGGGCGCCTGAGTGGCTCAGACGGTTAAGCATCTGCCTTCAGCTTGGGTCATGATCCCAGGGTCCTGGGATCAAGTTCTGCATCAGGCTCCCTGCTCAGTGAAGAGCCTGTTTCTCCCTCTGCCACTTTCTGTCTCTCATGAAAAAATTTAAAAAAACCTTAAAAAAAAAAAAAGCCAAGCATTAACAAAGGCCCTATATGAATAACCCATAACTAATATCATCATAAACCAGGAAAAACTGAAACATTTTTTTCTATGGTCAAGAATAAGACAGGAATGTCCACTCTCACCACTGTTATTTTACGCAGTAGTGGAAGTCCTAACTACAACAATCAGACAAAAAGAAATAAAAGCTATTCAAATTGGTCAGGAAGAAGTAAAACTGTCATTATTTGCAGATGACATGATAAACATCTATATATATGTAACTATATAACTACAACTATAACTATATAAGACCTGAAAGATTCCACCAAGGAACTGTTATAATTGACACTTGAATTCAGTAAAGTCTCAGGATACAGATGTCAAAATACAGACACAAAATCAGCATACAGAAATCTGTTACATTTCTATATATAAATAATGAAGCAGCAGGAATCAAAATTAAGGACTCAATCCCATTTACAACTGCACCAAAAATAATAAGATACCTAGGAATAAACCTAACCAAAGAGGTGAAAGATGTGTATTCTGAAAACTTTAAAACACTGATGAAAGATATTGAAGATGACACAAAAAAATGAAAGAAAAATGATGGATTGGAAGAACAGATATTGTTAAAATGTTAATATTACCCAAAGAAGTGTAAACATTTAATGCAATTCCTCTCAAAACACCAACAGCTCAGGGGTGCCTGGGAGGCTCAGTGGGTTAAAGCCTCTGCCTTTGGCTCAGGTCATGATCTTGGGGTCCTGGGATCAAGCCACGCATCAGGCTCTCTGCTCAGCAGGAAGCCTGCTTCCTTCTCTCTCTCTACCTGCCTCTCTGCCTACTTGTGATCTCTGTCTGTCAAATAAATAAATAAAATCTTTAAAAAAGAAAAACCCCAAAACACGAACAGCTCATCACAACAAGTGCACTCCTTTGTACATAAGTGTTGAATTAATAAACTGTACACCTGAAGCTAATATTATATGGTGTATTAACTAATTGGAATTCAAGTAAAAACTAAAACAAGAAAAAAAAAAAACCCAACAACAAAAGAAACAAAAAACAAAAGACCCCCAACTGGAAAATCCAGCAAGAGTATTTTGCTGTGGGTATTCCCCCAAAACAGCAGGAGTATTTTCCCCAGAGCTAGAACAAATAATCCTAAAGTTTGTGTGGAACCACAAAAACCTCCAAATAGCCAAAGAACTTTGAAAAAGAAAAACAGGGGAGCCTGGATGGCTCAGTGGGTTAAAGCCTCTGCCTTCAGCCCAGGTCATGATCCCAGGGTCCTGGGATGGACCCCTGCATCGGGCTCTCTGCTCAGTGGAGAGCCTGCTTCCCCCTCTCTCTCTGCCTGCCTCTCTGCCTACTTGTGATCTCTGTCTGTCAAATAATTAAATAAAATCTTTAAAAAAGAAAAAGAAAAAGAAAAGCAAAGTTAGAGGCATCACAGTTCCAAACTTCAAGTTATATTACAAAACTAGAGTGATCAAAACAGTATGGCACTGGCACAAAAATAGACACATAGGTCAATAGAATGGAATAGAAAACCCAGAAATGAACCCACAACGATATGGTCAATTAACCTTCAACAAAGCAGGAAAGACTATCCATATGGGAAAAAAAGACAGTCTCTTCAACAAACGGTGTTGGGAAAACTGGATAGCAACATGCAGAAGAATGAAACTGGACCACTTCCCTACACCGTACACAAAAATAGATTCAAAATGGATGAAAGACCTAAATATGAGAGAGGAAACCATCAAAATCCTAGAGGAGAACACAAGCAGTAACCTTTTTGGCATTGGCCACAGCAAATTCTTACTAGAAGTGTCTCTTGATGGGAAGGAAACAAAAGCAAAAACAAACTATTGGGACTTCAAAATAAAAAGCTTCTGCACAGTGAAGGAAACAATCAACAAATCTAAAAGGCAACCTGTGGAATGGGAGAAGATATTTGCAAATGACATATCTGATAAAAGGTTAGTATCCAAAATATATAACTTATAAAACTCAACATCCCAAAAATGAACAGTCCACTTAAAAAATGGGCTGAAGATCTGAATAAACATTTTCCCAAAGAAGACATGGATAACCAACAGACACATGAAAAGATGCTCAACATCACTGATCATTGTGGAAATGCAATCAAAACTATAACAAGCATCACCTCACACCCTTCAGAATGGCTAAAATAAAAAACCAAGAAACAAAAGGTGTTGGTGAGGATGTGAAGAAAAGGGAACCCCCTTGCACTGTTGGTGGGAATGCAAAGTGGTGCAGCCACTAAGGGAAACAGTATAGAGGTTCCTCAAAAAGTTAAAAATAGAACTACCCTACAAACCAGCAACTACACTTTGAGGTATTTATCCTAAGAGTGCAAAAATAATAATTCAAAAGGATACATGTACCCAAATGTTCAAAGCAATATTATCTACAACTGCCAAACTATGGAAACAGCCCAAGTGTCCATCAACTAATGACTGGATAAAGATGTAGTATATATTTAGATATACAATAGAACATTACTCAGCCATAAAAAGAAAGAAATCTTGCCATTTGCAACTACATGGATGGAGCTAGTGAGTACTATGCTAAGTTAAATAAGTTAGAGAAAGGCAAATATCATATGGTTTTACTCATATGTGTAATTTAAACAGAAGAAGCAAAGGGAAAAAAGAGAGAGAGGTAAATATTTGTGTAATAAGCATTATCCTCAGATGAATAATATGATTTTTTAAAAAAATGCTTATTTCATAATATGGTTACTTAATGGTATTGTGTACAATAAATGATTTACTAAAATAAATTCCTCTCTTCATGGACTAATTAGCTGGGAATAAGAATGGAAGAGGGGACAAAGAAGTACAAGAAGAGGAGAGCAGGGGCGCCTGGGTGGCTCAGTGGGTTAAGCCTCTGCCTTTGGCTCGGGTCATGGTCTCAGGGTCCTGGGATCGAGTCCCGCATCCGGCTCTCTGCTCAACAGGGAGCCTGCTTCCCTCTCTCTCTCTCTCTGCCTGCCTCTCTGTCTACTTGTAATCTCTTTCTGTCAAATAAATAAATAAAATCTTAAAAAAAAAGGAAGAGGAGAGCAAAGACAGATAACTTATAATATTAAAATACAAATTCTGATGTATAACGGTGAATTCTCAGATTGCAGGTCTCAGTTTAAATGTCTCGCTTTAGCACAATATTTTTAGAGTTGAGACATCCATAACCAACATTTAGCTGCATTAGTAAAGATTAGTCTCTATCAACTAAGTAAAACATGAAAGCAAATTACCTATGATTAGAAGGTTTCCTACCACCTATCTGCACTCTGCATCCCATCCCCATCTCTATGCCACTGTAGCTGTCTCTGGGTGGTGGTGGCATGTCAAGATAACTGAGGAGGGGGCTGTGCCACCCATGGCAAAGGATCTGACAGCAGTTGTGAGAGTTGGTGATGGTGATTGGAAACAGCAGCACAGCACAGATTTACCAAGCAATGGTAGGCCTGGGGTGATGTTCTCGGTGAGCTGAGGTGGGAATACAAATTCTATTCTTACCTTATAGTTACATAGTGCTTTATAATTGAAGGTCCTCTCTTATTTGCTACTTACTTGAAAGTCACAGTAACCCTTTGATGTAAGTGACTTGCCTCAATCACACAGTTGTGAATGGTGGTGTAGGGATTATGTTATATCTTACTTTTTTCTTCATGTTTGTTTGTTTGTTTGTTTGTTTTTCTTGAGAGAGTTTGTCTTTTAAATCTGTGCTGGTAGTCTCTATTCAAATTAACTGTAGTTTATTAAAAGATCTTGAAAGAAAATTAGAAAGAAAGTTATTTTACAGAGCTTCATTGTAGGGAAATGAGGGTATTCTGCCTAAGCTCATTATACAGATAAAGGCTTTAAAAAATCTTTTTTTTAAATTTATTTTTTATTTTCAGCATAACAGTATTCATTATTTTTGCACCGCACCCAGTGCTCCATGCAATCCGTGCCTCTATAATACCCACCACCTGGTACCCCTACCTCCCACCCCGTGCCCCTTCAAAACCCTCAGATTGTTTTTCAGAGTCCATAGTCTCTCATGGTTCACCTCCCCTTCCAATTTCCCCCAACTCCCTTCTCCTCTCTATCTCCCCATGTCCTCCATGTTATTTGTTATGCTCCACAAATAAGTGAAACCATATGATAATTGACTCTCTCTGTTTGACTTATTTCACTCAGCATAATCTCTTCCAGTCCCGTCCATGTTGCTACAAAAGTTGGGTATTTGTCCTTTCTGATGGAGGCATAAATACTCCATAGTGTATATGGACCAGATATGGACCCTCAACTCTATGGTCAAATAATCTTCGATGAAACAGGAAAAAATATACAGTGGAAAAAGGACAGTCTCTTCAATAAATGGTGCTGGGAAAACTGGACAGCTATATGTAGAAGAATGAAACTCGACCATTCTCTTACACCGTACACAAAGATAAACTCAAAATGGATAAAAGACCTCAATGTGAGACAGGAATCCATCAGAATCCTAGAGGAGAACATAGGCAGGAATCTCTTCGATATCAGCCACAGAAACTTCTTTCAAGATAAAAAATCATTTTTAACAGAAATTTTCCAAACCTGTATTTTACAGATTCCTGGTTAATTTATTCTTTTGTCTGTGGGGACACAGTGCTCAGTAGATAGAAGGCACTCGGTAAAAATGTATTGAATTATCATCATAAACAACATATTGTAAAATAAGGTCTCCCTGCTGAAGCTTGAGAGCCTCTTTGCTGAATGACTCTAAGCTATCGTGCTTTCATTCACGTAGTTATTTTTTTGCTTTCCCTTTTTGCGCTGTTACGCTTTTGAATTTAGAGCAATATCCCTTGACCTTCTGCTAATTTGCTATTTCTAATCTTTTATGGTCTAGAAAACCATATATTTAAGTTCTTTTAAGTAAATCTGTAATATGAGTGAATGAGATCTAAGTGAGAACCCACGTGTCTTTTCTAAGGTGACAGGGCATAGGTTCTATGATAATCATAAGAAAACTTTCCCTGCTTCTAGAGTCTCAAGTTGTTGAATCCACCTTCTCCAAAATGGGCAAAGAAGTGTATCTAAAATGGAGGTCTGCTCACGTTACCTTTTTTACTAAACATCTTTCATTGCATCCCGTGATGTTCAGTCAGAGTTCAGCTCCTTCATTTGCCATGGAATGACTGTGATGACCTTCCTTTTCCTCCTCTTTATCTTCTTCATCTGCTCCCCTAAACCCATCCTATGCTTCCATCAAGCTAAATTATATGCAAACCTTCCAGCAGTGTCTTGCCAGATCTTGGAGCCATCTCTTCCATATATGGTATTTCTTGGGTCAGAGACATTCTTCTTTTGGTTCCTGAGCATCTAACTGCTACTCACTATCGATTCTCAGCTCAAGCATCATTTTATTGGGACATATGAGCATGCAGTTTTCCTTACCCCCATATTCCATACTGTAGGATGAGGTGGGAGCCCTTTTGATCTTGCTAAGTTATCCCATCACTGATAATATTGCATTGAATGTGAACAAGGACTGGGTCTTCAATTTCAATGCCTTATGCTGTGCCTGCCACAAAGAAGGTGATCATTTAATGTTTGCTGAATGACTGAATCTCTCAGATTGCATAGCCATATAGCATGAAATGATGTATAGCAAAGCGGTAAGTAAATCAACATAAACTTATAGGGCTACTGCCATATTATCGCTATTCTAATTGATCAGGTAATTTTCTCATGTAAGGCTCTGCTGAGACTGGTTCACTGACTCTGTATTAGCTACGTATTCATTTATTATCAATAAAATTTTTGATATTTTTAAATGAATTTCTGATCATTCTAATCTAAACAATTATTTACTTTTGATATTTCTTTGAGTAGTTCTTATTATTGTTATTCCTCCTAGCCTTATGTCTTATTTTAATTTATTTCTTCCATTTTTACTGTGCTTGCTTTTCTAATATTGAAAGAGAGAGCTTAGGACATGGTGACTTAATAAAAGTCTTACTCAAATTAAATCTTAGTATTCAGACTCTTTGATGGATGCTTAATATGCTGGGTCTTGTTTCTCCTCTGGGGCTAAAGTTATAGGACCAGAACGTGAGATAAACTTAACCCTAAATTATGTGCTGTCTATATATTTTAATCAGAAGTCTAAAATCCCTGCAGACTTTGCTTCTGCAAGTCACTGATTTTGAACTCTGTCGCTGTGTCTGATTGCTCATGTAATATTAAACCTTAGTTGAGCGTTAATTTCAAGAAATATGAACCAAACTCTATAAATGAGGATTTCAAGAACTGCTGAACTATGGAAAGTAGTTTCTGTACAGTTGCTGAAATATGCAAATAATGAGCAGTTTCTGATGTTTTTTGAATTCCCTTGTCATATTTAAAAAATGGTTGGGAATTATTAGTGGTCAGTATACTATACCATGTATTTCATATTATTTCACGATATCTCCATTTGGATGACTGCTAAGCATCTCAAACATAATGCCAAAACTCTTCATTTGTACTCTTTTCCCCCCAAACTATTCTCCCCAAATCTTACATTTTAATAGGCTTATCACCTGTTACCAGTTACTCAAGCCTTGAACTTAGAAGTCATGTTCAATTTCATCCTTTCCCTTTTCTCCCCTAAGCAATCCTTCAGCAAGTTCTATTTCAGTCTCTGAAACTATATTCTGAGTCTTGGTCTTTCTTTCCAGCTCCTCTGCCACAACCTTGGAGTAAGTAAGTCATCATCACTTCTCTCCTGACCACTACTCAACCCTCCTCTAACTGTTCTTCCTGTTTCCCAGGCAGTCTGGCTCCGGAGTTTGTGCTTCTAACCGCTGTAGTTGGCCACAACTTGTCTGTTTCTCACTATCTTAGAATATGATCCAAACTCCTTAACGTAACTATTGGCCTTGGCAACTTGGAGCTCATTGGAAACCTCTGGGAGGAATTTTAGTGAAGTTGGGCAAGTGAACAGCAGACTACTGAGGGTGGAGGAGTGAGTGGCAGTTAGAAGCTGTGGGTAGCCAGTCATTACTTTCAGGAATTTGGTATGAAGAGGAGGGCAGAAGTAGGTGGAAACATGAGAGGTCATAAGGGACATCTATTTATTTATTTATTTATTTATTTATTTTTGAGAGAGAAAGGAGACTCGAGCAAAAGGAAGCAGACAGGATAGGATGGCTTGAAGTATACAGTGAAAGAGGATTGAATTATGCCTCTGAAGAAGAGGTGGGTAGTTTAGTCTCAAACTCTGTGCTAGCTATCTGTTGCTGTGTAACAAATTACCCTGAAACTTAGTAACTTGAAATGATAAATATTTATTACCTCTCATAATTTCTGAGGGTCAGGAATCTGGGAGATGCTTAGCTGGGTTGTTCTGGCTCAAAGTGTCTTGGGAGGTTGCAGTCAAGCTACATGCCAGAGCTACAACCTCTGAAGGCTTGACTGGAACTGGAAAAGCTGTCCTCAAATGGTTGGCAAGAAGCAGAAGTTCCTCATCCCCTGAGCCTTCCCACACCACTGCTTATGTCAAGGTTTCACCCAGAGTAAGTAATCCAAGAAAGAGCGTGGAAGGAAAACCCAAGACTGAAGGTGCAGTGTCTTCCTTTATAACCTCATGTTGGAGTAATACTGTCATTACCATCCTTTCTGTCATATTCAGGTCACACAGATTAATTCTGGTCCAGTGGGGGGGGGAGACTACACGTGAGTATGAATAACATGTTGCAGGGATCCCTGGGGTCCAGCTTAGAGGCTGACTGCTACAGAACTCAAAAAGAATATCTTTGCTCTATAAAAAAGGAATGTGAAAGAAAGTGGAGGAAGCTGAGAGAGAAGCTGACTTACAGCTTCAATTTTTTCAGTGAAGTGAGAGGTAAAGTCATTTTTTGAGTTGGGGGCGGTGAGAGGGAGTTTGGAGAGGGAGGTTGAGGTGTGCAATCACTATTCAGGAGAATGGCAAAGGCAGCCCTTTCTGTGTGGAATGGTCTGGTAGGATTGAGTACTCAGTGGAGATGGGAAGTTAAAACCAGGCAGAACCAGTAAGCCTGGACCTATCATTTTTTTTCCTCAGGTGGAGTGAAGCAGAAATGGCAACACTGGATCATTGGTGTGATCCAGCATGGGACTTTTGTTAAAAGGATGTGGCAAAAGGAGACAGGGTAGTTGTGAAAAATGTTGGGGGAATGATCGATTGAGATAATTCATCATGGAGCTGGCATGGAGGACCTGAGGACAAGGGAAGCTGAAAAATGTGAGAATGTGCAGGGGTCAAGGAACTTAAGATTTTGATATGGTTGAAGTGAAGATAAACCTAGGAGGAGAAAAAGGGGGCTGGATACAGGAGATGAGGGTTAGAGATGACTTTGGAGGTTAATACCTTCCATATAATGGATATGGCAAAAAAATTTTAGGAAAATGAACTAGATTTATAAAAACCTAGATTTGTATATTACATACAAAATGGAATTATTGGTTAGTCAACATGTATTTGATGAGCATGTACTATGTGTCTGCAGATGTATGAGGTTCTGTGGGTAATAAAATCAATTAAAGTACACTTCCTTCCCCCAAAGGCTCTACCACATGACTCTTTATTTACGAAAGGATTATTCACTTATGCTAGAATTCATCACCGTTTTTATGAAATAATAAAGATCTTATTTGGGCATATTATGATAGAATTGGAAATATAGGTGTTGTACACCAATTAAAACAAATGTCCTGTGTAAAAGAAATATGGATTCTTTCTCAGTGTTCCTAGTTTAGAAAATACTTCAGAAAATTACCCTCTTATAATTGGTAGCAAGAGTACAGAACAGTGGTTCTCAAAGTGTGGTCCCTGACTAGTAGTATGAAAACTACCAGGAAACTTGTCAGAAATGCAGATTCTAGGGTCCTTTCTGAGATGTACTGTATCAGAAACTCTGGGAATAGGGTCTCGCAATCTGTGTTCTTATAGTCTCTTGGGGTGATTTTGATACTCTCTAAGGTTTGCAAACTAGCATAGAGGAGATATATAATATAATATATATATATTTTTAGAAAGGGAGGGGAAGGGGTAGAGGAGGAGGGAGAGAGCATCTTAAGCAGGCTCCATACTGGGCAACAAGCCCCAGTGTGGGACTTGATCTCACAACTCTGCAGTCATGACCTGAGTGGAAATCAAGAGTCAGATACTTAACAAACTGAGCCACCCAGGTACCCCATAGCACAGAAGATATTAAAGCAATTAAAAAAAAAAAGTTAAAATTAAAATTTAGTAAGAGGACTCTTCCTCTTTGGATTTTAGTTTCACTTCAGTAATTACTGACAAAAGCTTTTTCACTTTGTCACAGCTCATTGAAAGCACTACTGTTGTTGTTTTTTTTTTTAAATTAACATATAATATATTATATGTTTCAGGGGTACAGGTCTGTGATTCGTCAGTCTCACACAATTCACAGCACTCACCATAGCACATACCCTTCCCAGTGTCCATCACCCTGTCACCCCATCCCTCCCATCCCTCTCCACTCCAGCAACTCTCAGTTTGTTTCCTGAGACCAAGTGTCTCTTAAGTTCTGTCTCCCCCTCTGGTTTCATCTTGTTTCATTTTTCCCTCCCGTCCCTTATGATCCTATCTCTTGTTTCTCAAATTCCTCATATCAGTGAGATCATATGATAATAGTCCCTTTCTGATTGACTTATTTCAGAAAGCACTACTGTTTTAATATTACCATTACTTTCTGATATACTTCAAAACTTTTATAGTCAGCTTCTTATAACTTCTTACAGAGACTTTGATGAAAACTTCATGTTGCAAAGTCCACCAGAAAAAGTAAAACCCTATATTGCAAGAAATAATGTCTCTTGATAAGTTGTATTTGTAATAGTCGAGATTAAAATTCAGGGCACTCCTTCTAGATAGTGGAATTGGCCATTCTATTGCCCATAAACAATTTACTTACCCATTCTTAGCTCATAAAACAAAGTTCAAAGATGTTAATAGTCCAATCACTCTATTATCAACCACTCAGTATTTTGATAGTACAAACAGTTTGAGTATACTGTTCTATTTATAATTCCTGTATATACTATTTTTCCTAAGACTATACATAAATTAAAAAAATGAGTTTGTCAAATGTCAGTTTTCTAAAATACGGCAATACTTTATTCAGCAATGTTGGGGAAGGAAGTCTTCACGCAAATGATTTTTCTAGGAACCTGGCTTTTATTTGTGTATCTTCAGCTATTTCTTTTTGAGAGTTACATCAATAAAATCTGAAGATTATTTGATAGGGTCACCAGTTGGATTTTTTCCACTATGGAAGTTCTGTTATGAGTACATTTTATACTATTCTTTTACTGTAATGAAATAAATATTTATTGAACGCCTACTATTTTCATGAACTCTCTTGGGTGGTAAGATGGATAAAAAAAATGAATGAGGGACATCACCAATATGGCGACATAAGAGACTCTTGGATCTCCCTCCTTCCAGAGCATACTACCAGTTCAACTACCTTTGAGAGAAATACAGACTATTTGAGTGACTCCTACATGTCGAGTGCCTGAGAAAATAACAAATTGAAGTGGGTAGGAATGTCCTCCCATAAACCCACCCCCAGCACAGTGCCTAACAATCAGGAGGGAATCTTTGACCTGCAGCCTCTCCCTGAGGAACAAGGAGTTTGGACAACTCATGGAGCTCCACAGCTTTCATGTACAGACTATTTTATCGGTTTTGCCTGTAGTGCTTTGAATTTGTTATTATTCATTCTTACATGTAAAATATTCTTAGTCACAAGGACTTACCCTTAACTTTTTTTCTTTAAGTGTATTACTTGGAGAAGTTTCCTCTCAACCAGCTAGGGCAAAGTGCATAATTAGAATTGCGTCACAACTGTGTGGGGTTTGTATTTGTTGAATGTCAATGGCTCACATTTCTGATCATGCAGAATTACATTTGGGTTTTCACAGATGATATTTCTTTGTAAACCATATTCCACACTAATGACTTTAAAAGATCCTAGCCTTGGGGTACATGGGTGTCTCAGTGGGTTAAAGCCTCTGCCTTTGGCTCAGGTCATGATCTCAGGGTCCTGAGATTAAGCCCGGTATTGGGCTCTCAGCTCAGCAGGGAGCCTGCTTCCCCCACCCCCTCTGCCGGCCTCTCTGCCTACTTGTGATCTCTGTCAAATAAATAAATAATGTCTTTAATGGAAAACCCAAAAGACTCCACCCCCAAACTACTAGAACTCATACAGCAATTCAGCAGCGTGGCAGGATACAAAATCAATGTGCAGAAATCAGTGGCTTTCTTATACACTAACAATGAAAATACAGAAAGGGAAATTAGAGAATCGATTCCATTTACTATAGCACCAAGAACCATAAGATACCTGGGAATAAACCTAACTAAAGAGGTAAAGGATCTATACTTGAGGAACTATAGAACACTCATGAAAGAAATTGAAGAAGACACAAAAAGATGGAAGACCATTCCATGCTCTTGGATCGGAAGAATAAACATTGTTAAAATGTCTATACTGCCTAGAGCAATCTATACTTTTAATGCCATTCCGATCAAAATTCCACCGGCATTCTTCAAAGAGCTGGAGCAAATAATCCTAAAATTTGTATGGAATCAGAAGAGACCCCGAATCGCTAAGGAAATGTTGAAAAACAAAAATAAAGCTGGCGGCATCACCTTACCTGATTTCAAGCTTTATTACAAAGCTGTGATCACCAAGACAGCATGGTATTGGCATAAAAACAGACACATAGACCAGTGGAACAGAGTAGAGAGCCCTGATATGGACCCTCAACTCTATGGTCAATTAATCTTCGACAAAACAGGAAAAAATATACAGTGGAAAAAAGAGAGTCTCTTCAATAAATGGTGCTGGGAAAACTGGACAGCTATATGTAGAAGAATGAAACTCGACCATTCTCTTACACCGTACACAAAGATCAACTCAAAATGGATAAAAGACCTCAACGTGAGACAGTAATCTATCAGAATCTTAGAGGAGAACATAGGCAGTAATCTCTTCGATATCAGCCACAGCAACTTCTTTCAAGATACGTCTCCAAAGGCAAAGGAAACAAAAGCGAAAATAAACTTCTGGGACTTCATCAAAATCAAAAGCTTCTGCACAGCAAAGGAAACAGTCAACAAAACAAAGAGGCAACCCACGGAATGGGAGAAGATATTTGCAAATGACAGTACAGACAAAAGGTTGATATCCAGGATCTATAATGAACTCCTCAAACTCAACCCACACGAAACAGACAAACACATCAAAAAATGGGCAGAAGATATGAACAGACACTTCTCCAATCAAGAAATACAAATGGCTATCAGACACATGAAAAAATGCTCATCATCATTAGCCCTCAGGGAGATTCAAATTAAAACCACATTGAGATATCACCTTACACCAGTTAGAATGGCCAAAATTAACAAAACAGGAAACAACATGTGTTGGAGAGGATGTGGAGAAAGGGGAACCCTCTTACACTGTTGGTGGGAATGCAAGTTGGTGCAGCCTCTTTGGAGAACAGTGTGGAGATTCCTCAAGAAATTGAAAATAGAGCTTCCCTATGACCCTGCAATTGCACTCCTGGGTATTTACCCCAAAGATACAGATGTCGTGAAAAGAAGGGCCATCTGTACCCCAATGTTTATAGCAGCAATGGCCACAGTCGCCAAACTATGGAAAGAACCAAGATGCCCTTCAACGGATGAATGGATAAGGAAGATGTGGTCCATATACACTATGGAGTATTATGCCTCCATCAGAAAGGACGAATATCCAACTTTTGTAGCAACATGGACGGGACTGGAAGAGATTATGCTGAGTGAAATCAGTCAAGCAGAGAGAGTCAATTATCATATGGTTTCACTCATTTGTGGAGCATAACCAATAGCATGGAGGACAAGGGGCGTTAGAGAGTAGTAGGGAATTTGGGTAAATTGGAAGGGGAGGTGAACCATGAGAGACTATGGACTCTGAAAAACAGTCTGAGGGGTTTGAAGTGGCGGGGGGGTGGGAGGTTGGGGTACCAGGTGGTGGGTATTATAGAGGGCACGGCTTGCATGGAGCACTGGGTGTGGTGAAAAAAATAGTGAATACTGTCTTTCTGAAAATAAATAAATTGGGGGAAAAAAATGCTATTTGTTATGCATAACAAATAGCATGGAGGACAAGGGACATTAGAGAGGAGTAGGGAATTTGGGTAAATTGGAAGGGGAGGTGAACCATGAGAGACTATGGACTCTGAAAAACAGTCTGAGGGGTTTGAAGTGGCGGGGGAGTGGGAGGTTGGGGTACCAGGTGGTGGGTATTATAGAGGGCACGGCTTGCATGGAGCACTGGGTGTGGTGAAAAAATAATGAATACTGTTTTTCTGAAAATAAATAAATTGGAAAAAAAATAAATAAATAAGATTGAAAAAGTTAAAAAAAAAAAAGATAAAAAAATAAATAAATAAATAAATAAATAAATAATGTCTTCAAAAGATCCTAGCCTTGAACGGAAGTGATAGATATTCTGTATTATATGTAAATTAGTGTATAAAATCACATAAAATAAAGGTGGTTATAAGCATGTTCCTGTTGCTTTGCTGAGAATAGTGTTACTTCATGGAATGGATGTGATAGGCATTCTGTAGTACATGAAAAGAAGTGTTTAAAAAGAGGTAAGAAGGTGGTTATCAGAATACTAACTGCTTGCTGTGTAGAAAACAGTGTTATTTCAGGGAATGGATGTGACAGCCATTGTGTAATGCATTTATAGAGTGATTTAAAAACACACATAATAAAGACAGTTATAAGGGAAAAAAAGACTGTACTCTTGTGTATGTGCTTGGTTTCGATGCTCCTCCCTCCTCCACCATGTTAATATTATCTCAATATAACCCAATTTTCTTGAACTTACTCTAAATATTTTGCAGAGCTTTTTAATTTTTTGAAAATTTGCATGATTAGTAAGACCTATGGGCCCTCAAATGGAAATGGCAAGTGCATTGCTTCAGGAAAGCTAGCAAAAGCCACATCCATCCTTTCATCACCAAAGAAAATGAATCTTATTCTAGTGAAGGGCTGAGCAGCCATTGTCAGTGGTGAGGTGAGAAAGAAATGAACTATGGAATTAGAATTTAAAATTCACAGCATGAATCAGAATATTAGAGAATAACTTACTCATTGACCCTTCTGATGTTTTACAAGGAGAAGCATTCAATTTGCATTTCATTAAATATTAGGAATCAGGATTTCTATTTTTCCTAATTAGAAAAACTCTTACTAAATAAACTTTGAGTTATCAATTTAGGAAATTCTAGTACATTCTCCAAATTTATAATGTAATATATAGTAAGTTTCTTATTTACAAGTGCTCTAAGAAGTGATTGTAAAGGATCAGTAAATGTAAAACTAGTTTGGTGGAAAAGTTGTTCAGCCTTCATTAATGGCAATAGAATACTGTATCCTATCTTTAGTTCACGAACAAGGTGTATTCATGAGGCACATTTCTTATTTAAATAGACACATTAAAAAAAGCCATGTTGCCTATGATGTGTAAGTGGAATATTAATATCCTTGTTTGTGGTTTCTGCCCATTTTTTCTTTTCTGTTTCCTTCTTTAAAAAAAAAAGAGATGATAGTACACCTAAAACTAATATTATACTGCATGTTAATTATACTTGAATTTAAAAGAATAAATAAAAGTAAAAAAAGAGAAAATCTAGGGACTGTAGAAGTTTTTCTAAATAATTTGGTGAAAAACATTGCTATTCCTGTAATTTTAAGATTGGTGTTTGTGTTGATAATTTTTTATTGTTAATAAGCTGATATGTTGATAAATATAATTTTATTTAAGTTGATAGAATTTAGATACCTTTTAAAATTTTAATAATGATATTTATTTTTTATTATTATATTTATGCTGCTAGTTATATTATTTGCCATATATGGGGATTTCTTTCACTGAAACTTACTTATTCTGTGTAACTTAGCATAATTCATTGTTAATTGACAATAATATAGTAAACAAATCCAGTTCATATTACTCAAAGGCCAGGAATTACTTCTTACTCATCTTGGGTATCAGCTGGTAGATAGACATTTAAATAATATTCTTTAAGAGAAAACACCCTGGTTTTGTTGAACAACTTAAAGGACATCTTATAGTAGGATTTTATAGCCTAGTAAAAATGCAGACTTATAACATTGTGGATTGATGTGGGTTATGTTTTTGTATATGATTTTTGAAATGTCAGAAGATCACAATATAACAAAACCTATTATTGATAATAATAGCTGTTCTTAGAAACATACTTGATAAATTCTTAGAAATTATGTAATCTAGTGTCTTTGTTTTTACAAATGATGAAACAGATATCCAGGGAGATTTAAAGGTCTTGCTCAAGGTCATATAGCTCTTTGGTATAAGAGCTGAATCAGCAAGAATCCCGAGTTTTCCTTTGGATTTATTTTGTTTTGTTTTGTTTTTTTTTGGGGACAGGGCTCTTTAATCTGTGGATTGATATCTTTCATCAATTTGGGGAAGTTTTTATCATTTTATATTAAATATTGCTTCTGTCCTATTTTGTCCTTTCTTTCTGGGACATCAACTAAATGCATATGTATTCTCCAAGTCTCTTACTTTCTCTTACTTTTTTGTCTTTCTATCCTTTATTCACTTATTTTCTTTTGATTTATTTTTCAGTTTGCTAATTTTTGTTTGATTATGTCTAATAAGTTACCAACTCTGTTAAGTCATAATTTTGGCTATTGTTTAAAATCTGCTAATGTGCTCTGTATTTTTTAATGTCTAACTTTCTGCTAAAAATGTAATATTGTCTTTTGGGCCCTTGAACATAGTAAGCAGATTTATTTTAAAAACTGTGTCTTAAAATTCTAATATCTAGAGCCCTTATAGATCTTTACTCTTTTGTTTTCCTGGGTTTTCTTTCTATGGTCCCACATCCCTGTATGCCTGGGTATGTTGGACTGCATCCAGTCTTCGTATTGAAACAGTATTTTCTTAATAATTTGAAGTCTAGGATAAAGATCTCTTTGTCCAGAGAGGGTTTGCTTTTGCCAGGGGCCTGAAGGTACTAGTAATCTAGGATCCCCTTAATCCAATTTTAGGAATTGAGATTTTTTTCCTTGGCCATTTAGAAGGCTTAAAGATGAGTTTCAGTACCTGTAAGGTCTGGCTTACTTACAATTTTCTCTTATGCATTTGATGCCATTCTTTGGGATCCCAACCCAAAACTCTAGAAATTTATCTGAGCTCCTGCACAGCCGGTCTGGGCTCCAAGTTTTGTCCCCTCTGTGGAGACTGTCAGCCGTGCTGCTTTGCTCTCAGCAGCTCTTCCTAAGGCAAAAGTAAACCCAAAGGAAAAAGCTCACTTCTCTGCATTTTCTTATTTTCCACGACCTCAGCTTAGTTATTCTTCATTATATTGTTAAGTCTAGAATGCCTTCAAGAAGATGTTTTTATATTTCATTCAGTGTTTTATAGTTCACAGTAAAAGGATTGGTTCAAATGACCAAATTCTTTATTACTAGAACTGATTGTGACCTTTCCTTCTTTGTTTTTAAAAAAGGTTTATAATTTTCCAACTAATCACCATTACAAAAAATGTAAATACACATAGAAAGAATAGAAGATCTCTCATAAACTCACTCCTTGATAGTATTTTTGTATATTTCCTTCCAGTCTGTTCTCTATAATTTTTTTTTACATTATATTACTTATATCATATGCATTCTTGATGAAGTTCTAGAACCTAGGTGAGGTTCGGTGGGCTGAGGTCCGGAGGTGATGACCAAGAAAGAATTCTTGAGACATCTTTGGTGCAAAATGGTGGTTTATTAAAGCACGGGGACAGGACCCATGGGCAGGAAGAGCTGCTGCCCTGGGTTTTGAGGGATGGCAGGTTATATACCTTGCGGTTGGGGGGGTGGTGAAGGGAGGTTTCAGTGGAGTTTTCATATGTTAAAGAGGGCCTACAAGGTGCTGGGAGGAGGCCTTGCCCTTGTGGCTTGATCAATGTGGTCTTTAGGTCAGCCATTAACATCAAGATAGTTGGGAGATTCTTGGTGGGGTGTTATGATCCTGCTATCATTTACATTCCCTTCTACCTCAGTCTCCTCCAGTTTCGTTTATGATGGGGAGGGAGACATTAGAGCTCGAGGAACTGAGAGTTATTTGCCTCTGGAAATTTGTGCTATTGATAAGGTAACCTCCCTGTTTGTAGAGCTCTAGAACATCTGTAGAGCAAGGAAGATTCCTGTTCTGCAGGATTGTGGTCTCTGCAAGTTAACTATTTATCATTTTATGGCAGTCAGGGGTGCCTGAGGAATGCTACACATATTATGGAGGGGAGCGGGTGGAGAGGGGGTGCAAGGCACCAGCTTTTGCTCTGTCCTCAGCCAGCCTCCTGCTCCCTCATCATTCTGAATGTATATTTTTATAACTTGACATATGCATATGCATTTTCATGCTCTTATGCAGTATTACCTGTTACCATTTTGCTAACTACATGACCTACTCACTGGATATACTTCAGTTTATAGAACCACTGTCTTTTGTCATGGAGGTTGTATTCAATTTTCACTATTGTAAGTAAAACATTAGTAAACATATTTGTGCTCAAATTATCTTGTTACAAAATTAGGATTATTAATTTAGGATGTCTTCTTAGAAGATGATCTGCAGGGTGAGGATCTGCATATTTTTAAGGCTCCTGAGATGTATTTACCACATTATTTGCCCTAAGACAAGTTGGGTTTTTACTTTATTTTCATGTTCTTAGTACTTTGCCATGTGGATTTTGGGTCAAACTTTTTCTTTTTTTCTTTTCTTTCTTTCTTTCTTTCTTTTTTTTTTTTTTGCCAAACTTTTCCTTAACATTTGTGTTAAGATAAACATTGTTTTTAGGATAGTGTAAAATAATTGAAAATGATAGTGAAAGACTACTTAATTTTTAACCACCCTGAGTGGTTAATATAGGGAGTGTGACTATAATCGAATGGTTTTCCTTAGTAAGAAAGGAATTAATTCGATGTTACAACTTCTTGCAATGATAGTTTAATGATGACCCTCTGGATTCCATTTCTATACTACATTTTGTTCACATCTAGTATAATTGACTTCAATTTTGGTGAGGACCAGAATTCTAAGTTTCTTTTAGAAAGTTATCATTATGTTTTTATATTTCCTTACTTTTGGCCATTTTGCTTAACTCATTTGAAGAAAGTACTTAAGTTAAATAGGAGGTCTGCTCTGTCTTTCCTAGCCACAAGATAGTAAAGAAATGAGTTCCTCTCTTTTATCCTTAGTCTCCCCCTTTGTAAAACAGAGATCAGTTAACTTATGCTGTGTTTATGGACACCTGCTGTTGCTCAGAGGTGGGCAAGTCACCAAACCTTTTTCTGACCATGTTTAAGGCAGAAAAAAACTCTTTAAATATCTTCTGAGCCACAATAACAAAAATACTGCGAGCTTTTCCTTTACAATAGTATCATGAAATTGAAGTATCTTAAGTATTGTGAAAATATTGTGAGCTCTGAGGGTGAGGGACAAAATTTCATAAAAAATAAAGATAAGGAAAGCTGTTTGAAAATGCCATCTTAGAATAAATGCAGATTCAAGGATACCAATTATTAAAAGGAAGAATATGAAGTTATTATGCAGAATTTAATGACAGTAACTAAAAGTCACGACATTTTTGTTTGATGTGCTGGGCCTAATTTATATGTAAATATAGGCCTTGTAGTATTACTTAGACATTTAAGGACTGTCTTAATGGCTTTTTCTGGGAAACCAATGTATATCTCTGCTTGAACATTATGCTTGAAAGCGCTCTGTAAAACATATTTTAATATGTATTTTTTGAAAAATAAAAAGAAGAGGCGCTGTGATTTTGGAAATGCTATGGTTGAAATAGATCTTAAAAATGTTGAGGTGTATAATTTAATCAATTTTCAGTCAAGTTACTTTTGTACCAACTCTGGCGATTTGTAGGAGAGTTGGGAGCTGGACAAAAAGCAGAGTTTTATACTGATCTCGGGGAGTTCTAAAGCCTTTTGCCTGCCTATGAGTACATGATTCTATATCTTAAATTCAAAGCCTCTTGGGGGTGTGCTGAAGACATTCAACTGAATTCTGACCAATTTAATACAAGAAAGTAGAAAAGAGAGTAATAGAGCTTTTCAGCTCTGATCCCCCGAGCAGACCCTCAGATGACCCGAAATGTAAAGATTGACTGATCATGTGGTATGGACATTTCTCTTAGTTCAGTGTTTCTAAACCATTTTCATTGTGTGATAAACCTGTGGGCTTGCTAGTGTTCTAATGCTTTTGTTACTCATTACAGCTAGTCATCACCCCCCCCCACCCCACCCCGCCATCTGCAAAAGCTTCTGCTTGGCTCAGTAGTAAGCAGCCTGACTATGAAAGGGGTATTTGGGATAACCAACATTTGTCATTCAGCTGAGGGTTGTTCTCTACAGGTTTTTAACAAGTCCAGAACAAGAAAACCTTTGTTTGGGGTACATAGAGTGGCAATCATGGATCTCAGTAACACAATTCTGTCATGATGGACCACTAATTTTTGCATTTTTAAGAAATAGGGTACAATATTAACCACAGAATTTTTTTTTCCTAGCACCCATATCATGAGCAAGGGCATCAATATACATCGAAAGAGGCTGCATATAAAGTTGAAATTAAATCCGTCTTTATATAGTCAAGAAATCAAAACCCAGACTTAAAAATGACCCCTGTGTTTTACACATCACTCAGATAGAAAGGAACAAGTTCCAGAAGTTAGGGGGATAAAGGCAGGCATTTCAAAAATAAAGTTTGATTGGAAATAGAAAAAGCCGGAAGGACATTATAACCCTAGATGGCCATAATTAACACCGAGGCCTTTCGCAGTGACTTCTAAGGACTGTTCTTTTTATCTGTAAGCTGCAGGCTGCAGGCAGACAGCTTTGGAATGCAGATCTAATCTTACACGCATTTGCAATCTTGGGGATAGTTGAGGTTCTCTCATCACGCCTGTCAAATGTGGGCTAACCAGAGTTATACTTGGTGTCAGGCTCCCACAGGACACGCCTCTCCTCTTTTTTACTAGAGTTGGAATTTTTGCAGAAAATTGGAAATTGCCAATGAAATTCTTGTCTCTGTTCGATGTCCATACAAGTGGGTAGCAGCTTTAAAAATTCCAAATGTAGCAAGCAGATAATTGAAGGCTTATTATTATTAAAAGATTATTTCACTTTAGAAAAGTTTTACAATGGTGTTCCAGCAACTTATCGCAGAGGCCAGAGGAGGGAGGGAAGACAGAGAAACTTAAGACTAACGTGTTAGGAATAAGTCACCTCAGAAGGTCTCTTGGAGATTAAAACACAACATATTTGACATTAACTGGCAGGATCAAGTTAAACGTGCGCCTAATTTTCCAGGAGATCATTTATTTATAAAAATAGAGCCTCCCTGTAGGAAAGGCGGGGCATAACTAACCAAATGATGGCATCTCATTATATCTTCCTTCACCAGGATTTCCAGGGAGATCATGATTATTATACTAAGGTATTGTTAGATATTGTTTAGATTCAAATTCTGCTTTCAGCCTGAATTATTATTATTTTTTTTAAAGATCTTATTTATTTATTTATTTGGCAGAGATCACAAGTAGGCAGAGAGGCAGGCAGAGAAAGAGAGAGGAGGAAGCAGGCTCCCCGCTGAGCAGAGAGCAGGATGCGGGGCTCGATTCCAGGATCCTGGGACCATAACCTGAGCTGAAGGCAGAGAATTTAACCCACTGAGCCACCCAGGCGCCCCAAGCCTGAATTATTTTATTAATCATTTTATTAATTACTTTAAATTGGCTTTGTGTGAAAAGATGGTAGATGGAGTTTTGTTGGTTTGGTTGCCCATGGCAGCTTTTGGTTTGAAAAAAGTCTAACAATTCTCAAGTAATTTTTCTTGACAGTTCCAAGTTGGGGAAGGTAAGTTTTTTGATAAATCTTAAATGGTAATCAAATGCATAAATCTTTTAAAAAATGTTGATTTATTTAATTTTCAAAATAAAAAGAGAACATGGAATGGGGAGAAGCACAAGGAGAGGGAGAGAGAATCTTAAGAAGATTCCACTCTGAGTGTGGACCGAGGTGGGGCTCAGTCTCATGATCCCAAGATCAGGGCCCTGAGATTATGACCTGAGCCAAAACCAAGATTTGGATGCTTTACCCACTTCACCTCTCAAATGCATAAATCCTTAAATCTAATGAATATTTGCTTTTTCTTCAGGGCTTCATTATCTCTCCCATTTGAGGACAAATAAAGATCAATTTTATTTACTTATTTATGTATGTATTTGTTTATTCATTAATTTATTTTGGATGGAGGGAGGGAAGTGGATAAGTGAAGTAATTTTGGGCTTCAGTTTTGTTCAAGATGAGCAAATGTCAAAAAAACTTAAAATCAATATCTCATTCTCTTCATGAAAATACAGACAGAAATATTCTTAAACCAATACAAAAATAAATAGCCCTGTGCCTTTCTGTTTCCTTCACAAATATTGAAATTAAGTGTGAATTGTTTTTTAATTTGACCAAATTCTCTTTACTACTCTTTACTACTATGAATACCCCATCTTTCTGTTCTTCCTTCCTTTACTTTCAGCTAAGAATAGCCAAATAGACTTTGCATACTTGTTCTGAGAGGTCACTGCTTATAGCAGGAAGCACAGAAACGTACATAGAGAGGTCTTTTTTTTTTTTTTTTTTTTTTTTTTTAAGATTTTACTTATTTGACAGAGAGAGGAAACACAAGCAGGGGGAGTGGGACAGGGAGAAGCAGGCTTCCTATAGAGCAGGGAGCCTGATGTGGGGCTCGATCCTAGGACCCTGGGATCATGACCTGAGCTGAAGGCAGATGCTTAACAACTGAACCACCTTGGCACCCCATTATATAGAGGTCTTAACCTTCCCAGAATACATGGCATAGAGAAGACAAAAATTTCTTTATTGTTTAATGTAGACTTTCCTCATTTTCAAACTAATTTTCTCCATTTTTACTAATGCTTTTATGTGCAGGTCACTGTATTATTCAGAATGCAAAGTTGAACTCTTCTCCATCTTGGTTAGACCCGTCAGTGACCATGGGTCCGGTTCAGTGAGAATAGGATGTCACAGAACCAAGCACACCACCGGGCCACAGAGCTGAGTATTGTTTTAGATACTTCCACGGATGGAGTGCTGTTTTCGAAGCTGTACTCTGAGATGCTCAGACAAGGACTCTGTCTTAGTATTTCCGGAGATGAGCCTGGTTTGCATGTTCATAATCTTAAATAATGGACTAGAGTTAAATATCGATGCATAGTGTTGTGGGCCATCAGGGCAGCAGCAATGTTAAATATCGCTTCTGGAAAAATGTATTTACACACATGCTGACAGTTCATTTCCAGGTGGGAGCCTCACGTCTGCCCCGTACCCGGCAACTTCAATCTTCCTACTGTGAAATTTTAGACAGCTTGTCTGGGGAGGCTCTGCCAGACCTATTAATATTTATACATTCCATTCACACTCCAGTCAGAGCATATAAGTTGCAGATCTTTCTGATTTGGAAGCTATTAAGATTCATGACCCCTTTAGCTATTTACTTCGTGCGGTCCAGGAGCCTTTGCAATCAGCTTACACTTAAGAAGAAAGCACAAATCATTACTGTTCAAATATTGTCCTGTATTGTGACCATTTGTAGTCCATCAAACGGGGTGTTAAGAGCTTTAAATGCATTCATTTATCTCAGAGACACAGGTTATCAGATGAGGCATTCTTCTCTTGGGAAGGGATAGAATAGAAGTATTGCTTGCACCCAAAATTACTTTTTTAATTCCAAATTAGTGACTCTGACTGAAGCTGCATATGTTATTAAGAAGTAATATCTAATCAATTTTTTCTCCTTGAGAGAAGACATTGATTGAACAAATGATGGAGGCAGTGTACCAAATAGAACAGAACAAAGATAATCAAATATTTAGGTATGCATTAGCCCTGTCTCTGAAGAAGTTCTATTCTCTTAACATATTAAGACATATGAGTCTCTGGGTTACAAAGGATTGTGCAACTGGAGATGGTCTAATATCGAATTTATTTTGGGGATTATTTGATATGTTTTGCCAGTGTCTTCAAAACATTTAATCCTGTTCTATCAAAATAGTCTTATTCTATTGAGAGAAAAAATGAGAACATTAGAAGAAAATGAGGATTGGGGTGGAGACTGATATTCATTCAGTGCTTACTATGGGTTAAGTATTTTATATTTATTAATTACTTTGAACCTTACAACAGCCCTTGAGGTTGCTATTATTATCCTCCCTTACTGACTAGAAACTGAATCATAGAGAGGTCAAAGCTTGCTAGTAAATAGACTTTTAACACAGGTTCATTTGTGGTATTTCCAATAGCTCATTCTTGAGGTGTTAGTTCATCTACATTTCTCATAGAAATATCATGTTCTGGCCCTCAAAAGACCATATTCTAGTTGGACTGACTACCTCTATGAAATGTTTCAAATACAAAAATGTGAGTCTTATGAATTGCCAAAGTAACCCAGGCCTGCTGATTTGCTTCAAGCTCCATCTTGTGTTTCCTAACCTTCAAACAAACAAACAAAAAAATCACAGATAGCTCATTTATTAAAAATCATCATCACCTTTGCCATCTCCACCTTCACCATGATCTCTAACACCCAGCTTTCAATGCTCACCTTGCTACTTATAGGGTAAGAAATTATCTTTGAATAGACGAAAGCAGTTTTTATTTTCTATCCTTGTTTTGCCAAACAAAAATGTATCATATATTTTGGAATCAAAACGAAAACATTTTGCACAGATCTTAGAAAGCATTTATAAACATAACCTTTGGGAAGATTTTTACACATGTCCATATTTCAAAATACTATTACATGAAATAAAATCAGTTGCTAAATTGGCATTATTTTTGCTTGCTTTGAAGATGAGTCAGATTTGAGTATGTAATTTCTTTAGCCCTGAATTACTTTTGTGTTGATAGAAGAAATGGTTGTGTGATATCCTGCTTCTGTGTGAATGATTCACCACTTGGGGTATGTGGCTTCACAGTGGCTGAGCTAGGTTTTCTTGAGCAAGATCTGAGGAGAAATCAATTCTCCTTGTGCAACCAGCACAAGGCCTTAATCCTCTCAACTACTGAAATAAGACACTGTGGTAACTCAGAGTTAAATTTATTTAGAGTTTAGTTAGTTTTATAACATGTTGAAATGGGTGAAATGAACTTGAGGGACACAGGTTCCAGAAAACAAAAGAATTCCTTTTTTATGTATTTATATATATAAATGTATATATATATGTACATGTTTATATATATTATTGAATATATATGATATATATAATATATATGTGTTTCTATTTAAAAATATATAGATATATAAAAGAACAACAACAAAAGAAACCATGAAAATCATTACAGAGCAAAATTGGAATGGGTTTTTGGATGCAGTACCTTTGGGAAAAAGAGAAATTTTTGATTTTTTGATGCTTTTCAAGATTACTTTTATTTATCTACCTGGTTTTCTGCAGAGTGGGCAGAAGAGGAGGACTGACAAAATATAAAAAACTCCTATTGCCTTGAATTTATTTTCCATTTATATTCTTTCTCTGGTGTCACCTTGTTTGATGAGAGGTAGCTACTTGATGAGGACAAGCTTTATTCTTGAGAACCACTCTCTCTCCTTCAGGCATTAGGTTTAAACATTCAAGATCCATTTCATTCAAGTCCTGCCATTCACAGCCTGTGAGGTCACTTCAAGAAAACTCAGGCTTTGGTGTGACCAAGAAATACAGCTGAGGTTTTGTGTACTGCTTGGTACAAACCTAGTCTAGTTATGCCTAAGCTTTTTTGTCAGTTTCCTTTCTGTAGGCGGTTAAAGAAGGTGAATATTTAATCTCTGTTTAATCCTTAGAGTACCTGCCAAAAAAAGGATTTCATATCTTAGTCAAAATAGCTTTTCCTTGCATATTTTCACCAGAAAAAGGTTTAAGTGGGATTTTGAAATATCTTCAGTCATCTCTTTATCCACCTTCGTTATTCTCATCTCGCTGGTGCCATTTGTACCTTACTAGACATGTTCAGAGACAGAAGCATACTAATTGGAAATTTAAAAGTAAAAGAGAGATGAGACAGACTTATTCCTCAATTGGATTATACTTATGTCTTGAAAAGCTAATAGTACTTCAGAAACACTAAAATTAAGACAAATATCAAACATACTATTAATCATTATTATAATATTATTAATTTCTGCCATCCAGCTACCATGCAATAAAGGCATTTTTCAACTCTGGCCTTTCTGAGCCCAGAGCCCAGCTTTTTCTTAATCACTGTGTAATACTGTATCCCTGATGCTACCCTCCATTGTCATGACCCATTCCTCCAGGCCAGGCAGTGCCTTCTTCTCCCTACATTTTCCCATCAAGACACATCTGTTCCCATTGATAGCTCTTTGTGTATGTGATGGTCTCACTTGCTGGGCTGTCAACCCTTTGAGAATAGGCTCAGTGTCTTATAGGTTACTGTATTTAAATCATTAATTTATAGTTTTCATTAGCTTGGTACATGGTCATCTCTTCATAAATATTTATTGAGTGCATGATTACTGTCCTGAATGATTGCTCTCTATTTTATCATTTTATGTTTTAATGAACATTTTTTGCAGTATAAACCCATAAACAGAATCAGCGTCTTTAATAATATCCAGGCTTCACACAGAAAGAGAAAAGGTAAAGAAGCCCATTTTTGAAAAGGACTTTTGAGGACCCTTGTCCCCCACCATCATGAAAAACAGAAAGAATAGCTCATTGTAAGCATTAGATCAAACCCGTGGTTTGATACTTACTGCTAAAAAGGACTCCAGTTTGGGGTGGAAATAGTTTTGATATCCAGGTTGGTGTTGTGCCAATTATAGTGGGATCAGATGAATAGTTTTTATTGAATTTCTTTTTAAGAAATCCACACACCCCTTTCAGTACAGGTTCCCTGTGGTATTTAAATCAATAGTCCTGTTAGCCACCATGTGATATTAATCTATGAAAAAAAAAATCAGTGTCCTGAACACACTGATTTCTATTTGCACCTCTGTTACAACAAATTAAGTTGTTAGTAATTACTGAGTGATTACTTGACTTGCTGAAGGTCACATGGCTGGAAAGAAGAAGATTCAATGCCAGAGCCTTTGGACCCCTAACCAGTACATTTTTCATTATACAAATTGCCTTTAGGCTGGAAATACTGGGGTCATGTTTTCTGCTTTACCTACTTCAGTGGGTGGTTATAGCTCATGAGGTTAAGATACACAAATGAGTGGTATTAATATTGTCTATAAAAAGCTTTCTTCTCCACAGGCTCAAGTGAGAAACTCTGGCATCTTTAAGTTTCCTGATCAACCTCATTCCAGGAAAATTCTGCATTAAAAAAATCCCCAATCTCCAAATTATGAAAGTAAAAATCAGGAGAACTTACATCCTGCTGACATTTACAAATAGACCAACTTTTGGAAAATTCAGTGTTACAAGCAAAGAAGACACTGAAGATATTTATAAAGTTCAAATTTTTAGGATTAACTTTTTTTTTTTTTAATCAGCCTGCCTCTTTCTTGAATGGTAATTCTTTCTTTTTCTCTTAGGTTTAACTTTTTTTCCTTCCAAACTCCAGAAATACTTACTGAAAGAAAATTCCTTGCAAAGTTGTTTCATGATTGAGAGATTTCTAAAAAAAAAGTGCTGTAGGAACCAATAATTGTGATTTGATAGTCACTTTCTTTTTTCTGCTGTAATAGAAATATTACATAATATAAAGACTTTATTACATAATATTAACACAAAAACATAATATAATACTTTTTAAATATTCATCTTGCCCCTGGAACAAAAACTATTTTCTCACATCTACCTCACAGCTAGGCCAGTGTGGCCAAGTGTCTACGTGTTGGCTAATGAGATGCAAGGAATAGTGCTGTGTGTGATTTCTGAAACTCATTCTTAAAGGGAAACATGTACTGCTTCTTCCCAGCCCTCTCCTTCTTCTAGCTGCTCAGAATGTGGGCTGGAGATGAACTATTGTGAACCATGTAAATGAGGACCAGTGCTTAGGTAGGGCCAGTGGAACAGTGGGAAAGAAGTGGTCTTGGTCTTTTGATGACTTTACAAAACTTGGCTGCCCTACAAGCTCTCTACCACTTGGCTCTGGAGAGAAAAGAACTCTTGCTTTTATTTAAGACACTCTTA
The DNA here is from genome assembly GCF_020171115.1 of Neogale vison. Lineage (NCBI taxonomy): Eukaryota > Metazoa > Chordata > Mammalia > Carnivora > Mustelidae > Neogale > Neogale vison. Next base: position 89,404,754 of record NC_058102.1, read on the forward strand.
TTTTTGGCTGATGAAATGTGTAGCTGAGCTTATATATCTTGTAATACAAAGACAAAGAAGGTGGGAGAATGTTTTCAGATCAGAAATTAGTTTGGACAATGCTTAAAATAAAATAATGATAAAGTAGAATCAGAAAATTCTCTTGTCCATAGACCAAATAGTCTATGGTGGCTAAACTTATAATAATGGCTGAAATATCTGCTGATGTACCAAAGCAAAGAGAAATAGAGTTCACGGCTTTATAAATCAAGGCTCATTTTATTATAGATCAGCACAGAAAACATGAAGTATTCCAGTCTTTTATGATTGTTACATTTGGATCTCAGGTGTACATTTTAAGAAATTGACATTAACTGATAGAGCAATCCTTCAATACAATGCCAATCAATTATCCAATTTATCTTCTTTTTATCTTTTTAAGAGAGAGAGAGAGAAGGAGGGAGAGCATGTGCAAACTGGGGTGTGGGTGGGACAGAGGGAGAGAGAGATTCTTAAGCAGGCTCCAAGCCCAGCATGGAGCCCAATGCAGGGCAATCTCATGACCTTGAGATCATGACCTGAGCTGAAATCAAGAGTCATATGCTTAACTGACTGAGTCACCCAGGTGCCTCAGCTATCCAAATTATCTTGCTTTGAGGAAAGAATGCTTGCTGATAATGGGGAACACTACTTTCTCAAAATGAAAACTTTACAAGGAAGATCTGACCTATTAGTTTAAAAAGATGTTAATTCCATCTCCAAGACATTGCTGTAAATATAAGATTTATTATTCCAATTAATAGATATTCATGCATCATTTGGGGTAATCTTGAAAAAGGTTTAGGGAATGAAAACAGTTTGAGGAGATTAGGAACCAGAGTGGGCAAGCCTGAATCTCAGAGAGGGAGGGAGAGCCCAAGTGAGATAGTGAGTCATGAGTCAAATGCTCAGAAAAGGAGAAAACATGAAAGCAGACTTATTGAGTAGATGGTGGCAACCTGAGAGCTTCCTGGGGCATTGTTTACAGGGCCAACTAAATTGGATCTTGTTGGGTTATATCGACCATATAGACCTTGGAACATGTGGTTACCAAAGTAAATATTTAGTTCCTTTAGTTCAGTTTAGTCTGTATGATGGTCTAGAAAGTAAAACACATGTGTGCTACCCCCCACTCCACACTCCCATTCACCTTTAATACATATCTGTCGATATCTATTCAGCACCAGATACTGTGCCTATTTCTGCACACATTATCAATGCAAATCCACAAGTTGTTTATTGCCTTCAGTTTATAGGTGAAGAAATAGCAACCATTTCTGAATGCCCTCTGTGTACAAAGTTCTTCAAATACATTATCCCATGGAGGGTTTACCTCTGTGGTAGTATTCACACCCGTTTTACAGATGTACGAAATCTGAGTGCAGAGGAAGTTAAACAAGGTTCCCAAGGGTGCACAAAGGACTTCCCTGCAGAATGTTGTGTTCCAAGCTGGTGTCTCCTCACAGTCCTGTTCTTGCTCCCTTTCCAGTCCACCACCAACTCACCATCCAACATACATAGGTGCAGGAGGTTAAGGAAACAGCCTGCTTCAGAATCACCCGACAGCTTAACACAGGACTTTGACTCTGTCCTCTCTGTTTTTAAAGACTGTGTTGACTATGGTGTACTATTTGAAAACAAAATTCCATTATTAGTTTCAAAAATAGCTCAAGATAGAGAATGAAAATAAGCAGTAAATACTTTGGTAGACTTTGCATGATGAATTAGGCCTTTGGGAACAATTTTTTATAATAACATTTATTCTGAACTAAGGATTGCACATAGAATAGGTGTCTAAGTCGGCCTACAAGTGAACAGATATTTGAACCCTATAACTGCAAGAAACTGAACTTGGCCAACAAAGTGGATGAGCATGCAAGAGATTGGATATCCAGAGAATTGAAGCCCAACAACACTTGATTTCAGCCTTGTAAGACTTGAGCAGGGTGTTAGAACCCAGTTGGGCTCTGCCCCAAACTTACGATTTACAGAACTGTAAGCTAATAAATCCATTCTGTTTAAGCCCTAAAAAAAAAAAAAAAAAAAAAAAGAATAGGTGTCTAATAATAAACACATTCTGTAAAAATAAATGAGATAAAAAAATAAACGAAAACAATGACATATGCGTTTAACTCTTGTCCACATTTGCTTCTGAGGACCAGCGGTGTAAGTGTAAATACTGATATACATATTTCAATGAAATTACACTATTGGTTTATTTTTTATTTAATTTAGTATACATGAGAATTGAGTGTATATTTCATAAATCACGTTACCTAGATGTGCCAGGCTAGGGTCCTGAATGACTCACCAGTTTAGTTTCTAAGGTGCCCAGCAAACAACTTTGAAGACTTGCTGTTATTGAGTGAGTGAATGAAGGAAAGAGAAGTATTCAACTTTAGAATAATGGCTTTTCTTGCTACATTTAATTATATAGGTGAAGTAAAGGAGATAGTTGAGACTCAACTATCTAAAAAATAAATCCTACTTGCTTTTCCTTTCATTTTTTTCACAATATTTATGTTATTAAAATAAAAAATGATTTCAACTCTAGCTTTTATGGAAGAAAATGTTTCCTGAGGTTCTGCTTTGGTTTTATTTAATCATTCTAACAGTTACCTCAAGTCTTTACTTTGTGTCTATTTTCCAGCTAATTCTGAATATTCCTTTCCTTCGGTCATGTGGCCATGTTGGCCATGATAAGGAAAGGTGGCATGAGTAAATGATACAGAGTCACAACCATAAGAGACTCTTAAGCTCACAAAACAAACTGAGGGTTGACGGGGGGAGGGGGGTAAGGAGAGGGTGATTGGATTATGGACATTGGGCAAGGTTTGTACTATGGTGAGTGCTGTGAAGTGTAAACCTGGTGATTCGCAGACTGTACTCCTGGGGCTAATAATACATTATATGTTAATAAAAAAAATAAAATAAATAAAAAAAAGAATATAGAGTCACTGTTCGCTTCATACTCCGGTGAATACATTATTAAGCATTCATTTTTTTAAAACCTATGTTAAAAGTTATAATATAAGACCTCTGGTGACCTCTTCCTGCCCATGAATCACATTTGGCAAAGCCAAAAAATCATGATGAGCAACATTATGCTCTGATATGAAAAATTCTTAAGGATTCCTGTCATGGGCACATCTCCGAGCAGAAATGGTCCAACATACTATTGTCAATTTACCGAATATTCCTAAGAAGTGTCCAAATTTGTTAAGCTGGAAAATTACACCATAAAGAACAAATTCATTTTTCCCCCTTTCTGTGGTCCCTAGTTGATTTAAACCAAGAGAATCTTGCCAGCGATTTCTTGATAAAGGGCTGCATTGACTCCACACCCAGGCTCTACCCCTTTGAGAGTGTCCTCCTGGTAGATTTATGCAGAAAATGCAGGCATGCTTTTAGGTGGAATAGCAGACACACTCAGCAGAAACCCAGTGAATTTTTGAGCTAACTGCTAGTGGCCTGACTTAAGTAAGGTAAATAAGACGCACGGTAGGTACTCTCCTACTCTGAAAATCTTGTTTGCTTTTCTGAAAAATGTCAAAGCCATGCTTTCACAATTATTTTTAAGTCTCAGCCATGTGTCTCAAAACTTTGGCAGGGTGTCTCAAAACACAGGAGGGATTGTACTATTTCTTTTTAAATAATATTATTTCAGGTGCTATGTTAATGACTTTCCAGTAGCAAAATCCCAAGCAATGAATAAAACTGTGGAAATGTTATTTGTACTCTGTCCCCTTTTGGGTGAAAAAATAGAACGTATGTCAATGGAAGAAAGTAATAGCTCAAACCTTTATGCGTTGGACATACCCTTAAGATGAACCTGGATGAATCATGTCCTTGAATCCCCTCCCCTTGAGTGTAGGTGGAATCTCTGACTTCCTTCTAACTTCTAACCAGTAGAATGTGGCAAAGGTGATGGGACATCACACCTGTGATTGTGTTTTGTTTTATAAGACACTGTCTTAACGGATTGGAAGAAGAAATTCTCCTGCTGATCTTGAAGAAGCGAATACATGTGAACTTTGTGTCAAGAGGGCCATGTGGCAGGAAGCTGTGGGAGCCTTTTGGTTCTCAGGGTGCCTCTAGTTGACAACTACTAAGGAACCAGGGCTCTTTGTCACACAGGTGCAAGGAAATGAGTACAGCAGTAGGCAGAGGGAGAAGCAGGCTCCCCACTGAGCAGGGGGCCCGATGTGGACTTGATCCCAGTTACTGATAACTACATGAACTTGAGCCTCTAGATGAGCGTACAGCCTGGCCAACTCCTAATTGTAGCTTTGTTAGATGTTGACTAGAGAACCCAGTTATGCTGTGTCCAGACTCCTGATCCACAACGGTGTGAGATAATAAATGTATGTTTCAAGCTACTAAGTTTGTATAATTTATTATGTAGCAGGAAAAAATCAACACAATGTATCACAGGTCAAAAAATTAAGGGTGTACCTACAACACATTAGTTTGATGACATTAGTAAAAACGTTTTTTAATGTTCTCTTTTTTATCTTTATTTTTTAAAAGATTTTACTTATTAAAGAGAGAGAGAGAGCACAAGCAGGGGAAGTAGTAGGCAGAGGGAGAAGCAGGATCCCCATGGCTCAGGGGGCCCGATGCGGACTTGATCCCAGGACATTGGGATCATGATCTGAGCTGAAGGCAGATGCTTCTGTGTCTTGGGAAGAATTAAATGTCCCAGGAACCAACTGAGATTTTCCTATCAAATAAACATTTTGCGGTCATGTAGTCATAGTCGAAGTCTACTCATTTGGATGTCAGAGAGATATTTAGAGTAGCTTAAATAATGAATTGCTATCAAAGTATTTGTGATACTCAAAGAAAGGTATGGAACCCATAAGCAGCCACGTCTAGGGGAGGCAGAATTTTATTGAAAAAGGGTGGCACTTAGGGATGAGCAGAGATTGTGATGGGAAAGCAGAAATGGACAATTTAATGCTCTCACTTGGTCCCGAAGCAATTCTTTTCTCCACCTAACATCCACTATTCTGGAAGACATGCACAGACGGTTCAAGTCATAGGGATCCTCCTGGGGCAATTAAGACTTGTTATTTGCAGTGCAGGGATCAGTATAAAAATACAGAGGAATAGAAGTAGTAAGAGCATCAGATATAGAATTACTACATACTTTATATAAAAGAAAGGAGAAATTGAATTAATACAAAGCAGTGGTGAAGATGGCTGGTGTTAGGTAATATGGGATTGAACCATGAGAGAATTTTTTAAAAGTACTTTATGTTATAATTTTAAGACAGTTAAAATATCAGCTAAAACATTTTAAGACTTTGGAAAAGATTACACTAATGTAATTCATAACACTAATGGGAATTTTATTATCCATTATGAAATTATTTGACACCATTACCAATCTAAAGGAAGGAAAAGGTTACTTCTGAAATATAATTAACCTGTTTTCACTTGGGAAGAATAGGAAGTTAAAAATAGAGTTATGATCCTCATCTGTATCTTTGGGCAGATTCACCTCATGAGTGAATAGAAATTCATAGAACAATGGAAGCTGCCACATTACTAATTTTCTAGTAATGCTTATCAAATATGGATGTATGAAGTTCTCTTTTAATATAGCATACATAATAGAATCTAGAATCCATGTGTAACTTTAAAATTATTTTGAGTAAACTGCATTAAAGGTATTCAGGTTGGATTGACTATTTGACAAACCCGTATTGGGTACAATGACAGTAGATAATTAGAAGAGAATGGATAAGTTGGTTGTTTCCCACCCTTTTTCTGCAGAACTTGAAATTTGGAGCTGCAAAGGTTAGGGTTAACCTTCACATACTACTCTTCACCCTCTCTCATTGCTTCCGCTTATTCAAAGTAGTAAGTCCATTTGCTCTGATATGAAGCAACTAAGGTAATCAACACACAGTGAAAGCTCAGTTCCTTTACCTGACATTTCACTAACAACAATCAAAGTGTTGAAGGAAGTTTTGAGCTTCCATCCTGATTTCCATCTTTAATTTCTACTCTAAGGACCATAAAATTTTTTTCAAAATCCAAGTTATTCAATGGTGCTTCTGTCTTTATTGTTCAAGTTCACAACCTTGAAGGTGGCATGCAAGGTCCATCATCATCTGTTCCCTATACCAGCTTCTCTGGCTTCTGCTCTCTCCCAGCTACATTAACCATTGGTCATCCCTTGGGTCATTTTTAGTCTTCTGCTTCCAGGCCTTGGTAATGTTGGTTGCAATGCAATATTTTCTCCATACTTTTTAATTGTTTTTTTTTTTTTAAATTTTGGAGAGCATGGCTCAACTATTGACTCCTGTGGAAAGTCTGCTCAGGAGTTCAGTCTAATTTAAACAGTTTGTTCTGTCTTTGCTTCTCTTTGTTGCAGCTGTAAGTAATGACTATAAGTAATGACTGGTGATTATCTGCTTTCTTTACTAGACTGTGATTTCCCTGAGGGCAAGATTACTCATTCAATTTTATATCCCCAAGACTAGTACTATTTATTCAGCACTTTCTGTGTGTCAGGTGCTATCCTAAAAGATTAATATTAGCTCTTTTAATCCTTAAAATACCCTTGTGAGGTAGGTACTAATTTAATCTCCATTGTATCAATGAGGAAATAGGCCCGGAAAGGTTAAGTAACTCATTCAGTGCTGCATAGGTAGTAACAGATGGATCCGGGATATGAACTCCCCATCTGACTTCAGAGCTTGTCTTCTTAACTACATGCTCTACTGCCTTATCGGTGCTTGGCATATAATGTGTCAAATGCCTGATGGTAGAATGAATGACAGAGTGATAGAGGCAGGTGACACCGAGGCAGTGAGCCCTGAGTATGCACAGGGCACAGGATCAGAGAGCAGTTGTATGAGGTTCAATTAGAATAGGGACAGAAAGGGGGAGATTAGGGACACCTGGGTGGCTCAATGGGTTAAGCCTCTGCCTTGGGCTCAGGTTATGATCTCAGCATCCTGGGATCAAGCCCCACCTCCGGCTCTCTGCACAGCAGGGAGCCTGCTTCCCCCTCTCTCTCTACCTGCCTCTCTACCTACTTGTGATCTCTCTCTGTCTGTCAAATAAATAAATAAAATCTTAAAAAAAAAAGAAAAGAAAAGAAAGGGGAGACTACATGGGGAGGCCATTTTAATTTCTACCAGGCCCATGGCTTAGCATCCTGTAGTTCATCAGGAACTGTCCTTGGGCTCATAAAGCCCTCTGATATGTAGAAGAAAGTGAATGAAAGATAGTTGGAAGAGAAGAGAGCATGTGAAGTCAGGAAACCATTAGTTTTTCAGATACAGAAAGTTTTTACTGATGTACACACGTGGAAGCATTTAGTCATGCAAGAAGAAAATTTTAGACACCTTTTTATATCCTGGACTTTCCTAAGTCCTGTGGGAAATGTGCAAAAAAGTAGAGGCAGTGCCCAAGTTTGACTGCAATGTGTTTAAGTGTATGAAGAAAATAACATTTTCACATTGAAAAAAAAAAAAAACATGTTGTAATTGGGTGTGTGTTTCGTATTCGGCTCTGAGCACCAAGGAATTATAAACATTATTAACAATATGATAACGCTATAGCTACTAAAACATTTATAATCATTTAAAATAATAAAATTGTGATCCAAATGTTGTAAAAATGGGCATAAATGTACCATACACTTTGATTGTAGTTGTACATTAGAATGTAGTATCAAATATACACATAACACTTAAAAGTATAATTTGATTCTATCATAAATTTGATTGAAAACTAATATGCCAACTTTAATTAACATTAAACATTTAAGTAGCAATAATTTTTTTATGCCTCCTAGTAGTTTAGAAGGGCTTTACAAGGATGATTTGGATGGCCCAAGTTCTCAAAAGCCCAGCCCAATGAATTTCTACCAATGTCTTTTTTTTTTTTCCCTTCTCGAATTTTGCTGAACCAAGCAGAGGCATTGAAAATAATTTTACTTCCTTAAATTGGCCTCAAAGTACTATAGCAATTACTGAAATGTTGTTGAAGATTTTATGGTAATAAAACCGAGGTTTGTCCCACTGCAAAGCATTTAAGAAAAAGTTAGGGTTAACCTTCACATACTACTCTTCACCCTCTCTCATTGCTTCCGCTTATTCAAAGTAGTAAGTCCATTTGCTCTGATATGAAGCAACTAAGGTAATCAACACACAGTGAAAGCTCAGTTCCTTTACCTGACATTTCACTAACAACAATCAAAGTGTTGAAGGAAGTTTTGAGCTTCCATCCTGAACTGCAGATCTTGGTTTGCATATCGTCTGTTGGCTATCCCCACCTGGGGATACGTATTATCACCATCTAATAGCACAAGCATATTAATGAAAACTATAATCATTATTTTTCCTCTGAGACCTTATTTTCTTCTCGTCTGTTCATTCAGCAAATGTCCATCAAGGGTCGAGTGGATGAGTGAGTGAAATTAAAAAATTTTTTTTGCTAGGTCATCAGCATAGGCTTAAAAAAAAACTATCGTATACACATCAGTCAGTGTTCTAGGAAGGTAACAGAAACCAATCGGCATCTTAGCCTGAAAGGGATTTTCTGTAAGAAATTAGGTGCTTCCAAATCATCAGAAGGCTTGCAGGCAGGGGTTGCCTCAACTTTCTGAATCAAGGTCACAGGTCTTGAGGTCAAAAAACCACTGCCACAGTCATTATTACTGCCTTAATAAATTCCTTACAGCTGGAAGCTGGTGGGCTACAGACATGCTGGTTGGAGCCTGTTTCTTCCCAATCACAACTGAAAAAATAGGAATTCCATGTCTTGTTTACCTTCCAAATCTCCTACAAGTGTATCTTAGCGGCAGAACCTAAATTATATAGAGAATCATAGCTGCAAGGTAGTCTGGGAGTTGTAGTTTCCAGCCACTGGGACCCAAAATTCAGGGCTTAGCTTGAAAGAGATGGGAAGCTGATGAGTGTCATATACAGTGTCTAGCATAGAGCATGCCTCAGAATTTCTAAAAATGGGCAGGAGACTGAGTCCCATTGTTGATGAATGAGTAAGAACAAGTGATCAGGGGGAAGTGAGGTGAGAAATTGAGAATTCTTATAAAAGCTTGCTCTGCTCTCATGGTCCTTCAGAAGATAAACTAATTCCTCATTAATAATTATGAACTCTGTGCTTTAGAGTTATGTGCAATAGATGTTGAGAAAAGACAAAGACAGGTTGGTGTTGGAGTGGTCTGAAAAAGTTTTGGGCACAGAGAATGAATGAAATCTGTGCATTAACATGACTGGAAGGAAGGAAGATGGAATTTCAGGGCCAGGGCATGGCCCAGTCAGGAAGTATTGTTTCAAATTTAGGCCATTTGAACTCATATTCACAGATAATGGGTGGATCTCATCAGTGTGACCCAAGTTTCAGGGTCCAGCTGCAACATTTTAAGAGATTTAATTTCTTATCTGTCTTTGAATATTTTCAGTCTTTTGTTTTTTAATTTTTATTTTTTAAATTACTTTTCAGTGTACTAGAATTTATTGTTTATGCACCACACCCTGTGTTCCATGCAATACGTGCCCTCCACAATACCCACCACCTGTTTGGCCCAACTTCAACCCCCCTCCCCCCAACCCTCAGATTGTTTTTCAGAGTCCATAGTCTCTCATGATTCATTTCCCCTTCTGATTTCCCCTAATTCCCTTCTCCTTTCCATCTCCCCATGTCCTCCGTGTATTTCCTCATGCTTGTAAGTAAGTGAAACCATATGATAATTGACTGTCTCTGCTTGACTTACTTCACTCAGCATCATCTTTTCCAGTCCCATCCATGTTGATACAAAAGTTGGGTATCATCCTTTCTGATGGAGGCATAATACTTTTCAGTCTTTTCTAAACCAACTGCAAATGGATTATGATCTGTTTTTATGTAAACCAATTTACATATTAGATATTTGTTAGTTTCTAATTATCTATTGCTATGTAACAAATACCAATATTCAATATATTAAAAGAGCAAACATGAATTATCTCACATAGTTTCTAAGGGTTGGGACTCCAGGAGCAGCTTAGCTGGGCGAACTGGCTCTGGGTTTCTCAGGAGGCTGCAGTCAAGCTGACCAGGTTGCCATTTTCTGATGGGCTAGGGAATCTACTTCTAAGCTCACTCATGTGTGGGTTGGTAGGAGGTCTATCTCAGTTCTTACCATATGAATCCTTTCTCAAGATCATGACTTGGGTGCTGGCCATATTAAGTAAGTCATCTAAGAGAGTAGAGCAAGACAAAGCAACCAAGATGGAAGTTTCAGTGTCTTCTAGAACCTAATTTTGAAAGTTATGTGCCATCATATATGCATTATTTTGTTGGTTGTGCAGATCAACCTTAGCCCAATGTGGGAAGGGACTACACCAGGGCTGGGGTTCCTTGGAGACCATCTTGGAGATTGGCTACCATAGTCTCCATAACCCCAAACAAATTAACAATGATATATTGGTAGTGTTTCAGGAGAGAAGAGTTAGAATAACTCATTCAAGAATCACACATTCATAGAAAATCTGAGATCCTGTGCTATTGTTCTAGGAATTTTATAATTAGAACACAGAGGCATTCACTAGTGTTTCAAGTCCTTATCTATGGGTTAATAAAATGTAAATATATGTTTTAAAATCTCCAAATGTTATTTCTGATATCTCTATATACAAGCTAAGAATATTACAATTGAACAAAAATGGAAACTGTGTAATATAGATAAATTGCTAAAACTCGAAAACGTGTTTCAAACGTAGTTGGTGTGTTTTGTTATTCTCGCAGATGATAGCATATACATGTGCTTTTTTGAATGAGACTTCTTTTCTTTCTTTTTTTTTTTTAAGATTTAATTTACTTATTTGAGAGAGAGAGAGAGAGCATGATGGAGAGAGGGAGAAGTAGACTCCCTGCTGAGCAGGGATCCTGAAGCAGGGCTTGATCCCAGGACTCTGAGACCATGACCCGAACTGAAGGCAGATGCTTAACTGACTCAGCCACCCATGTGCCCCTGAATGAGACTTTTTGTTGGATACAATGCATTATCTGGGTAAACGATTTTTATTTTTACTTCATTGTAGGCCAGTTAGGACTATTATATTTGTTATAAGGGGTTATACTGATGTCCCATATCTGGAATTTAAACTTATCCAGAATTTATAAAGAAAGAACAAATTCAGTATATGTTTGCTGAAGACTTAGAGTTTTACATTTGCAAGAGTAAGAAATAACATAGGTTAGGTCTAAGGTTTAGAGCCAGGGTCAATAAACTAGTGCCTATGGGCTAAACCTAGACTATCACTTGTGTTTGTAAATAATGTTTTATTGGAACACAGCTACACCCATTTATTTTCATATGTATCATCCTTTTCATGCAACAATGGCAAAGTCAAGTGGTTGTAACAAAGTTTATGGCTCATAAAGCCTAAAATGTTTACTACCTGGCTCTTTACAGATTGTTTGCTAACCTTGGCTCTTAAGTTCATTTTGAAGTCCTAAATAAAAAAAAAAAAATCAGAGTAAGTTAGAAAAATACACTTTATTATATGTAGTACTGTATCTTGGGTGAAATTGATATGAAAGGGACCCAACTGCATGTGCCTATTTATATTTTTAATTAACTGAGAGTGGAATTGTAGAGGAAGTTTCAGGATACTTACTTGGCAGATGGGGAGTAGGTAGAAAAAAAATTAATTCCTTTTAGGAAGGGAGAAGCCTCACAACTTTGTTAGGTAGGTAGAATTCACTTTTATTTATTTACAGTTAAAGAGTGATTTGTTACCGTCACTGTCACCAACCAAGCAAAGGGAATTATTGTGTCCAGAACAGACATCTTCTGACTCCAAGTCCAGGAGAAGTTTCTTGCCTTTTATACAACACAGCCATTCCCTGAGCTGTCTGGTGCACTGCGTCTACTCCATATGGCAACTTCAGATTTTGCAAACATCAATAGGAAACAGGAGTTCTCATATTGGTTAATTGGCTCCTGAATAATATCTTAGTCTGGTGCAGAGAGATTCTCCTCCTTACAATTTAATCACAGGTGGATTTAAGGAGATATTTGGAAGAGAGGCTAAAGCAAGAGACTGAACGATTTCTGGATTATCAAATTCCTGATGGGAGGTGAATGCATGACCTGGGTGACTCAGGAAAGTTCTTTTGATCTTAAAATGCTAGTGTAGCAATAATGCATCTTCAAATTTTAGTTAAAAAAAAAAAAAAACAAACCCATAGGATTTTGTATTGAGGAAACTGAGCCTATTGGCAACTTTTTATAACAATGCAAAAAACAATACGCTGAAAATTCCCAGTGTCATAGCAATGAAATGTTAAGAATATTTCACAAATCTACTGTGAGGAAAGGCTCAAATTAAATTTTATAATAATTCTACCAGAGAATTCCTTACTTTATTTTCTTTTTTAAATCCTCCTTCAAAAAAAAGTCTCCAAGTTTCTTTAGTGACTAATGGAGGAAAAACTTAAAATCTCCACTTCTAAGAAACACTGTAATGGTAGTAATCTCCTTTTCCAATTACTTATTTAGGTATGAAGAAATGAAGACATTTCTGCATGAGGAAAAACACCAAAGGACTAAAATTCATAGGAGTAGGGCCCCTTTAAATCAAAGGGTGTGAAGAAATAATCAGGTTCCAAGTATGGAGAGACATCATGGAAGTTGAATCAGCAGGTGGAGACGCTCTGTCTTAAAGACTGACATTTGTGTACCTAGCCTGGACATCTTCCGCCCATCCTAGACCTACATAACCAGACCCTTAGATCTGGCATCTCCATTTGGGTATTTGAGAAGCATCTCAAGTTAAACATGTCCCAAACTGGACTTGTGATTGTCCATTTCAGTTCACTGTTCCAGCTATTCCTGTTCAAAACCCTGAAGTCTTTGATTACTTTCTGTTATACCCTACATCCAATTAATCTGCCAACCTTACTGGCTTTATCTACAAAGATGTCTACAACCCATCAGTGTCTTCATCACTACTGCTACCTCCCTGGTCTGAGCCACCATCATCTGCAGTAGCTTCCTGTCTGGTCTCCTGCCTCTAGCCCCACCCTGACCTTCCTGCTCGGTTTATTCTCATCAGAGCAGCTGGAATAATCTTTTATTTTTTATTTTTAATTTTTTGAAGATTTTATTTATTTTTTTGAGAGAGTGGGGGGGAGAGAGAGAGAGAGAGAGAGAGAAAGAGAAAGAGAGAGCAAGCATGGGGGGGGCAGTGGCGCAGGGAGGCAGAGAGAGAAGCAGATTCTCCACTGAGCAGGGACCCCTTCCTTCCTTCCTTCCTTCCTTTTTTTCTTTCTTTCTTTCTTTCTTTCTTTCTTTCTTTCTTTCTTTCTTTCTTTCTAAGATTTTATCTATTCATCTGACAGACAGAGATCACGAGTAGGCAGAGAGGCAGGCAGAGGAAGAGGGGGAAGCAGGCTCCCAGCTGAGCAGAGAGCCTGATGCGGGGCTCGATCCTGGGGCCTTGAGGTCATGACCTGAGCTGAAGGCAGAGGCTTTGAGCAATGAGCCACCCAGGTGTCCCTAGGGAGCCATTTCAGTAAGGCTTTCCTTGGACACTTTATTTTTAAAATTGCAGCTGGCCCACTTTCCCCAAGTCCCTATCTCTCTACTCTTGCCTTACTTTTGTCCGTAGTATCTACCACCTTCTAATATATATTTACTCACTTTTCTAGTCTGTTCATTCACTACTGTATCCCCAACACTCAGAACAGTGCCTGGCTCAGGTAGATAATCAGTTCAGTATTTGGTGAGCAAATGAATAAATGATTGCTATTGTTTCTTGATTTGGTTGGGGGAAATTCTGAGGTTGGATTTTATCATTTCCCTTCCTTGCCAAATCTGGAGAGTTCATTTTAAGACTAGAAAAGTGATTTCTGACATTATGGGGGTTCTTGCTCCAGTTTATATAAAGAATTAGGAGGACTACTCTGTTGCTATGAGAAAAACAAATGTTTCTTTGGGATTTGTTGACCAAGTACCCAAGTGAGAGGAAAACAACCCACGGGGAGCTGTTTCTTCCTTCTGACACTCCCTCAGAGCAGGACCTCCTCTGACTTGGGTGGACTCCACCAAGAGTCTCAGGGTGATGATGATAGCCCTGAGAAGCTTGTTAATAGCTAGAATGGAAGACAGAATGCCTCTGAAATGAAGATATCATAACCAGGAAAGTAGGGACTTTATGGAGTGTTAGGCATTTGCACTGCCCAGTGTATGAAGAAGGTAGGTAAGCAGGAGACACACTCTACCTTCTACCTCTTCCTTCCCTGATCACTCACAGAGTTTTTCCATGAGATTTATAATTGCCTGCTTCTATCTCCCTCATCTAGCATATACTCAGTAGAACTGGAAGTCACACATTGATGGCTTTGTGACCCTACAGATGTTGCTGGGAATTAGGAGCCTGGCCCTTTTATTATATCTGTAATTTGCCGGCATAGAGTTGGCAATATTTTGAAAAACTTAAATTTGGGGGGAAGATATTTTATAGCCTGACTTTAAATTTGTGATGAATTCTCTTATTCTGAATACAAAAGATCCCACAAGTCTTGCTGAAAATTTTGGCATGCTCTATTTTTTACTGGGGGATACAAAAGAGGCAACAGATCATATTAAAACCAATAAGAAATAGACTGTTCATTAAAGGGACTTTGCACAATCATTGTACCATCAAATGATTATCATGTAAGAAACCAATATGGTGTTTGAAAATACAAAAGCCAAATTGGGCATGCTGTAGAATTCTGATGAAATGGAACAAATGAACATTTTGAAAAATGAGGTTTTTTAAAAAAATCCAATAGAGTACATTTATGTTGCTTTTTCTGCTGTGACCATAGGCTAAGTGTCATGGAATAAATATTCTAATAGCATCTCTTCTCCAAAATAGTTGCTGCTTCTCCCCTGGCTCTAGCTTTGGGGAACATTCGTATAATAATGACTAATCTTTTTTGGTGGTTGGCTTTAGCCCTGGACACCTTCAGTCATTGACCCGTTAGTCTGCTCTTGGACAAGATGAAGGGACCTGACAGGTATGGTTTAGTGGAGGGCCTTATGCCAAGATCTGAGGGTATCACATGAGAACTTTGTTGGCAATGTGGTTTTATAATTCCTTCCACTTCCTAAGGTTCCAGCTCTAGCTCTGCCTCTAACTCGTGGTGGGGTCCTAGACAAATCACTTCCCCTTACTAGCCTTCATTTTCCAGAGTGGGCTGGATTCATTTT